>NC_069391.1:72540000-73257500 GCF_027475565.1 Acinonyx jubatus | reverse complement strand
AAGTGCTCAAACTCTTGTTTTCTTACATAGAAGTAAATGTGTAATTATGGGTGGCAAGTAAATCAGTCCAGTGAGTGGATTCATTGGAATGACTTAGATTCTCCTTGGGTATTCTGCTGACAACATCATATATTTGGCTTGTTCTAGGGGTTCCAATGCTCTGGACCCTGGATCTTCTCGCTGTAAACCAGTTCTCTTCCAGTATATTTTAGACTTGTGATAAGGAGTGGAACATCTCTATGAAGGAGCAATTTCTTGGTTTCCAATAACATCACCCTGTGACTTTCATCAACGTGGAGACATTTCAACATTTTCTCAAGGGTCATGTGGGGAAATATTATGAAAGTTATGTTCACTGATTATTTTGTGACATACCTGGAAATGTCTTTCAATCTTTACCTTCTATAAATATTTAGCAAGTACTGGAGTATCTTGAGGGCGTTTTTCTTAACATGTATTACTCTCATGTAATGTGAATCCTCAAGATGAGAATAGATCATAAACAAGTGATCTGATCCTAACCCAGACAATACCCTCAACTCTGATCTCCATTTGAATGATTCATGTGACAGAGGACTGAGGAAGACAGTCTATTTAATAAAGTATCTAATTGTTAGAAAGTTTTCATTTATATTGATTCATCATTCATCTCCCTGTAACTTCCACCCAGTAGTTTTATGGCTGGCATCTGGGGCTGCCTGAGAAGACATTTCATTCCTCTTTTCCTTGGGAGTTATGTAGGATTTGCAAAGGCCACTCTCCAATTCTCTTTAGTGTCTTCTCTTTTTCAGCCCAATGACCTCAAATGTCCTTTGAATTTTGTCCAGTGACTTCTTGCCAAACTATAGAGCTTGTCTGCATGAATTTTTTGTTTGTGATCATTAGTCTTGATTTGCCTCTCAGGACAAAATTAAGTATATCTGGGAAGATGCAGTTGGGGCACTATAGAAAGATCTTCTTTATCGAGACACTGAAAGTCTTCTGTAAGGTTATATTGAACCACTGGGCTCACAGCTAAGATCTGTAGTATTTCATTTTGTACCATAGCTGCTCAATGAGACACATCTTCTCCATCCTATCCTTAGGATGGTATTCATGTCTTTCTGCTAAGGTTTGGTGCACCATCCTTGTCCATTGCTCTGCTTTGAGAATTTGCCCCTTTCATCCAACTTAGTGGGGGTTTTTTTGTTTTATTTTGTTTCATCTATAAAATAGATCACTATAGAATACCAATTTAGAAGATACTAATATCTTCTAAAAATTATTCATGTTTATTTTGAGAGAGAGAGAGAGAGAGAGAGAGAGAGAGAATGCACATGTGAGTGGGGCAGAGGGAGGGAGCGAGGGAGAGAGAGAATCCCAAGCATGCTCTGCACTGACAGCAGGGCTTGGTCTCATGAACCGTGAGATCATGACCTGAACTGAAATCGAGAGTTTGATGCTTAACCGACTCAGTCACCCAGGCACCCCATGATATTAATATCTTTGATTGATCAAATGATTAATGAAAACATTAAATCTGAAATTTTATAATGGTATTTTTTTCTTTTACACTAATTGAAAGTATGACAATATGGTCACATAGAGCTTTTCAGTGTGTCAATGGTTTTTTTAATGTGTCAGTGGTTTTTATTCTGTTTTATGAGATTCCATAGGAATTGTGTTAATAATTCTAATGGTGTATGTATCTTGGACTGTTAACAACTATTCAATGTAATACCTCAAAGTGCTAATCACTCATTAGGCTTTAGAAGTTAAATATTGAACTTCTAAAAATGAAATGAGAATGAGTATGTCTAATATTTATTAACAAGGATGTCAAGAAGCATAATTGTTTGGAATCCAGCTTTTTAAAATAAAGGCATGCTGAGTGAAAATTATAGCGTCCTTACCAGGCTGTTAATCTTTTTTGGTGAAATGTAAATTTGAAAACCATCTTGATGGCCTTCATGATAAGTTTTTCATTTATAATTCCTTAAGTTTATCAAATAATTTAGGTGGAGAGGGTTTGGTGAAAGACTGAATGATAAGTATGCTTATAGTTTGGATCAGATGGATGGTGAGAAAAATAGCATGTTATTATGGCTTTCACTTTTATTGTCTTCAAAACAGAAAAGTTTTTCGCATATGAGGCACAAGAAGAGGACTGACAGCAAACTGTTTAATATACCTTAGCTCATTTTTTAGATTTTTTTTAATGTTTATTTTTTAGACAGCATGAGCAGGGGAGGGGCAGAGAGGAGAACAGAAGATTTGAAATGGACTCTGAGCTGACAGCAGTGAGCCTGATGGGGGGCTTGAACTCATGAATCATGAGATCCTGACCTGAGCCGAAGTTGGACTCTCAACCATCCACTTCGTCCACCTAGGTGCCCCAACTCTAGCTCATGTTTTAAAACACGAGATCTTCTCAAGTTTTAGGATGGAGGTTAAGTTGTTGTATACTAGTAATAAGTGAATCAGATCACGTTGCTTCCCTGCTTAAATCCTCCAATGACTTCTCATAAACAAGAAATAGAAGATTGACTTGGAAGGAGCTGATAGGATCTGCCCTTGCTTTCTTCTCTGACTTTGTTGTCTCCCCTCTGCCACAACCACACTGCTTTCTTTCCTTCAAACACAATGGGTCCATTTGCCCAAAGACTTTGCACCAGCTGCCATTAACGATCTCCCTGTAGACTCTAGAGTCTAGAGTTTTCAGTGACCTTTTTCTTCTCATGTTTCAGGTGTTGGCTCAAAAACCACCTCCTCAGAGAAGCACTTCCTGACTACTTTATCAAAATAACTCTTCTTTCCTCCTCAGTTGCTCTTTATCATACTACTTATTTTCCTCAAGTCTCTTAGCGTTACTGGTAGCCATCTTGTTTTATTTATTTATTAACCAAAGACTACAAAATTCCATGTGGGTGGGGAGTTTGCCTTAGTGATTGCCATAGTCCTTATGCCTGGCACACAATAGGCAAACAACAGATCTTTGTTAAATACATTGGTCAGTTCTCAGTTATGTGGAATTAGTGTCTACTCCTTGCTGTTTTTCTGGTTCCTTTTAGTTAGAGCAACAATAAAATGGAGAAAAGTCAGAAATAAAACAAATGTGGGCATCATCAATAAGTTTACAGAAACAAATCCTGGCTCTCAGATGATGATCTTTTCGCCTATTTTAAGAGAAACTAGGTCCATTAGACAGGAGTTTCCTCAATATTCCATCTCTGGGCTTGCAAATTAATACCTGCAACTTTCCTCTAAAAGTTCAAAAAAGTGCTGCTAATTTTCTTTGAGGGTAATTCTACCACATGCGTTCCAACTTTTTCTGGGATCTTGGCCCATTGAATATCCCTCCTGTCTCTTGTTTCTGCAACCACATCCTCTCTATTTGCTCTTTTTCACCAACATGTCAACATACTCAAGACACCTCCATCTTTTAGAACACATTCTTTTAAATTTCTCTTCCATTTCCCCTATCTTTTTACATCCCATCTGTTGCCACACTATTTGGAATTGTTGTCTACACTTCTTTCTCTGCTTCATCTATTCACTTTCCTACCTACTGATGTCTAGTTTCTGACCAAGGCCACCAAGAGCCTCCTTGTTGCTAAGTGCATTGATGCTTCTCAATCTTTATCTTTCTTGATCTCTTGACAGCATTATCTATATCTTTAATCTGGAAATATTTTCTTATATTCATCTCCATAAAATTCCAGTCTCCTAGTTTTCCTCTGATGTCTATGGCTACCCTGGGTCCTTTATTGCATCTAACTCTAAAATGTTGATATGTCATGGAGAATCTGTTCTGCACTGTAATCTTTGCTTATTCTGTGTACACTCCCCAGATGATGTGATTCACTCTCAAAATTTTACTTCCAACTAAATATTGCTGATTCCCAAATCCAAACTTATATCTTACGTTCTGATATCTTCTATCAATTTATATTCCTGTTGACCTACTTGACCTATCTGTTTAGATTTTTCATAAGCAGCTCAACATGTAAAACAATGGATTGGTCATCTTCCTTAGCAAACCAGAATTGGTTTTTATGTTTTCTTAGTGAGTGGGACCACTTAACCATCCAAACTCAAGTCTGCAAGTTATTGATGATTTCTTTTTTTTTTTTTTTTCAGTTTATGTATTGTGAGAAAAAGAGCCTGTGTACGTGCGTGAGCAGAGGAATGCAGGGAGAGAAGGAGAGGAAGGATCCCATGCAGGCTCTGTGCTGTTAATGTCGAGTCCAAAGTGGGGCTTGATCTCAGGAACTCAGCTGAAATCCAGGGCTTAACTCACTGAGCCACCCAGGTGCCCCGGGAAGCCATCTTTGATTTCTTACCTTGTGCCCTCAACATCTACTCATTCTCCCTGTCCTGTTGAGTCTAACTTCCCAACTTCTCAGAAGCCCATCTACCATCTTTATTTCCATTCCTGCCATCCCAAGTGAAGCCATTATATTCTCTGGAATGGGATTACTGAAACATCAGTTTACCACTCTTCCTATTTCTAGTCTAAAGCCTCCAATATATTCTGCTTATTGATTTCAGGGTAATCTTTCTAAAACATTTTACTTTTAAAAGGCTGTTGGAGCACCTGCATGGCTCAGTCAGTTAAACGTCCAACTCTTGATCTCAGCTCCAGTCTTGATCTCAGCTCCGGTCTTGATCTCAGGGTCCTGAGTCCCCACCCTGCATTAGGCTCTGCTCTAGGTGTGGAGTATACTCCTTTTAATGGTTTCATTTGGTCTCAGCATGTTTATGAATTCCTGAATGATCTTACTCTTCACTATCTTCTCTCTTGTAATTCTATCTTATATTTTATATTCCAGCCAGTCAAAGTTTCTTCTGGCTTCTGGAACGTACTGTGCACTACCTCTCCTTTTTCCCGTACACCTTTTCTTAGGGCAGCAACATCTCCTGGGCTTAGCTTAGCATTTCTACTGGGAATTGGTATATATTCTATAATGTAGGTTGCGAGCAAGAGAACCGGGCATTGGCTTATATACTAACAAGGAATTGTTTGGAAGGGCACAGAAACAAATGAACAGCTAAAAACTCAGGACCTTGGAGGGACAGGAATGAAGGCAACTCCAGGAATGTAAGTGATAGGGGCCAGTGTATTGTCTCTTGAAGATTCTACCAATGGAAAAATTCCAGCTATTTTTGATCTGTGACACTCTACTCAGGCTTAATATTTCTGGGAGAAAATATCTGATGGTTGGTCTAGCTTGGGTCACAGATCCACTCCATAAGCAGAGGGCTGCCTTCAGAAATTAATGGGAGACTCCCTTAACCACAGGGAAACAGAGTTTTCCAAAAGGAAATTAGGTGCTAGCACTCAAAATGAGGGAAAAGAATGCTGGGCAGGCAAAAACAGTAGATGACCACTGTAGCAGTGATTCCTCATCCCTCAAATTTTAAGTTGGTGTCCTTTCCCCCCCACTCTCAACATTGCCACCTGTTTTTCCCTTTTTTTAAGTTCTCTGTGGGCTTCTCACTTGTTCATTCTCCTAGTGGGTGATTGGTTTTGTTAACACAGTGACTGACGCTTAGCAGGTAATCTGTAATCATTCATTTAATATAGGATGGAAAGAGTAGACAGATTTAAGTAGATGTATGAAACATGCTCTGATGTGGCCTTTGTGGCTAGTTGGTTTGTGTTAGATAATTTTAAAACATGAAATTGGAAGTTTTGGAAAGACCATCAATGCCAAGTAAATACAAATCCATATGAACATAATATTGTGTAGAATCTAACTTCTTGAGGGTAGAGGAAGCATTCCTTTTTATAGCTCATGGAATGCTTAGTACAAAATTTGCACTAAGAATTCTCTGAATAGGCATTTATTGAATTAAGTCTTTTCATGAACATTTCTTTTGTATCTGTTGTAGTAACATGTTAATCTTGAGTATACCCTAATGTTTTTCTTTTTTCCCCCTCTTTGTGTGTATGTGCTGCTTCAGTTTTTAATACCACTAATGGCTTTGAAATGGGACATTGACTCAGAATTAGTGACAATCAAGTGTTAATGGTCCTTGCCTCTGTGGCCTATCAGCAACTCATCTTAGGTGATCATTAGTTCCCAGAAAATAAGCTGGATCAGGCTTTTCCAAGATGTGGCCATTTAGAAAAGATTCCTAATTGTCATTGGAACCTCTCACTCATCTTTCATTGCTTTTTCTATTTTTACATAGTCTTGGCTTGTGCTTTTGACTGAGGGGGACAGATCTGTGCCAGTTACAGTGGGTAGTTAATGAAGGGAATAAAACAAAAGGAAGAGAAATAGAATAAAATATTCAAACTGAATTCACATACACCATAATAAAATCATGGGCCCTAATTGCCATAAACGACCTTAGAGATTATCTAATTAAACCTCCTCATTTCTCGTTTTATAAATGAGGAAATTGAGACCCAGGGAGGCTGAGTGACTTTCCCAAGGTCTGTAAAAGAAAAAACAAGCTGAATGCTAATGACCATTCACTTCTCTAAGCATTTCTGAAGACTTTGTTATTGTGCCTCAACCACAGACTCATCTTGTTGACTAAGTTTGCGAGAAAGCGTGGCAGTGAGTGAAAGCAGTCAAAATTTCCGTACAAAAATCATCGGTACATTTTAAACTTGTTGTTTTGTGATGATCTGGAGATTGTTGTCTTCAACAGACAGTGGTAAATAAAGAAAAAACCAGCAGAACGGACCAAAAATGGGAAATGACATCACTGGGATCAGCCAATATGCATTTTCTCCTGGAAAGTATTCTGTGAACCTAATTATGATGCATCCAACCAGGGCTTAGCAGAGAATCAGTTATAGAGATGCTAAATTCCTTCTTGGAGAGGCAAGTAATCCTTAATCTGTTTGCCTTGCATCGATTTTGTAAGGTACTGTTTCTAGATCTGTTTGTTCTCTGTTTCTGCTTCAGGAATGATCCTTCCTCTTCCCCTGCTCTGTTCTGTGTCAGAGAGGGTGGACCACTTCTGGGCTGCATTTTCCAACGTCCCTTGTTAACTGGACTGGGTCTCCGCGACCTGTCGCCTAGCAATTTGTGAACATCAACTGTTCAATGTTCAGAATCCTGCAAATTGGTTAACACTAGTTAACATGGTCATTAACCATGAAGTTATCAAATCTTACAGTTAAATAAGTTTAAGAGCAAAGGTAATGCATATCCACCAAACTTATTATTTCAAATGATTTTATTACTTTTTGACTGTTCCTTCTCTTGAAGTTCTCTGGGAGACACAATGATGCTAGCAGTTGTGCCTCTTTTCCCAACTTTGCATTCAGTGACTGCACAAGTGACCCAAGATTGGCCAGGTGAGAGTATTTACAACATGGACAGCGGCAAATGGCACAAACCAGGGTATTTTTTTGAGAGTCTGCAGTTAACTTGCTGTTTTTTTCAGCTGCATTTGGTTAATGGGAGGCACCCCCGGGATTTTAAAGGCAGGGGAGAGAGAAGTCAGGGTTTTTCATCTCTCTTTCTGTGGCCTCCTGGAGTTGTACCTCTTCTGGAGGATGCTGGCAGTTTCCTGCTGGTGCTCATCTCTGGGTTGCTTCATTGTCCACTGTTTGCCATTGAGTTTCTCAGCAGTTCTATGCTCCGCATGGAATTTCTTTGGCTTGAAATACTTGAATGGCTTCCTTTTTCCTGATCACATCTCGTCAGATACAGCAAATTTATTTAAACAGGTGTCTTCTGTTTTCAGTAGCATTTTATGTCAGAGCTTAATAATTTAGAATAATATACAGCATTAGACATGGGAGCGTCTCTCTTCATTCAGGTGAAGGACTAAAGACCCAGAAGGAATAAATAATTTGTCCAAGGACTCATGGGAAGTTGGTGAAAGGCAATACATGCTTCCCTAGCATATGCTGAGATCTGTGAGCCACACATTAGTATTTTTAACTAGAGCTGATATAAATGTATTGGAATTGCTAAATACCTCCTGTACTTTTTTGAGAAATGATTTTTTCCCCCACTCAAATAAAATAAGCCAACATCAACTTTTGACTTGATAGCTCACATGTTGCCGTTATTTAGTTATTGTTATTGTTATTGTTTTGTTTGTTTTTGTTTTTATGATGCCATGGTGGCTAAATGATGCCAAGAATCGGAAATTTGGTAAAATCTGTATGATTTTAAAATACTGAATTGATTTCCAAAAACTGAATTGACAGCCAGCAAGGTGTTTTGCTGTCTTATGGAAATAGCCAATTGGTTCTCTATTTATGAAGGTCCATTAATTTATTTCATATATTGGCCTAAATCCACACACTTCTATGGGACACACAGGGAGGAAGATGCCAGGGAAGGACCATCTCCCCCACTGTCTTTATGGATTTGAATAATATAAAGAAAATTGATTTTATTTAGGGAATGGCTGAATGGTTTTATATTCATCTTCTAAGGAAGCCCTGATTTTCAAATTCTGATGAATTGGCTTAGATTATAAACACTGTTCATGGAACTTTATATCTTGTAGGTCTCTTAGTGCTCTACTGTTAAAATATGAAAGAAAGGGTACTGATTAAATTTTCCTACACAGATACATTTACATTAATGCATGATGATTAATTATAAGTTAATGCGCTCATTCACAAAAATATTTGAAGGTGGCATGATAAGGCTGAATGGATAACCCGGCACAGCCCCTTATTAACATGATCAAAAGCCAGATGTGAGGCGGTGTGACACGTTTTCTGGTGGCGTGCTGGCAAGCCAAACTGGCTTTTTCCAAAGTGTCATACTCACCTTGGGCCACAAGATGCCGCTCGTTAATCCGTTATGATTTAGGTCTTTTGTTACAAGCCAGAGTGACATTTCCTTTTATTTTACATGCTTTCCAATTACATATTAAAACTCATAGTGGGTGGGTGGGTTGGGGGAGGAGGATACCCCTACCCTGAAGGTACTTTGTAACCTGTGTGTGGGAAATCAATGAATAATTTCTTTAAGATACACAAATTCAGGCTGAGAATTCAGACACTGTAGAATTACTGCACCCCTCAGTTTCTGTGCTTGTGTGTGTAAATGTCTACACCCACCCTGCCATCCACCCAACCTTTTCTGTTTAGTCACCAGCACCACCTGCCCCTGAATGAAATAATTTCCTGCTGGCCCCTGCTAGCAACACACAAAACAACCTATTTATGTAGTTATTCAAAATGTCAAAGGATTATCTTAAAACGAAAACACAGAATCAGTTTTCTGTGTTTCAGGCAGCAATTAAGTAGTCACAACATGGCAGTCCATAGATGAATGCTCTGGAAATTATCATTTGCAAAGGTAATCACTGGAAGAAGATAATTTTATTTCCTAAGTCCTTGTTTTAAGCCTGAAAACAAAATCATGGCATGCAGATTCTGTTTGATAAAGATGGCTGTGGTCCTTGGCTTTCACATCAAATTTGTCTTGATTTTAAGTTACGCTTTTTATATTTTGAAATAAGATGGAAGTAAAGCTTTTTTGATTATGTGCGTGTGTATTTATGTACATATACGTGTGTGTATACGTATATATGTATACACACACACACACATTAATGACTAGTATCTAAAAAAGACTTACGACCATAAGACAAGGGTGGCCACATGATCAAGAAACATTCTCTGGGAACTAGAAGGGTCAGATTTACACAAGGAGCAGCTATATAATGAAATCTCCTCCTTAAACATCTCATCATAAGGTTATCTTGCCCTTCTCTGGTATTAATGTGGCAATGATAGAGACGATTTGGCCTCTAGGGGAAAGAGACTGCTTATGGTGACATGATTTGAGGGATGTCAAGAAATAATCCTTCAAATATTGAGTCCTTAGCAGTCACTTTTATTTTAGTATGAGTTGTTTTTCAGATACTTTGGTCTCAGTTGGCTGAGTATAGGGTTTTAGGAAGTAGAGATTGACGATCAAGAAAAACAAACAATTGTGGTTTATATACACAATGGAGTACTACGTGGCAATGAGAAAGAATGAAATATGGCCCTTTGTAGCAACATGGATGGAACTGGAGAGTGTGATGCTAAGCGAAATAAGCCATACAGAGAAAGACAGATACCATATGTTTTCACTCTTATGTGGATCCTGAGAAACTTAACAGGAACCCATGAGGGAGGGGAAGAAAAAAAAAAAGAGAGAGGTTAGAGTGGGAGAGAGCCAAAGCATAAGAGACTCTTAAAAACTGAGAATAAACTGAGGGCTGATGGGGGGTGGGAGGGAGGGGAGGGTGGGTGATGGGTATTGAAGAGGGCATCTTTTGGGATGAGCACTGGGTGTTGTATGGAAACCAATCTGACAATAAATTTCATATATTAAAAAAAAAAAAAACAAACAGAGGGGGAGAAGAGCAAAAATAGGTGGCAGAAAGGGGATGAGAATGATCTAGAAGTGGAAATGAGAAAGTGCTCTAAGAAAAGCCCTACCTGCTGCATTGTTTTTCCTGCAGTTCATCCTTAAGGCTGAATCAACTTGATGGTGAGAGCATCTAGTTAAGGCAATAAAAAATGAACACAGAAGCTTGTGGTCGGCTGAGTCCTATAGCCGTTTGCATTTTATATCAGCTTTCCCATTTTATATCATTTTATATTAAGAATACCCGGCTCATTATATCACTGGCAGACGCATCACATTCCTGTCTTCATTCTCCTTCATTTGTTCTTTCTTGAAAATCATCCATTCAACAACTAATCATCTTGTACTTACCATACACAAGGTACTGGTGAGATACAGCAGATAGGAGATGAAAATCTCACAGTTGTTGAATATACGAGGAGAAACTCATTACAATTGTGATGCAGAAAAACTCATTTTTTTCCCCTTAAAAATATCCTAACCCATGTAGAGGGAGTGTTAAGTTTGGTTTTAATTGGGCATAAGGCTTTATTTGTTATAAAGATGTTACAGTAAAAACACCACCACCACCAACAACAAAACCCAACTTCTTTAAACCAGTGGTTTCCAAACATTCGTGTGCACGGGATCACCCGAGAATTTTGTTAAAATGAAGATTCTTATTCAGTAGGTCTAGTGTCACACATGAAATGGTGTATTTCTAACAAGTTCTTGGGTGAAGTTGCTGGTCTGGGGGCCACACATGGGGTGAGAAGGCTTTAGCTGGACGTACTGTGGGGTGACTGGATACCCAGAAAGAGAGCTGTTTCTTACAGTGAAATGAGTCTCTTCAACATCAAAGAGGAAGGAGACAAAAGGCGTTAAGATAAGCCTCTATAGAATAGGACAGGAGGATCTCTTTATGATGATTCCTTGGCTGTCACCTGCCTCTTTGCAGGTTTTCAGGATCAGATAGACGTACAGCACACCGGGATACAGGTTTTCTCCTACGAGAGACACAAATCATTGACTGCATCACTGTTTTGAAACATCCCACCCAAAACGGCTTTTATGTTCCAAGAAGAGGGAGAAGGAGAAAAAGAAGAAGGCAACACTTTTGAAGGGAAAAAATTGTTTTCCGATAACCCCCATTAACTACAGGGGTCATTGTGGGCACAATGAACGGAATTAGAAATCTGCTAAAAGCTGCAGTATATGGTACGCGGTGACTGACAAGCCTTTCGCTGAGTAGTTACAAATGGGACTAATGGTTTAAACTTGTTAGTCATTGTCAGAGGCTCTGATCCTTGAGTCAGCCATGGAAGCTATGGCAGAAATCGATAAGGCACCACTTTCTGCAGTGAACTGCTAGACCATATAGATTGCCTGGAGGGAAATGCGGAGCTCCCTCCCAGGCTGCCAGATGAAAGCAGGCAGCTAAATCTGCGGGAAGATTGACCACACTGCTCGGGGCAATTAGGCCTTTCGCCACTTTGAACGATGATTATAAATGGGGGAGAGGCTTGGGAGAGTGAAGGGGAAGACAGCTAGGCATGACAAACTGGAGGCCGGAAGCCATTTTGGGGAGCCTCGTCAGTTTCATGGTCACTGAGGGCATTTTTTCCCCCTTTCCCTTGTTCAGATTGTTATACGATGAATGTTCTGGGGCTGCTGCTTTCTTTCCCTTTTTTTTTTTTTTTTTTTTCTTTTATTTTTCTTTAGAAGCTGGAGAGGGGAGGACAGGCAGTGAGAACAACACTTGGTTGATGATAAACTGTAAACTACAGCTGAACTCCATTAATCCGTCCAATCCCCAAAGCCTGGGGCCTGAGAGCATGTCGGAGGATGGCTTCCTGTTGGACACATTTCAAAACAATCACATCCCATTGTTCAGTGCCTTTTTGGATAGAGCCCTGTGAGGGTGCCAAAGTCATCAGCGAAAGAAAGTGCATGTTCACGCAACAATTACAGACAAGCTGCAGATTATCAGCAGGCTGCAAGGGGCGAGGTGCCGGGGCCCATTTGGCAGAGGAGCTCTGTATCTGATGCACGCAAAGCTGCACCCAGCATTAATACTATGAGCGGCCAAGTGCTCTATGGCTGCCCAGGCTGCGGGAAGCCAGATGTGCAAGAGAAAAGCAACTATGGGAGATGTGCAAGGCTGTGCCCTGGTTCCCTGCCTAAAGGCAGGACAGCTCAGCCTTATACTGAAGTGTTTGGCCTCTTTCTCCTTCATCAACCTGGCATTGCTGCTCAAATTTCAATGGGGGACCCATCTCCTTTCCATTCGTCTTGTTGTTGAATCCCATTCCCTTTCTAGTATTGGCTTCATGATTGATTTGTTTGAATTGTTTTCTCCTTCTAACTAGGCCCTGGCTCCCATTTTACTGTTGACTTTAAGGTATACTGTAAACCGTGTTCTGCTAAGTATTGTTTAACTGTCAAATGGTTGGGGAGGCAAGATGTTGTGGGAATAATCTCCAGTTGCTACTCTGTGGGAGGGCTGTCTTTCAGAGGTTCTTGGACCAGTTCATCACTGTGGTAAATCCAGCCCTTGGTGGAGAGTGTTGAAAAGTCCTCTTTTTGAAGTTTGCTGGGCTTCTGGCAGCTGGGAAAAGGTTTTCCTCTGAAAGATGTATAGGTCAAGAATTGAAATCCCGATCGTCATGAGAGGAGACTATTTGGAGGGTGTGAATGCTGCAGGTCCTTAATGGAGGTGATCTCTTCTGTGGGAGGGCTGTTCAGGAGATTTTTTGTTGTCATTTTCTGTTGCATGGAAAGGGCTTGCTTGGGCTCTAAAGGGCTAGATAACCGGGCATTTCTTTGCTCATCCTTAATTCGCCAAACATCAATGGGACATTAGTCCTATGCCAGAGAGCGTAGCCTGGGTGGCTCCCAGGCAGACAGGAAAGTTCGCGTTGCTTACCTACCTGCGATCCCATAAGGATGGACCAGCCACTCATGAATACAAAGGGGAATTATAACTACTACCCACACCTTAATCATAATCATAAGTGAAATAAAATGAAGCAATTTGTTTGATTTGGAAGATTCTTTTATACAGTAAGTTGAATATGACCTTCCCCAACCTCCTTTTTATGGCATAAAAAGAGAATTATTTTTGCAAATCCAGTACATTTAAAAGAAGATATTAACTCTTTTAAGCAGCAGGGAATTATCAGTTGCTTTAAAAAAAAAAAAAAGACTTAATCAGAAGCCTGTTAGGTTATGGAAGAATTTACAGAATTCAGAAAACCTTAGTCTTAGGAACATCTTTGCTTTAATAATAGTTCTTTTAGCTATGGTTCTTCTTAAGTTCTAATTCTACTGAGGATGACAGCGTGGTATTCTAGAGTACTAGGCTGGAAGGTGGGATACGTGAATTTTAGTTCCGATTCTACCTCTCGCCATTGTGGTAGGCACATGCGTCCATCTCTTTGCCCTTCTTTCTTCACTTGTAAAATGGAGAATTTAATCAATCCTAAGGTCCTGTGGTTGGCAGAATAGTGGCCCCCCCAAAGAGTCTACATCTTAATCCCAGGAACCTGTGCATATGTTGTAAGGGACTTCACAGCTGTGATTAAATTAAGGTTCTCAAACTAGGGAGATGATTCTGGATTATCTGGGTGAGCCCAATATAATTACAAGGGTCTTTAGAAACTGGAAAAAGGAGGCAAAAGAGTCAGAGAAGGAGAATGGAAGCAAGTTCTGGAGGTATGCAATGTGAGGACTCAACTTGCTATTGATGGTTTTGGAGATGGATGGAGGAATATGGGCAGCCTTGGGAAGATGGAAAAAGCAAGGAGGTGACTTCTTTAGAGTTTCCAGAAGAAATGCAGTTCTGCAGATGTCTTGCTTTTAGCCCAATGACACTGATTTTTGGATTCTGACCTCCAGAGCTGTAAGACAATGATTTTACATTGGTTTAAAGCTGCTGAATATTTGGTAATTTGTTACAGCAGCAATAGGAAACTAATATAGATCCCTTTCAGCAATAACCTTCATGAAACTCTGAACATGTAGCATATGGAGGGTCATTGGAAAATCCCAAAACAAGTAGTAATATGCAAAAAAGATGGCTACTCACATTGATTTGAGGGTTGACTGAAAATACAGCATATAGTATCAAAAACCAGTAAGGAAGGAAATTAGGATACTAGAGCCCATGAAAAAAGAGAAGGATGGAAAAGATCTTTGTGGAGGAGGAAGTATACTTTGACATTTGCATAAAGTTGGGTCATTTTAAACAGCTCTAGGTATTTTTTTCTTTTCCTTTGATTGGCAGAGTGGAGAATGTTAATAGCCATGGCTTTAGAAGAAATGGAATTTTAGAATTAAATGGGACCATTGAGATTGATCTCCTTGTAATGAATGTCAGAACGCATTCTTAACCTCCCTGAAAAATGCTAGAATATTGCTAGTGGGGCAGCTATTGCCACTTCATGGGGCAGACCCTTCTGTTGTTGGACAACCCTAATTCTTAAGAAACTTTTCTTATACAAAACCAATTCTATCTTCCCCTAATGCCCACCTTTTGATCTTGGATTCTTTATGTGAATTTTCAATGTTCAGATCTCAAGATGAACACATCTGTTAGTGAAGGGGATGTGGGTGTGGGCTTTGGGGCAAAGTTCACACCAGAGAGAGAGGGGTCAAAATCCCAAATCATGTGCATGTAGGCATAGGCATTCAGGGGTGTGTGTGTGTGTGTGTGTGTGTGTGTGTGTGTGTGTGTGTCTTTAGAAGTACTAAAAAGACAACTATGAACTATTTTACAAGCATTTTTACTGCTATTCCTAGTAACACCAACAGTGCTAGCTCATAGTAGGCACTTAATATTAGCTAGCTCAACGAATACATGAATGACAATGAAGGACACCAGTAGTAAGTAAATTAGAATTATGAAAAAAAAAACAACTTGAATAATCAGTTCAGATTCATTAAATGGGGAACAAGACAGACTTTGAATATAAGGAAAGCTTTTGCTTTCTTTTTCCTCCCTGATTTCAAAGACTGCAAGCAGCACCCTGTTAATATCTTCAAAGAGACTTCCTGCTTTCCACTGGCACTGTAGGTGATATGCAGGAGTCCAGGCATGCTTTTTATTTTTAAGGAAACCTGTGAGGTCACTGGGAAACCAGGAGATCATTGCCTCTCACCGAAGAGTAAGCCGCACTTTTTCCTCCCAGGCAAATCTAATGAAATCACGTGGGTAGCTGTAACCTCTCGGTAACACAGGATGTGGAGGTTACATTGGGCCTTGAACAATTAATCAGTGTTATGGCAGAGCAGCTCGAATATGGAAATTCTAAAGGTCCCACATGTTGATAAATGGCCAATTTATGCTAAGATCCATCAAGTGTGTTGAGGCATTTGGAGTTATCACTGCACAATCATGACATGGTCATTATCAGACCGCAAATCGTCCAAAGAAATGACATGCCTCAGGAAGCAAGATTTGCGGGCAGAGCCTGCCTCTTTCTAAACTCAGTGTGAGGTCGGCTTGCTGTAAACGGAGCCATACAGCATGTAGATTAGCTCATGTGTGGCAGCTGCATGGCGGAAAGCAATTATAACACAGAGGCAACTCCACGCGCAGGAACTAGCACCTCCTGAAATATGATCACCTCCGCTTCACTACCGAGGGAGATGCCAAACTGAAATACACACACAGCCATAATGGAAGAGACCTGAATATATTATAGCAGGGAGGGGAAGAACTGGGGTAGAAGTTGGCAGAGGCTGTTGCTGAAAACTCCTTGTGCTCCTCTGAACTCTGAAATGGGATTCCTCTAGTGATACCACAGTCCACTATTTCCTTTGTTTTACCTGGAGAACCTTACAGTGAGGGCATTATGGTTTTCTTTGTTGACTGTACTCGATGTGACCATTGCTTCCTTCCCATTGTCATATCCTCTTCCTAGAGGACGCTTATCTCAGAAGTGAGTGGGCACTGGGGCAGGAGGACAGGCCCAGTGGATTGTGTGACTGTTCAACACTGGACCCAGGCTGGACCAAGCTGACTCTGTCTCCCATAGTTCAAAGCCTTGTTCAGTATTAGGACATAGGGTGGTGTCAAGTCGGGCCTGGGGTGGTCCTTGCTGCCATGTGCTCAGGGAAGCAGGAGCAGCTAGTCTGCTGAGTGAGAAGCAGCCCAGTAGATCGATCAACATGTGACACAGAAACAGCCTGGTCTAGAAGAAATGATTCAGTCAGCTTTTGACATCCCATTTCTTAGTCTCTCGTGAGGCCCTGTGATAATTTCTTCTCTTAGTTTCTCTCAGATATTCGCATATTCTTTCACAAATGCTCCTTTTATTCTACTTTCTGTTTCTGTGGCTTTGATTAAATGACACCTGCCCCCAAATTTGAGCACTTACCAGGTACCAGGATTTGTTTTGGTGATTTAGATGCATCAGCTTATTCAATGTTCTCACCAACATTCACAGGTAGATGTGGTTATTTCATTTTTTTTTTATGAAGAATAGGCTTAGAAAGGTTAGATAATATCTCCAAAGTCACACAGTTGATAAGTGGGGGAAGTGGTGATTTCTATTGAAGTTACATTTGCATTGAAATTGATTTTACATTTTCTGTGAAATCATTAAACCACCTACTATATAGTAAATGATTTATGCTATAATTTGAGAACAGAATCTATGTTGAATTACTGAATCAACTTGGGAATATGACTAGAAACCAAATCATCTTTATTTAAAAAGCTAACATTACCTATGTTTACTTGAGGGTTGAAAACTTGCACAAGCCTGAAGGAAAATAGGCTATGTATAAGGATTTTTCAGGGGAGAGGGAAGGAGGAAAAGTTTTGAAGTGTTACCTAGACTTTTTATAGCCTATTCCTATTTGTAGCTTGCTGATGTGTCAACTCTGTGATGCTGAAAAGGGTGAAAGAGGCCATTGGATGTTTCGCAAATCACTCATCTTAGGATCTTAGATGGAGAAGATAACCAGAGATAATTAGATTAACATTATTTTACCTAAATCAAAGGGTTCTGATAGTCCTCTTCCCTGGTTTCATCTTTATTTTCAGAATAAGGAGATAGACATGTTCCTTAATTTGTAACATTGAGGATCTTTATCCTCTTTAATTTTTATTTTGCCCTTCCCCCCGACTTTAGCTTTCCTTACCATGAAGACATTCATGAATGTGGATTCCGTGTCTTATGACCGTCACTACCCTTCATGTGTTCAATATTCCAGGCAAATGAATCATTGGGAGCTCTTCATTCATATGTGTGCTTGATCTGCCCTGTTTGGTGCTTCCTGCCTTTCAACCATGTCCTTCTCCATTCTAAACAAATAGTAGAATGTCTTTTAAGACTCAGTTGAGTGTTACTCCTTTAGAATGAAACTTTCATTGACTACCACAGATTTCAAGCAACATGATCCTCATTTGAACACCCATAATATTCTAACTATACCACTGTAAGGATCCATAATAATAAAACCTAGGTATTATAGTAATTTCTGTCCATGCCTTCTCATTTCTGTCACTTCCCATTCTGAATCAATAGTCCCTGTCCTTCAAGACTCAGTTGAGCATTACTCCTTTAGAATGAAACTTTCATTGATTACCACAGATTGCAAGCAACATGATCCTCATTTGAACACCCGTAATATTCTAACTATCCACTGTAAGGATCCCTAACGATAAAAACCTAGAATTATAGTAATTTCTGCCCATGCCTTGTCATTCCTGCACTGTAAGCCACTTGAAGGCAGGGTGAATTTTAATCTGTTTATTCTCCCTACCACAGAGCACCTTTCATGAAGTGAGTATTCAATAAATAGCTGTTGAATTAATAAATAAATAAATGAGTAGACAAATCCTTTAGGTGGGTTAATTTTAATGTTGCTCTGGTATTGTATTTCTTCTCTCCTGAAATGCTAAGATACAGCATTCACATTTGTCACAGCGGGTGCACCTTAGTTTTATCCCAATACGTGTTTTTTAATATGATTCGTTGAGGGAGAGTAAACAGTGAATTGCCTACTTTTCAGTATTACCTGTTTTTTAATTGTGTACAAGCAGCTTTGGTCAAACAGGCTCTATAGGCTGGGGTTGCTGGCTGCTATATTGATGTGATATGTGGAGTGTATTAGACAAGGTGCTTAGCTCTCATTAATAGGAAACCCTGGCTGAATTGGCTTAAACAAAAGGGCAAATTATTAATATACTTTACAAGAAGTCTAGAGGGGGCGGGTAGCTCCCTGATCAGTTAAATTTGCGTCAGTTCCATCAAAGACCTAGATTCTTACTCTTAGATTGTTGCTTTTGTTCTCATAATAGCTAAAATCTTCATGATTTTTGTTGTTCTAGGAATCATATACAGGCACCATAATATCCAATGGGAAAAGAGAACAGGTATTTCTCTGAGTACTTCTGTCAGGAGTAAAGTCTGTTGTGGAAGCTCTGTAGCAATCTCCTCCTTGTTTCTTATTAGCTGGATTTCAGTTACATGACTATTCCTACACCACTTTTGGTAAAGGCATTGGGATTGCCATAATTGGATTAGACTTTGAGGATTTACTTCTGATTTTGAAATAGGATCACCATCAGGTTTGGAGGGTGTGTAGCTCAATGAAATTAGTCTTCTATTGTCAAAGACAAAATGTGTAATGGCTTTTGAAAGGTAACACCAGCATTTGCCATATAAAGAATGAAAATATTCCTTTATATGTATATGGTTGGGGAGATGTGAGCAGTTTTGCCTCCCTACCCAGGGGACATCTGGAGAAATTTATAGTGGTCACAACTTGGGAATTGGGAAGAGGCTGCTTCTGGCTTCTGGTGCATCTTAGAATGCTCAGCACAGCCCATCCCCTACCCTCCAGTAAAGAATTATCTGGCCCTAAATGTCAGTAGTGCTGAGGTTGAGAATCTTTGGCATGGATATACTTGCTCTCTGGGGCTGACACACTGTCTAAAAATCCTACTATTTATTTTTAGCAGCCCTTGAGACAGGACGACTGTTGATATACAGTATTTTACTTTGGAGGAATAATATACCAATAAATTATCATCCCATTAAAACCATAGTAAAACTACTTCCTCAGATTACCTGGTTGGCCATTTAGCAGGACCACAGGGAAGTGAATGTGACAGGAAGTGAATTGTGACAATGAGACTGAGGTCCAAGAAAGAATGACTCCAGGAGACCAACCTGTGGCAGGCACAACCACTATATCCTTTACTGAGCGCAGTACAAAAAAATGACCAAGGTCAGGAAAAGGGGGAGCAGTGCCACTTACTTGAGTGCCTATTACTGTAGCAGGCACTGCCATAGGAAATTTAGAGTACATGCAATAATTTTCCAGATGAGAAGATGGAGTTTCAGTGGTGTTAAGAGAATGGTTCAAAAATATTTTTAAAATGTTGTCTTCAAATTTCATATGACGAGAATAATTTTCTCTCTACAGATTTTTTTTCCCATTTCTGCATAAGTGAGGAAGGTTAGTTGACCTTATTGCTTGATGGGAATGTGAAATGTAACACGGAATTTTGAGACTGCTTACGTCCCTAAACAATATTTGCCATGCTTACTTTCCATTGTTTTACTTTCTTGTATTATCTGAAATTACAGCTGATTCTGTGGATCAATCTCCCAGACGATTAGAATATCATTTTCTTTCAAAACTGCAGCCATCCATTACTTATTTTGTATTTTATACAGCTTCTAGCACAATGGGCTGCACATATGGATGTAATGAACATTTCTTATTATTTTTTGGTTGTCCAGCTTCGAATTCCCCTTTGTATCATGGGAGAATCCACCCTTGTCTTCAAATGTAGAACTCTCTCTCCCACCAGGAATGCTGACAGATTCATACTCGCCCTTTCCCTGCCCTCTGGTCACCAGGGCAAAGGGTATATGACCTAAGCATCACAAATGTGATGCTTTACTATTGGATGTTGTGGAAGCCAAGGATTCCAGATGGCGTCGTTGTAAGATGGAAGCTGGAAGATGTAGAGGTCCTTAAGACACTGGTTGGAGAAGAGCTTTCTGAGAGCATTTCACACTCCACACTGACCAGGTGACCTGTCAAGCCAGTAAGATTTCAGGAATTTTTTGTTACTACAATATAGCCAAGTCTATTCAGACTAATGACTAACAAAAAAAGGACTAATAAAAGTGCTTGAAAGAGAAGTGAAATAGGGTATTGAAGAGTAATGAACAACAGTTTTATAGTCCAACAGGACTATTTGGGACTCCAGTCCTACCACGTACTAATTGAATGACTTTCAACATTAGTTGAAGGGAACCTAGACAGAAGTACACAACGTTTTTTCATATGCAAGGAAGAAAGGGGATATATGGATCCGGGGACCCTTGAGTGAGATAAATCCTATTTAAGTCTAAGCTCTTTTGGTTCTCAAACAAACTAATCTCTTGTGCACCTGGATGACACAAGCTTTTTTTTTTTTTTTAAAAAAGGCCTTACTCATATTTTCATGAGCTGAAATGTCATGCTTCAAGTCTGGCAGCAGGAGGTAACGATTCCACAGTTCGTAGGATGATCTTGAGCCTTTTCTTTTCCCATCTATCACTCCCCTGCACTTGCTGCAGAACCCTCAGGTGGTTGCCCAGTTGGTTATTCAGATTTAAGCGTTATTGACTGTTGCCCCCTCATTTTGCATTCTAAAAGCATCACGATGGAAATCCAGTGTTAGATGACTTGAAACTAGCATTACACAGACATTATTCTTTTGTGCCAAAGAGCTTACTCTAATATAATGTCCAATCTTCCCACAATTATCACATTTCTTTTCCCTGCTGAGCACTCTCATGCATTTTTGCCAAGTGGTTACAGAACCACAGTGGAAACAGTTATGGTCTCTTGGTGGTCAGATTTGCAAATTCATCCCAAATCCATTGCATAACCCATATACGTGCTTCGTGTATGCAGAAAGCCTACTGTTATGCCAAAAAGGTAAGTGGGTTATTCTGCGATGCCCTCTTTGCCCTTAGTCGTACTGCAGTGGGATTGTGGTACACTGGACTTGAACTCCCAACAGCTCCAGTTGCTGCCTGCTGCCTCAATGAATTTTATATTAGCAGGCAAACAAAACACTCAACCAAGTGAAAGGAATTCATAATGCCAAGGCTTCCTAGGATCAGAATGTGCTGTGTGTCTTCCAAAGAAGGATTGTGGCTATCAGCTTGCGGTAACTAATCTAGATAAATCGCCCCTTTACAACACATCTGGCTTCAAGTTGTTTAAATTAGCGGAGTTCAGTCGTGGAACAACAGCTGAATTGGAGCCTACAAATTCATATGCTTCCTACACATGCATAAATGCTAAATGATGAGCTTGGTAATGATCGGGAACCCCTTATTTCTGAGAGACTGGTAAGTCTACAGTGTTTCTTTGCTGCATATTAATTAGGATAGTGTAATAAAGCTTCAGAAGTAGTCTTCCAAGCAACATAGTTTGAATTAATGTTTATGAAAGCTCTTTATTAACCTGAAAATGCACTTCAAAGGTAATATGGGAAAAGCTTTTCCCCTCTTAATTGGCATTTCAGTAAGTATCACGGATCTTTCCATTTTATACCTATTCTCGTTATAATGACAGCCAAAGATTTTGGTTGTCCAGCTTCCAATTCTTTGCATTGGGAGAGAGCACACCATGGTGTTGAGATGGAGAACTCTGCCTTCAAGAAAGCTGAAAGACCCATATGCCCCCTTTCCCTGTCCTCTGGTCACCAAGGCAAGGGGTATGTGACCTAAGCATCGCCAATGTGAGGCTTTCCTCTTGTATGTCGTACCACAGGATCACAGTAACAACTTAACAGTATGTTTGCCATTATCATCTTCTGTGTCCAATTTGTTGATGGGCTTATATCCTTCAGGGGGCCTTTCTGGTAGACTCAGAGTTTAGAATTGGAAGGATCTTCAAGGTTCTCTACTCCAACCATCTGCAAAATAGAAAATTGAGGCCTCGTTTAATACAAGTAACAGTAGCACTATGATGTGTCATGCAGTATTGCTCTGTACTGAATCAGAACACGAGTGGCCAAGTGTTGGTGATTTAACCTCTGAATTTCTCAGGTCGCTCCAGTAGCAGTGTGTTTATTTTTGAGTGCAACACATTAAGAGAGACATTGGAAAGATAAACTGATTCATGGCAACAGACGCATGAGAGTAACAGGTCTTTAAATCACACCAAAAAAAATTATGGATGGAACAGTTGTCCAAAGGAAGATTCGGGAGAAACTTGACAATTGTCTTTAAATAAAGGAAGAGAGGTCATGTGGAGGCTTAGTCAGCAGGAGTTAAAGGATATCTGAGAAGCTTCTGGGATTATGTGTAGAGTTCATGTGTATGGGAGCATTGATACTTTGGAGTGAAGTGGGTCCATAGAATTAACCCAGTTCTCAAAGACTAAAGATCAATGTGCTATACTTAGTCTGTTGGATAAAGAGAACAGAACAACAACCAATAGCTCTAAGTTGCAAGGAGGCATAATCTGGCTATATCAGGAATAATTAAAAATTTGAGTTGTCTCCATATGGACTGGTCTGCCTCCAGGTGGAGTAAATTTCTCATCACTTGATATTTCTAAGCCCCAGACTATCTCAAGAATGGTTTAGAGAAGATTGATGCATCAGAGCAGGGTTGAATTAAACTGCTTCTATGATTCATACCCATTCTGAATTTTAGGGATCCTCTAACTCACAGAAATGAAACAATGCTTACAGGCCGTGAACTTAATTTGTGGTGTGGATCCCAGGTATCTGTATTTTTTTCTCACTGTCTTCCTGTTGAGGATTTCTCCTGGCTTAAAGTAAGCATATTTAGATAAAGATCCTCAAAAACAAAACAAAACAAAACCAAAGCAACCCACCAAAACAACAACAACGCACACACAAACCACTCAGGTGCTCAAGGGATTCTCTAATTACATCTTTCTAATGGATATTTTAAATATTTTATTTAGTATATCTTATATGAAAACTCCGAATATATGAGGGTACTAAATTAGGAGACCTCATAGATTTTTCTTTGAAGACCTCATTCTTCATGAAGTAGAAGAACTCTATTTGGCTGAGAAAATGCATTTTCAATTTATCTGGTTTTTGTATAACTTATTGAAAAATTAGAAAGTATTAATAAAATGATCATTAGCTTTATTACAGTATGTTTACGGTTATATACTGTATTTTATACATAAATATTAGTGTTAATATGTGCTAGACGTAGCACCTTTTATTATCTCACTTTATCTTTACTGTTTTCAGTGATGAGAGCTTTATTATTACTGCTATTTTGCAAATACATAAATTAAAAGCTACAGAGGTCACTTGCCCAGTAAGTGGCATTAGGATTCGAACTCAGATCTGAGTGGTTCCAGAATCCATATCTTAATCATTCAGCCTTTCCGCTTTCCACACTTACTGAGAGGTGAAGCTGGTGCGATAGGGAGACGATTCCACCAAGGCTGAGGCGTGAAAAAGTTTCAACCAAGTGGCTTGGTGCCTTTGAAATGAGCTGGCCTCACGGGGCCGAACCACATTTCCCAGAACTCCCTTCCCGCGTCTGTCCAGGTACGATAGGCCGTAGGAGACAATCTTGTCAGAGGCTGGGGGCGGAAGCGGAGCCGCAGCAGCCATGTTACCGGACAGGTGCCGCCTCTTTTCCTGCTCACGTGTTGGTGGCCCACGGTGACCAAGCTCGCATGTGCGCGCTGCCCTGGAGATCCTCATCCCGCTCCTGGGCCTCGTGTTGTGTTGAGCTTCATGTCAAAGCCTCCCCTATCATTCCGGCATCTGCAGGACGCTCATCCCAGCAAGGTCAGAGTCAGTAAGAACTTACCAGGGCTTCGGATCATACCTCTGGGGTCCCGGCTTATCCTTGATCTCCCCCACTTTATGTGTTCCCTCTCGAATAGTCTTTCGTGCAGATGTCTCACTTCAAAAGTACTCGTGAGGGCCGTGGCCTTGCTTACCTGACCAGCCCCCACAAGTGCGTGAGTCAAAGCCCCCTGGCAAAGTACATGTACACCCGGCCCAGCCTACTTCTGTCAGTCAGTCAGGGTTCAGTCTTTTCTCATACTACTGTTCCTCTGATTGAACCCTGAGCAACTGATGCAAGTGTATTGGGAAATGACCTTGATTTGTGGGTTGAACTGGCACGTTTCCTCTCTTCTATTGTTACGGGCCTTGTTTCTGGACCCTGGAAGCATTCAGTGCAACCTGTGGAACAGTAAATTGGTCTCTCTGCTTTTCTGCCCCAAGAGAAAAGAAATAGGGATTTAACAGAGAGAGGGAAGACAGTGCAGACAGAAATGAATACTACTTCCAAACCACAAGAGGTAGCCTAGAGACGGCAGAGCTGGGCTGCCAGGTTCAGGTCCTGGTTCTTCTGCAACTTCTGTGCTGTGTGATGATGGGCAAGTTATTTAGCCTCTCTGGGCCTGTCTCCTCATGTGCTGAGCGGAGTAATATTAGCATCTACCTTTTGCGCGTCTGAGGATTGAATGAGTTAACATTTAAGAAGTACTTAAAGTGCAAGCTTTATATTAGCATTTTCTTGTTGTTGTATTGTTACTATGGGAGAGGGAAGTGGTCTATCCTTGTCTAGGAGTGTTTCACCCAGCCTCTTAGGGACTGAAAACCCATGCTAGTGGCCCACCATAGACTTTCTTTAGCCCTTTCCTATCTCATCTTACCACCTGTGGCTCTAAGACTGTCTTACCTGCCTTTAAATTGTTTTGGGGGGTGGGTGGGTCAAGAAAGGAAACAAGTGCTTAAGGAAGACAGCAGAGGTAGGGGGCGGGGGTGGGGAAGGAAGGGACAAGGAAGAAGGTAAAGAAAAAGAGTTTCAGTTGACTTCTTTCCCAACCTCAAGGCTTGTCATAAGCTAAAGAGAATAGGGGGCATGACACGCTAGAAAAAAAGTGGTCTTGACTGAAGGAGAATCATGCCATGGGCAGGCCCTCACAATAAGCACCATCCAGGTAGACTTTACAGATTCTAATTAATTATACGTGCTCTGCCTTAAGGCATACTGAGAAGGAGGTAGAGGGGGGTGAATAGGAAGTACTCTTCTTACCTTCCAATTGAGCTTCATCATTCTTCTTTAAGAAAGAAGTATCCCCCCCCCACACACAAACATTCTAGTACGTTTTTCTCTGGCCTCGCCTGGAACAGCTCACCTTTTCTGGCTCTACAAGATAGGAGAAACCTTTTGAATGCAGCTGCTTGTTTGGGCTGATAGGGAACCCTGAGCAGACATTTATTCATTCCTTTTAGACGATAGATCGCTCCTTCCCTTCCCTCTGGAGTTAGCTCTTGCCAGAGTGGCTGCTGTCTGGCAACCAGGCATTGTAGAATGGTCAAGTTTCAAATGTCACCACGCAAATGGCGGTTCCAAGGACTGAAGTCAACGATTGAAATGCCAGCCCTTAAATGTCCCCCAAATACATGTTTTCCCAACTAGTGACTTGCCGCGGAAATAAACACCAATTATGCAAAAGTACCTCCTCCCCCGCATTTCCATTTCCCTCTCAGTGTTCTACAAAGCATTACACGGAGTACTTTGTGACAAAAGGATGTCTCAGTGTGGCCCACTTAGTATGTTGAAGCATAGAAATGAAAGATGGTAGGGCACATATGTCATAGAACCACTAAATGACAGAATCATCACTGGCCTAGTTTTCTGAGTCACTGTGACAGACACAAGGGGATTGCTTTTAAAGCTCCTGATGACACATCAAGAAAAGAGAAGAGGATGTCTCTGCTTTAGAAAAGAGATTGAAAGAATATTTTTTTTCTGGCTTGGAAATAAGTTTTGAATTCAGACTTTTTTTTTTTTTTTTTTTTTTAAAGAAGGTGAAAAATTTTAAAGAAAACGAAAGGCAAACGACGGGGTACTTACCTGAAAAGCCCCGACAGCGGCACCTTACCCAGTAGCCTGTGAATGCCCCAGAAGAGAGAATGGTGTGCACTTTGTGCTATTTAGGGTCCTTGGGATGGCATCCCTTACTGCAGGGGAAATTTCACCACAGAGCAATGAGCCGAAGAAAAATTACTATTTAACGATTACAGGCTGCTACAATTCAGTCTCCTTGCCGTGAACAGCAAGTGAGTCAAGCAAACTAATGCAGTAGGTTGAACTTGTTTTCTCTTGAGGAGCCCCAGGAGAAGTTCCGTAGTGACTTTTTGCTCACACACCCCAGTTCTTCTTCTCTGGCTTGTGTAGCTACTCATCCATCCCTGGATCCAGATGGGATCAGGAGAAATGAGAGAATGGGTTCTCAAGAAGAACCGGGCCACTGGGGTGCCTGGGTGGCTCAGTCGGTTGAGCATCCAGCTCTTAATTTGGCTCAGGTCGTGATCTCACGGTTCATGAGTTCGAGCCCCGTGTCTGGCTCTGTGCTGACAGCTCAGAGCCTGGAGCCTGCTTCAGATTCTGTGTCCCCCTCTCTCTCCTCCCCACCCCTGCCTGTGCTCTGTCTCTCTCTGTCTTTCAAAAATGAATAAACATTAAAAAAAAAAATCAAGCCAGCTTTTTTGATGATTCTGTGAGAGCTGAGTAAGCTTCTGGAGGATCTCTGATGTCTCATATCTGTCCCTGGGAGCAAGCTGGTAGTTCCAGTTGTAGTAAGTGTGTACCAACTCCCAAATGAAAGGAAAATAAAAACCTCGTCATAATTCAGACTCTTTCATCAAAGCACGCAAATCAACAACAACAAAATAAATCCATGCTATATGCCCTGAGTCATTGTATTGGTAAAGGTCCCTAGAATAATCCCCTTTGGGGGCTGTTGCTTTATATCAGAGCTTTTTTTCTTTAGTTACTAGACTGTCTACTAAATTAGTTGAAGCCTGTAGACCTTAAATGAAAAGTAGGCTGATTAAATGCAACAGTTTGAGTTTTGCTGCCATACGAAGTCGGCAGTTTTAGGAACTAAAAATACAGGACTCCCGTTACATTTGAATTCCAGATAAACCGTGAATAATTTTTTTAGTATAAGTATGTCCCACATATTGTGTGGGTCACATTTATACCAAAAAATGCTTACTATTCAACTGAAATTCTTAAAGATATTTGCTCATCTGAAATTCACTTTTAACTGGGAGTCCAGTATTTTACGTGGTAACCCTAGAGCTAGAGTAAGATTGTAATGGACTCTTAGATAAACATTTTCATGGGATTGGATGGAGGTGTATGTAGGATGTGTTTACCTGTGCCTGGGGAACCTGGTTTCTGAATACCGGGCTGTTCTTGTTAAGCAGGATTCTTCTCATTTTGCTGGTAACAGAACTGTCAGTGGCCATCGCTCCAGGGCAGCCCGAGGCTTGGGGTGCCACTGTTGCCCCCTTAGGAGATCTGCTGGTGAGGAGCTCTTTCTCCCCAGGCTCTACGGAGACCTGCAGATAGCTGGAACTATGCTGCGTCTCCTCCCATCAGTGTGCCGTGTGTTCTGCTGGTAGTGATGAGACTGAGAATGTTTCAACCTCTTTTTGGTTAGGAATCATGTTCTCTTTCCCCACGGGGACAAGGAAAAAAAGGAAGCTTTGTCAGACTTACCTTTGGGCACACTTACAGTCTGTGTTTTCTGTGTAAGGCTGTCTAACTTTGCAACTGGAGACAGGATCCTTAATATCTCTGATCTGCTAAGTCAAAGAAAACAGCTAAATCAAGCTAGATGGACATTTTCTTCTTTTCTTTTTATTTTTTTCAATATATGAAATTTATTGTCAAACTGGTTTCCATACAACACCCAGTGCTCATCCCAAAAGGTGCCCTCCTCAATACCCATCACCCACCCTCCCCTCCCTCCCACGCCCCATCAACCCTCAGTTCTCAGTTTTTAAGTCTCTTAAGCTTTGGCTCTCTCCCACTCTAACCTCGCTTTTTTTTTTTCCTTCCCCTCCCCCATGGGTTCCTGTTAAGTTTCTCAGGATCCACATAAGAGTGAAAACATATGGTATCTGTCTTTCTCTGTATGGCTTATTTCACTTAGCATAACACTCTCCAGTTAGATGGACATTTTCTATAAGGCCCCTTCCCATTTGTTTTTATTGGTTGAGTCCAGTGTGGGCTGCATAGGGGGTATATGGATGTCCAAATAAACATTTGGGAAGTGACCAAGAGAGGGGAAAATGCTTGGTGGAGAGACAAACACAAATGCCAGGAGACTTCTCATCTCTCTTGGTACATATGAGGCACTGAAGATCACAGAGTAGGGAATGATGGACTGTTCCTGGTCAAGTCACAGAAGAATTTATAGAGGCAGGAGGACTTTGTTGGATCTGGACCCTGAAATCCGAAAAGGAGTTTTCTAGGTGGAGAAGGAGGACCGGGGAGAAGGGTGGAGGCAGCTGCATGTGGAGTGAAGACGGGGCACATTGGTTCAGGGACAGTGGCCGAAGTTCATGTGGGTGGGTATGCACGTGGAGATGGTGGTAGATGAAGTTGAAATGGCACGCCTGTATTTGGATCCTAAGGACCATGAATATGTTGTTAAGAAAATTAAATCTCCTCTAGTAAGGAATAAGGAGCACACCACAGTACTTGTCCCTCCATGAAGATGTCACAAATCCATACCATCAGGTCAGTCAGTGTTGTGGCCAGAAATCACAGCGTGGGTGAGACTTGATGTGGTGGTGGCAGCCAATCAGCCATTTCACCTACTGTTGGCTGTCATTGATTGAGCATCCCAAGGAAGGCACAAGCAAACCCATCCTGAGAAAAGGGAAAGGTTTTTCCCCCAAACTAATATTGTAGGTTTCTTCAGCCATATCTTCATTTACTCCCTGGAGCATTTCTAGATTGATTTCTGTGTCCATGTACAGAGATCCTGTTAGGAATTTCCCTTGGAATTCAGTGAAGGAGATGTTAATCTCTAACTTTGTGGCCTTTGTAGATGTCTTGGATCTTAGGGAATGAAGGAAGGGTTGGTAGAAGAGAGAACTTGAGGTGTTTGTTTCATTCATTCATTCATTCATTCATTCATTATTTATGCATTTATTACATTGGGGGTGGGGAGAAATCTTTAACTCTATCAAGTGGAAGAAACCAGACATACTACAAGGTACTTCTGCCCTTTGCTTTTAGAAAATTGACCAGTTTGGAGTTCTGGGAAACCCATACTACAGCAAGTTACTTAGAGGGTGGGTGTTCCAGTTACCATCTATGTATGTAATAAATGAGAAGTGGATACTGGAAAAGCAATTCTGTATAGTCTCAGCCTGGAGGGTGGGGTGGAGGGTGACGGGGTAGCAATAGCCGTAAATAAGAATTGTGCTTGCTTCAGAGTCTCTCCTGCAGCCCGGGTGTCTTTGTTCCCCTGGAAGCTAATCATCTCTGGGAAACTAAGGCAGCCTGTTGCACTTGGTTGTCATTCCTCTGAACTTTGTTCTTCAGATCTTGATGGATATTTGCTAGCCTTATGCTTGAAGCTTTCTTGTAAGCTATTCCAGCTGGCTGTCAGCCTGTCCAGGCTCTGAGAGCTCATTTTGGGACCTTCCTCTTTCCCTTTTCTGTCTTTCATAATAGGTGCTTTCTGAAATCTTTCCTTTGTTCCACTCTGAAAATACATTTTGGTTTCTACCTATTTTCAAAAATGTTTATTTATTATTGAGAGAGAGAGAGAGAATGAGTAAGGGAGGGGCAGAAAGAGAGAGAGAGAGAGAGAGTGAGAGAGAGAATCTGAAGCAGGCTCCAGGCTCTGAGCTGTCAGCACAGAGCCTGATGCAGGGCTTGAACTCACGAACTGTGAGATCATGACCTGAGTTGAAGTCAGACGCTTAACTGACTGAGCCACCTGGGTGCCCCTCTCTCTAACTCTTCATCTTCTTACTTCTTGATCTGCTTTTCTTCCTCCCACCTGATCTCTCAATATTCTCATCACCTTCTTATCCTGTCTTATTGTTTTGTTCTTTTTGCCTTCCCACTTTCAGCACTCACTCCCAATATGGCAGAGATCCTTATTCCCTTCAGGGATCACATGACATATTTTTGTGTTAATGACAACTCTTTCTGTTCTTGGATAGGCTCCTTATCTTCCCCTTTGGCTTTTAAACTACAGAGAACCCCAGCCTGTCAGTTTATCTTTTGGTTTCCTGGGGGCAGGGTGGGATGGGGACATAACCTCCTTTGTTATAGAGGTATAGAGCACTGGCCTGGAGTCCCTTGCCATCTCTGGCACTCCCTGCTTGATCTGCATAAGCTGTCATAATGCAGGACATGCCAGCTGTTTCCCTTCTGTCTTCTGGACTCATACCCCCCCTTCCACCCTTGGGACTGGGCGTCTGCAAGCTACATTTTCCTGGTTCTCTTGCCAGCTGGCTTCTTGTTGGCCTCTGCCAGTGGGAGGCACTGGTGAAGGTCAACAGGTGGGGAGAAGAAAGAAGACGTGGCTTCAGCCTCACTCACTGTGGTGGTTTCTAGGGTGTGGTGGTTGTCAGCTCTAGGAACAGCTCTGTTTCAGTGTTTGCAGCCTTAGCTGAGGAGATCCATCTTCTGTGGATCTAACAGTGGCACTCCCACCAGTAGCAAGAGTCCAGACTTACAGGCTTCATTCAACTCTTCACCATTAGTAACATCAGGACTTCACCCATCTTCCTTTTTGCAAATCCAGGCTCGTCTCCCTTTGCTTTTAGCAGCCTTTCATCACCTTTTAAACAATTTTCTGGGACACCTGGGTGACTCAGTCACTTGTGTCTGACTTTGGCTCAGGTTATGATGTTGGACTTTGTGAGTTCAAGCCCTGCATTGGGCTCTGTGCTGACAGCTCAGAGCCTGAAGCCTGCTTCAGATTGTGTCTCCTTCTCTCTGTGCCCCTCCCCTGCTCACACTTTGTTTCTCTCTCTCTCTCAAAAGTAAGCAAACATTAAAAAAAATAAAAATAATTTCCCTAAATTAAATACCCTTTGTTTGAAATACCTAAAATAGCGTCTGTTTACCTGACTGATTATACAAAACTACAACATGGCAAACCAAAAGCAAAAACAGTGCAGCTTTTTTGCTTTGTTTATGGTAGGTTTCATCATCAACTGAAAGAAACTTTTATTAAAACCCTTCTCTCAAAGTTCCTACTTTGGGAAAACTTTATAGGTGTCAAAACCATAAAATCAACATCATGTTGGGTGTGGAAGACCCAATGCCTTGGATGGGGGTCAAGAATAAATCATACAACAAAAATCTAAGAGGGTAGAGAACAAGAACTGATACAGAGCAAAGATCACGACACTTAAAGTAAAAATTCCTGTGTTCAAAGTCAGCCTTCTTTATTTACTAACCCTATAATGATTGCCAAATCTTGTAATCTCTTTGAACCTCCATTGCCTCACTTAAAAAATGATGACAACAGCACCCATTCTAACTCATAAAGTTATAGTGAAGGCCAACTGAGAAATGTATGTGGAAGTGTTAGGCAAACTTGATATTGTTCCAAGGGACGTTACTATGGGAAATATTTTTAAAGCCTGGGTTCTGGTTGATGCCCATCTGGTTGATGATTTTATAAACAGTCATACACTTATGGTACTTAAATGTTTGAGAGCTCAGTGCACGAAGTGAGTATTTTTTCACTGAAGTATAATTGAATACAACATCATATTAGTTCAGGTGTACATCATAATGATTCAACATTTGTATGCATTGTGAAATGATCACCACATCAAATCTATTTACCATGTCACCATGCAAAGTTAATTTTTTTTTTTCTTGTAATGGGAACTTTAGGATTTACATTCTTGGCAGCTTTCACATTTGCAATACAGTGTTATTGACTATAGTCCCCATGCTGTACATTATACCCCCCCATGACTTATTTTATAACTGGAAGTTTGTACCTCTTAATCTCCTTCACCCATATCACTCCCTCCCCTCTGGCAACCACCTGTCTGTTCTCTGTATCTATGAGTTAGTTTTGTTTTCTTTGTTCATTTGTGTTGTTTTTTTTGAAATCATATGTTTGTCTCTTAAAATTTATTCTACTTAGGATAATACTCTTAAGGTTGATCTATGCTGTCAAAAATGGCAAGATGTAATTCATTTTTTTTTATATCTGAGCAGCATTCTATTTATATACACCACATTTTTATCCACTGATTGAAATTTAGATTATTTCCATATCTTGGCTTATGTAAATCATGCTGCAGTGAACACAGTGGTACATATATCTTTTTAATTAAGTGTTTTTGTTTTCTCCAGATTAATACCCGGAAGCAGAATTGCTGGATTGTATGGTAGTTCTATTTTCAATTGTTTTGCAGAACCTCCTTATTGTTTTCCATAGTGGCTGCATTAATTTATATTTCCACCAACAGTACACAAGGGTTCCCTTTTCTCCACATCCTTGCCAGTGTTTGTTATTTTCTTGTCTTTTGATAAGAGCCATTCTGACAGATGTGAGGTGATAGCTCATTGTGGTTTTGATTTGCATTTCCCTCACTTTTAGTGATGTTGAGCATCTTTTCATGGGCATTTCATGTTGACGATGTCCTTTTTGGAAAAACGTCTATTAAGATCTTCCTTTCTTGTTGTTTTATGAGTTCTTTATATATTTTGGATATTAAGCCCTTGCCAGATACGATTGCAAATATCTCCACTCATTCGGTAGGTTGTCTTTTTATTTTGTTGATGGTTTCCTTTGCTCTACAGAAACTTTTTACTTTGATGTAGTCTCATCTGTATATTTTTGTTTTTGTTGCCATTGGTTCTGGAATCAGATTCAAAAAGATATTGCTAAGCCTAATGTCAAGGAGCTTACTGCCTTTCTTATAGGAATTTCATGGTTTCTAGTTTTATATTTAAGTCTTGAATGCATTTTGAGTTAATTTTTGTGTACCATGTAAGATAGTGGTCCAATTTCATTCCTTGGCATGTGGCTGTCCAGTTTTCCCAACACCATTTATTGAAGAGACTGAACTTTCCTCATTCTTTTTTCTTGTTTCCCTTGTCATAAATTAATTGATCATATCTGTGTGATTTTATATCTGGATTTTCTAATCTGTTCTATTGAACAAATATCATGAAACAGATATCATAAATTAATTGATCATATCTGTGTGGTTTTCTATCTGCATTTTCTATTTTGTTCTGTTGATCTGTGTATCTTTTTTCATGCCAATACCATACTGTTTTGATCACCATAGCTTTGTAGTGTAATTTGAAATCAGTGTGATGTGTTTAGTTGCCTTCTTTGTTCTCAGGATTGCTTTAGCTATTCTGGGTCTTTTGTGGTTTTATACAAATTTTAGGATTGTTCCATTTCTGTGAAAAATACCATTGGAATTTTGATAGGGATTGCTTTAAATCTGTGGATTGCTTTGGATAATATGGACATTTTAATAATCTTCTAATCCATGAACATGGAATATCTTTCTACTTGTGTCATGTTCAATTTCTTTCATCAGTGACTTACAGTTTCTAATGTACAGGTCTTTACTAACTTTGTTAAATTTATTGTTATATTTTTTCTTTTTGGTGCAGTTCTAAATGGGATGGTTTTCTTAATTTCTCTTACAGTTCATTATTAGTGTATAAAAACGCAACAGATTTTTGTATGTTGATTTTGTGTGCTGCAACTTTACTGAATATTTTTATTCTAACACTTTTTTTGTGGGTTCTTTAGGGTTTTCTATATATAAAATTCACATAGTTCATAAATAGTGACAGTTTTATTTCTTTGTTTCTAATTTGGATGCCTTTTTTTCCCTTTTCCTTGCCTCCTTGCTCTGGCTAGAATTTCCAATACTACGTTGAACAAAACTGGCATGAGTGGGCATCCTTGTTTCTGATCATAAGGAAAAGTTTTCAGCTTTTAGTTGAGTATGACAGCTGTGGGCTTGTCCTATATACTCTTAATTATGTTGAGGTATGTTCCCTCTCTACCCACTTGGTTGAGAATTTTTATCATAAATTGATATTTAATTTTGTTAAATGCTTTCTCTGCATCTATTTAGATGATCATATGATTTTTTTATCCTTCATTTTGTTAATGTGGTGTATCATTTTGGTTGATTTGCAGATGTTAAACCATCATTGCATTCCTAGAATAAATCCCACCTGATCATATTGTATGATCCTTTTAAATATGTTTTTTTTTAAATTTTTTTAAATGTTTATTTCTGAGAGAGAGAAAGACACGGCATGAGTGGGGGAGGGGTACAGAGAGAGGGAGACACAGAATCAGAAGCAGGTTCCAGGCTCTGAGCTGTCAGCACAGAGCCCGATGCAGGGCTCGAACTCATAAACCATGAGATCATGACCTGAGCTGGAGTCGGTTGCTCAACCAACTGAGCCACCCACGCACCCCATTGTATGATCCTTTTAATGTAGTGTTGAATTTGGTTCACTCATATTTTGTTGAGGGCTGTTGCATTTATGTTGCTTAGGAATATTGGCCTGCAGTCTGTGTGTGTATGTGTGTCTGTGCGCACACACATGGTTTTATCTGGTTTTGGAATCAGGGTTTTGTTGGCCTCATAAAATGAACTTGAAAGTGTTATTTCCTTTTACATTTTTTAGAATAGTTTGAAGAGGTTGGGTACTAAATATTTGAATATTTGGTAGAATTCACCAGTGAAAGCATATGGTCCTGGACTTTGTTGAGAGTTTTTTGGTTACTGATTCAATCTCCCTTAGTAATAATAGTTTTATTAAGATTTTGTGTTTCTTCATGATTCACTGCTGGAAGATTGTATGTTTCTAGGAATTTATATGTTTCTTCTAGGTCATCCAATTTGTTGATATATTATTATAGTAGTCTCTTAAGGTTTTTTGTATTTCTTTGGTATCAGTTGTAATTTCTCTTAAATTTGTGATTTTATTTGAGCTCTTTCTCTTTTTTTCTTAGTCTAGCTAAAGGTTTGTTGATTTTGTTCACCACTTCAATGAATGAGCTCTTTCATTGGTCTTTTCTATTGTTAGTTTCGGTTTGTGCTCTGATAGTTATTATTCCCTTTCTTCTATTAATTTTGGGCTTTGCTGATTCTTTCTCTAGTTCCTTTAGGTGTAAAGTTAAATGCTGTGTTTGAGATTTTTCTTGGTTCTTGAGGTAGGCCCATATTGCTGGGAACTTGTCTCTTAGGACTGCTTTTGCTGCATCCCATAGATTTTTGGTATGTGATATTTCCATTTTCATTTGTCTCGGTATTTTTTTTATTTCTTCTGTCTTTTTTCATTGACCCATTCATTCAATGGCATGTTGTTTAACCTCCACGTATTTATAATTTTTCCCTTTTCTTCTGGTGATGGATTCCTAGCTTTATACTGTTGTGGTTGGGAAAGATGCTTGGTATGGTTTTAGTCTCCTTAAATTTATTGAGACTTGTTTTGTGGCCTCCCATGTCCTCTGTCCTAGAGAATGTTCCATGTGCACTTGAGAAGAATGTATGTTCTGCTTGCGGATGGAATATTCTGTAGATCTATCAAGTCCATGTGGTCTAATGTGTCATGTAAGGGTTGATGTTTCATTATTTTCTATCTGTATGATCTATCCACTGAAGTAAGTGGGGTATTTAAATCCCTTACTCTTAATGTATCATTGTCAGTTTTTCCCTTTAGTTCTGTTAGTATTTACTGAATGTATTTATATGCTCTTATGTTGGGTGGATAAAAAATGTTTACAAATGTTACATCTTCTTGCTGGGTTGACCCCTTTATCATTATGTAATGTCTACTTTGACTTTTATTACAGTTTTCATTAAAAAGTTTTTTTTTTTTTTTTGAGAGAGAAAGCTTGAGTTGGGGAAGGGCAGAGGGAGGGGGAGTGAGAATCATAAGCATACTTCACGCCCAGCACAGAGCCTGATGAGGGGTTCAATCTCATGACTGTGAGATCATGACCTGAGATGAAATCAAGAGCATTGTACTAAACTGACTGAGCCACACAGGTGCCTTGTCAATATTCATTCTAAAGTATTTTTTGTCTGATACCAGTGCAGCTACCTCAGCTTTCTTTGATTTCCATTGCATGAAACATCTTTTTCTACCCCTTCACTTTCATTTTGTGTATGTTGTTACATCTGAAGTGAGTCTCTTGTAGGCAACGTGTGGATGGGTCTTTTTTTTTTTTTTTTTTTTTTTTTGTTTTAAATCCATTCAGCTGCTGTATGTTATTTGATTGGAGAATTGAGTTCATTTACTTTGAAAGTAAGTATTGGTAGGTATGTACTTATTTCTACTTTGTTGTTTTTTTTGGTCTGTTTTATATTTCCCCTCTTTTTCTCTTGGTTTCTTCTCTTGTGATTTGATGACTTTCTATAGTGTTATGCTTAGATTCCTTTCTCCTTGTGTTTTTAGTATCTGCTATGGTTTTTTCCTTTGTGATTACAATGAGGCTCATCTCTAACAGTCTGTATATATAAGAATGTATTTTAAGTTGATAGTGAGTTTGAAAACATTCTAAAACTCCAGAATGTTTATATCCTACTCTCCACGTTTTATGTTTTTGATACCATATTCTACATCTTATTTTGTGTCCCTTAACTAATTATTATAGTTATGTTTATTTATACTACCTTTGTCTTTACATTTTCATGTTAACTTTATAAGTAGTTAATCCACTACCTCTACTATATATTTACCTTTACTAGTGAGATTTTTACTTCAATTTTTTTTCTTGTTACTAATTAGTGCCCTTTCTTTTCAGCTTAAACAAGTTCCTTTAACACTTCTTGTAAGGCTGGTTTAATATTGATGATCTCCTTCAGCTTTTGTTTGCATGGAAAACTATTTACCTCTTTCAATTCTGAATGATAACCTTGCTGGGTAGAATATTCTTGTTTGCAAGTTTTTTTCTTTCAGTACTTTGAGTATATCAAAGTAAACCCTTTTGGCATGCAAAATTTCTGCTGAGAAATCTGCTGATGGTCCTATAGGGTTTCCGTTGTTCATAACAATTTGTTTTTCTCTTGCCACCGCCCCCCCCCTTTTTTTTTTTTTTGAGAGAGAGAGAGAGAGAGAGAGAGTGAGAGCATGCATGAGGGAGTGGCAAAGGGAGAGGGAAAGCAAGAATCCTAAGCAGGCTCCATGCTCAGCATGGAACCTGACTTGAGGCTCGATCTCATGACTGTGAGATCATGACCTAGGCTGAAGTCAAGAGTAGTTTGCTGAACTGACTGAGCCACCTGGGCACCCCTCTCTTGCCACTTTTAAGGTTCTCTCCTTATCCTTAACTTTTGACATTTTGATTATTATGTATCTTAGTGTGGGTCTCTTTGGGTTCCTCTTCTTTGGAAGTCTCCCTGTTTCCTGAATATGGGTGTCAGTTTCCTAACCCAGATTAGGGAAGTTTTCAGCTATTATTTCTTCAAATAAATTTTCTGCCTCTGTCTCTCTCTCTTCTTCTGGGGGCCGTATAGTGCAAATATTATTTCTCTTGATGTTGTCTCATAGATAGATCTCTTAAGCTGTCTTCATTTTTTTAAGATTATTTTTTCTTTTTGTTGCTCTGTTTGGGTTTGTTCCACTGCATTGTCTTCCATGTTACTGATTTGTCTTTTGCTTCATCTAGTCTGCTGTTAAACGCCTCTAATGTATTTTTCAGTTCAGTTTTGTATTTTTCAATTATGTGATTTTTGGGGGGTACTTTCTTATTTTTTTTTGGTCTGTTGAAGTTTCTGATGTGTTCATCCATCTTTTCCCCAAGTTTGGAAAGCATCTTTAAGACCATTACTTTGAATTCTTTATCATTATTTATATTATAAATTATCACTGTTTCATTAAGGCTTGTTTCTAGGGTTCTATCTTGTTCTTTTATTTAGAACATATTCCTTTCTCCTCATTTTGTTTGTCTCTCTCTGTGTGTTTCTATGCATTTTATTTATCAGGTAGGCTGTTTCTCCCAGTCTTGCAGGCATGTGTACGAGATGAACCTTATTGTTTAACCTTGCCCTGGCTCTTGAACTTTGTGGTTGTCTAAGCAAGCTGTTTTTTTTTTTTTTTTTTTTGTCTGTCTTAGTTATTGAGGATGTGCCAAGACTTGTGAGTGTTCCAGAAAGCAGGATCTCAGCACCTAGTTTCAGACTAATTGGAAATTAGACCCTCAGGCAGTAGCTTTTAAGGTATGCAAATGAAGGGGCGCCCGTGGGGCGGTGGGGGGGGGGTTCAGTTGGTGGTTAAGCATCCCACTCTTGGTTTGGGTTCAGGTCATGATCTCAAGGTTTTGTGAGTTCGAGCCCTGCATTGGGCTCTGTGCTGACAGCATGGAGCCTGCTTGGGATTCCCTGTCTCCCGCTGTCTCTGCCCCTCCCCACTCACACTGTCTCTGTGTCTCTCAAAAATAAATAAACTTAAAAAAACTGGTATGTAAATGTATACAGTCCCTTAGGACTGCAACTGTAGATCCTGCTGGTCTCTAGACAAAGTGATCAAGGGGTGTTCCCTTCATGAGAGATGCAAAACTGGGGGCTTTAGATGAGTGTGTGAGCTCTTTTCTGGGAGATCCTGGTGAGCTGTAGCGAGGCCAGGTGAGGCTCAAAGGTGGTGTACCCAGCCTCCGTTCCCCAAGAGCACTTCCATCACCTCCAGATGTGTGGCAGTCTTGAAGCCTGCCCCTTTGCCTAAGCTCCAGGTTAAGTAGATAAGCCTTATTCACAGTAAGACTAGGAGTGTATTTCAGTCTGGTGTCTGTGCAGTACCCTGGGGATGGTAGTGTGCCAAGAACTGTTTTTTTTCAATTGTTTCAGGCACATGGGGCCCAGAAATGCAATCCCCCTTGGCTACCTGAGCCAGATGCTCAAGGCATGTTCCCTGTGTGCACTGTGTGGGGGTGGGCTTTGGCAGGGCCTGGTAGAGTGGTGCATGGGGGCAGGGTGCTTGCCTGACCAGCTTGATGGGGCTGTGGTGGAGCTGTGTGTGTGTGTGGTGGGGGGGGGGGGTTGGAAAAATGATTGGTGCTTAACTAAGATCAAGGCATCAAATAATTTGATACTGCTCTCATTTGGATAAATTGGCTAGAAATAACTCATCCTTTTGGGAACACAGGTTTGTTTTTTTTTTTTTTTTTTAAATCTCTAACTGGGAACCAGAATGCTGACCTGCCTTCTGAATGTGTTGTATGTATTAATTAACTGCATATGATTGAATAGCATCCTCAAGACGAGCATGTAAATGCCAAGTGTTCTCACTGATAATAAAGCAGATACTTTCTTGATGGGGTTGTCATGAGGATTAATAATTTAATTGCAGCAGAGTGCTCTGATATTCTTAGATGAAAAGTACCATATAACTTTGAAGAGGAATATTATCAAATAGCTTCTGCTTTGGTTCCTGAAAGAGCAAGGCAAAATAAGGCAATGCTGATCTGCAGGTGCCTATCTAAATTTTTCTCTCTCCTTTTAGAACAGCAGGAGTTTAGAAATGGGGTTCATCAATGAGGCCTGTAACAGAGTATTTAGGAATTTCCAATTCTTGTTCTCTAGTAGGCTCATAGTGTTATTTCAGGATGATTTCTTCAAAGTCGTCAACAAATATTATAACTGGGAATTAACCAGTGCAAACACTTTTCTTTTGATGGGAGCAAAATGCGAGTGCCCATGTGACTTTGTCATTTCCTGTACTCCAGCCACACTGGCTTCCTTGCTTTTCTTTCTATTTGCTAAGCTTTTTTATAAATTTTATTTAATGTTTGTTCTATTTTTGAGAAAGAGGGAGCAAGAGAGTGAGTACAAGTGGGGGAGGGGCAGAGAGAGGGAGACATAATCCGAAGCAAGCTCCAGGCTCTGAGCTGTCAGCACAGAGCCTGACGCAGGGCTTGAACTCATGAACTATAAGATCATGACCTGAGCCAAAGTCAGAAACTGAACAGACTGAGCCACCCATGCACCCCTTGCTGAGCTATTTTAATTTGGCTTCTGACTTTTGCATTGTTATATGTAGCTTTTCGGAGGGCTGAGCATGGTCACTTTTGTCCTTCCAAATCTCAGATCATGCCCCCTCCTCAAAGAAGCCACCCTCTCAGGACTCCCTCTTGTCTCTAGATCCATTCATTTCTGTCATACCAACTTTTCTGATTGTCATTAGTACTTACTGGTGTGAATCGTGTATCTTTTTAATGACCTGTTTCAGGATGTACTGTTTCCCTCCAGGAAAACATTAAATGTGTGGAGGTAGATTTTATTTATTTATTCTCTGCTCCTTGCCAGTGTCTAGCACATAATGATTGTTCAGTGGAGTTTGTTGAATGAATTTTTTTGGTCTTGAACAAAATTATCCAACAGGTCATCAGTAAATTAGGTTAGCTTTGAACTGTGTATAATAGACGCTTGGAGTGAAAAACTGTAATTTCCTCTTAGCAAATTTCTATAAAATCATGAATATCAAAATAGACATAAGAGTAAAAGATGATACAGAATCCAATAATGCAAGGCTTAAAATCCCTAGCCCAACCTAAAGGGTTACATTATTGACATTTTCTTTTCTCTGTGCTTGATTTTGTGATTCTATACTTTGGGACTTTTAGTCATTGAGAAATGCAAAATCAGAGGTCTGCAAACTAAGGCCTGTATCCAACTGCCTGGGTTTGTGAATAAAGTCTTATTGGAACACAGTCATGTTTATTCTTCCTGTATTTTCTATATCTGTTTTTATACAAGGGCAGAGCTGAGCCAGCAAAGCCCAAAATACCTTTCCAGAAAAGTGCTCACCCTTTTCTTAGAGTATTGTTTTTCCACCTCTTTTTCTTTTATTAAAGTATATTTGACATATAATGTGTAAATTAAAAGGTACGTGTTAATTTGATACATTTATATATTATGTGATTACCATTGCAGTGATAACTTTACCAACTCTTTGAGAGCTGGAAAAATTGCAAGAACTTTGAAGTATGTACATTGATCTAAGGAATTGTTAGTGGCAGGTTCTGTTCTACGGAATTTTGTGCTGTAATCTTCTACTCTTTTAAGAACAAGGAGGTAAACAAACATAGGGGGAAAAAATAGCAAGCCAGAAAAACCTCCTTAAAATATCCTCAGGCAAAACTTGGAGAGTTTCATTCCAAAAGGAGCTTTGTTGGAATGAATGAAATGCTGATATTGTTTGTGCTTTCATGCCAACTCTTATTTATAGGAAGGAGGCTATTTTGTCGGCATGCAGATTGGAGTCTCCTGTTTCAGACTGCAGAATTTGAAGGAGAGAGAAGGGGAAAGATTGGCTCGCTTTTAACCACAAAGCGAGTTGTTAATTATAAGAAGAATGATTGTCATCGTGTGTCTACTGTGTAAGCCATGGATTGTGTCAGGTGCCTCCAAGCTTAATGTTTTATTCTTGCAGCGACCTCCACGGCAGAAGCTGGTAGCTCTGTTTTACACATAACTGCTTCAGGGCTCAGAGGACTGCAGTAACTTGCTCAGGGTCCCCTAGGTGATCAGAGGTGGCCTAGAATTAGAATTCATGTCTATTTGCTCTTCCCTGGGAGCGCAGCAGTTAGAAAAGTAGGGACTGCACTTTAAATACAGGAAAGGCATGTTGTACACTTTACTTCAAATGTACGCGATTTTGTTTGTCGGTGATGCTTCAGTAAAGCTGGAGGAAATGTATGCATACATACTCGCTGGAAAGGCACATCTCCTCCAAGGAAAATGTTAATCCTCACCTCCTGCCCTTGTGAGTGAGCCCAGGCTGGGCGCTTCTCAGTACAGTGCAGGGGTCAGCAGGCCACTGACTGAGCTGCTTTTACGGGAAGCACCTTTCCCTGTTGACTCCCAGATCTTTCCTTGGGGAGGAGCGAGGTGTGCTGCTTTGACAGAGGTGGGGAAAAAACCAGAAGAAAGTGCTCTCTCCAGCACTTACCTGTTAATTTGAAATGCCGTCAGTGAAGTCGGCTACCTGCAAGGTTTTAAAGTGAAACACTTTCCTTTGCATTTCCTTTGCAAAGACAGCTTTTGAGAAAAAGTCTCCTTTTAAACATTCCATGACTTTGGTCAAAGAGCCGGGAACCTGGTATTAAAGATTACAGCGCTGTCAGAAGCTTCCGCCAATGAGAGTGCTCCTGTCATTCACACTGGGGCTTGCTCAATATTTCTCCTGTTCCTTGCTTGCACCCTGACAGCTCCTAAGTCTCAGGGGACTAGGGGATCTTTCTTTACCTTTTTATTTCATCTCTAAAGTGTGTATATTTATGGGGAGACTATGTTGTGGGGGTAGGGGGTGGGGGGAAGTTTGGCTGAGAATAGGGTTCAAGGCGGAACGATTTTTGTGCCTTTTTCGTTACTCTTGACAAAATTTTAAATAAAAATGTTGGCCATTTGTTCAGCCTTTCCCCTCCCTAGCTAATATTTAAAAGCATTCAATTAAGATTTTCTAATGTGTCCAATGAGTTAAACTGTCCTATGATATTAGAAAAATATTACGTATATAAATAAAATACGTCAGAGCATTAAAAAGCTATTACACACACTGAACATAAAATGGCAGAATAATGATGGATCCCGCCATGCAGGAAACATATTCAAAAATATTATCTTCCTGGTAATGAAATGCCATCCGTTTCATTTTAAGCTAAATACGTTAGACATATCAGTGGAGTCTGTGCTGACACAGCAGTGAGTTGAAATTGAAAATCTGAAATTATATATATGATTGGACACAGTGTTAAAGTAATTTATAGGAAAAACCACGAATGTGCTGGGTCTGCACCTTCTGGTGAACTCATTTTATAGAATCAGATAGAGGAAAACTCTACCATTTCTAATGTGCAGTTAGAATGGCAGCCCGCCAGGGCCCCAATGTATTCAGTATGAAAAGGGAGAAGAAAGGCAGACAGAGACAGAGGGTGGGCAGGGATGGGGGTACAGGAGCAGCCAGGGAAGGGGGGTGATGGGCTGGGGGGGAAGAGCCAGGGGAAGAAGCAGGACCTCGGAGGCTTGCTTCAGATTGCCGCAATTCTGCATAAGCCAGCAGGAAAATGGCGTTCGCTTTCATGGCTCTGACCTAATGGCAATAGCAGCTAGGGGAGCTGCATTAGCTATCAGGGCAAGTGGGAGATAACAGGAGCACCTGCGCAGGGACAGGTTCCAGCGAGGCTGTGGCTGGGCGCTCTGTGACACCACTTGCCGAGGTGATAGGCAAGCCCCCGGTGGAGATGATCTGACCCTGAAAGTTCAGGGGAATCCAGAGTGCCGACAGGAAAGGAGGTGACGGGTGCCACTCACAGACCCACTTGAATCGCCTGTTAGTCTCGCAGCTCTCTCTCCCTCTCTCTCTCTCTCTCTGACCCACTTTCTTCTTTATTTTTTTCAACATCGTGCGTGTTTGGCCACAAAGTGCAGTGGGAAGTGGGGTAAGCTGGAGATGAGGAGAAAAACAAGACTGTGCTTTTGTGTGGAGATGTGTGACGAATTGCTACCCTGATGTGCTTTTCGTCTTTCATTTATATCCATAATCCTGCTTGAAATGTGGATTATTTATTCATACAGGGCTGGTCTCCTCCTGGAACACCAGGGAGCCGCTGCTGTGCATTTTCATTTGGTGGCCGCACTGGCTGAGGCAGAGGTGGTATGGTTCCTCCAGAAGTGTCCTTTCTAAACCTTCTCTCGTTTTCAGAGAGAAGAAAGAAAGGTTTGAACATAAAAGAGAGAAAGAAAGAAGGACGGCTGTTTTTCATCCTACAGCAGACCGCAAGCTCTAAAGCAGGAAGTGCAGAATGCAGGCAGTGAGTGTTGATGGCCCTGAGTGATAAAGTGCCACCACACCCTCCGGTTATGTTACTGTCCCCTGGCGCCAAGTAGCCCGGGGATTTTCGAAGTGTGACATAACTAGAAGAGTAAAAAAAAAAAAAGATCAAGAATGTATGTGGAATTTTTCTTCCCATGCACTCATGGTGTTTCCTATTTACTTTCATAACACTGGTTGCCGGTCATTGGGGATTTACACCGCGGCAGACATTGGGCTCGTAGGTATGATCTGACAGCCTCATGACCTAGAGGCTGTTGTGCCTCCCATTTTGGTTTATGGAGGTCAGGGGACCTTCTGCAAGGATACAGGGACAATGAGTGCCCCAGATTACAAACTCTCAACTCCTCATAGTCTTTGTGAGGCGAACATCTTCAGCCCAGTTTCATGCCAGTCATTACGGATGAATGGAGAGGTTAAATGACTGGCATCACGGCAGCCTTTCCTGAACCTTTTCTGAATCTTCCAGCTAGCTCGGCTGGCTCCTCTAGCGCCCTGTGCCTTCCTTGGTAGCATGTAGCACAGGTTGTAATTTGTATTTCTGTGTGCTTAGTAATTGTCTGCCTTGGACACTAAGTTCATGAATACAGTAGCCGTGTTGCTGCCATGTCTCTAGGACTTAGGACAGTGACTGGCACTCAGCAGGTACTCCTTCAGTGTTGATTACATGAATGGATGGATGGATGGATGGATGGGTAGTTGTATTTTCATTGATAATCCATAATAGACCTGGGGCTGGCAAGTTACAGGTCATCCTCTAGACTACTTGTCATTTTTCAGTTGCACCTGTGGTTTTAGTTGTTCTTTCCAAAAAAAACCAATCCACATTGATAAAATCAGAGCATTTAGAGATTGCAGCAAGTCCAGTGGGATACCAAGTCTACCATTCTCCCTAGTACTAAATGACTCTTAGCCTTTAGGTTTCTGCTCGGATACATCCTGAGATGATATGCTCAGTGTATCACATGACAACCTGGTCCTTGCTTTATAGCGGTGGTTTGTAATGGCATTTTGTAGAGAGAATCAAATCTATTCCTGGAAGTGTCATCATATTGGTCTTTGCTTCTCTAGAGCTCCACACAGCAGGCCTTTTTACACCTACGAAGACAGGCCTTTAGATGTGTGAAGATAGCTATCATGTTTTACACTTGCTTCTCTTTTGCAGGCTACCTCTACCCAGTTCTTTCAGCCTTGCCTTGTGTGTTTCTGGGCTTAACACCATCCTGGTCATCTTGGATGATCAATGTGTCCTTTACAATACTTAACACAGCTAAAATCTTGGACACCGTGTTTCAGATGTGATTGAATTTTTCTGTGATTATTGCTTTCTAGTATTCGAACATCCTAATGTGAGGCAGTCTGATATTGAGGGAGATTTCATAGCAGCCAGACCAGAGTGTTGACCCTTGTTAAATTGATGGCCAGGTAAAACTTGTCCAGTTCATTCATTCACTCGGCAAATATTTCTTGAGCCAGTACCATACACTAGCCAACGGGCAGACCCTGGGAATGTGAATGAGGCATGATTCTGGTGCGAGCTGAGGACCTGCCGATCCATTGGATGAGACATAGAAGTTAATAATTATTACATTGTTTAACCATAAGATGCATGTATTTTTTAAGCATTTTTTACTTTTTGGAGAGAGAGCATGAGCAGGGAAGAGGGGCAGAAGGGGAAAGAGAGAATCCCGAGCAGCCTCCACACTTAGGAGTCCAACGTGGGGCTCGATCCCATGATTTTGGGATCATGACCTGAGACGAAATCAAGAGTCAGACACTCAACCAACTGAACAACCCAGGAGCCCCATAAGATGCCTGTTTTCAGTTGTTTTATCACTTTGATTTTATATGCTATTTATAAGTGATTGGTGTTTTTAAAAACGTGGTTTTGTAATTGAGGAAATATGGCAGTTGCAGTATTATAAACATAAGTCTAATAGTATGTGTGAGGTCACATTCTGATACAAGGGATTGATGATCATCTTTGTTTGGCATGCACAAAGCTTCACGGAAGAGAAGACCAGTGTTTTCAGGCCTTGATGGATGAGCCATGGTTTGCCACTCTTGTGGTGACAAGAGAGCAGAATAAGAGGGGAATGTGACTGCCAAGTGAGGCAGAGAAACTGGGCAGTCCTTTCTTGTGTGAGCAGCAGGAGGAAGACTGGGCCTCACTGTTGAGAAAAACTTCCCCCACAAGAAAGATGATCATGAATGTCATAAAGAAGCATATCTAATTGCTGTAAAAGTTCACAAGTGAAAAAAGACGGAAGCTACTTGGAATTGTAAGAGGAGACATCTGGAAAGATATCATGAATTTGCATCAAGAGCAGCATTTGCAGTGTTACCTGCAAAGGAGGGTAGGATTTCAGAGGAGATGGGAGGAGTGTGTTCCAGCGAGAAGCAGCAGCATGAGCAAAGACCTAGAGGTGGGAGAGACCGGAAAAAGTGTGAACAATTGCAAGCAGTTTAGTTTGAATGGGGCTTGGCATTTGGACAGAGAAGTGAGAGGTGGTAACTCAGAACACATGGGAAAGACCTGAGTTTCCACAGTCTCTACCAAATGTGAGTGTGTGACAGTCCAGCATGCTTGGGCTCAGATACTTCGAGTTCAATCTGGAATGCATGGTGTGACGCATAGGCTGATCTTGGTGTTGGTTCAGTCTTGGTGTTGCTTTGCTTTAAATAGATGCAAATGCGATTATTGATGGTTCCCTTTACCAGAAGTCGAGGAACTGAGAGAAGGGTGGAGATGGGGGAAGCACATCATCAGGAATTTTGACTTGAGCTCCATCCATTAGGTTCTTGCCTTGTGTCATTTCTCATCAGAAGGCTTCTGTAGAGGGCCTTACTTCTGGCATGTCTTTGTTTCCATGGTTCCCAATTTCAGCACAATTTCCCCCCTGCTGGGTAGATACTGTTTACTCAACTCTGTCCCTACAATTTCCTTTGTAAAGTGTGGAACCTTTCATTTAGTGGTCAGATTTAATTGTGTTGGCTTTGTTCAAACATTCCATCCTGTCAAGTTCTCCTGGGATCTTGAAACTTTCATTCAGCACATCACTTCTCTCTCCCAACGTTATGCTGTTGAAAGTTTTATACCTGTGTTTTTCATCTTTATCCAAATCAGGGATAGCAAGTTTCAAAAACGACAGAATCAAGGAATGAACTCTCTAGCACTGAGCTAGAGATGTGGCTGGGGCTTGACCCTGTCAGGGAGTGTGTTTGAGTGTTCTCATCCATCACAAAGTTACAATCACAGGGTCCTTCTAAAATGTTTTGCTGACGTCAAGACAAACAGTATTCATGACAGGCTTCTAAACACCTTTGAGATTCTATCAAAAAGGAAGTGGGGTTCATGTGGCTTAGAGATATGACTGAAAATTCTTCTGCAAGATAGAGAAATTCTCTCTGATCTAGCTTCTCACGCTGCCATCCGTATGAATTCCTTTCTGTGAAGTCTCAACAGCCTCATTTACCCATTCTCTATAGCTGAGCTTTGATGAAATGTGCCCCCTGGCTCTTGGCTGTCTAGAAAGTCATCCAACATTGCAGGAAACAGAAGGGAAGTTCCTGCCTGGGAAGGCAGAATCTAATTTCCATTTTAGCTCTGCTTTTCCTTAAGTAACTAATACCAGTTCTCCATGTGCTATGAACTAAATTGTATCCTCACCACCCTGAAAGTCATATATTGAAGCCTTCACTCTCACTGTGACTGTATTTGGAGGTAGGTCTTTTGAGAAGATAATTTAAAGTTAAATAAGGTTGTATGGATGGAGCCCTAGTCCAATAGTACTGGTGTCTTTATAAGAAGAGGAAGAGATGCCAGAGAAAAAAACTGATTCTGTGCACACAGAATAGAGACCGCATGAGGACACAGTAAGAAGTCTACCATCTGCAAGCCAATGAGAGAGGCCCCAGGAGAAACTAAACCTGTTGGACGCCTTTATATTAGAGTTTTAGACTACAGCACTGTGAAAAAGTAAATGTCTATTTCAGTCACCCAGTCTGTGGCATTTTGTTGTGGTAACCCTAGCCAACTAGGACACATATTACTATTTAATGTGAAACACAACCCCCCCTCCCCCAAACTAGTCTTGCTTTAAAAGCCACTTCTGGGGTTGCACCTGGGTGGCTCAGTCTGACTCTTGGTTTCAGCTCAGGTCATGATCTAACAGTTCTCTGAAACTTAACACCCCATTTCTCTGAATCAAAGTATCCCCAAATTGGGGGTACATGGGTGGCTTAGTTGGTTAAGCATCCGATTTCAGCTCAGGTCATGATCTCATGGTTCATGGGTTTGAGCCCCACATCGGGCTCTGTGCTGACAGCTCAGAACCGGGAGCCTGCTTTAGATTCTGTGTCTCCCCCTCTCTCTGCCCCTTTCCTGCTTGCACTCTCTCTCTCTCAAAAATAAAAATAAATAAACAAGCAAACATCAAAGTATCCCCAGATATGAAGTATGCATGTGAGGGTGCACAAATGCAGAAGCATTATATATGAACAATTTTAAGGTTGTCTTTTTCAGATTTTAATGTATTTGCACTAAAAATGTCTTAAATAGTGTATACTCTTCATATGGCAACATTTCTCCCCTAAAAGTGGTTTTTAAGTGTTTGTTTTGAGAGAGAGAGAGAGACAGAGACAGGGAAGGGCAGAGACAGAGGGAGAGAGAGTATCCAAAGCAGGCTCCACACTGTCAGCACAGAGCCCGACGCAGGGCTTGAACCCACAAACTGTGAGATCATGACCTGAGCTAAAGTTGGATGCTCAACCAAATGAACCACCCAGGTGTTCCCACCCCCACCCCCAAACGTGTTTTTGTCTGGAGTTTGTTTTTTAGAGAACACTGTTGCTTTACTGTAGGGGTCTCCTTGGATCTCTGTGGTTACTCTCTAATTGTGGGCTTCTAGTTGTCTTTGTCTTTTTTAGCTGTCTCTCATCAAGGGAAAGTCGTGGGGTTAGGTGGTGTAATTTTCCACTACTGCCTTAACAGGTTTTCACAAACTTAGAAGCTTTAGACAATGCCCATTTATTCCCACACAGTTGAGCTACCTCACATCGTGGCCTAAGTGGGCCCCTTGTTTAGAGTCTCACAAGGCTAAACTTGTTTTTTGGATGCTCTGAGAATGAGTCTGTTTCCAAGCTTACTCAAGTCGCTGGCTAAGTTCAGTGTCCCGTGGCTGTAGCATTGAGGTGCTGGTTTCCTTGCTGACTGTCAACCAGGGACCGGCCTCTCCATCAGAGGCTCCTTGGTTTCCAGGTGGCTTCCGTTGCTGGAGAGCAATGGTCGATCAGGTCTCTCTCATTCTATAAATCGAATTTCCTTTTCTGTGACCAGCTGGAGAATATTTTTGGCTTTTAAGGTCTCACTTGATTAGATTGAACACACATGGATAATCCAGGCTACTCTCCTTAAATTCTGTTACCTGATTACATTGGCAATATCTTGTTTGCTATGTAAAGTAACATATTAACAGGTTCCAGGATTTAGGGCATGGACCTTTTTGGGTGCCATTATTCTTCCTTCAGTGATGGGTTTCTAACTTTTAATTTTTCCCAAATTTACTCTTTACTCAGAGTCTATAGTATGTTTTCAAAATCCTTTAAGGTCATGTAGCTGGATGGGAGACAGTCGTTCATTTAACAGATATGCACTGGACCCCTATGATGTGTCAGACATTGTGCTACACCAGTAAGTTGTGGGGGAAAAAGAGTACCTGTCCTTTGGGGACTTTAATTCTAGTAGGAGGGGACAGATTAAAAAAAAAAAAAAAGTAAACGGGATTATAATTATCTTGAGTACTTTGAAAGAGAAAAAGAAAAAAAAGTATCAGAGAGACCCACAGAGAGCACTTTAAGGTAATATAAAGTTGTCTTTGGGGAGGTGACTTTTCAGCTAAGATGAAAAATAAGAGATGGGCACCTGGGTGGCTCAGTTGGTTAAGTGACTGACTCTTGGTTTCAGCCCAGGTCATGATCTCATGGATGAGAGTTTGAGCCCCACGTTGGGCTTTGTGCTGACAGCGTGGAGCCTGCTTGGGATTCTCTCCCTCTCCCTCTGTCTCTGCCCCTCACTTGCTCTCTCTCTCTCAAATTAAATAAGGTTTAAAAAAAAGTAGGAGAAGGAGCTAGTCCCGCTGAAGTAGGGACCAGGGTGTGCTAGGAAGAGGGAAGGGCATTTGCAAATCATACACGCTTCACTTGTATTCAGTCACTTAATCCTTTCAACAATTGTATGTATTGGGCACTGTTATTCATCCCATTTTTCAAAGAAGACGCTGAAAGATTTGGGTCCAGTTATTTGGGAAGTCATCCCAGGAAGTACTATAAGGGAATGAGACAAGGAAGTGAGGAAGACAACCACTACGTTAGTGAGCAGATGATTGCTGTGGGCAGCCACACCTCCCAGACAGGCTAACTCAGTTAGTTTAGGTGGATTCCAAGCATTACAACAAACAAACAAACAGACAAACAAACTTGTGTATGATAAAACTTAACTTTTATTTGTTTAAGCCACAAAAAGTCAGGTGATTTTGCTGTGTGAACCTGAACACATTTCGAGCTGATACAATTCTGTGTATACGTGAGCACACAAATTAGCAATTAGTAATGTTGAATAAATAGGCAACAGAGGGATGTGCCCACCTTTTGCTAAGACCATCCTGTCAATGCCCTTTGCTCTCCAGGCCTGCGTCTTACCCTTCCAGTCTGTGCCCCATGCAGGCCCCAGAGTGATCATTTTTTAACACACAGACCTGACTCTGTCTGTGCTCTATTTGCGGGGAGCTCCCTTGATTTTTATCACTGGGATACTCCCTCCTTACGTGGTCAACTCCTGCTCATCATCAAGTTCTATTTTTAGTGGCACTTCCTTGGTGAAGCCTTTTCTAAGACTGCATCATATAACAGAAGTCTGAGCTTCTCCTGGGCTCCAAAACTTGGAACCTGGAAAAAAATGAATCAGTCATTAAAAAAAATTTTTTTAATGTTTGTTTATTTTTGAGAGAGAGAGCGAGAAGGGGAGAGGCAGAGATAGAGGGAGACACAGAATCTGAAGAAGGCTCCAGGCTCTGAGCTGTCAGCACAGAGCCTGACGTGGAGCTTTGAACCCACACAACCTGTGAGCCCAAGTCAGACGCTTCACTGACTGAGCCACTTGGGTGCCCCACATCATTAATTTTTAAAGGTGGCCAGGTGATTCTGACAGGTAGCCACAACTAATAACCAATGTGTTCAAAGGACAGAGGGAGATGATTAGCAGAGGGAAGGAGGAGTCCATGCAGTATCACATCCCATCGTAGAGTAAGAAAAAGGAGGAGATCAAGGTGAAGGTGAGGCAGAACCCATTAAAGGCAACATCCTAACAGGAAGAGGAAAAGCAAAGGGTAAAGAGAGTTTCTTTTCTGAGTATGATTGTGATGCTTCTCAAAAGATCCTGGGAAATGATGACCACTGGAGCAACAAAGAAGATCATGTTTCTGAGAGGGAAAGGAAGAATGAATTAGGCAAGCGCAATGTCTAGGTGAGACATGAAACATAAAAAGAAAAACATTAAAACGGGTTGTTTCTGGGTGAAAGTTTGCTTAACTGAGGATTGAGGGTTGAATAACATGAATTAGTAGTTTGGAATTAAAAAAAAAAACTTAGGACCAATTTAGGAATAATTGTGAAGGGAATGGCACACACTATGGCTGGAATCCTCTAGTGACTCTGCCAGGCAGAGACCATCACTGCTTGTTGACTGTCCACGTGCTCCTGATTTCCCTGTCCTCTTGTGTCAGCTCCTTTATGAGAACCCCCCCTAGCTCTCTCTTTTCCTATCTGGCATTGAGATAGTGGAACCTCCTCATGTCTAAACCCCTGTGCGACCTTGTAGAGCTGACTTCCATCCCCAACATACCATGAGTGAGAAATAAACACTTGTTGCATTAAACCACTGAGGTTTAAGGGTTAACTTGTTAATACAACTCAGCTTATCGTGAACAACCCAATTTGGTGTAAGAGGAAAGAACAATCATGTTGGAAGAGGACAATATGGTTTGATGAAATGGGATTGAATCGAACGACTTCTCCAAATAAGATCTTGGCAAAAATCAAATAATTTTAGTACTGGAACACAGTTGTTAAAAGGAATTATGATAAAAGAGACTGAGCACTTTAGCAGGGTTTTTGAACACCCGTTTTGATCTCCCTGCAAAGAGGATGGAGATATTAAATTCTGTCCTGTAGTAATTCATGTGTGTGCTGTAAACTCAAGCATTTGTAGGATCCTTGAAACAATCACTGAATACATTCAGTGGGTGCTTACTGTGTGTAGATCAATGAAGTGGGCACTATGGGAAGATGTAAAAACATTATGAAGTATAAATTATCCCTAACCTTGAGTATTTTTCAGTGCAGAAGGGCAGAACTGACACTAGCAAATGGCATTAGGTTGTAGGAGGTGGAGGGGATGTAACTGGGAAAGCTTATTCAATGTGAGTTTTAATGTCTGATTTCAAATGTCTAAAGGCATAAAAGCTCAGAGGAAAATGGCACACCTGAAGAAGGGTTGGAATTAAGAATAAACAACATTGGGGACTTTTAAAAAGCTTTACAAGTCAAGGCCCATAGTCTATAAATTTTATGTAAACCATTGTTTTCCAGGATCCCATTTGGGAACAAAATTTGTCACTGGGTTTTTAAGATGGAAAGAAAATACATACATTCTTTATCAAGTGAATACAAACTCAATACTAAGGAAAATATACTAAATCTAATTCAGTGTGTGAAAGTGGAATTCATATGTTGAAGCAATGTCTTCTCTGGAAGTTATAATGGAATTATAAATTACTTGATAATGTTTATTTCCCCCATTTTGGTTTGTATTTTTGGGTCGGCACAGATACAATTTTCAAAATTAATTGATTTCAGTATAATTGATTTCTTTTCCATACCACTGTAAAGCCTTAAGAAACACTGTTTTACTCCTCTACCCAAAATGTGACCATAAAATGGGGAGATGGTAATGCAGCGATTCTAAATTAACCCTTATCCTGCTGATGGCCATAAAGTAAAGCACCCCTTGATTCCTAACAGCACTTGTTTTGCAGGATTCCTTTTACTAGGTGGTTAGGACAAAGACTAGATTATTAAAAGTGTACATCTTTAGTGGTAGCAATATATTAGTATATTTAATTTTATTATTTCTTTAAGAGTATGTCTAGATTCTGCTGTTGTTTTTAAGAGACTTCAAATGTAGTGTTGGTCAAGAGTATTCCTTAAAACTTAACAGTTGGAGCATGTATTTGTTAGTAGTGTCAGCTAATTAAACCTCCAAAATAAACATGTAAAGATGAAATGTATGAAAGTCAGAACCCTCATTTTAGGAGTGCCTGGATGGTTCAGTTGGTTAAGCGTCTGACTGTTGATTTGGACTCAGGTCATGATCTCACAGGTTGTGGGACTGAGCCCTATGTAGGACTCAGCGCTGACAACGTGGGGCCTCCTTGGGATTCTCTCTTTCCCTCTCTTTCTGCCCCTCTCCTGCTCATGCTAACTCTCTCTCTCTCTCTCTCAAAATAAATAAATAAACTTAAAAAAAGAACCCTCATTGTGATTGCTGTATTGTATTTTATTTTATGAAGCTACCATCATTTACACAAAGTATAAAATCTTTCAACGTATAAAAGCCAGTATAGTAAAGAATTTACCACAACTATCTCTTCTAAAATATACATATGTTTGTGTGTATGTTGATTTTTACATATCATGCACACATTCACAGGCTTACAAGCACATACAGAAATAGAAGCACACCAAAATATTAATAGTAGTTATTTGGTGGAGGGAAGGGAACTGTCATATATATATATATATATGTATATATATACACACACACACACACATATACATATACACTTTCTTTTCTCTATGCTTCAGAATTTTACAGTCTCTATAATGGACAGGAATACTTTTTAAACAGTTTATTATTCCCTCTGTATTTTTTTGTAAATATATAAAACATCAAAGACAGCTTTTACAAGTAGAAATCCATAATCTGATCACCGTAATGCCATTACTGTAATTTTTGTAATACTTCTTCCATTTACCGTTGGGCTGCATATATATTGGACAGAAGTGTCATAAAATTGCATCTGTAAATTTTTGAATAAGTTATATATTCATACAATACAAAATTCAAAAGAAAAGGTTTATAATAAAAAATATAATTTTTTTACATAATTGGTATATTCTATATCTTAATATAGGGCTGCCTCATTCTTTTTTCTTTTGATGTTTTTTAAAGTTTATTTATTTTTAAGAGACACAGTGTGGGTGGGAGAGGGGCAGAAAGAGAGTCACACACATACAGAATCTGAAGCAGGCTTCAAGCTCTGAACTGTCAGTACAGAGCCCAATGTGGGGCTCCAACCCATGGTCTGAAAGATCATGACCTGAGCTGAAGTCGGTTGCTTAACCAACTGAGCCACCTAGGTGCCCCTCCCTCATTCTTTTTATTGGCAGCATTGTGTTATCATATTCCCTCTTGATCAGTATTTGGGTTGTTTCTAAATTTTGTTAATACTACAGTGAATATTATAGTATATATGTTATTTTCCATTCTTGTGACTATAGCCGAAGTAAAATTTCTTAGATATGGAATCTCTGGGTCTCAGTATGTATTGTTAAAATTCTGGTAGATAAAGCAAAATTGCACTCCATAGGGGCTGTGTCATGGAGGCTGTGCTATCTTATAAGGAATGTGTGAAGGATTCATTTTCCCCATACTCCTATGAAACTTTGTATTATCAAACTGATCCATCAGTTTCAGGAGGTTAAAGGTTATACCTATTTCTTATGTGCACTTATATGATTTTGTGTATATGTTTTCATGTGCATTTATGTTATTAGGAATGGAGTTTAATATCTTCTCATACTTTTTTTTTTAAGTTGATTATTTTGAGAAAAAATGCTGCATGAGTGAGGGAAGGGCAGAGAGGGAGGGAGGGAGAGAGAATTCCAAGTAGGCTCTGGATTGTCAGCACAGAGCCCAACATGAAGCTTGATCTCACAAACTCTGAGATCATGACCTGAGTCAAAATCAAGAGTTAGATGCTTAACCGACTGAGCCACCCAGGCGCCCTGCTACTCATACTTTTACATGGTGTTTTTATTCCCTTTTTGTGAGAACTATTGTTTGTCACATTTTCCCCATTTTTTTTTTTTAATTGGGTTGCCTTTAACTTTCTGGTTTTAGGAACATTTTAGGCACATCTATATATCCCTTTTACCATTTTATTTTTATTTACTTTAATTATTTTTTTAGTAGGCTTCACGCCTAGCAGAGAACCCAGTGTGGGGCTTAAACTCACGACCCTGAGATCAAGAGTCTGACACTTAACCAACTGAGCCACCCAGGCACCCTACCCCCCCTTTTACCATTTTGAAAATGACTTTTTGCCCACTGTTTAGAAATGTTCTGTTTTATATTTCCTAATATATCAATATTACTTTTTAACGTCTTTTAGGTTTTGTATCAGACTTAAAAAGACCTCTTCCAGGGGTGCCTGGGTATCTCAGTTAAGTCACTGATTCTCAATTTTAGTTCAGGTCATGATCTCACAGTTTTGTGAGTTCCAACCCCATGATGGGCTCTGAGCTGACAGTGTGGATCTTCCTTGGGATTCTCTCTCTTTCTCTGCCCTACCCCCACACTCGCTTGTTTTCTCTCTTTCGTTCTCTCTTTCAAAATAAATAAACTTAAAAATAAGATCTCTTCCAATTCTGAGATTAAACAAATATTTAATGTTTTTATTTAATTTTCTTTATTTGTAATGTTGACTGTCCTGGAATTTATTTTGGGGTAAGGCATGAGGAGAAGGTCTAACATTTTTTTTCCAGCTGGCTAATTAATTATCAAGTATTGTTGAGTAATAACCTTTCCCCTATTGATTTATAATTCTATCTTTGTCATGTAAAATTTTACCATAAGAAAAAAATGAGATAAAACTTTGAGAAAATACAAAGTAAACATTTTTTAATCCCTAGAAGAATAACTCTAAGAATTAAATGTAAGTTAATTTTTAAAACAAGGTACAGCATTTTTAAGGTAAAGCGAATTGATAAACAATTTTAAACTGAACAGAAATTATCATCAAGGAACATTTTATCTGCCATTTTTGAAGTGCTGGTCTGATGATTAGTTAGCTACCCAGAGATCAGTTAGGGAGCTTAAAAATAGGGCGAGGGAATTCTAGTGTCTAGGGTAGGCTTCAGGCGCTTGCAGATATTCAAACTGTCCCTAGATAATTTTGATAGTACAGACAGATTTAGAAACCATTGGTTCACATAGTCACAGAATCTTATTGATTCTATTTCTGTTAGGCCAACTATATATATATAAAAAGTCCAGTACTTTCTTTAGGAAAAAGTATCAAATTCATATAATTTACAACTCCAGTATGCATATATGTCTAGTGTCCGTTCCTCAAAAGCACAAGACTTGACCAATTCTTCTGTCTTCTGAAAAGCATAGTTGGCAGTATGCCTTAGCAGGTGTTTTTATTCCCTCTTGTCTTACGCTCTGTGTTCATGTGGACTGGGCTGGGCTTATGTCCAGCCCTCTTTAACAACCCGTTTTTCCTCTTCAACCCCTTTCTTGGGCAGTAGCCCAGAGAAAAATCCTGCTCAGCTTCTCCCTTTCCCCCCAAGAACCTAAAGAAGAATACGTATTAAACCAGAAAATAATTTTTACTATAAAAGTTTATTATATATATCCCCCATGTTTGAAATAATTGAGTCAATCAGCAAGCAGCTTTTAATATGTAATAATTTCATATTTCTACTGGAGGAAACAAATTTTTATATCAAAACTAGATATGTAACCTAATGAGAATTTCTTCCAGTGTGTTAAGAGGAGGCTTTTTATAAGATCATTGTAGCTGATCTGTCCACCCTTATGTACAAGTCAACACATCCACCTCACATCTTTGGTCTTCCACTTGTCCTTTTTTCTTCCGTTTCCAAAGAATGTCAGGCTTGCATTCCTTTGTGCCTTTGAATTTGCTCTTCTTCCTGCCTAATATACTATTTTTAGCCCCCACTTTGATCATAATGAAATAACTATCTGAAAATGGTAATTCTGTAGTAATATTGACTTCATTATACTGTACTTATTTATCTTATCTGCTAGACTGTGAGTGGGCTTTGCTCTGGCAGTTGGCAAGAGTGTCACTCATTGAAACATGCAGTGGAAATCAGACCTTTAGGATGAGCTGATTTACATCCAAAACTAAAGTACATTTCACTTAATGATGGAGAAGCCTGTTAGACTCCAAGTGTGTGTGTGTGTGTTACATATGGGTTAAAGCTATGCTTTTCCATACTACCAAACTAATAAATTAACTAAAAGTAGTCCTTACCTTAGAATGCCAGGAAGAAATGGATGTTATATTTTCCCATAAACCAGGTTACAAGAAAAAATATTTCTACGTAAGGTGAACTTACCCTAAAAATATTTAAGAACATTCCATCATGATTTAGGGTGAGTAGACAAAAAATGTTTCGCAGGTCAAATTTTGAGATAAAATAATGTGAAGCTATATAATTAGTATGTTTTAGATGGCTAACAAAGAAGAAAGACCAGGAAACATAAGAAAAAAACAAGCAAAATGATGCTATGGCAGGTTTGAGGAAAAAAATAAAATTGAACTTCTAGAAATGAAAAAAAAATTGGAAAATTTGAAATTAAAATTCATTTCAGAGGTTAATTATCCAATTAGACCCAACTGAAGAGAAAATTGTAAACTAGAAGACAGCTATAAGAAAAATACCCAGGGTTTAGAACAGCGAGTGTAAGAGAGAGGTGAGAGAGATGAGGATAGAATTATAGACACTATGTTCTCTTAATAAATTTGAGAAGAATGAATGAACTTGAGAAGACACTAGACTGGAGGAAAAAGTGGTTATTATTATTTTTTTACTGAATTTACTTAATTTCTAAAGGGCCAACTGCTCAGTGGTAGCATTTTTTAAGTTGCTGTAGATACTAATTAACTGTTACTATTGGACATGGGAGTATTGAGAGGCTTCCCAGGGAACCTTGGGGTTATAGACATGGATCCCAGATCCAATTGTGTGGAGGCAATCGGGTTTTCCTTTGATTATTAGAATTAGTCATCACCAACAGTACAGAAACCCCATTCTTTGAAGGCCTGCTTTTTGAGACCATTCTTTTTTTTTTTCTTTTTTTTAATGATAAAAGTTTGTATATATTCAGCTCTTACTATGTGCCAGGCAATATGTGATATTCTTTTTACCTTTTTTTATTTAAAAAAGAATTTTTAAATTCCAATATATTTAACATACAGTATGAGTTTCACATGTACAATATAGTGAGTCAACAATTCCATACATCTCCCAGTACTCATTGTGACAAGTGAACTCCTTAATCCCCATCACCTTTTTTACCCATTCCCCACCGACTTCCCCTCTGGTAACCATCAGTTTGCTCTCTGTGGTTAAGAGTCTGTTTCTTGGTGTATATTTCTCTCTCCCCCTCTCCCTCTCTCTCCCTTTTTTCTTTGCTCATTTGTTTTGTTTCTTAAATTCCACATATGAGTGAAATCATATGGGATTTGTCTTCCTCTTATTTTGCTTAGCATTATACTCTCTAGTTCCATCCATGGTTGAATCATATTCCATTGTATATATTTACCACATCTTCTTTACTTGGGCTGCTTCTAGATCTTGGCTATTGTAAATAATGCTACTAAAATATAGGGGTGAATCTATCCCTTTGAATTAGTATTTTTTTTAATTTTTTAGGTAAATACCCACTTGTGCAATCACTGGATTGTACAGTAATTCTATTTTTAATGTTTTGAGGAATTTCCATATTGTTTTCCAAAGTGGCTGCACCAGTTTACATTCACACCAATCATGCAAGAGGGTTCCTTTTTCTCCACATCCTCGCCAACACTTGTTGCTTCTTGTGTTGTTGATTTTACCCATTATGACAAGTGTGAGGTGATATCTCATTGTGGTTTTGACTTGCATTTCCCTGATGATGAGTGAGATGGAGCATCTTTTCATGTGTCTGTCGGCCATCTGGATGTCTTCTTTGGAGAAGTGTCTGTTCATGTCTTCTGCCCACATTTAATTGGATCATTTGTTTCTTGGGTGTTGAGTTGTATAAATTCTCTATTTATTTTGGATACTAGGCAAAACAGTATGAGAGCAGAAATAAATGGTATGGAAACTAAAAAAACCAATAGAACAGATCATTGAAACCAGGAACTGGTTCTTTGGACAGATCAACAAAATAGATAAACCTTTAGCCAGACTCGTTAAAAAAAAAAAAAAAAAAGGCCCCAATAAACAAAATAATAAATGAAAGAGTAGAAATAACAACCAACAGCACAGAAATACAAACAGTTGTAAGAGAATAATTTATTATGAAATCTATATGCCAACAAATTAGACAACCTAGAAGAAATGGAAAAATTCCTAGACATATAACCTACCAAAACTGAAGTGGGAAGAAATAAAAAAAATTTGAACAGACTGTTTACCAGCAAAGAGATTAAATCAGTAATCAAAAAACTGCCAACAAACAAGAAGTCTAGGACCAGATGGCTTCACAGGCTAATTCTACCAAACACCAAAAGAAGAGTTAATACTTATTCTTCTCAAACTATTCAAAAAAAAAAAATAGGAAAACTTCTAAATTCATTCTATGAGGTCAGTATCACTTTGGTACCAAAACCAGCTAAAGACATCACAAAAAAAGAGAACTACAGGCCAATATCTCTGATGAACATTGATGAAAAAAATCCTTAGCAGAGTGTTGGCAAACCAAATCCAACAGTACATTAAGAAAATCATTCACCACAGTCATTTGGCATTTACTCGTGGGATGCAGGTATGGTTCAGTATTTGCAAGTCAATCAACATTTTACCTCCCCTCAGTAAGAGAAAGGACAAAAACCGTATGATTTTTTTCAGTAGATGCAGATAAAGCATTTGACAGAGTACAATATCCATTTACGATGAAAGCCCTCAACAAAGTAGGTTTAGAGGGAACATACCTCAACATAATAAATGCCATATATGAAAAACCTACAGTGAACATCATACTGAAGGAGGAAAACTGAAAGCTTTCCCACTAGGGTCAGGAGCAAGACAAGGATATCCTCTCTCACCACTTTTATTCATCGTAGTATGGGAAGTCCTAGCCACAGCAATTAGAAAGCAAAACGAAATAAAAGGCATCAGAATCAGTAAGGAAGAAGTAGAATTTTACTATTTGCAGATGACCTAATATTGTCATCAGTAGGATGACAGTAGGAAGTTGAGGATACAAAATCAGTGTCCAGAAATCTGTTACATTACTATACACTAATAATGAAGCAGCAAAAGAGAAATTAAGAAAACAATCCCATTTACAATTGCCCCCAAATAATAAGATACCTGGAAATAAGCCTAATCAAAGAAAGAGGTGTTAGTCCTGTACTATGAAAACTGATGAAAGAAATTGAAGATAACACAAAGAAATGGAGACATCTCATGCTCATGGATTGGAAGAACAAATACTGTTAAAATGTTTAAACTAGCCAAAGCAATCTACAGATTTAATGCAATTTCTATCAAAATACCAACATCATTTTCACAGAACTAGAACAAACCTAAAATATTTATGGAATCACAAGACTCTGAATAGCCAAAGCAATTGTGAAAAAGAAAAGCAAAGCTGGAGGTATCACAATTCCTGACTCAAAGTTATATTACAAAGCCATAGTAATTAAAACAGCATGGTACTGTCACAAAAATAGGCCTATAGATCAGTGGAAAACAATAGAAAACCCATAAATAAACCCACACTTCTGTGATCAATTAATCTTCAACAAAGCAGGAAAAGAATATCCAATGGGAAAAAGACTCTCCTCAATGAATGCTGTTGGGAAAACTGGTCAGCTACATTCAAAAAATGAAACTGGATCACTTTCTTACACTATACAAAAAAATAAATTCAAAATGGTTTAAAGACCTAGATATGAGACCTGAAACCGTAAAAATCCTAGAAGAGAGCAAAGGCAGAAATGTCTAACATCTGCCTGCACAACATTTCTGATATGTTTCCTGAGACAAGGGAAATAAAAGCAAAAAACTATTAGGACTATATCAAAACAAAAAGCTTCTGCATAGTGAAAGTAACAAGGAAACTAAAAGGGAACCTATGGAATGGGAGAAGTTATTTGCAAATGACACATGTGATAAAGGGTTAGCATCTGAGACCATTTTTGTTAAAAATAATTTTTTTTAACGTTTATTCGGTTTTGAGAGACAGGGTGAGAAGGGGAGGGGCAAAGAGAGGGGAGACACAGAATCCAAAGCAGGCTCCAGGCTCCGAGCTGTCAGCGCAGAGCCCGACTTGGGGCTTAAACTCATGAACCGCAAGATCATGACCTGAGCCAAAGTCGGCCACTTACCTGACTGAGCCACCCAGGCGCCCCTAAGACCATTTTTGATACTAAGTATTCCACTTAGTAGTAATCGTGGAAGAAAGACAGACAAGTAAAATATGATTATTCAACACAAAGCATAGAAGCACAAAACGTATGGAAAAGTATGATAAAATGAAAGCACAAAGTGATTAAAATACATCTAAAGGAGCAGAAATAGAAATGTATGAATTTTGCCCATTTGGAGACTTTGAGATTGAGAAAGAACAAACCCTACCTATATGTTGCTTCAAAGAGAAACACCTAAAATGTAATGACACAGGTTGCATGTAAAGAAAATGAAATAATTTGTCAGACTAATGCGGACTAGAAGAAACCTGGTGTAGCTATATTTGTCATACTTAGTAAGTAGAGAATCATTACATAATCATTACACAATGATAAAGGGAACGATTGTCAGGAAATTATAACAATTCAGATCCTCTCTAAGTACTTAAAATCATAGCCTCGGTATATAAAGTAAAACTTGGTAGAATTTATGAAGTTAGACAAAATGTTAAGTCATACAAAAATTTAATGTACTACTCTCTGTGACTGATAAAGCACACAGAAATTAATAATGGATGGAGCAAAAGATTAACCAAATGGACATATACAGATTTTTAAAAAAATTAGATAAATATGTAATGTAAATTTATTACAATAAAGAGTAAAGCAGGTGAATATTAAAAAACACATGGAAGAAAGAGAAGAAAGTTAGAAGAGCAGTACAACATCCAAATAATAGGGGTTCTGAAAGGAGATCAACATTGTCAACAAAAAGATTTAGCAATATTTCCAAACTAAAAGACATGAGTTTAAAAGTACAAGAGAGATGCGTTAGTATAATAGGTAAAAAGAGATCTACACTAACACCTATCACTGAAAATTTGGATTCCTGGGGCCAGACTGATCATCAAGGTTCCAGAAATAAAAAAATAAACAGAAAAACCAAGGTCACATACAAAGTATCAGAAATCACAAGGATTTCTTATTTCTCAACCTCACCACTAGAAGAGGAAAAACAATGGGGTAGTGTTTCAACATTCTGAGGAAAAATAATTTCCTTCCCATAATTCTGTTTAGCCGTATTATTTTATCTCCACCTATTCTTTCTCTGGAATCTACCAGAGGATATATTTCATAAAAAGAGGAATAAGCCAAAGAATGAAGCATGGGATACTAGATTTTGGAGATCCCTCACAGGAGAAATGCAAAGGGAATATCTGGGGTGATGGCAAAGATAGATTCTAAGCTAATAGCTATGTATCAGGCAGGCCGGACAACCATCCATGCTGGAGCAGGTCAAAGGACCTGGGAGAGACTTCTTCAGGAAGATAAAGTTGATACAATACCTGATATATCTGATCATCTTCAAATGAGTTTTAGACAGTTGGTGAAGAGTTCGGTGTTGGTTGTAAACTTGTAGAAAACTTAGCAGATGAAAACAAGACAGTATGTGCTAAGAATATAAAGTTTGCAGAGGAAAAATAATCATAGCTTACTACATTGAGCTGTGAATACTATTTGTATAGTTTTAATAATGTAAACGCAGAATATTTACCTAAGTAAAATAAGTATTTATTAGCATGGTAGAGGGAAGGGAAGTATATCTCTGTGGAAGGAGTTGGGAGTGAAAGACAGTAGAAAGATGATAAAAATTAAAGCTCTGGAAAATTAAGAAGTAACAATGTAACTCAATGTTGATTGAGTTCAATCAACAATGGCCAGTGGCTTAATCAGTCTTGCTTATGTAATGGAATCTCCATAAAAACCCAAAAGGACAGTGTTCAGAAAACTTTTGGGTAGGTGAACACATGGATATTTGGAGACAGTGGCAGAGTCTGCAGAGAGCATGGAAACTCTCCCCACATCTTACCCTAGGTACCTCTTCTTTTAGCTGTCGATTCATATCCTTCATAAACCCTTTTAATAAACGATTGTCCTGAGTTCTGTGAGGCACTCTAGTAGACTGATTGAACCCAAGGAGGGAGTCGTGGGAACCTCTGATTTAGAGCCTGTTGGTCACAAGCACAGGTAACAGTCTGGACTTGTAATTGGCATCTGAAGTAGAGGGCAGTCTTGTGGGACTGAGCCCTTAACCTGTGGAGTCTGATGTTCTCCTTGAGTAGGTAGTGTCAGAATTAAGTTGAATTGTAGGACACCCAGCTGATGTTCACAAATTGCTTGGTGGTATGAGGAGAAACCGACATGTTGGAATTGTGTTCAGAATTATTAACTCCTGAGGACAGGTTTTATAATTGACTCTTAGGAGCCTCTTGTCTCACGTATTTTAATAATTATCTGTGAAGGCAGGCAAAATTACATACCATTTCAATCCCTCTAAGGGTTAATTCCCAGTTAGATTGAAAGTTTTGTTCTGAAGTTTTAGTGGCTATGTCTTCCAAACCTGAACACAAATTCATTCCATTTGCATCGCAGTCTCTATAAGGTAAAAATGAATGGTCATGGTTTCACAGGGACTTCTGATATTTTGGAGTTTGTGCTTAATCTACATACCTCAAAAGAATTTTTACTTTTGTAAACCCTTTCACTATTGTAAGGTATTATTCATTATTGAAAAATCATGCCAGTTACCAGTCAATAACTTCCTCTGTTTCTTTTCACATGATTACTTGTATTTTGGTTATTCACTTTCAATGGAGCATATAAGAGAATTGATTTTTTTGGACACATTTTCATGTATTTATATACCAGCAGATGAAGCATGGTCGGATTTTCAACCAGCTGGTTTTTCAAAGTATTTTTCCAGACAAAATCTCAACTTCAACGTGGTGCAAATTATTAGAACCCCGTGGGGATATTTGGTGCTTCTCTGAGATTTTGGAGAGATCCCAAGAAGAAATCTGTAGCTCTGAGTTCCAAGATTCCCGTGGCTTAATCCTTCAGGAATAATAAAGGTAGAGAAGGTAACTTAATCAGCAAGCTGTGCTTCACTCCATACAAATGATTCCCATTTCTATTCTGTCTCATCTTAGAAAATAAATACTTTCCTGCAGAAACTGAGAATGAATCAGAATGACTTATAGATTCCTGCAGAAGTCCACTACAGATAGATTCATTCAAATGTCGCTCCAGGTTTAAGTTTGCTGGAAACTATTAGCAGAATTATTGGAAAGGATTTTACTAATAGTACTTCCAGTTGAAGTGTTGGGAGAAAGTTGAATTATACCAGAAAGGGCCCTTACAGCTCACGAATAACAAAGTAGAGTTATTTTACCTTGGGCCAAGGGACACCGGAGAGATAGTTACACACACATAAACAAATCGAAAGTCCTAATCCTGGCTCACAAGATGCTCAGCGGTATGTCCCAGATCCCTATATCACTGCTTGATGAAGGTGAACCCAATCTTACTTACATTTGGAATGTGGCATGTCAGAAGGCCACAGTGTTTAGGCAGAAGCTCCTGATCAAAGGATTTTGCTTAACTTGGACAATCTCTTCTCTGACATTATTTTCTCTTATATATAATTGGGCTTAGTGATTTTTAAATTTTCTTCCATTCTGTTCTCCAGTCAATTGTGTTTTCTCAGTTATGAGCCCAAAGATGACTTCTGAGCTAAATCCTGGATGGAAAAAGCACTTAGTAAGCTCCTAAACTTTACAGACCAGCCTTTAGGAGGATGACTAAAGGAGGCAATATAGCTATTAACCTTTTGGACACTCTTATCACATTCCTAGGGTTTTAGTTGCAGGTTCATCTTTCACATGGTGGGGTCTCTTGGTTTTGGTGAGCTCAGTTTCTTTATCTCTAATGGGGATAATAGTACATGCTTCATAGTTGCTATGAGGATTAAATGAGATCATCTTAGAAAACCCTTAGCCGTATGCATTTTCCGCAGAGAATATGTACCATGCATGTAGCACTCAGGGTTTGATCAAAGAAATAGAACTTTGGAAATGCCAAGAATGTGGGATTTATCAAAGAGGATTGACATAAGATTTCTGAATGGCTCCTGCTTCTGTATCTGATGTTGGCTTTGAAGTCACAGGGAAAAATTCTTAACCCCATAACATACTTCCTCTCAGCTCACAGGAAAGTTCTAGCACAACTAGTTGATGGAGTGGATTCTTTGAAAATTTTAACAGAGGTTCCCATAGATATTGCCTAGAGTTTATGGTAAGCTATGGGGCAAGTTCTCAAAAAAGAAGAGCAGATTTTAAATTATTATTGATCTCACGATCAATTGTTGATCGTTCTGTTATGTTGATCGTTATGCTATTATTTGTGTAGGTTGGTCAATTAATGTTGCCTCAAGCATGGAAAAGAAACAATGAGTTTGCATCTTATTTATTAAAATGCTTCCTTCCATCGGAGACATTTGAACCACAGGATAATTTGGGTTGTCATAAAAACAATAAAGTTATATCTGTATCACACATTTTGGTGAATTGAGAGGAAGAATGAAAATGTGTGCCCTCATTGAAATGCCACACAGGTATGTCAATGTTCCTTGAGGAATTGCAAGTGTTTCTCCATGATGAGACTAGACCTGCAAAATGCAAGTGGATCTGAAAACTGCCACGCTGTGGTTTTAAAATGAAGCCCCAAACTTGGTTATTACTAAAGAATTTTAGCTCATTGGTTCTCCTTTCAGATATGAGGTTGAGTATGTAATATATGCCAAAGGGATGTTTCAAAATCTATATGTGGCATATAGATTCATAAACTTAGCAGATGCTTTAGAAACTGCAAATTAGGACCTCTGGTTCAAGACCATGTGGATTTCTAGAAATTCTTCTATGCTTCCTGCTTTAGAAACCAAAAGGAAAAGAACATATGTGAAATCTAAGGGAACATCAGAATAAATATTTATAGTCTGGAAACATGCATTTCAATTTGTCACTCAAACGACATTAATTCCAACTGCCGTAAATGGCAAATACCGGAGATCTTTACATTGGTTAGTGTTGTGGGCTTGGCTTATGAGGTGCGGCTTTGGTGCCCTTCGCAATGAACAAATTCAAGATGGAAAGAAAGTGAAATCCAGAGTCAGAAACTCTTCATTCTGTAGTGAGAGACTATGACACTTTGTCTAGGCAATGACGGTGAAATAGAAAAGGATAAACGAGTGAGAGGAAGAAAAGGCTGTGCTAATGAGTCATAAAAATCATCCAGGAGCAGCCCAATGTGTGGTACTTGTTAAAATTATGCAAGGACCTTTTATCCTGTGGAGTTTATTGTTGGACTAATAATGTTAGTTTAGCAGAAAAGTTGATTTGTACGTTGCAGCCGTGTAGTGCGGTGGTAGGGCACATGGAATTCTCGGTGACACTGGACTTTGGTTCAGATTCTGGCTGTGTGTCTGCTGCCTGTCCATCCCTGAGGAAGTAGGTTAGCCTCTCTACAAATTAGGCTACTCATCTGGAAGTGGCTAATGGCAGGGTTGGGTTGATGAAATCAAATAATCACTTAAACCTCTCAATACAGTGCTTAGCACATATTAAATGCTCATGATAATGATGAATTTAATTACTTCCTTTTAGTCAAGTATTACCTGAAAAATGTGTGTGTGTGTGAAATTATGTAAAGCCAGACTCCATAAAATGCCTTGCTTTCAAGAATATTACAGTTACCTGGATACTGAGTTCTTGATATAGTTTGTCTGTCATGATTTTAATTCCATACTCAGGACTCAATCTCCTTTGTCAGGTTCTCTGCACATAGGCCATTCTCCTCTGTTTTAAATGATCCAGGGAACATCCCCAGTAGGTGGGGGGAGGGTATGAGAGGATACAGGGGTGATTCTGGAAGGCTTGCCTCCTTTATAGGAAGAGCTGAGCATCCACTGCAAGTGTCTTGAGTCAGAACGTTCAGGATGACTTGGAGGTTAGGAGGATGCGAGATACAGGAGATTCTGAGAAATAAAACCTCACTGCTTTTATTCCAGTCTCATGGCCCCAGTGAATCCTATGAGTCATGAGCCAAGAGGACTTCTTACTATGAAGCTTCTCCTCTCATAAACGTACTCACAGGGGAAGTTTGCAAAAGCAGAGCCAGGATTGTAATCAACAAGAGTTATAATAATTATTAAAGTTGTTAGCCTGAAGTTCTTTTCTTTTCTTTTCTTTTTCTTTCTTTCTTTCTTTCTTTCTTTCTTTCTTTCTTTCTTTCTTTCTTTCTTTCTTTCTTTCTTCTTTCTTTCTTTCTTTTCCTTCCGTCCTTCCTAGCATAAATTTCCCTACAAAGGGAATTTTATTGAGGGCACTAGTTTATTTCACACTTAAAAGACCAACTGCAACCAGATGAAGTGAACGTAACCTCAAGATTTTATTGTCTTCATAATGTAACAAAATATGAAGCTTAGAACTGGATCACTTGGTTGTTTCTCTTCTTATCTCCTCCCAGTTCAGAATGCTTGCATCTCTTAATAGCCAGCATTCTCTTAGATCTGCAGTTGGGCTCAACACATTCAGGCCTCAGCACAATCTTCTTTGTGGTTTTAGCCTTTTTCCAGAAAATTGGCTTAGTTTGCCTACCAGAGCCACTCTGCTTCCTGTCATAATGCCGCTTTCCCTGGACATAAAGAGAATCTTTGCCTTTCTTGTACTGTGTCACTGTGTGGGGTTGGTGTTTGCCACACTTCTTGCAGAAAGTCTGGCGGGTTTTAGGAACGGTCACCATGGCTGTGAGAAGGGTATCAGCACAGAAAGCTTGCTTGCTTGCTTGCTTTCTTTCTTTCTTTCTTTCTTTCTTCTTTCCCTCTCACATGTGTAACCATTGGTCTCCTATTCTTTTACTTTCAAGTTAACACATCACCATTGAATTAAAATGCAGCAATTATTCATGATCATTCAGTGCATTTCGTTTTTCTTTAAAGCCTGTCTATGCCTGATATTACAACTTTTGATAGCGAGGCAGTTAAATGAAAAAGACAATCTTCTGTATCAAGATTTAGACTAAGGCAACTTACATTCCTAATGGTGTAAGCACTTTTGTCTGGTACTAGTAGAATGGATACATATGAGGGCTGTTAATTTAGCTCTAATGTGAGCTGCATGGGAAACGCTATAGGGGTTCTATTTAGTTTGTAGTAAACAACTTCGGAATCAATGTGTTTTCTTTACTGAAGACTTGCTTAGTGCATTGGAAAAAAATTCTATTAGTTTGCCTCATTTGGTAGTCACCACGCATCCTGACATTTGAGCCAGTGGCCCCCATTAAGGCCGGCATGACTGTTTGTAGCAAAATGAACCAAGCCATCTGAATTCAACCTCAGTGTCATCATTCAAGCAAGCCAGACAGAGCCATGATTTAGGATTTTCCCAACATTTTATGGCAATTTGTTTCATTTGCCACAGGCCCGTAATGATGCAAATTGCCATAAAGTGGGATAATCAGGCAGTGGAAGTGTCATAAAACTGCAGGAGAAACAAATTTCCATCTTGGAACTTTGCATGCCGATGAATGTGGGGAAGAGTAAATGTGGACCTGGCTTTGCTGGTGTTATCTGGTTGCCAAGCTCTGTGCCAAGCAGAAATGATTCCATTTTGTCAATTTGTATTCATTTTGAGGCCAAAGAATGGGAGCAAAAGAGGACCTGAAAATGATAGGAAGCCCCCGGCCAAAGTCTCTCCTCAGGTGTCTGGGCTGCGAGCCGGCAAGGGGTGATCCAGGGGAGAGGAGGCCAAATGTGTGCCATTAGATAGATGGAGGATAAATTAAAGGGCTGTCACAGATTGGAGTGTTTTGGCCTTCTGAAATGTCATGGTACTTCTCCTGCTATGTTTTTGGGATCCCTGCCCTGCCTTGAACAGCCCTGCCTCTCTTCTGCCATGAACAGCCAGTGCCATGGTGGGAACCAACAGGCTGGAAATGGAATTGTTAGACCAAAGCTCTTCAGGCCGTGCTGAGACCTGGGACGTGGTTGAAATGAAAGAGTCCACTCTCACATAGTCATTGCTTACCCTTGGAAGTGAAAATTTTGTTGTTTTTTGGTTTTTATGTTTTTAAATGCCTGAGAAACAGACTCCCTTTGTCTCTCTGCCTTTTTAATTTTCATTTGTTCTTCTCCTGGCCACATTCCTGCCCTCTAGATCATTTACTTTACATGGTTCAGGTATCACGAGTCATGCCTTGAAGGATCACACAGCCTGAAATTTCCAGGTCTCACTCCACAGCTGATAATGGGATTGTTCTGTCTTTGCCCTTTGTTTGTATGTTGTCCATTTTGTTCGCTGTTTTGCAAGATTGCATTAATGGCACTGGTTTGAAAGCACCCCAAGGACACATTCCGTAGCCTCACTCCTGCTAACTGAACTGGTTTTGACAGATATCTTAATAACATTTTAGCTCATTGCCAAGCTGCTAGGGGTAAGAGCTACATTCATTTCTCGTTTCTTCCTTTTTTAAAAAATGAAATATATCCCAGGAAGAACTTCTCTAAAGTTCTCTTCTGATTTTATTCTGTAAACTCAGTTGCTCATGGACTCCCCAATGAACAACTCCGCTTCCTGATTTTGACACTGTTGTGTCCTCAAAGTGACACAGTAAGGAGGAGGATGAAAAAGTGGTATCTTTCTGGCTCTCCCAGTGGTGATATTTTATCTATGGCTTTCACATATCGGCATTTTCATGTCCTTATGTTTCCTATTTAATTTAGTTTGTATTCTGTGATGTTCTTTTTAATGTGTTTAGAATATGAAAGATCCTGTTTTTAAACACTGCAGCTGCCTGGTCTCAGATAATCGTAGCTGGTGTTGATTACAAACACTTACTGAGCATGCACCACTGTGGTATTCCTTTACCTGCATGACTTCATTTTCAAAAAGAAACCCATGAGGTGTTGTCCTTTCAAAATATTGTTTCATTTTAAGCGACAAAATGTGAACAGGATCATGTAGAGTGTTGAGTAGACTGATTTTCTTTCAAGCGCAGGGTCAGCTCTGCTGGGCTCTACTTTGTAAAGATGTCTTGCAGGGTACACGGTCACACTTGATAATTGTGCATCTAAGTACAAGGTGGAAATTGCAGTTTAGAAATTGGAAAAGGCCTGAACAGATGAAAATTACATGATTTTTGGATACTTGGAAAAATTAATTCCTTGGAAATGCATGTGGTATTGGTGAAATGACTGAACTTGATGTGGGAGTAGGGTTTCTCTTGAATGATCTGGTCTGTGGTCTCCACTAAAGTTAAAGTGCAAAGAATTAACATTTGCTTCTGGTGCCTCTTTAAACTTCCTTCAAAGCCCTCTTCTTCCATGATGTTCTTGTCTTCTAAAAGTTTCCATGACTGTCTGGGTGTCTGCTGGTTTTATTTCTCCAGGGCTTACTTCAAGTCTAGCAGGACCTCCCTCCTACTGTTCTGTTCATAAACATTTCCTTTCAAAAGATTCTTGTTTTTTTTTTCCTTCAGCTTTAGGCAACAAAATGTGAACAGGAATATGTAGACTATTGAGTGGATTGACTCCCTTTCTAGCAGAGGACAAGTCCTCTTGGGTTCTTTTTTCTACAAATGCTGTCAACCAGCTTGAGCCCATTTTCCACTCTTATTTTCATCTTAATGGATAAGAAAGAATAAATAGAAGATATAAGGGGAAAGACAATGGCAAGGAATATTTTCTTGGGGAGGTTAGTGGTCAGGGATAGCAAAGCATAGCAGTGTGTGTTTTGGTACATGTTTATCATTGCAACCTCCACCAATTTTCATGGGATAAATACTCCCAAAGGAGCCTTTTCCAGGCTGTCCACATGATGTTACTGAATGTAGAGTTGGGAAGAGATGCTCAGACTTCCTAGAACATGCCGATTCTAGCATACCCCTTTGCACCAGCTGGCCAAGCAAGAACTCCAGTTGAGGACTGGGAGCGAAGTTGACAGTGGCTGGCAAGGTCCTTTGGACAGGGCCAAATGGTAGGGCCTATGGTATTTGTTCTGGAAGAACATAACTTGAAGGGCCTATGGTATTTGTTCTGGAAGAACATAACTTTATTCAAATCACAAAGCCATTAAAAATGATGTAGTTAGTGAAAATTGTCAAAACCTCTAAGAACAACTTAGGACTAAGTGGTTGAATTTCTATAAAGAGTCTTGAATATTTTAGGGGATAAGATTAATTTTATAAATGTTATGGATTCTTGAGCAGGTGATTTTTGTATTTTTGATTTAACAAAAGGTTATTTATTCATGGAAAAAAAAATAAGGCAGCAAGAAAATACCAAGTCTGTAACAGAGGCACAGCTTGCAGTGGATATTGTTATGTTAATAAATGAAATAAATACGGAGCTGTGCTGCAGCCCAATGCCAACCCCCCCCCCCATTTCTATCAAATAGAATGAACTTTGTATCTAAAAGTGCTGAACAAATGTTTGTGAGAGGGCATTGGTGTCTAGATTAGTTGCAACTTGGGGTGCCTGGGTGGCTCAGTCGGTTAAGCATCCGACTTCGGCTCAGGTCATGGTCTCACGGTTTGTGAGTTCGAGCCCCGTGTCGGCTCTGTGCTGACAGCTCAGAGCCTGGAGCCTGCTTCGGATTCTGTGTCTCCCTCTCTCTCTGCCCCTCCCCTGCTCATGCTGTGTCTCTCTGTCAAAAATAAATAAACATTAAAAAAATAAAAATAAATATATTAGTTGCAACTTGCTTTTTGTCCCACTATATATTAAGGCCAAGATAAGTACACTCAAGTCACTTATGTGGCTGGCACAAAATATTCATTAACAGTGGAAGAGTTAGGGACGCCTGGGTAGCTCAGTCAGTTGAGTGTCTGACTCTTGATTTCAGCACAATCCTAGGATTGTGGGGTTACGCCTCACGTCGGGTTCTGCACTGAGTGTGGAGCCTGCTTAAGATTTTCTCTCTCTCTCTGCCTCTACCCCCAAGTCAAGTTACAAACGGAATTAAAAGAAAAAAAAAACAGAATTTCAAAAGATCTAGATCTGGAATGATGGGGTGAATCTAATAAGACCACACTTACTAGGTGAAAATGTTAAGCCTCTACTGACCCAAAGGTCAGTAGTCGAACAGCCCAAATATGAGTGATTTCAGGTAATTGTAAACTTGATATAAATCCCCACCTTCTGTATTATGTAGATGCTGCAAATAAAATATAACACAAGGGCACACACTTTACTTGGAGAACATTGTACTATCTGGAGGAAGGGAGATCATTATTTCACTGTACTTTTCATCTCTTCGTTTATCTCATTCACCATACTCACCCATTCATTCACTCATTCATTGACTCAATTAATAATTTGAGGATCTATAAAACCAGATAAGTGATGGATACAGAGTCATAAGATAGGCACTGCAATGCCCACATGGAGCTTATATATGGTCAGTTATTGTTCAGACTATGTATAAAGTACAATGGTTGGTCTTGGATATGACACTAAAGGAGTTGATAAGAAAGTAAAATCTTCCCACAGGCTGGTAGTAAGATCAGTCTGGAATACATTGTCAGTCATGGTAAGGAAGGGCTGAAGTAACCAGAGGAGAGCAGAGTTTAAGACCATGCCCCGGCTTTCTACAAATATCTGAATAATCATCAAAGAGCTCATGTGTTCCATATGGGAAGGGAAAAAGAAATGAGTAGTTATATCTAGATGAGTTGGGAGAGGAAGAGGGAAGGTTTAGCCAAATATGTAATTCTTAATCTGAGACTTGAAGGATGAATGGGGCATCATCATCATCATCATCATTATCATCAGAAAGGGCATTTCCTCAAGTGGAAGGAGCACTGTGTGCAAGTGCTCAAAGCCACACAATGGGAAGATCTTTGGTAACTGCATGTGTTTTTGCGTGTTTGTAGTACAGAGAATAGGAGTTGGAGGGGAGAGTTGAAGGGGCGTGGCCAAAGATGAATGTGGAGAGAAAGTCTTGGGTCAGATCCAGGAAGTCTTTTATGCCAGGGAGTTTAAATTCTATTTGAAGTCACTAGGGGAGGTGGGGGTGGGTGGGAATCAAAGAATTATAGGCAGGGGAGTGACATACTTAGATTTATGTTTCAGAAAGATCACACTGGTGGCAGTGTGGAGGAAGGATTTGGGGGAGGGTAAGTTTCCTGACTCAAAGGGAAGGAGGAGTTTCTGACATAAATGACCCTAGGACTGTATTTTTAGGTTGAGTTTATCTCAGAGAGTCTGAAATGCATTGTCTTTGTAGCTGTGGTTCTTTTACACTGAGCTGGGTTGAGGGTCAAAAAAAGGTGTCTTTTCTTTCTGTACTCAGAACGCAGAGTATATAGTTTTCTCTTGGTGTGTCTGGTTCATCTTATCTCCTTCCTTCCTGCCTCCCTCCCTCCCTCCCTCCCTCCTTCCCTCCCTCAAAGATGTATTGAATATCTCATAGGTGACAGCCCTGTTCTTGGTCATGGAGACATAGCAGATATACAGATAAGTTATTGAGGGTTGGGAAGGGGGAGAATAGAGACAAACAATAAACAAGAAAACACATGAAAGGTAATTTCAGGTGGTCTTCAGTGCTGTGAAGTTACAACAGAGTAACTTGATTGGCAGTAGCTTGGGTAGGGATAGGTTTGTCAGGTGGGTTAGTCCAAGCAGTCTTTCTTAGGAAGTGATACTTGAATTGATACCTGAATGAGGATGAGGCAGTCATCTTTAGATCAAAGGGAGGCTCTCCAAAGAGGAATAACCCACAGGATCAGAATTATTTTGTCATATTCAAGGAAATTTTCGTGCTATATGGAATGAAGACAGTCAATGAGGGGGAGGGTAGTACTAGACAAGGTCAGAAAGGGAGGTAAAAGGCAAGCAAAATACAGTCATAGGATTCATAGGCCTTGGTATATAAGGTTGGGGTTCCATCTCATCTGTATTGTAAAGAAATCACTCTGGCTGCTTCTAGTGGGAGGTGGATTGGAGTGAGGCAGGAAAAATAGCAGAGAAACGAAATGAAAGTTATTGTAGATGTCCAGGTGAAAAAAAATATGGCCTCTACTATGGTGGTGGCAATGGTGATGGAGAAAAGTTGGTGGGTTCTGGGGATCAAGCCAAGAGAACTCACTGATGGATTAGATATGGGGAGTGAGACACAAGAGAAATCAGGAATGAGCCCTTGATCTTGTGCTTCACCAATCTTCCAGTTTGGGGGAGATAGGAGAGGCTGAGGGAGGAAAATAATTGGGTGGGAAAACCAAAAGTTCTCTTTTTTCTGTGTCAGCTTTGATATCCTTGTCAGGCTTTAAGTAAAGATGTTAAGGAGATGGTTAGATACCTGAGACTGAAACTTAGTGAGGTGAGGTCAAAGCTGGAGATAGGAATTCAAGGGTTACTGGTATTAAATTCATGATGGTATGATTAGCAGCTCACAAGGTGTTCACTTGGTCAGGTGATGGTGGTCTCTCCTAACTCACTACACCAGCACACTTAATATTTGGTAGATACTTAATAACTGTTTACTTATTGCCCTGAACTATACTAGACTGTTCCAGAGTATTAAAGATAAGTACATTGGGGCGCCTGTATGGTTCATCCAACCTTGGATTTTGGCTCAGGTCATGATCTCACAGTTGTTGAACTGAGCTCCACTTCAGGCTCAGAGCTGAGCATGGAGTCTGCTTGGGATTCTCTCTCTCTTTCCCTCTGCCCCTCCTCCACTAGTGTGCGTGCGCACGCTCTCTCAAAAAAAAAAAAAAAAAGAAATAAAAGATAAGTGCATTATTTCCAAGTATTTTGGCAGCTGCCTACCAAAAATGTATCTTTGTCTTTATGGTTAAAGCCTGGGAGGACATACAGAATACTCTTCTCCATTTTGTGTTTGTTGAACATGTCCTCTTGGGCACGTGGAAAGAAGTTTACAAGAGTGTTTCTTCTCCATCTCCTCCCTTCTGTATTTAGAACTCATTGGCTTCTAAAGAGAATTCAAGCATTGGGTCTCTAGTCTTATTGGATGATTTTAATGATATTTCAAACTGAAATTTTAAGCCATAAAAAATTGCTCTTTATAACAAAATATCCTCAGTATTCACATCCAAATCTACATCACAATGGGAGTTAGTATCCCCAGAACTGCAATCACTTGGACTTGGATCCTGATATTAGTGTTCTTTTCCTTCCAACTGTTCTAGACTTTTTTGTTTCTGCCTCAATAAAATACTACCTACAGTTTAAAATACTGCTTAACATTTGTGCAGTAATCTGAATGTAAGCTTTCATTCTTAAAAATAAGATCACAACTAGTTTAAGGCATGAGAAATGAATATTTTCTTTGAACAGCAATTCAAGTCATCTATTAATTACTAGAAAGATTCTGGGTGCCAACTTTTACTGATTTTTCTTATTGTTGGCACTCTCTGTAAAGACAGACTGATGATATACTCTTGGTTCTCTTTCCTCTTTTATTTTCAAATCTTTATTCCATTTCACAAATGCTTTTGAAATCCAAGTAATTGAAGAGCTTGACAAGATTTGGAAGGGACAAGAGTCTGGTCGTGATGATACAGCTGGTCCCAGGGGAAGGTGAAAACACTACTCTTAGTTGTCTTAACATTTATTTCTATTATGGAGCCTTTCTCCTGGCTCTGCAGACCAAATTCCAGCCGAGGTTTGTACTGAAGACAGCATGATATAGACCCTCACGGATGGGGCTGACAAATATTCTTTAAAAATGCATTCTGTTCATTTCCCGGGAAAGATACGAAGGCATATTTTCAAATTACCTAATCATTAATGTTAGGATGAAAGTTACTGATTCTGTAAAGCTTTATAATAACAATCTAGGTTTTATTTTAAATTAATGTCACAGGTACATTAGATAAAAATGTTCAGTTCATTTGTTTATATGTTAATTATATATATTTCACGACATGTAATACACACTTTTTACATCATGTATAATGCATTTTAATTTATTCACTGTGTTGTGATTGAGTTATCTCTACGGATTTCCTAATTTATGTTATAAAAAACCTTTGCAAAAAGATAAATTCTTTGTTCCTACTGATCTTTAAAACAGATTTATGGCTTTCAAATAATAGCCTCAGAAGTTAAAATTTTAATATCATTTTAATGTATTCTCTAAACACTACTTCAACATTAAATCTTGCTTTTAACTCTTGTATTATCCTATTTTTCATTATACTTTACCAGCATGAGTATCCGATACGTCCTTATTCTCTCTTTAGAGGATTATGTATTAAAGTTGGAAGACCTTCAAAGTTCATTTCATAAATGGGACAATTGAGGCTGAAGAGAGCTTCTCTCTGTATCCACATAGTCCTATCATACTGATCTCATCCTTATAGAGTGACATTTTCAGCATCACCTTCCTTAGAAGTAATAGACAAAATCCAAAGAAACTGGTTGAGTTTGCAAACATATATTCAACCCCCAAATTCCCATGAAATGAGCATTCACCCAAAATGAGTAATAGATTACCTAATGGGACATGACCCAGTAAAGGGAAAGCTGAGAATGTGACCAACTGAATTTTGGGATATAAGCTGTGGCGTCCTTGACTAATTCATTTGCCTTTCTTGTGTCAACTAAAATTCCCACTGTTCGTTTCTAGTAGTGTGGCCTTCACAAAGAGGGCATGGCCAGAAAATTTGTTTAAATACAGAACGTAGCCCAGGAAATGGGAAGAAAGGGTGGTTTCAATAATGTGGCTCAGAGAGTATGACAGATTTTATGAGTTCTGAGCATTGGGGAAAATTTTTTTCTCATTGTTCTCAGACTTCACTACTCCTCAAATTAAAAAGCCAAGAGCAGTTTGGAAAGAGACTCACAGTAGTGGAAGAAAGAGTGGGTGGCAGACGTGCCAGATCAGGAGAGGTGTCTCAGTAGCAATGTTTTGCAGAGTGAACATCTACGTTTCCCGCATGTACACAGGTCTGTGCACTGTGTAGCAGAACCACGGATGGCTCCAGTGGTGGAAATGTACTTGTTGGAGCCTCGGTCTTTAAAGTCTTTGAGAAATGGCAGAATGCCAGATGGAGATTTTTTTTTTTTTTTTTTTTTTTTTTTGCCACTGGTATTCAAATCTTTGATGTAGGAAAATGACATTACAATGGAGATTGCTTAGGGGAAGACAGGTGGACAGGTGTATCTCACCTGCCACTTGCAGTTACGGTTTTAGTGCTTAGAAGGAGCATATCTCATAAATAGCCCCTCATTATCGTAAGGTCTTGTCAGACGCGTTTCTTTCTGATGCTGACATGTGTCACACTGGTTCTAGGAAGAAGTATGACGCAGAAGATAATTTGTTATTGAAGACCCAGCTGTCTATTAAATCTTTTTTCCTTCTGCCTCAAGTTTGCTTCCCAAACCTGTTCTCAGCAAAGGAATTGTACCCTCACAGCAGCTTACGGTGTCAAAATCAGACAATGGCTACAACGGTTAGCCTTCTTAGGATATTTGCATTTTATCAGAAATTGAAATCTTGAACCAAGGAAATGAATGCCTGAGGTGCAATTTTCAAGCAGTTAATGAGCTAACTAATAAGGATTTTTTTTTTTAGTAGCAAGAGGACTTTCTTGTTACCTTAAAATTATGCCAATTAAAAAATAAAACCAAACAAATGAAATAATCCATGAACATTTGATGGGTAAAATTTATATTCATTTTTATTTTAATTTCAAACATTTCAACAGTATTTCCACTTCCAGAAATTATATCTATGTGAGCTTCAGAAATATAAAAATGTAATTATTGTGCTATAAATGTGCATTTTTTGAGTTTTTGTTAAATTGAGATATAACTGATGTATTAGCTTCAGGTCTATAACATGATTCAGTATTTGTATATATTATGAAATAATAACCACACCCAATAAGTCCAGCTAACATTTGTCATTTTCTTGTGATAAGAACTTTTAAGACCTCCTTAGCAACTTTCAGTATTTTTAAAGTTTAATTGAAATGATCTTTGTACTTCCTCTACCTGGTCCTGGATTTGAATACATGTTGTATAATTTGAAATATCGTTGGAATTCTAGACTCAGGACTAGAGGATCAGTGGGTAAATTAAACCTTGGTCTAATGCTCTCACTGACGTGATGTGTATGTTTTGGAAGTCCTATATAGACTTGATGTGTATGTTTTGGAAGTTATATATATCAATATATAAAACAGTACAGTTTGTGAGGATATCCCAACTAGGTGATAGCCTTGAGAGGGAAGAAACAGATTATAGTTACAGGGGTTCATCAGTGAGCCAGGACTAAGTAGAGAAGAAGCATTGGTGGATGTGATCAATGATAAAGAAGAGAGAGAACTTGGACTCTAATCGGCAGAAGTTTCAAGTGTGGTTCTCTCATTTATTAGCTGTGACAGTTTGTGTAATAAGTTTATCCTCTCTGAAGATTAGTCTTTTCAGAATATGTAGTATATGTAGGTGAAATAACATACTGCATAAATTGGGAATCATGGTCTAATGTAAGCAGAACATCAAGTTCAGTATCTAAGATGACACAGAAATGAAATAGGAAAGAGAGAACTTCAGAATTCAGATTTTCAGGCTTGAATTAGGATGATTTTTATTGCTTTCGAATTGTGACCATAGATTAAGGTTTTTTTCTTTGAATTGGAAGCCAAATGTATTATGAGTAAAGCAGCAATGATAATACCTGCCAGATACAGTTACATCTCCTAACATGGAGACCAACACCAGATACACCTTATGAGCCCGCCCTAATTCCCTAAGGTACTGTCACCTCCCAGACCTTCAGTTATATGGCCAAGGACTCTGCTTGGATCCATGCTGCTCAGCTTACTGGAGCTGACGAGTTGTCACTGAGCAGCCAAATATGCTCCATATTTTTGACTTTTTTGCTACTTCAGGACTCCACTGAGACCCCCATAAGAATGCATGGGATGTGGAATGATGCCACCCAGAAACATGGGGCGGTTTATTCTTTATGGCACATATTTTCATCAGTGTGCATCAGGGGATGGGGAGAACATGGAAGATAAACCCTCACCAACTCCACCACCATGTCTGAGTTTATCCACGTATCCTATCTGAAGAAATCCCATAGGGCTGAACTAAACTCACCTGGAGAGATGTATGGTTGATTCCTGGCCCATCATGATGCCATGACCAGTGTAATAATGCAATAGCTTGCCTCCCTTTTCATCCTTCTCTATCTTTTTAAACTTATCCCTCATTTTCCCTACGCTAGAACTGCACCTCTCGAAAGTATCAACAAAAAATTCTTAAGATTCTTTTGCCTAGAGAAGCCAGACTAAGATGATGCTTAGCACTTAGAAGTTGTTCATTAAATATCAATTTTCCTTTCTTCCTTTTTAAAAAACATTAAAAAATTTTTTTAAAGTCAGCTCTTTGCCCACCTTGGGGCTTGAACTCACAATCCTCACATCAAGAGTTTCATGCTATACTGAATGAACCATCCAGGAACCCCTGCCTCCTTTCTTCCATTTCTATTAATTTTATTTGACTTTGCTCAGTTTAAGGCTGAACTTTGACTTTGGTGTCTTAGTTGCCTCCATTCCTTGTCTTATCTTCCTGATCTCATATTCTATCTCAGGTACTGATTTTTCATGTTTGTTTTTCATTTGAGCCTGAAAAGCAATCTATCCCTTTGATGTTTGGTTTCTAGAAATCTTGAGATTTCTAGAAATCTGATAGAATGCTCCTATGTAGGCTCTTAGCTTAGAACTCTCCATGTACAGGGAGTTCATGATTCATTTTACTTGTATGAGATTTATTGATTCCTGAACTTTTCTAGGACAGCCATTTCGATTTGAGAACAGCATATACATCTGTATTTAGACTTTAGTGAGTCTTCCTATGGTTTTTTAATGATAGAGTCATTGTTCTAGAGAATAGAAGAATTTGGGGTCATGCAAACTCTAGATTATTTTCATGTGAGAAGGTGTCAATCTGAGGAATGAGAGGGTTTCCTGCAGATTAGAATTCTATCTCCTATAGTTAGAGACTTATGGCAACCCCTTTTTAGTAGATCTCATGCTTAGTTCTCAATAGATAAAGGTAGATTTTGGATATCCAACCTCAGACCCATCTTGGGAAGCATAGATACTTCCTGTTTCCAGACCTGGTAGGTGACCAGAGTGCCTTTGCATCTCTGTTAGATCTGTGAGGACTGGGATAGTTCGTGCAGACTTCATGGAGGAGTTGAGGCTTGGATTTCACCATGAAGACTGGTTGATTTTCTATAAACCCATGTTTCTGGGTTTTCTCACAGCATACACTGCTTTGTTTCTTCATCCCAACCAGTCAAAAATCCTAATGGTTAAAGATCCATTTCAAATATCACTTTCTCTATGTAACTCTTCCTCATTTTCCTGTCTGAAAGTAATTGCAACCTCCTTTGGGTTTCCACATGCTCTGTTTATGTCTCTTTTTAGAAAAAAATTTTTTTTTTCCTTAACATCCATTTATTTTTGACAGAGAGACAGAGACAGAGTGTGAGTGGGGGAGGGGCAGAGGGAGAGGGAGACACAGAATCTGGAACGGGCTCCAGGCTCTGAACTGTCAGCATAGAGTCTGACACGGGGCTCGAACTCACAGACAGATCATGACTTGAGCTGAAGTCGGACGCTCAACCGACTGAGCCACCCAGGCGCCCCTGTTTATGTCTGTTTATATACAGTCTTGTGTTATTGGCACACTTGTTTTTTTGTACATGAACAACTCCTTGAGGGCAGGGGTGGAATCTTATGTATCTTTGTATCATGTCTTAGCACAGCATTTAGCACATAAGGTATTTCAAAATAGCTGTTGTATTGAATTTTCTCTGTCCTTCATCTCAGACATCTTGAATATTTAGTTTGTGCCAAGAACTATGTTAAACATTATGTAATTCAAATCAATTCTCCTCACTTGGACCCAGCAAAGATCACTAAGAGAATGTCTTCTGAATTATAGTCTTTAGAAGAGACCAATATTCAGAACTGGGAGTTTTACAAAGAGCGTTTCAGTTGGGGATCACTGATTGGTTTGAACAGATCTACATGACTCTTTTCCCCTCAAGATCACTTTCCCCCTTTTGCCTTTGAGTCTTTCTCTGCCGCTGTCTTTGAATTTTCTCTGATTTAAAATCCTCCCAGCTTTCTCCCACTTTCCAAATGACTTAGGCTTTAACCCCTTTAAGTGTTGTAATTTGTGGGAATTTAAGGTGGCTACAGACATGCGGTGTTCTGCTCTGGTTCCCATTTTATTTTCTGTGGAGGGAATACTCCTTCTGAGAATTGTTTTAGAACAGTTATTAGTTGGTAGGTAAAATGATGCTGTTCAAATTCAGTATGAAAGGCCACCCAGTTTTTAGAGTAAAGCTTTCTGTAGAGATGGAAGTATTCTACATCTGTCTTGTCCAATACGGTTGCCACTAGCTACTTGTGGCTAATTGAGCGCTTGCAATATGGCTTGTGTGACTGAGAAACTGAGTTGTAAGTTTTATTTGATTTTAATTAAAATGTAAATAGCCTTGTGTGGTTAGAAGCTGCTGTACTGGTCATTGTAGGTATAGACCAATGACAGTTATTGTCTCACATTTTTCTATGAATACATACAAATGCCCTTAGATAAGTACTTTTGGATAAATACTACCAGTATTTTGGTACTTTTGGATAAGTACTTTGGATGAATACTACCTGTATTACATTATCTCCCCTTTTGCAGATTCACCATGCGCACAAATGTGATAAAGGCTCTAAGAAATCTTCCTTCAAAAACAAAATCTGCTTATATTAGTTTAACCCAGAATTGTCTGCTCTCAGGTGACCGTGGAATCCACTCTCCCCCTCCTCCAGCAGTAATTTTTTTTTTAACGTTTATTTATTTTTGAGACAGAGAGAGACAGAGCATGAACAGGGGAGGGGCAGAGAGAGAGGGAGACACAGAATCTGAAACAGGCTCCAGGCTCTGAGCGGTCAGCACAGAGCCCGACGCGGGGCTCGAACTCACGGACTGCGAGATAATGACCTGAGCCGAAGTCGGACGCTTAACCGACCAAGCCACCCAGGCGCCCCCAGCAGTAATTCTTATAAACAACTTGTGGCCTCATTCTGCAGAACTCTTGGAAAAAGTCTCCTTCAGACCATTTTCCCTATCAAAAGCTTGTGTTATGTGTTTAGCCAGGCTTGTTCCCTCTTCTATTTTGTGGAAACAGAAGGGTGACTTAAGTAAGCATAACGGGTAGCTTTCTCTAACCTTTACACAATCTGTTCTGAGGAGATGGGGCGTTTATATTTGCCCCATAGGCACGAAGCCACGGAGACTCTGAAATGATGCTTTATGGAGGGACAGTATGTTTTCTAGATATAGCTGTGGCTGAGCCTGGCTCACATTTAGTCCTTGGAACCATGATATGTCCCCAGTTTGACCTAAGCCACAGGTAGGCCTCGTTTTTGTGGGCCTTAGACAGACAATCATCTGTCCCCCACTGGAGTCGCTGTTGTCATGGGTTTATCCCACCAACAATAATACAGGAAGGAGTATGATAACGTTCAGTTGTCTTTTCCTCTTACTCGTAATAGACCAGCTAGTGATGCTTCAGATGAAATTGGTCTGAAGGCTGAGAGCAGGTCCATTATTGGGAGCATTTGCTTTAAATTATGAAATTCAGGAAGGCTTGTGGCAGAGAGGCGGCCAGTTCTTCCGCAAAAGGCGCTCGCTTGTCTGTTTCTTGCATTCTGTTAAATATTTCTTATTTCCTCAGAATACACCACAAGGACCATTTGACTGTCCCCTCTGGCTTCTGCATCTTGCTTCCAGCATGAACAGACAGGTAATAACCGTTCAGCAGGGCCATTACCTCTTCTAAAGACTATTATCAAAATGGTCATTATACATAATGGAGATTATTACAGGCAGCCTGAGAGATTTTTTAGATACATCTCTCCAGTAATAGGTGGCCTTTTTTAGCCTTATATATCTGTGGGGATAATACCAGGGCACAGAATACATGACAAATGATGATTTTTAGCAAAACTCTGTCAGCTTTTAATGCATTAATTGGATTGTGGATTTAAATTGTATTTATGCAGAAACTCTTAAATTTTACTCTTGGCAAATACACGGCATGGCAGGAACATTTCAAGAATAGACGTTAAAATACATAGAATGTATCGTCCATGTTTATACTATGCAATCACATATGCAAGGATACTGGCAGTAATGAATCCTTTGAGAACAAAGTCTTTTATAATGAAGTGGCTGGTCTGTAGTCAGCCAATCAATAAGTATTTATAGACCTTGGGCTTCCTGCCAGGCCCTGGAAATATGGCAGTTAGAATACACAGAGGGAAGCTTAGACACTTAGAGTCTAGAAGTCTGTTTTTTTTTTTTTTTCTTAAGTCAAATCTCAACATTTTAGTCCCATGAAGATAAAACCTCCTTATATATCTTCCTTTTGTCCCCAACTATTTGAAGGTTAATAGGTCCTGTTTCAGGTAAAATGTGAATTTTGCTGTGTGATACACAGTTGGTTGCTTACCAAATGGCCTTTCTCCCTTAGAGCAATGACTTTATTATTGTTTGGTTGGTAAGGTACAGCCAGTCAAGTATAATGAGATGTTAATATGGGCTTCTTGGCATTTCAGGAATGACTCATGACCCAAGAACAAAAAAAAGTAGTTGCCTAGTAATAGGTCATTCCAAAGAGCGATGGTGGTGGTATTGGGTCACTGATGCCTGATTTGCAAAAGAGGTATCAAAAAACCCAGTTTTGTAAACCCTCACCCAGCATCCTTTTTGGAGTGTAAACAGTTTGAGGTTAAAGTGAGCAGGGAGAGTAATTTTTGGAAAAAGTTGTTGGAGAGCTGTGGCATTTTGCTTTCTCACAGTGGGACTTACCCCTCACTTGATAAGTGAGAGGGTTTTGAAAAGAGCACAGAGATCTTGTCATTGGTACTTGTCATTGGGGTTGACAGAGCAGAAGGAACTAGTACTTGGCCTTTCCTGAGAAAGGCCAGGGACTTTGGTTAGCAAGTTACTCTCATAGCCAGGCAAGGAAAGGTGGCTTCGTGGAATGTGTGGTACTAACAGATTTTATGGTGCCAGTGATGAATGAGTGTTTTGTCTGGGTCAGATAGGGTCATTGAGGAGAAAGAGCTGAGCTGTTCTGGAAGGAACCTACTGAGTCCCCTTTTTCCAAGAGGGTCATCTGGAGGGGCACTAGAACTCTTCTTAGAGCTGATGAGGGACAGTTGTTATGGCCTGATGCAGGAGACATTGCATTTATGGGTCCTCAAAGATGTCCCAGCTTTAGGAATTTCTTTTGCAGCACATTTTACTCATCTGCTCTGTATCTTACGGTTGAAATCGTCCTGTTTGATACATTGGCAAAATAATATCCTGCCAGTTTCCTCTCTCTGGGCCTGCCTTGCTGAAGATGTTAGTCCCTACTTTGGATGTCCTGTAGGGTTGGCTGCACTCCCAAACCTCCAGTAAAGAGAGAGGAATCTACAGTTGGTCATTATTTTTTGCCCACATGTTTTTTTTTTCTGTTTACCGCCCCCCCCCATCTCTCACCTCCCACATACTCTGTGACAATAGCAAGATTTTCCTTCTGTTAACCTGTGTGTAACCACCCTAAATCACTTTCAATCAGCATAGTTGACTCCATCTTTGATTCCAAAGTTAAGCACCTGTCTCCAAACTGGCCAGTTGGCATAGTCACATGTGTTTAACACAGTGATTAGTTCTGAGATGTGATCTAAGGTGATCTGAGGAATTTTGCTGGGACTGTTTGGAAGAGGTATTTTCTTTTTACTAGGATTGCTAAGCAGGTAAGATGTAAAGGAGGGGTACTGATGGTTTACTTGCTTCTTGTAAGCTTACCTCAGCAGAAAGCATAGTCAAGAGTCGGCCAGAAAGATTTGTGGTGACCCCATTTGAGCATCTGTATCCAAACATGTCTGAGATTATAACGATTCTACTTATAAGAAAAGAGTAAATTGCCCCCCCCCCCAACCATTTTGTATTGGATTTTGTCATTTAGAACAAATAAAGATCTAACTGAGGAGTATTTATATTAAGGTTAAGCTGCTCCGATCAGGGGTTAAAAAAATTATTTCCCTCCCTACTTTCTAAGAAGGAAAGTTTTAAACGTATGGAATGAAGAAATAGTAGCAAATTGAGTTCCGTATGTTCTCCACCCAGATTTTAACAATTAACTCTATCTTTGCTGTATATTTTAGACATTATGACATATTATTCTCGATATTTCAACACATCTAAAAATAAAGAATTCTCCTGTATAAACATGATACCATTATCCCACTTAAGAAAATTGCCTGTAATTTGCTTTATTCTACTATTCAGTCCATATTTAAACTTCACTCTTTTTTTCCTAGTATGTCTTTTGTAGATGATTTTAACAGAACGAGTTTCCAATGAAGGTTCACACATTGATTTTGATTATTAAATCTCCTTAGAACTGTTTCCCATCATGTTATTGTTTCATGACATAGACCTTATAAGGAGTCCAGGCCAGTAGTACGAAGAAATGGCCTTCATTTTGAATTTGTCGGATTGTTTCCATATGATCTCATTTAAGTCACGAAATGCTAGTAAGTTGGAAGGTGTAACTGTACCCTGTGAACTACTAGTAAATCACACGTTATGTCTAGAAGCTTGATTATGTCCAAGTTAGTGTTTTATTTTTTTTTTTAAGAACACTTAGAGATAAATAACAAGTGTTGGAAAGCAGGGAACTCTTGTGTACTGGTGATGGGAATGTAAATTGGTGCAGCCACTATGGAGAACAGGATGGGAGTTTCTCAAAAAATTAGCAATAGAAAACCATATGATCCATCAATCTGACTTCTAGGAATTTACCCAAAGGAAATGAAATCACTGTCTCCAAAATATATCTGTACCCCCGTGTTCATCACAACACTATTTACAGTAGCAAAGATGAAGAAACGACTCAAGTGTCCATTGACAGAGGAATGGATAAGGAAACTGTGATGTATATTAGGGAAATATTATTCAGCCAAAAAAGAAAAAAGAGGAGAATTGCCATTTGTAACAATAGGTAAGGACCTTGAGGGCATTGTGCTAAGTGAAATAAGTCAGAAAAAGAAAAGTATTATATGATAACACTTATCTTTGGAATCTTAAAAAACTAAACTCACAGAGAGCACATTGGTGTTTTCCAGAGGAGGTAGGGGGCAAAATAGGTGAAGGTGGTCAAAGGTAAAAACTTGTAGTTAAAAGATAAATAAGTTTTGGGGCGCCTGGGTGGCTCAGTCAGTTGAGCGTCCGACTTCAGCTCAGGTCATGATCTCACGGTCTGTGAGTTCGAGCCCTGCATCGGGCTCTGGGCTGATGGCTCAGAGCCTGGAGCCTGCTTCCGATTCTGTGTCTCCCTCTCTCTCTGCCCCTCCCCCGTTCATGCTCTGTCTCTCTCTGTCTCAAAAATAAATAAATGTTAAAAAAAAATAAAAAATAAAGATATAAATAAGTCTTGGGGACGTTATGTGCAGCATGGTGACAATACTTAACAATACTGTGTTGTGTATGGAAGTTTCTAAGGGAGTAGATTTTAAAAGTTCTCATCACAGGGCAAGTTCTCACCCAGGTGGGTGGCTCAGTTGGTTAAGCATCCAATTCTTGACTTAGGCTCAGGTCATGAGCTCACGGTTTGTGGGTTCGAGCCATGTGTTGGGCTCTGCACTGACATTATGGAGCCTGCTTAGGATTCTCTCTCTCCCTCTCTCTGCCCCTCCACTGCTCATGCTCCCTCTTTATCTCAAAATAAATAAATAAATCTTTAAAAAAAAAAGTTCTCATCACAAGAAAAAATAAAGTACATGTGGTGATGGATGTTAACTTATTGCAATCATTTTGCGATATATACATATACCAAATCATTGTGTTGTACACCCAAAACTAATAAATGTTATATGTCAATTATATCTTAATTAAAAAACTGCCCTAAAATTTCATAGGGATGTGATATTATAGGTGATATCGTAACATGTTGTTCCCATTGCTCACATAGGTCAGGTTGCTTAAAATTAGGGATGCTGAGCTTGACTGTTTTGCTTGAGATGGTGATTCCTATCTCATTATATAGGTACATTTTTTTTCGTATCCTTTATCCTTAATAAGTAATCTATGTTGTTGTGAGGTCATACTTTAGCATCATGAAAATCCTGACATACTTCCACATTTGTTTTCCTTTTTCTGTAAAGAAGAGTTTTGCTTTCTTCTCTCCCTACCTCCGTTTGAAATTTTTCCTCCCCTCTCCTTTTTTCTTTTTCTCTTTCTCTCTCCTTGCTCTCTTTCCTTCCTTCTTTCCTTGCTTTTTTCTTCTTTCCTTCTCTCTCTTGTGTTCCTTTCCCCACTTTAGAGTTGGTATGGTGTTGGCGGATTTGTTTGGTTTTGTTTTTATAAGAATGTCTTTATTTTTATCTCTTTGAAGGATATCTTCAATGGGTTTTGAGTTCCAGGCAGGCAGTTTTCTCTCAACTTTGAACATACTATTCCGTTACCTTCTGACTTGTATCGTTTCCGTTGAGAAGTCAGCTGACAGTCTTACCGTTGCTTCTTTGAATGTAAAGTACCTTTTATTTTTGACTACTTTTAAGATCCTTTTGTTTCCTTTATATTTAAATTGTTTTACTATCATGCACATAGGTCTAGTTTTTCTTGTATTCTATGGCATGACAAGAATTATAGATGTCTCTACTGAGAATTATTGAAATCTCACTACATCACTCTGTTTTAACTCCTCTAGCTTTACCAGTTTACTTATTTTGCTACCGGTTTATGTATTATTGTCACTTTCTAATTGAAAAACAATACAAGCCCACAGAAAAATCTTGCAGTTATATATTATAATATTGTAGAGACCATCTTGTAATGGTAGGTTGCAGCTAGTCCTCAAGAACAAACTAGAGCAAGGAACTTAAATCGTAGGTGAGAATTTCTTACCATCTTTTTTTCCCCCATACAGCTGTTAGTTTTTATATTCCGTTTCATACTTCTTTTGTTCCCCTTTTACTGCAGACTTGAATCTATCTGTGCATACGTAGCAGAAAAAAAGTGCTTAGAGTTTCTAAGTTTATGCCTTCTCCAATCAAGAAACCAAACAGACCATGTCTATAATGTACACCTAATTCCTTCCCTGAGAAGAATTTCGTTGCCCCAGTGGCAAGAAGGGCAAAGCAGATCCATCCAATTGGCCCAAGCCAGGCTGGGTATTTTTAAGGTCATGGCTTCTGAGAGGACAATGTTGTAATCATATGTGTTGAGGGGGAGAATTTGGATAGACAAGTCAGTAAGTGTTGGCTACATCTTCCCATTGTCTGTGGAAGCCGGTCCCTATGCTGCTTTACTTTGTAGAAGACGAGCTTTCCAGAATGTAAAAACGTCTTGTATGTAGACCAGCTAGGAGTCATCTTAAATATTATCAGATTTTAGAAACTTTTTGCCAGCTGTAGGGTCCTGATATCCATAAAACAATCTTTTGGAAAGCTAACCTTAAGCTGTACTTCCCCCTACTCAAGCTCTTGTCCTAGGCCGTATCATTCTCTTTCAACATTTTTGTTTTTTAAACTATGCTCTGCTCTTCCCTAGGTGCAAGATCTCTGTGTGTATGTTTGATGAGTACTGTCACATTTTACAGTGTTTTATGTGATGTTAAATAACTTTTATACCATCTTCCTTTTATCTGATATTGCAGAAAGCAGCCCTCTGGTTCTTTAGTTGTTTTGCTTTTGGAGTAACTGGAAAAAAAGCATATCACAGGAATGAATCTTCTTTATTAAGAAAGGAATAATCCTCCATAGATTTGATATCTCAGAGCAATGTATTTAGCATCATTTATATGAAAATGAAGTATATGCTTAAAGCCCAACAACTGCTTAGATGTTCTTAAAGTAAAAAGTTTTAATTTACTTCAGGGTCTGAAAATATCAGCATAGACCTCATTTAAAAATATGTTTGACCTTTTTTTTCTTTTGCTTCTTGTGCTTTCACTGTATACCCTTAATGTACGTGTGTATGTATACATGTGCACACACCACATTTTAGTAATTCTGACATCTAAAGGAAAACCCTTTCCCTCACATTTAAGGGAATATGCAGTTTTGTTCTCAGATAAGAAGCCAACAATAGTAACAACATTAACAATAGCACTGAATGATTCTTTGAAAAGATTTTCCTGTTCCTTATTCCTAACACTGAGAAAGTCCTTAGGAAGCCATCGTTAGTTTTTGCTAAGAGAACCACCTAAATGTTTGAGACCAGGCTTTAAACAATCTTGTGAGCTCATCACATTTCAAGAACATTGGTATGCAGGGGATACAGTTGTTGTAATTGGAAAAGAGGATCGTCATCGTTCAGCTTTGTCTATGGATTGTGATATAGTTGACAGCATCCAGGAGAAGCTATGTTACTGAACAGCCAGGTGATAACAAACTATTCCCTAAAGAGTCTGTTCTGGTATATGATTTTCAGTTATAATAATGTGTGCTGGCATGTTCTGATGAACTTGGTGAGGCATGTTCAAGTGGCCCAGTCTTGTTGGCTTCCTAACAGCTCCTCAGAGTTGCTGAGGGGCTGGCCTGGTTTTGTTTTCCAGGCTCCCTGAGTACTACTCATCAAGGCAGCATTCACCAAGCATTATGAGTGGTACATTGCTCCTCTGAGCAGGTTAGAAAACAAGATGCCTGGATCCAGGCCCTTCCGTATGTACTTCTGCTCTGATAGCCTTCAAGCCCATTACAACATAGGGCATAGGTGGTGGGTATGGCCTCATTTCAGAGGAGAGCTTCTGGTGACATGACATACTCTAGTCTGTATGCATTCTGTTTCAGTGTAATCCTTTAAGAAGATTAGGTTTTTTTGGTGTGTTTTTCATTAAGCACTTTGTAACATAGGTCCCTCATCAAAGAGAACGTAGCGGATGTATAAGTTTCCTAGAGCTGCCTTGGCACGTTCTACTAATTTGGTAGCTTAAGATACCAGAAATGCATTCTTTCACAGTTCTGGAGCTAGAAGTCCAAAATCAAGGTGTCAGCAGGTTTGCTCCTTTTGGAGTCTCTGAGGAAGAACATGTTCCATGTCTGTCTCCTACCTACTGGTGTTGGCTAGTAATTCTTGACATCCCTTGGCTTGTAGCTGCATCACTCCAATCTCTGCCTCTATCATCCCATGACTTTTCTATATATCTCTCTGTGTGTCTCTCTTCTAAAGACATCAGTGATTGAGTTTATTGCCCATCTTAATCTAGTATGTCCTCATCTTAACATACCTTACTTATATCTGCAAAGACTCTATTTCCAAATAAGGTCAACATTCACAGGTACTGGGGGTTAGGACTTGAACATACCTTTTTGGGGGGCACAGTTTAACCCATTATAGTTGTTTCTTCTGTGCAACCCTGTTTAACTCACATGACTTCTTTTGTCCCCCATTTCATTACTAAAATCTAAGTTCTGCTTTGTCAGGGCTTTCTTTAGTATAATTGATCATTGACTAGAACTTTTAAAAATGTTATCACCAATTAACAAGAACCATCGTGCTTAATAAGACCCAACAATACTAATTCCAAAATATACACAAGGTAGCTAGAGTAGGGAAAAACCATCTAAGACCATGCTTAATGGGTAACATTGATACTTCCATTGGACAATGTTCTCAGCCATTTAATATATTGAAACTTAATTCAAGAAACAAGTCTTTGATCCCTGCTGAGGGCAAACAACGGTATTAAGATCTGGGGATAATTAAACAGATAAGATGTACATTTGATTTCAACCTTTATTTTTCAGTATTGTTCAGTATTGGTGATACTGAACAATAAGTGACTGATTATTTTTGAATTATTTTAAAATAGATGTATAATATCATGTATAATATTGTTCAGTATTGTTCAGTATTGGTGATACTGAACAATAAGTGACTGATTATTTTTGAATTATTTTCAAATAGATGTATAATATCATGACCCAGATTCATGGAACCATTTTCTAATCCAGTCCCTCTAAGAAAAAATTATCTTGGTGGCCACTCTGATCATATAGTTGAGGTTCTGAGACATCTCTGTTCTAAGCTTAGTTTGGAAACATTCAGTGTGGAGCAGAGTTTTCACTTCTTTCTTTCGCAGATATCTGGGTCTGTCTGTCACGTTTCAGAATTACCTTCCTCCATCACTTTGATAATTCCTTTCATTTTAGTTGGGACACCAGAATCCCAGCCCAGTGTGTTTTGAATTCCCATAGAAAAATGCTAATCTGATAAAGAGGAGAGAGCCCTTCTGTCCCTCACATCCATGTGTACTTGACTTTTAGCTTCTCTGCTCAGCGCTTTTATATACTTTTTTTTTTTTAACGATATGGCTAGTGTCTTATCACTAAACCTGACTGATCAGTCTGTTACTGTGGGAATAAAGTGTGTGTGTGTGTGTGTGTGTGTGTGTGTGTGTCTGTCATTGGGGTGGAGGGAGATTGGAATCCCTTACTTTAAAATCCACATTATTGACCACATAGTATTTCATTCATGAATAGGCATGGTTTAAATGATCATTATCATATCGATGGGCCCAAATACTGTTTTCAATTTTCCCCATTTGAAAACTTCTTTTTACTCTCATACATTGTAATAAGATTCATTCATTCCAGGTGATTTTTGACCTTCATATAGTTATCTTTGCTGTTCCTTCTCCCTAGAATTCTCTTTCTTCTGTTCTTCATATGGCTGTTATGGCTGTCATGAGAATGAGTTTCCCATGTCTTCTACCTGTAGTGTGACTGACTGAAGGCCCCTTGATGGTTGTTGTGCTTAGAAATCTATCAATGACTTTGCATCAAGGACTTACCTCCCAGGGCTGCTCGCCTGGGTGCAGTGGTTGAGTGTTGTGAAGATTGCGTGTTGTGAGGATGTTTGGGGAGCCTTATTCCTAGGAGACATGGGGCTTTTTTGTCTGGTGACTTTGACCCCAGAAGTCCATGGCTGCTTTGCCAAATCTTTGTTATATTGCACAGCAGCCCAGGACTCTTGAAACAACTTTCTCTCCCTCGTTCCTTTACATGGGGTCAGACTTGCGTGATGGCCTAATGACAATGTCAGGCTTCCACTTCTCCCTCCTTCCAACAGAGGAATTTTCTCAGATAAAATCTTTACACCTTTGATCCCATCTTGAAATCTGCTTCTTAGGGGACCTGGACTAATGCCGCTGGCTCTGTGTTCCTTACTGTTTGGTCAGATGTCCATTTGTACATGGCCTTCACTACTGTAGTCGCTTTCCTGGTTAATATTTAGCACACCAGCCCACTGTTTTATTTCCTTTATAGCAGTGGTTATGATGCCTAAATGCTTGTTTGTTTATTTGGTTACTAATTACCTATTTCCTCTATTGGAACGTAGTTCTCCCTCGGGCAGGGACATGATCAACCCCAGCATTTAACTGTATTCCTGGCACATCATCTATGCTTAACAGATACTGTTGAATTAATGGATGGATTCTGATAGATTTCTAACAAGGGGTTGAGAGTTTTGAGGAAGAAATGTATTAGTGGTAATTAGGGAAGCTGGCATGTTTTGGAGGAGGGCAAGACTAAACTAGATACTATTAGGCAGTTGAAGACACTATATGGATCCTGGTCTCATGAGGGTAATGAGGTAAAAGAGATGATACATTGACTTATGTCCCTAATTCTCTGGGATAGCTCCATTTCTGTCCTGTCAACCATCTAAGGGAACTCACCCTTGTCAGGGTATGTGTTCTGAAAAACGATGGCCAAAGTGACGAAGAAGGGTGTCAGTATAGTGTCAAAGGCAAGCTTTGTTTTAATTTAACATGGCGCTTCAGTGTGGCCCACCTGTTTTCCCTCCCTCATGATGTGGGGCAAAGGGTTGGACCTTCCTTTGCTTTAGTGACCAGGGCAGACCCCGAATTAGGGTCAGGGGGCAAGAAAAGCTGTACATTCTCTTCAGTGACTGTTTTAGTGGTGGTAGTATGTGCTATGTTCAAAATTCTCTAGCCTAATTTTAGCCAGAGGACTATTTCCGTCATTGAGAATTTTCCTTCTCATTTTGAACAGTAACCCTCTATCCAACAAGAGAATTTGGCATTTTGGCCTAAGACAAGGTAGAATTTAGATGTGAGGGTGGTGACTAATTAGTCCTGGAATCAAATTCTCCTGTCTGGCCATATCGGAGAATATAGGACAATTGGCAGAAAAATAAAAAACGACTCCTGAATGCTCAGAAGTTGTGCCGGTCTTGAGGAAAGTTGACCTAACCTTAATGGAAAATTTTCTTCTTGTTGGGATCTGAGGCTCAGATTTGTGGCTCTCAGGATAGGTGAATTTGTGTGCTGTGAATAACCAATAATGGATTCCATTTTTGTCTCAGATTCTTCCAGACTGATATTATTCTCTTCAGGCAGATTCTTAAAGGTAATAAGCCTATTAGCTACCCTATCTTTTGGGCAAAAATTTCCACTTTAATGTGTATTGCATGCATGTATTCATGCACATGTGGGTACCAATGCACACAAATTATTACATCTGCTCCTGTTTGATATATCTATTTAACTCAAGCCTGTAAAATGTAACGAAAATGCAACCAAGATCCATATATGTATGGAGAAATATATATTAAGACCAAGATACACAAGCCAGAGAAAGACCTGGACCCAGAGGGAGAATCGTGCTATTAGCTGAGCAATGCAATCAGAGAGAAAGTATCCCTTTGCATGGGGTCCAGATTAGAATGGTCAAAGCTTCAGAGAAGGCGGCATTAGCCTGCCTTGACATTAAGGGTAGAGACAGAAGGAGAGGAGCCCCGCCAGGTATTTGTGAAGTAAAAGTTCCCCTTTCTTTTAGAACACAAAAGCTTGTGTAATTTTGTCACATGCATCTGTTGCTCTCCCCTCTTAACTCTGTGCGGAAGTGCTCACCCGAGCATTCGTTCTCCCTCCCACCCCTGACACCTGCCACGGAAAATGCTGCATTATTCATCGGGGAGCTAATGGCAGGTGATGAGATCTTTTCACGCTACATCCCTCTCAGTAGGTGTTTATCACTCTGTTCACCAGCAGCCCTGCTATTACTGAGGGGCCAGAAGAACCCTACACACTTGCTTGCAAGGTAATGGGAAACGTGCTCAGCTTTCTGGGCTCACAAGTGCAGATGAAGGTTATCACCAGGGCAGCTGCGAAGCCCAGGGCGGGAGGAAGGTGGTCACTCTAAGCGAACAGCTTAATTTGGGAAATCCATACAAATCATGTCAGAGCCATGATAATCCATCTTCTTTAGCTCCCAGCCTTTCAGCAGTGACTGCGCTGTAATAATTCCCCCCGATTCACCTGTGATCTCTATAAATAACCGGAGTGAGGGAGGAAAGGAGGGGAGGAAAGAGATGAGTTTAGCTTAGTGTCTGATGAGCATGCCAGCGAGGAATTTATCTCTGTCTAGTAAGCAAGCTGCGGTCTTCTCCGAGAGTGGGCGGGGTGTGGCAACGCACAGGAAGCTGGCAGGGGGACAGTCCTGCGACCCCAGCTCAGTGCTCTAGTGTCATTTGAAACCAGCTTGACAAGAGAGGTAGTGGTTCTACTGATTTATCTGAAAGCTGTGACAAAAAAATTATGGAGCAATACCATGTCAGCATGTGGGAGGAATAAAGGAGGGGAGGCTATTTTATCTTCTGGTCCTTAATTCCGTGGGGAGCACATGTTATCAGAGATTCCTTTGCCACACCACATTTGCCACTGTAACCGTCAAGTGATTCTAACTTTTTTATTCGCTTCTTTTCTGGTGGAGTTTTTGTTGTTGTTGTTGTTAGGGATAGCAGGACTTGGGGGTTACTGTTTTGGGTTACAGGAATGTTAAGTGAAAGAATCTAGGTAGGAAAAGTCACTAGGGTCAAGACAGCCTGGTAGGGAGGCAGTCAAATTTTTGTTTGCCCTGCTCATGGTAGCTGATTTCACAGTTCTTGCTGATGGGTGCTGCTTCTCAATCCAGGGTCTCCCATGGGTTTCTCTCTTTCGCCTCATAGGCAGTGTGGTGTAGTGCAGGACAGAGGGTTTTGGATTTAAAGTGGGAAAGATGTGGGTTTTAATCAGCTCTTTAGTAGCTGTGGGAATTTAAACTTTTTGAGCCTTTTATTACTTGTATAATGGATATATAATTACAAGTCTAGGTTTACTTTGAAAACTAAATAATAACCATTTAATAAGTCCTTAGCAATGATTAACTCCTTCCATTCTTTTGAACTTAAGGTGAATTTATTGTTCCGTTCACATGGCCAAAGAAAATTTCTTTAGATAAGTTGACAAGTCTTCTTCCATGAGGGAAGCAAGTTCAGACACTCTAATAAATGTTTCAGATTGGCCCTTGGTCAGTGGGTTAATGGTTAAGTAAACTGATACACATCCATGCCATGGAATATTATTCAGCAATAAGAAAGAGCCAAGTATTGACACACACAACATGGATGTCTCTGCAAGGGAATTATGCTGAGTGAAAAAAGCTAATCCCAAAAGGTTATACACTTGGCCTTTGAAGAAGATACTGATTAGGTAGCAGGGAAGGCACTCAAGCGAATGGGCACTGGCATCAGACCAACGTGGTTACAAATTCTGGATTCTGCTTCTTCCTAGTTGTCTGATCTTGGATAAGCTTCTTATCCTTTGTGAGCCTTAGTGTTCTCATGTGCATTTGGGGCATAAAAACACCCATCTTGTATGGGCTGCTCTGGTCATTACGTGAGAAAGTATATGTAAATATTATTAATTGAGTGACACTATGAGAACAATCATGAACACTTAATTTATGCCAAATACCCCATTCCTTAAAGACATTAAGTGAGGATTAGATAGGAACTTCCTGAGTTGGCTGAATGTGTCTGAAAATAGTACTCTTCACGGAAATGGTCATGATGTCAACATCCACACTTGAAAGAAACTTCAATAAAACTTCAGAATGGCCTATCAGTGAATTATGGAAAGGGCTCCTTAATTGCTTTCTGTATTAGTATGTTCAAACGAATATCTGGCCCTAGGGGCGTGAATAAATCTTTAGTATTATGTGTCATCAATTATGCTGTGGTTTGTAACAGTTCTAGGACCACCTGCATATTTACATGCTTGAGCAAGTGCTTACAGATGAAACAGAAGAGTGAATATTATAGGCTGTAATCATTCATTCACAATTTCTGATGGTGAACTATCCTTCTTCCATTTCCTGTTGGTCTAGGTACTTACTCTTTTCTGCCTAGTGTGCTAGAAGTTAATTACGGGAGTCTAAGCTCCAAAGCCCAGTTCTATCAAATTTATATGTTAGCATTATAAAGTACGGCATTTATAGTATTAAAAAAAAAATGCCCCACTGTTTCAAAGCTAGTGTGACCACAGCAGCATGTGTACTCGCAGAGACATGGAGAAGAGAGTAGGAAAAGCTAGTGCTGTGGTGCTGTATGGACAAATGTGTGGTCGGATCAACTCTGAAAGCAGGGCATTGAGCACGTGTGAGATGGAAGGCCAGCCAGGTAGAGCGGGGTGTGTGAAGACAGGTGCGGATCTGATTTTGTTCCTGACGCTTTCATTAACAGTTAATCTGTGTATTTTTGGTCAAGTCACGTGATCTCTGAGCCTCTGACTTCTTACCAGTAAAGTGTCGAGGGTGTGGGATTCTGGAATCAACAGAAACTGGGTTTAAATCCTTGTTCTTTTGAGCCTCAGTTGCCTCAGATGTAAAATGGGGTAGTAGGATTTATTGCATAAGAGTTTATGAGGTCTAAATGAGGTAATACATTTAAATACCCAAAACTTCTGCACTTCTAATAATGCCCATCAAATGTAAGCTACTATTTTAAGTGTCTGATTGAATCAGAGAGGAAAAAAAAAAATCCCTGGATCAATACTATGAAGAAGGTTGTTTCTGTGCCCCTAATTCATTTTTTCCTCTCACCATGTATGCAGAATAAGGACTACCTAAAATGTTCCGAAATTCCTAGAACCTGTAAATATGTTACAAGGGAAAGGACTTTGCAGTTGTAATGAAGGGTATAGACTTTAAGAGAAGACGATCCTGGATTATTCCCATGGGCACAGCCTAATTACATGAGCTTTTAAAAGCAGAGAACTTTCTCTGGCTGGAAGCTGGAAAGTTTCTAAGCATCAGAAGGGTTAGACATGCCATTGCTGGCTCTGAGAGCAAGGCCCATGTGCAAGAACTGTAGAGATGCCTTCAAGAGCTAAGGGCAGCCCCAGAGGATAGGACCTCAGTACTAAAACGATAGGAAATTGAATGAGTTGGAAAGCAGATTGTTATCAGAACCTCTCGGTAAGAGCCCAGCTGGCTGACATCTTGATTTCTGCCTTGTGACATCTGGATTAGAGAAAACCATTGAGCCAGCTCAAACTTATGACCTAAAGAACAGTGAGATAATAAATTTATGTTGTTTTTAGTCACTCTGTTTGTGGTTATTTGTTATGGCCGTGATAGAAAACTAACACATGATTTGACCCCCTTCACATCTCTTTCCAGACTTGTTAGAAGTTAGCTGCAATTTCAAGGATGTTTCACAAGGATAACATTACCCAGAGTGGAAAGGCATCTATGAAGAGATTTATGTATTACAGATAGGGGAAGCTTATCAGCAGGGTTATGGGCAAAATTATATATATGTAAAATTTTTTTATAAAAATTTATATATATCTCTCTATATAATTATATATAATGAGATGAGATTTGGGAAATTTAGAAACTGAAAGCAACATTTATGACTATTTCCTTGTTTTAAGATGAAGAAACTAAAAGTCAGAAGTGGCCAATGGACTTGCCCAAGGTCAAATTTCCAACTACTTGTCCTAGGCTAGACTAGTCTACCAAATTCTTGTGATATCCTCTCTTCACTCTACATGGTATTCACACCTAATGGATCCCAGTCACATGGTGGGTCATAGAATGGCAAAGTGCTGAGGGGGAGGTGATCAGGAATGTGAATGGTGTTTTTCTATTCAGTGAGGAATCTCAAAGATGAGCTTCTTTAAAAATGTTTTACCTGTTAGCATAATACCCTCCAGTTCCATCCACGTATTTGCAAATGGCAATATTTCATTCTTTTTGATTGCCAAGTAATACTCCATTGTGTGTGTGTGTGTGTGTGTGTGTGTGTGTGTGTGTGTATACACTACATCTTCTTTATCCATTCATCTATCGATGATGGCTTTAAGAGACAAAACAGATGAACATAAGGGAAGGGAAACAAAAATAATATAAAAGCAGGGAGGGGGACAAAACAGAAGAGACTCATAAATATGGAGAACAAACAGGGTTACTGGAGGGATTGTGGGAGGGGGGATGAGCTAAATGGGCAAGGGGCATTAAGGAATCTACTCCTGAAATCATTGTTTCACCATACGCTAACTAATTTGGATGTAAAAAATAAAACAATCATAGCCAACAACAACAAAAAGTTTTACCTGTGAGTAAGCATAAGGCTTCATTCACCCTCCATGTTTGGCTTATGCATCTAGAATCCTCACCTGGTTTTATCTCTCAAGTGCTCTTCTTTATGTGTAAGCTAGCATGGTCATAGGTAGATGGAAGTCATTGAACAGCACATGAGGGATTAGGTTAGGTGACTGCTAAGATAATTTCCTGTCCTAGAATTGTTCAAAGCACTCAAGGTAGTGATTTATGTCTGCTTAGAAGGATGCCATCCAGACCTTGACCAGTGTTGAAAACAATTTCCCAGCTAGCAATGCGAAGAGATTATTCCATAAGTCGGCCATGTTTATGGTATATTGTCCATGAAATCACCAAGCAGACATGTCACTGCATCATAGAACCTTCACCCAGGTTCATATACGTAAGGTGCTATTGCCTTACAAGGCATTTATGAGATGTATGATAGCAGTGGACAATAGGGGAGCTATTTTTCTCTTTGTAATGCTGAAAATATGGCTTTCTTTTTGGATCCTATTAAAATCCCAGTAGATGCGTATATACTATGACAGTGAGTGTGATTTTTTTTTCTTCTGTTGCTCCAGAATTGGTGATGAAGGCTCAGAGTTGAAGAGTGTACAAGTACCCTTCATTTAAATAGGAACACCAAAAACTGGGGTTAGACACCTGTCCAGAGCTTACTAAGAAGAGGCACAATCTGCCCTTCTTATTCAACGATCTCCCCACCCCAAGTTGATAAAAATAGGACTAGACTGGTATGTGTTAGTTTGCTGTTGCTACCCCAACAAAGCACCATTGATTGGGTGGTTTGCACAACAATTTATTTTCTTACAGTTCTGGAGGCTACAAGTTCCAGACCAAGGTGTTGGAAGGACTGGTTTCTTCTAAGGTATCTTATTGATTTGTAGATGGCTATCTTCTTCCTATGTCTTCACATTGCTTTTACCCTATGCCTGTCTATGTCCAAACGTACTCTTATAAAGACACCAATCATGTTGGATTAGGGCCCTCTAGTGCCCTCATTTTAACCAAATTGCCTTTTTAAGGACCCTGTATCTAAGTATGGTTACATTCCAACTTTCTGCTGCTCTTAGCTGAAAAGAAAACCACAATTGTTAGCATGGCTGCACATTAAAAACAAGAGAGGTTGAAGGTCAGTTATATCCTTGGCCTGCCCAGGTGACATCTAGGCCAAACAAGCGGATATCCCACCCAGCGAAGAATCTGAAATAAACATTGCTCCTGAGGCTGCTCAAGAACTGGGCCTGTATTATCTTTGTTAATAGTTCTCATCCAAGGTGGATTGGCCCTTTAGGGGATACTTAGCAATTTTATTTGCAACAACTAGGAAGAGAGTTCTCCTTCATATGGTGAATAGAGGTCAGGGGTGTCGCTAGACATCCTACAATGCACAGGGCATCCCACACACAAAAGAATTATCCAGGTCAATATGTCTTTAGAGTTGCTCTTGAGAATCCTGGTCAGCATGGAGGCCATAACATTGGCACTTGCTTCCATAACAGCATAGGCCACCACCATTACATAGAACCAGACTAAATGCAAGGGAGACCAGTGGTGTCTCCTCATGACTGACAGATGGCCAGTTACATAGGAGTGTCTCCGCCTTTTTTTATTTCTCCTTCTTAGACTCAACTGCAAGGATCAGGATGGAGGGGAGGAGAGGCAAAGAAATGACACAGAAGTATGCCATATTCTCCCATTCTGTAATTCAAGGGCATAGTGGAGAAGGAAGAGTATACAAGCAGATCATGCCTTCCTCTTCACATTAGGCTTTTTGAGCCACTGAGCTAGTCTGTGATACAAGAAGTGGTTAGCTTTTGAATGGATATGAGCTTGAAATGTTGAGTGGGATTGATTGATTGATTGATTTGATTTTTGGACAAGGTTTTTAGAAAGTGCCTGGAAACCTATGGGGTTTGCCTAAAAGGTCCTTAAGTAATGGGTTGGGGGAGCTTAACAGTATTCAACTTGAAAATGGTGATGAAATAAAACCATTCCTTGGTTGAACCCCTAATGGCTTGAAACTCCTTTAATGGGAGTAAACATATAATGTAAACATGGTACGTACCTGTCTTTAGGCTGGCACTCATGCCCTTTAAGAGCTTGCCTTGTAATGCTGCCAATGGATGATGCATTCCATAGAGGGGAACCAGGTGTTTGCTCAGCTCAATGTTCTAAGACTTAGGAGTCCTAAAGGAGGTAATGATTTTCTGGTAGAAGTGCAGTATCTTACTTATTCATCTGGCTGCATGAAATTGAGTGAGAACATCTAGGTTCAAACCACAATTTAGCTACTGAGCTTAAGGTGTGATCTTTACTTAGTTACAGAACTTCTGTTTTGAGTCCAGTTTCTCCATCTACAAGGTGGACAAATATGATTTAGAATATTATTTGTAAAGTTTGCTTAAGGTTTACTGGGGCTTGGGGGTTTAACTTCTTATTCTTTATTTAGCAAAAGTTTCATAGCTGTAACGTAACGGTAGCTACTATTTACAGAGCACTTTTCTCCTTGATTTTATTTATATAAATCCAAAACCAAGCAGAACTAGTATATGGTGATAAAACTTCAGCATGTTGTTTACCTTTGGCTGGGTGGGGTCATGAAGAGGTGGCTTCCGGAATGCTGGTGATTTTTTGTTTTCTTATCTAGATGGTGGTTACAGGAATTTTCAGGTTTTCAGTTTGAAGAAGTTTCTTTTTTTTCATTTGAAGTATAGTTGACATACAATATTAGTTTCAAGTGTACAGCATAGTGATTCGACAGTTACACACTTATGAACTGCTCATGAGTGTAGGTAGCATCCATGATCGTACAAAGTTGTGATATTATTGGCTGTATTCCCTGTGTTGTACTTTTGATCCCAGTAACTTATTTGTCTTATAACTGGAGGTTTGTACTTCTTAATCTCCATCTATTTCTAAAACGTGCCATACTTTTTTCTGAGTATTGTTGAGCACCAGATAGGAAATGTAGTCTTAATTTAACTTACAGCAAGAGACTCGTAAAATGTTTTTGAGGAAAAAATAAGTTTAAGTGATTTTCATAGGAAAGATGGTGACTACCATTGTTTTTGAGGTCATTTGACAGATTACTTTAGAAGAAATTATAAAATCTGAAATTGTTTTTCTGCCGCCTTCTCTTCCTGCTCCTTTGGGCTCTTCTCCAAAGTGACATAATTGTCACCCATGGGACCCTAGTGCTTTGCCTGTCCTCTCTGGTGCTACAGTAGGGCAGTCATTTGAGGAGCGATGAATCACCAAAATTGGAGTCTTAACCTATCATCTCACTGTGAGGATGAGGAACGTTGTAGACAGAATCTCAAAAGATGGGTATCTGATGGCAGAAGGGGAGATCTCTTGTCCCATTTCAGTCTCAGGTAAGGTCTTTTTTTGGGCACCGCTGCGCCCTCTGCTGGGGACCCATTAGAACTCCCAGAAAAGCCCTCATGGTGGAAAGTTACCTTTTAGAAAACAGTAGGTACTTTCTTCAGGTGGAATGATCAAGCAGGAAAGAAAATCCCTCCTAACTCTCTAGAGAGTCAGGAATTTAGTGTCAGGAGGGGAAGATGGAACAACATGAGGGCTCTGCATTGTTAAGTAGTCGTCCTTCTTCTTTTGTTGTATCCCTGAACACAATATTTTTACAAAGGGAATGGGGAATGTTTGGTAACTATGCTTACAGGTGGGCGGTCATCACAGTTTTTCTCAGATTGATCAAGATTCACATTGCATGCCTTTTATGTGCAAGGAATTGGGATACAAAATTATTAAAACATAGTTCTTAGCTTCAGGATCTTATCCTCTGCAAAAAACACACATGTTTGACAAATAGACATGCTTACTGGTTTGGGTAGTTGGTGATGAACATGTTATAAATAAAAGGATGGTGAATAGCTTGAAAAAATTATGGTATGTTATTTATAGTCCCATTTATGTAAAATATTAGTGTATATATTCATGATCCCACTTAACATAAAGAATTACAATATTAAAAATACTTTCAAATGTTACAAAAAAATCTAAAAGTCATATATTGATTTTTTATAATTTATTAATTGTATGATTTAAGGACATGTTTTTTTTCTTTTGTTAAAGTTTATTTATTTTGAGAGAGAAGGAGGGAGGGAGGGAGGGAGAGAGACAGAGAGAGAATCGCAAGCAGACTCCATGCTGTCAGTGTGGAGCCCAGGGTGGGCTTGAACTCACAAACCATGAGGTCATGACCTGAGTCAAAATTAACTCAGCTTAACTGACTGAACCACCCAGGCGCCTCTTACAGACATATTTTAAAATTTGATTTTGAAGAATAAAACTTTTTTTTTGTATTTTTGAGATGTGCTAGTTGCAAAAAAAAAAGACAGAAATAAAAAGAAACAATATGTAAAGATGTAAGGAAGCCAGGGAAACACTGCGAGCAATCCAGTTTCTGAATGTAAAAACATGAATGAGCTGGCCTATATCCTTTGAGGCTTTTTCTTGAGCATATATACAGCCATATCAACATATCTGAGATGATGCTGTGCTTTTTCATTTCAGATCTCCCTTTGTCCATGTTAATATATTTTATTTATATTGTTTTAAAAGAAACAAAGGGCATAATTGTTTATTATCTGGCTTTCTGGAGGTATAATTGACTTAAAAATTGTACATGTTGAAGGTGTACAACATGATCTGGTATACGTGTTGTTTACTTTGGCTTTTGTAAGCAGAGAGGGGTCTGACATGAAAAGTCTAAGGTTTTCTGCTTATTCTTCCTCAACCTTGGTTTCATTCCTCCAAAGCAACCACTTTTATACACTGCTCTTTTTAGTTCCCCTCGTGATTAGCGTTGTAATATATATACCTGCAATCCCTTCTCTTCCTTCTGCCCTCCCACTTCTCAATTTCTGGCAGCTCTCCTTTTAATTTACATAGTCACAGTGAAACATTTACCTTCCTTTCTGAAACCATAATTATTATGGGCTTTGTCTTAGGTTTTACTGAAGGCTGGAAACCAATAAATATTATTTGTTTTAATGGCCATGTATATATTATTCACCGTAAATTCAAATAAAGGTGTTGGATTGCATTTCCTTCTTTTTATGTCCAGTGTTAAGACAAAAATGCCATTTGAAAAAGAATGTTCCTAGTGTCAAAGTCAAATGGATTCACTTTTATTACATTTTTGCCATATTTTAGCATGACTCCTATTTAAACAATGGCTTTTTCTAGTAGCTCTTCTGTTTTTCCTGTTTTTTTTTTTAAATTGGCTTTTTATAAATGAACCTATCCTTTATTTACTGAATTTTTGTTTTTGCCTAATAATTGTCAAATTAATAGTAGTTTTTAACCATATTCTCAAAATTACTCAGCCTCATTTTTACGATACACAATACTTCCTTCTCCTTCTAGACACATCAGATCCCTGCTGTGCCTGGGCTGGTCACTCTTTTAAAAAAAAAATTAATGTTTGCTTATTTTTGAGACAGAGAGCCAGCAGGGGAGGGGCAGAGAGAGAGGGGGCACAGAATCCAAAGCAGGCTCCAGACTCTGAGCTGTCAGCACAGAGCCCGATGCAGGGCTCAAACTCACAAACCGCGAGGTCATGACCTGAGCCAAAGTCAGACGCTCAACCCACTGAGCCACCTAGGTACCCCCAGGGCTGGTCACTCTTGTAATCTGCTTACAGCATCAACAGTTGTTAAGCCTTGAGTATGTCTTGCACTTTTGGGGTAGCTTCTCTTGTTTTGGAATCCTATGTCTCCTCTGTTTTGGTTTCAACTTCATTTTGTGTCTATAGTACCTGTTCAAATGTCAGACTTACAAATAGTGCTTGATCTATCAGCATTCTGTGTCTGTGCACATCCCAACATACCTTTATGTTATCATAATTTTTCCTTGGCATTTTGTATGGCTATAGAATAGCAGATTCAGAATCTTGTAGAACTTTGAATATGTCTTTAACTTTTCACATGCAGGGTTGCCGATGAGAAAGAAGTCTGATACCAGCCTGATCCTAGATGTACTTACTTGTTTTCTAGATGAACTATAGTGTGGCCCTTGCTTCTGGAATCTGTTTGAAAGCAAGAGCACATGCCCTGGCCACAGATAATGGTGTGTGAATCAGGCCCAGAGGAGTGAAATGGGGGATCTGGGAGAGACGCAATTTGGAGGTAGTATCTGCGGGACTCAGTGGGTCTCCTTTTGAAGCTTGGCTTCACTTCTCAATTTTTCTGAAAAGCCTAGCTGGAGATTTTCATTCTTCAGGCAGTCATGGTCAGTGGGAATTAATGAGTGCCCACCATTTACTGAAGTGTGGCACAGCTGAACTGAGGGGTATAAAATATCCAGCCTGTGTTTTAAGGACTCTAGATCCTTCAGAGGTAAAATACAATCAATGCAAGCCTTTGTCTTTCACTAGTAGTTTATATTTTGAATTCTGTTGTGTTTGTTTTCATCACTGAGGAGCCAGAAGGTAACCACAAGTTGCAGTTTAAGTTGGTATTATTATTGTTTTTATATCGTTATTATTATGAAATGGATGTCCGCCTTTGTGGGTGACATGACACATGTACTATTGTGAATTGTAAATTGTGGTTTTGGAAACACTATATGGTAAGCCACATTGGCAAGATGAGTTATATAAAAAGGGCTGGACATATTTTGGAGTACATCTCTGCTTATCCAGGCGAATCTTGAAGAGTCTCTCGTCTATACCAGGCCTGGATATATCCTTGTTCAATTGCAACTTTTCCTCAGGGCCTAGAGATAGAGCTTTAGAGGTGCAGATAGGTGTAGGTTGACATACAAGAGGCAAAATGGAGCACAAGAATGGTTCAAGTGTTCGAGAGATGACATAGGAGTAACAATTTCTTCGCTATTAAAATCTTGATGTGGAGATTTGTGACGTGAATAAATCAGTCTACTGAGAAGGCGGATAAAAGCTCTCTCTTTTGTGTAACTAGAAAAATAATAGCCCCTATCCAGGAGGACATTTTGAGGATGTCTCCTACTGACACCATGATTCTGCCATGTTCTAAAATATTTATTAAAAGAGATTAGAATCATCAATAATTGTTACTTGATGGAGGTTTGTGGAAATATGCTCTTGCAAGCTCTGAGAACCATGTGGTTCTCTTCAGAACAAATAATGAAGGTCAAAAGCACCATTGACGCTTACTTTGCCACAGTGCATTAAAAATAATATTCTTTGTCTGAAAGCTGCTGAATCTGATACACCACTTTGAATCCTTCTAGTGCATTAGCGGGGTATGACATGATGGTGGCTCTATGTGTGGACGACCTTTGTGCTTAGAATTAGGGGATGGCAGTAGGCAGAGTAATTTCAGTTACCACATCCCAGAATTATAGATCTATAGAAGGCTGTTGGAATCACAAAGCTGAGATAAACTCGTCATGTACAAGAGGAATTTTTATCTGAAAAGTACCTCTTTTTCATAGTTCTTTGTAGTGAGATAGGGTCTATGGTGGGGGAGATAGGCAAGGGACAGGAAGAAAACCATGGTGCAGTGCCTTTCTGCTTCCCTGGACAAAGCACTCAACTCACCTGGTGTTTTTTGTTTTTTTTTTTTCTTTTTTTTTTTTTATTATTGGTCAAGTAGCTTAGGTTGGACAAATCACCATCCTGTTGGATTTTTAATTTTATTATCTTATCTAAAATTAATTTTATATGCTCATTATTCCATGTACAGTTGTTTTTTTCTCCTTCTTTTCAATCTCCTCTTTGCTTGTCTCCTCTTTCTTTCTCTTAGTTCTTTCATAGTTATTTGGTCATTCATTAGTTCAGTAAGCACCCATGGAAGACATTCTCTACGTAAAAGCACTGTGTTATGGTGGGTACAAAAATGGGTAACAAATGGTTCTAATCCTAAAGGACCTCAGGTTGAGAAGTCCTTAGTTAGCTAGGTTGAGAAGAAAATATCTAGATGTTACCTTTGTGCTTTGAGTTATTTCGATGCTTTGGGAGTAGAGCTCTTCTTTTGTGTATATAGATTCCCCTGGTATATGCCGCAGAAATACACAGGTAAAAGTGAAGAAGTTAACTGTGTGGGCCTGGTGTTCATATTGCAGACTCTGGTCCCTCCATCCTTGATTCCTCCTTACCTTTCATTTCCATCTGTGGTAAAAACTAAGATACCTCTGTGACACCTCCAACCCTTTTGGAAAACTCGTACTTGAAGGCTGTTGTTACAAGTCCCTCTTTTGCCATTTTCCTCCCATATTCATTGGATTCATTACTATGATTATTTAAAGGGGGCACCTAGGGGGCACCTGAGTGGTTCAGTGGGTTAAACCTCTGACTCTTGATTTCGGCTCAGGTCATGATCTCACAGTTCATGGATTCGAGCCCCATGTCTGGCTCCATTCTGAAGGGTGGAGCCTGCTTGGGATTTTCTCTCTGTCCCTCCCCCACGTGTGTGCTCTCTTTCTCTCTCTCTCTCAAAATAAGTAGACTTCAAAAAAAATAAAGGGAGCGGCTAGGCTCAATTCACAAACTGAGAGAAATTCAGTTTCTAGAGAATTCGGCTAGAGAATTGCAATTTTGACTTTTGCAACATTTCTTTGTTATTCTCTTAAAAAGTGCAAGATGGATACTTTCCCTCAATGCTTCCTGGATCTCTCCTATTGAAAAAAGACATCCATTTCTGACACTTCAAAACAAGTATCTTGGTGGCAAGAGACTCTCCGTTTCCTGCTCCTGGATCCTTCTAGGCACTCTTTGTGGCAAAGCTTCCTCAGAGCTGCAGGGCAAATCCCCAAAGCCCTGGCTCAGTGGGTTCCGAGTGGGCCTCCCTGGCATTCAGCAGAGTGACTGATGACAGCACTGTTCATCATGCCAAGCTCTCTCCAGAGCACAGGCAGGAAGGCCCCTCATGTTCGCTTCAGAACCACAGAATCTTCATGCAGATCTATTCTGACGCAAGTGCGACAGCAAAATGATTTTCCAAATGTTTTACGACCCCAGGCACCTCTAAAATAGCTTCACTTGTCACTTCCGTAGCCTCAAATCAGAATTAGACTAATATCGAGGGGGCTGGCAACGGCACATTAGCCTGTCAAGCAGGAAGATCTGAACTTACGGGGAGTGTAACATGGTCTGCAGATAGAAACTGTAGAGGAAAGTGCATTTGGCTATGTGACGTGCGCTGCTAGTTTAATACGGACTGAGGATTTGGAGAGGATTGGGAAGGGGTCTGAATCTGACAGTCCTGATTTGCATAACGCTTTACAGTGTGTAATATATTCCCATATACGCTTTCTCTTTTTATTCTCATCACAGACTTTTAAGTGAGGTGGGGGGAGGGTGTTGTCTCCACATTAGAGAAACAGCCTCCGACAAGTTCAAGACCTGCTTCAGGCCCAGGTGGAACTGTTTGTGTCCAGCGTGGTGGCGGCTTTCACTCACCATTGCCCCCTGAATACCTAACACATTGCCTGGTGTATAATTGGCACTTAAAGAGTCGATAAATAACTTACATAGTGGCTGAGCTGGAACTTAAATCTAGGACGCTTCTATCTTGAGGTGAAGTGTTGATTGCCTTCCTTAGGGGAAAAAAGTAATTCAGAATCCTAGCATTGCTGTGGACATGACCTTTAAAACTTGGCTCCAGAGCAGTAGGGGGCCTGATTGCTAACCTGGGCTGGGAGAGCTGGGTATGCGAGGTATGGCAGGGCTGTCCTCTTATGTTCTTATGCATCCTCAAGTTCAGGGATAAAAATGTCCTTCATCCTCAAGTTCAGGGATAAAAATGGGCTCGGGTACCAGACAGACAGGCAGCAGGGGAGAAAACTCCATTTATATAGCCCAAGGACTCTAACTAGGCTCAGCCAGTCTGTAAGGTTGATATTTCAGCCACTTCTTCCCCTTCTCCTTATGAGGAACTTGAGGCAGGAGAAGGATTTTGGTTAAGTCACCTTGAGTTGAGGATGTTTTTAGTCTAAAGTGTAGGTTCTCAGTTACTACGCGTTTCTACCTCTGTAGGACATGGTATTCACCCAGCTACATGGGGGATCAGCTAAGTGAAATCCAATTCATCATGTGAGTCTTGTCCCAGATCTAACGGGGCGACAGGTGTGTGTGTAGCACCGTGCCATGTGATTGATGGTGTGATCAGGGAGACAGAAGCATGCAGAGGCCCATGCCTGACAGAGCTGAGACTAGAGGGCTTGCAGCAGGAAGGGGGCGTAGCATGAGAAAGGGTGGAGAGAGAAGCCTGCCTTGGGAGTGATTGGAATGCCCCGGCTCAGGAGGCTGTAAGTGAATCACAGCCAGATCCGGAAGGGTTGGCTGTGTCCCATGCTGGGGTTTGAACTTGAGGATGAAGCATAAGAAAAGCCACTGGAGAAATCCCTGCAGGGAGTTGCTTTGAATAAATGTGCATTGTAGAAAGCCACTCTTCATAATTTCTTAGAAGTGTTTGCGATTTTGGAAACTCCCCATTTTACAGAACCACCATATTTCAAAAAATAATTTCTAAACTAGAATTTGTAAGGCCTGGGGGGAGATTTAAATGCATATTACGTAGTTGTACATGAAAGAGGGCAACAAATGTGGATGATGCTGCATACATTAGGGGATTCTCTTTATCCCTCAGGGCAGGGTCTGTAGCCCATCTTTAACCTTTCTGGCTTTCAAAACCCTGCAGGATATTAAATGTGTCAAAAGGCCATTTACAGTATATTTGTCTATGGTAGGGAAGAAGACTGCCTTCTGATCCATGTAAATATTCCTTATTGATTTAAAAAATTCAGCCTGACAAAGTATAAAGTAGATATTTAAAATGTGCATAGTGCATGAAATTACCTCACATTACTAGTAAATGCATGCCTTGTAGCAATTATGTCACTTATGCTTACACTAATTAAGTGTTGATGTGTGAGCAGTAAGTTGCAATGATGTCGTTAACTAATGTACATAAATATTCCCTTTAAACTGTAATTGCACTTTGCCACAACGTAAAAGGAAGGCAAGCTTAATTTAGGAATCATGTAGGACTGTTCTTGGAGAAAATGTTAAGGAACTCAGGAAAAGGGAGGGTTTGGTTCCCAAGCACTGTTTCAATTACAAGAGGGGGGAAGAAGAAATGGGGAGGGGAGAAAGAAGGGTTTCAGGAGTGTCATTTACAAATGTGTTGAGAATATTTGCCAGTTCTTTTTGAGACACAAGTGATGTCCAGGCGCCCAGTATCATCCGCACAGACTGAGTTTTACAAGCTGAAGGAGCCAGCAAGACTTAACGCACACACTGTCTGCAGCAGACAGTATGCTGCATTTTTGTCACCAGCACTTAGCTGATCTTTGGGAAATTTGCGGTGGCGTGACCATTTCCTGCAGTGAAGATTTACGATGCCCAACAATGATGTGATTTTATTTTTAACTCTAAAACTCTGCAAACTCCCTTTGTTCCCCCAGAAACTAAAGCCCAGCCAGGTAGCATGAGAGGGGATGTGTCGTCCTGAATTGCTTCTGCAACTCGAGTTAATTCAAGATGGTGAGGCTTCTGTGGTTTGGGGTCAAAGAGCTCAGAATTCGCTAACTAGGTGTCTGAGCCCTCCCTCTGGGGCGGGGGGGGGGGGGCGCACATTACTCTCATTTTGTGGCTGATAATGACCCCCCTCTGAAAACAGTAAGGTTATTTTCTAAAAATATTCCTCCCTCTGCCAAGAACAAAGAAAGACCGGTGCCTCTTACAGAGCTTAAAACGAAGTTTGTTGACTCATGCTAAGAAGGAAACTAGCAAAGAGGACTGGCTGTAATTATTAGTGACAGCATCTGGGGTAACAGCAGTCAGCAGACAAACCTCAATTAGGCTGGCAGCCCCAGCCCCTACTGGGGCAAGAGCGTGAAGTGTGTGGTAAAGAGTTTGAGATATTTTCACTGTTAGAGTTTAGTTTGTCAATTGAGATTTTAACATTAGGTGAAATGAGAGGCCATTTTCACGCTATTTGTACTTGAAGTTTCTTAATCCATAGAATTTTAAGTGACATCTGTGCTTAGCATGATATTTTCAGGGTCCGGGGCACCTGGGTGGCTCAGTCGGTTAAGCATCCAACTTCAGCTCAGGTCACGATCTCGCGGTTTGTGAGTTCGAGCCCTGTGTCGGGTTCTGTGCTGACAGCTCAGAGCCTGGAGCCTGCTTCGGATTCTGTGTCTCCCTCTCTCTCTGCCCCTCCCCCACTTGTGCTCTGCCTCTCTCTTTCTCTCAAAAACAAATAAATGTAAAAAAAAAATTATCAGTATCCAAAAAATATTACTTTCAGGTGAAATCACTCTATCGGGATGTAGTTTTAGTACCTGTATGACTTCATTTCCATGGATGGGCCACGTTACCCTTGAATCACTCAGGAGAGACCGTGTTGCATTAGAAGGACACATCACCCACACTCTCTGTGGCTTAAAACAACAAAGGTTTACTTCTGGTTCATGTTTCATGTTCATCACATACCATCAGAAGGTTCTGTTCACAATAATCCCTTACGGGTCTGGTCTGATGACAGGAGAGCCAGTCTCCATGTCTGAAGGAAAAGAGGGCTCTGAAAGGCCTCACAGGGTAACTGGAATGGTCTGCAGTGGCCCCTCTTCCTGGCACACCCCACCCAAACATAAGAAGGCAAGTAAGCATAATCCCACCATGTGCTGGGGAGGGAGAGAATTAGGTAGGTTTGGCAAAACAGATACCACAATATTTACTTTTCTTACACTGAATTTCATCTTTGAACGAAATGTCTATCTAGTGGCTTCTCTAAGAGAGTATCTGTGCTAGTGCTTTTTTATGCTATCTCAACCATCAGCAAAGAGGATGAAAAGGAAGATTCTTGTGATTGAACCACTTTATTACCAGCTAGCGAAAACGGACATCGGCCCAGTTCCCATCTGCCACACCCACTGTAAATGAAATGTCAGTGCCAAGCACAGAGGATGAATTTCAGAGTCCATTTCTTGGTACAGTTTGAAGTTCTGCATTGGATATTTTTAAAATTAAAAGATACTATATTACACAAATAGATTGAATGCAATTATAAAGAAGGATATAATTAAAAATACCAGCAGCAAAATCTCTTCCAGAATTAAAATGACTAAAAACAATATTAATTTGTTTTGATGGAAATCTGTATTGAAGATTTCTTTGAGGCTCTCTGCACTGAAATTTAAATCCTTAGGTAGCTCAGATGGTTTGGTTGGGCACCTGAGCTAGTAAGCCATTAATTTTTGGATTATTTATATCTTAGACCACACAGTTCTTCTTGCTTCTCCAAGGATCTCTTCAAGTATTTCTTAGAATTTTAAGCAGCTGACATTGAGCTTTCTTGAATGGAAACGAAAGGAATCATTTGTATGTATTGAGTCGGTAAAACAGAAAACAAAATGCCTACAGAGAGGTTAAGGGGATGGGGGGGATTGGAAAATGTGGATTAGATGGTAGATTCTTTATTCCACGTACCTGAAAAATGCCACATTCATTGTGGGTTGGGTGTATTTTCAGGTCTCGTCAGTAAGTAAAACTGTAATTTATTAAAAGCAATCACAACTTACAAGACGCCAGACTCAAGTCTGAAAGACAAAAGCTGCATTTGTTTCTTGCTGGCTCAGAGGAGCCTCAAACTTGCAATGCACCCTTTTGAAAAAAAGTGAAAGGGTTTTTGAAGAGTTTGGGATAAGTATTGGGTTTGTCAGGTTAAATTTAAAGGAGGCAGCACTGTGATTGGTGAAGCAATTAATCGGATCAATTAACACCGGTAATTGTCTAGGGTCTGGCAGTAGGTAGTGTGGTGATTGTTTGCTGACTGAGGGATTTAACACAAGGGTTAGGTGTTTGAGGCATTAGTGCAAAGTTCTTTTTTATATTCACACAAGGGTTCAGATCTTACCTTCAAAACTCTTTCTTTCTTCCACTGCCTATAATATTCACTGAAGACTTCCATTATATGAGAAGTCTAAAGCTAATCCTTTTCATATTTTAGCTTATAGATGAGATATAGCAACCAAAAGTTTTTGAACCTTTACCGTATGACAGGGACTTTGCTTTCCAGTGGCATTTATCATCTGAGGCTGGTAAGGGAGTCAGAATTGAACACAAGTAAGTATTAAAAAAGTGGCAGGAGCTAGGATAGAATACCATAGTGAGGACGTGATGGAGAGAATACTCATTTGTGCCTCGTTCTTTAGTTAAGAATCACCTCATTCTTTAGTTAAGTCTTAAAAGGTAGGGCAACATGTGTAAGGCCATAAGTTCAGTTGAGAGATTCTGGGCAGAGGGGAGGTATGTGGAAAGGCAGAGGACTGTTTAAAGCCATGCTTTTCAGGGGACCACGAGCAATTCTGTGTGCATTGTGGAGTAATTTGTGTTTCTCCTTCCCCCACCTCTCACTTTCTCCCTGGTTTCCCTAGGTCTTGCTGTGAACTTGAAGTCTGGTTAACAGAGGGGATCTTTGGGAGTACAATTGAGGTTGGCAAAAGACTAAACATTTTCAACACAATGACTGTGCTGGAGATATGGAGAAGAAAGATCTAATTGTTTCTAAGATATTTAACCTTGAACTTAGTTCTTAAGAAGAGCCTGCTACCTCTTCCGTCCACAGGGTTGGAAGCACCTACCCACTGCTAGGTCCCAGCTGGCTCAGAGGAAGGAATTTTCTTTTATGCTGACAGCCCCTCCTGAGATCCAGAGATAAAATAGGTGGAATGGAGGAGAGAAAAAAAAAATTATGAGGATGAGGGGGCTGTGTTTGAAGAGGAAAAAGAGAGAGGGTACAGGATATGTTAGGATGCTTTAAGTGATAGGTTTGGTGTTCAATAATAAAGGGAATTTACTGACTCATTTACTCAATCCAAATGCCCACAGTGTCCTCAGGAATGAAACCTCGTGTGTGTGTGTGTGTGTGTGTGTGTGTGTGTGTGTGTGTGTGTTTCTCTGAGTATTGTGCATCACCCTCTGCCCACATTCATGTTGACTTGATGCTCATTGCAAAGTAGGTGGTAATAGCTACAGGCTGTAAGTTTCCTTCTTCACAGTCAGGGGAAGTAACAATGGCTTCCCGCATTCCTCCAAGTCCAGAGCTTTATTATGACTGGAGCATCTTAGATCACGTGCCTGCCTCTGATGCAATCCTAGGAGCCACAAGAATGCTCTGAGCTGTTTGGATCAGGGCCAATTTATGTACCCATCCCTGAACCATTCACTGTGGCAAGAGAGGTGCCATGGGCTCGCCTGGTTTAGGCCAATCCCAGCCTCTTGGAGTCAATCCAGCTCAAGGTTCAAAGCTTTTTCTCAGCAGGAGAAAGGAGAAATTGGAGAACTGAAGAAATGTTCTCCAGGAGGATAATATTTCGTCTGAGGAGGCAACCACAAAGCCCACTTCATGTGACCCTATGTGATACCCCAAAATCTATACTGAAGACCTCAGGCCTTTTGAAAGGCCTGGCTTTCCTCTTCTTTAAGGCCTGGAACATAAACGGTGAAAGTCTCGACTGAACAGTTGCGTGTACTGCTGACTTCATGTGGCAAGAGTACGTTCTTTCAATTCTAGACCGCACCCACCCTTTACCCTGGGGCTAGAATCACAGCCATGTCATGGGTGAGGAGAAGGGGCCAGATTAAGGAATTTAACACTTATCCTGAAGAATTTTAGAATTATCCCAGAAGAATTTTGAGGTAAAAAGGTTTATAACGAGGTTTATGGTTTGGAAAGGCAATGCTAATTACTCGAATGGACAATGAATAGAAGAGACTGAAATCAAAGAGAAGATTTAAGAAGGGTTCTAAGGGTTTAGAGCACCTGGGGGGCTCAGTGGGTTAAGCATCTGACTTCGGCTCAGGTCATGATCTCATGGTTTGTAGGTTCGAGCCCTGCTTTAGGCTCTGTGCTGACAGCTCAGAGCCTGGAGCCTGCAGGCTGCTTCAGATTCTGTCTCCCTCTCTCTCTGCCCCTCCCTGACTTGTGCTATGTCTCCCTCCCTCCCTCCCTCCCTCTCTCTCTCAAAAATAAACATTACAAAACATTTTAAAAATGGGAAATTGTTATCCTTAAAAAAAAAAAAAAAGAATGGTTCTCAGGGTTTAATAAGTGAATCAATAGTGGCCATATATAAACATAATGGCACCTTTTTCTAAAAGGAAAGTAGTAATTGCAAAATACTCATATCCTGACACAGACCAGAAAAGTCATGATTGTTTTTTCCTTTTTGTTTCCTTTTGGATAGAATAAAGATAGTTTGCAAAGGTCTGAAACTCCATTTCCTTTCATCTGCTGAATTTCTGACCACCAATGAATACAGAAGCATGTCTTTTGTTTGTTCTTTCTCCCTTAGATGAGGGACTCTCTGAAGACTGCTGTTCCCTCCTGTGTTGTTCATATCAGTAGAGGTGCTAATTGTTGGTGGGGTTTAATAACTGCAAAATCAAGGGATATTGTTGAAAACACAGGTTTCATATTATTGACAAATTCCAATATTCCTAACTAGTAAGTCATTCTGAGTCTTGAGAGTGAACTCTCTCTAGATTAGAAATGGTAAAGGTCTATGATTGGGAGAGACTGGCTGTCTTTGTTTTATTCCTTAATGGTTTTCTAAAAAATTATTATTCTATTTTTTTATTTTTTAAGTTTATTTATTTTGAGGGAGAGAGACAATGCAAGTGGGGGAGGGGCGCAGAGAGAGAGAGAGAGAGAGAGAGAGAGAGAGAGAGAGAGAGAGAGAAAATGAGAATGAGAATCCCAAGCAGGCTCCATGGTGCCAGTGCAGAGCCCTATGTGGCACTTGAACTCGCGAAACCATGAGATCATGACCTGAGTCGAAATCAAGAGTCAGACATTCAACTGACTGAGCCACCCAGGCACCCCTCCTTAATGGTTTTGAATGAAGCATGATAGATGGAATTGAAACATAAAAATTTAGACCAAATCCAGCTGACTTGGATTTAGAAGTCACTTTGCTCAGGAAAGCATATGAGTTTCATTCACACTGCTGGCAAAGGGCGAGGTAAGCTGATGATTAAACAAATCTGTGCTACCTCATTGACAGGATGTAATGTAGGTTTCCCACCGTTAGCCCTAATGGGCCATATAACTGTTGAAGTCATTTGTTATTTTTTATATGGACAATTGGAATCTTGTCTAGTTGAACAAAGGTCTCGCGTTGCTTTACGATACAAGACAGAAAAACTTGGCAGAGAAGAATCATTTGGAAAAGCTTGACATATATAACTGACCAGCTCCTGTTCGGTTTCATTACTGTAGCTTAGGAAGTAAACCTGGGTATATGAGCTAGATTGGCTCAGATATATTTATTGCTTTTTCTGTACAGGGAAATTCCAGAGTAGAGAGAAGAAAGATTTATAAAGTAACTGTTGTCTTCACGTGCAGGTGTTGAGTGGGCTTCTACCACCAACTTCATTTTCTGCCTTCGGTTGTTTGGATCTGAGAAGACTGTACAAACCAGGTGAATCTTAGTGATTATACCCCTAGATCTCAGTTTCTGCAATGGCAATGGAAAAACAATGCAGCCTTGAAAATTTCTCCTGAAGATTAAACATTAGTATGTTTAGTATTAAACATTAGTATGTGGTAATTATGAAATGTCCCCAATTTCGGGGTTTGGAATTGCCCTCTCCCACCGACTTGCTATCACATGGAAGCCCAGAAATAAGGCTTTGGTGTGGGAAATAAGGCTTTCCACGGTCTGATCTTGCTTTCCTGTCCAGCTCCTCTCCTTCTGTCTGGCCCCACTGCCTACACCTTCTACTCTACACACCAGACATAATGTCGTTTTGGTCCACTTAAGGTTTCCAAAGAAACTTCTATCTCATACTCCTGGGTGTTCTCTCATCTCACCCTCTCTACCTAACATGCTTGTCATCTGGAGGCATTTTAATCACTGTCCAGGTTTCTAGACCCTTCACACCATCCTCCAGAAGCCAAGTTGGACTCAAGGCAGATGTTGGCAGTAAGGCTGCGTGTGAGTGCTGAGGGGAAGGCTGAGGAAGGTTTCTGAGGCTCCCTGTTTTTTCCTGATGATGGATATAGAAAGCATAGGGAGTCAGTGCTATCTCTGACTTTACGGATGGGGCATCTGAGTCACAAAGGGTTTAAGTAATTTGTCCAAGGGAACAAAACAAGAAACTTGTAGACCTGGGAATTGGACATAGGCAGTCTGACCTAACAACTAGGGCATTTCCTTTGTGCTATACAGAGTATGGTGAGTGACAGTTGGCTTATCCCTTTCCTATCCTACTGTGCCCTTTCCTTCACTCTAATCTGAGCTGTGAGGCTTAACAAAACTTCACTGAGGCCATAAGAGCAACAGGAAGGACTCATATGCAGGAAGAAATGTTGGGAGTGAAATAACTATTGGAATGCAAAGATGTGCTTTCTTTGGTGAACTCTCACTCTTTCCCTATTTAAATAGTTGGCTTATTCTAAGGATTCCCACCTCCAACCAGTGGGAAGAGTGTTCCACTGTGTCCCAGTAACCTACCTTTCTTTGGGGTTCTTTATGTCCCCCCATGCCATATCTTATATCCACTTCCAAGTCAGTTTATCCATTCTGCTTATTTATTTATTTTTTTAATGTTTATTTATTTATTTTGAGAGTGTGTGTGAGCAGGGGAGGTGCAGAGAGAGAGAGGGAGAGAGAGAACCCCAAGCAGGCTCTACTGATGCTGTCAGTGCAGAGCCCGACACAGGGCTCACTCCCATGAACCATGGGATCATGACCCAAGCCGAAATCAAGAGTTAGGTGCTTAACTGACCGGGCTACCCACGTGCTCCCGTTCTGGTTATTGATTGCTGAGTAACAGACAACCCCAGATCTCATTCATTTAAAAGAATATCTTTTCTACCTAACATGATTTTGAGGGTAGAATGATGGATAGTGCTCAGCTTCTGTTCCACTTTGTGGCAACTGGGATCATTGGATGGTATTCAGTGGAAGGTAAGGCTGGTATGGAGGGACCAAGAATGCTTCCCTCACTGCTTCAGAGGGGATAGCCGGAAGGATGGATTCAGCCGTGTCCTCCCCTTTTCCTTGTAGTGTCATAAAAACCTCACGGCTTTTCCATGTGGTCTCTTCAATAGGGCAGTCAGATCTTTTCATGATATCTTAGGGCTTGCAAGTCTTTGAATGTATTCTTTATGATACATGTTTGCCTTTTGACTTTAAAAATCCAAGTCGTGAATGTTCTAGGAGGAGGAAGTGGAAGCTGCCAGTCTCGTAAGACCTAGAAACTGGCACCTGTCACTTCTGCCATATTCTATTGGTCAAGGGGTCACTGAGTCTGCCCAGATTCAGAGGGAAGGGTCATAGACCCCTACCTCCTGGTGGAGGCAGTGTGAAGTAGTTAGTGGACATTGTCGATTGACCCTAGTAACCTTCTGCAGAAAGCCACTGTGTTCACACTGAAGGCAGGGAGACAGTGTGGAGCAGTGGTCAGACACCTAGGCTCTGGCAATTTTACAAGTTAGGATCCTGACCCTACTGTTTTCTTGATTCATGCCTTCAGGCATTTCAGTACTCTCTGCCTCAGTTTCCTCGTTAAAAAAAGATAGAACTAATGCTCATCCCTACTTCATAGAGTGGGCAGTTAATGCATCCATTATGTGCACAGAACAAAGCCTGGAACCCACCGGAGAGCTGTAAAGATGACATATTATTAGCAGCAGAGTAGTGTCACTCCTTCTTGTCTCAGCGCCTTTGTTCCTGAAGGAAGACATGGTTGTCCGTTACTAAATGGCCCAATGACATGACATCAGCCTCCTTCCCAATAGAATTTCCACACACTCAAAAAAAAAAAAAAGGCCCACATGTGTATCCTCCAAAAGAGCAGCCCCCCTTCACCAAAGCTGATGAAAAAATTGCTGGCAGATTTTCTTGACGTTGAGCAATGTAGGTTTCTGTGCTCTTAGGACCAGACTTGGTTGTAGCACCATCTCACATCTCTCACAGTGCCTTTTAAATGGTGTTGAAATTAACTGTTTAATCAGCTCTCCCCTATTAGACTGTGAATTACCTGAGAGCAGATACTTGAAACTTTACCTTTTCATTCGCACGCTTCAGCAAGATACCTAGCAGTGGGTGTTCAGTATATCTGTAAAATGGGTGATGGTATTTTCTTCATTATTCAGGCAAAGTAGAGGTGGGTCAGAGTGACTGTAGAAGTTGTACTGGTGAATAAAATGTTAGAATTCCATTCTTACAGGAGGTTTTTAAAAGCTAAAAAAGCAAATCTATGTCATAAAGAATATAATTCAAGAGTGGTAATTAAATAATGGTTTCTTCTCTTAATAATGGTTTATTTCTTCTCAAAATATAGAGTGCGTCTGGAATCTAACTGAGATGCCAGTTTCAAATCTTCTTTTTGTTGCTACATGATAAGAAATGTATCATGGCTCCACTGAACTTTAGCACCCCCTGAAATTACAGCTTCTCTCAGTTGCTCGCTTTTTTGTTCTGGTTTATTTTATTTTATTTTTTTATGTATCTATCATTTCTCATCACTTTCTGAAGTTTTGGGCTTTTTACCTTTCCATTGTGTGGGCATAGAGTTCTGGGAAACATATTTTGTTTTCCCTTTTGGTTTTGTAACTCTGCCTTTTGGTTTTCCAGACAACTTCAGATTTGCACTTTTATCACTCCTCTCAGAGAATGTGGACATTGCTTTTGGTTCTCAGTGGCTCGCTGTTGCTCAAGGATTATCCATTCCTCAAGGATTATGTATCACATTTAGGTCATTGTTCAGTGCCCCCTGTTTCCAAATAAAAGCCAGCTTCTTGAGTTAGTTGGGTCCTAGCGGACATAAATGGAGTGGAGAATGACAATCACAACAAATGAATCATGGCCAAAGCTGCCCTAACGAAGGTCCCTAAGCCCTACCAATAAAAAAAATATATTAACAAAGCTGCTGAATACACAAAGCAAAACTTTAAAAAAAAATTAGATGTAGACAGTACTCCTTTACTCTTTTCCTTTTTGGAAAAAAAATTTTTTTTTACGTTTATTTGTTTTTGAGAGAGAGAGAGAGAGACAGAGCACAAGTGGGGGAGGGGCAGAGATAGAAGGAGACACAGATTCTGAAGCTGGCTCCAGCCTCCGATCTGTCAGCACAGAGCCTGATGCGGGGCGGGAACTCATGAACCGTGAGATAATGACCTGAGCTGAAGTCCTGATGCTTAACTGACTGAGCCACCCAGGCGCCCCTCCTCTACTCTTTTCCTAACTGGATCTCCCACCCAGATCCCCACTGTAACTCCTAAGTGCAAATGTTGTAAAGTCATTATTACCCCTGGATCTTAACTTGGTTTACTGCAAGGATTTCTTTTACTTTACATGGCATGCTGGTTTACAGTCTGTGACTGTGATCACTCATTTTATTTGTTGATTTAATAAAGACTGAAACTTACAGGTTGACTTTTTAGAAAATGAAACTAGCTAATTTTTAACAAATATCTACTAGTGATTGCAATATATACATTGTGTTAAACATCATGGGGGATGTTATCATAATAGAATCCTTCTTTTTTCAGAGCTTCTCAAAGAGAATCTTAGATGTTAAACCTGACTTTTTTTACAGACATTTTTTTAATGTTTATTTTTGAGAGACACAGAGACATACAGGGCGAGTGGGGGAGGGGCAGAGAGGGAGGGAGACGCAGAATCCGAAAGAGGCTCCAGCTTCTGAGCTGTCAGCACAGAGCCTGATGGGGGGCTGGAACTCCTGAACTGTGAGATCATGACCTGAGCCGAAGTTGAACGCTTAACTGACTGAGCCACCCAAGTGCCCCTAACGCTGAATTTTTTTGAAGTCTCATAGTCTAATCTCCAAACTTGATGGATAAGAAATCTAAGGCCTGAAAGGCTAAGTGACCTTGGGAACTGCATTTAACAAACTCTTTAAATGCCAGTTTCCTCATCTAAAAGGTGGAAATCGTAATATCCAACCCATGCAGTTGTCATTAAGAATTACATGTGATTATAAATGTATAGTGCTTAGCCAACTCCTGCCCCCAGTAAGTTCCCAATAAATGCTACTTTCTTTTAGTGTATTGTTGGCTATGGTTATACAAATAGGAGGTGGCAAAGCAGGGATACAAATCCAGTTCTCTCAAGTACATTGTTTTATATAGTTCTCCATGCCATAAATGTATGGCTTTCCAGTCTGGGAAACATGTCTCTTTCAGGAAAGTCATATTCAGAAATAGGTGGTGATTGTCAGATTGCTGTTTATTGTCACCTTATCACAGCAGAAACAAGAACAGTGCTTCAAACAAAAACCTCAACCCCCAAACTTTCTGTGTGCATGCACTGCTTAAATGCAGCATTAAGTTAAAAGTCAAATATATTTTTTTAAGTTAAGACTTTTAATATAGACACAGATTAAATGTCACCCATTTGTTCTGCTAAACATCCCAAATGCTACAGGATTTGCTCCAGATTGCAATTCCTATTAGATCTTTCACACGTTCATTGGTTATCAGTTTATCTTGTAGCATTTATAGTAGTGGTCAGTCTGGGCCATCTCTTCCTGAGGGTCCGGGGTAAATCCTGCTGCTCTCCCCAATTTGCATGCTTACCACTCAGAACTGGGCAGCAGCCAGTGCTGCTGGGAGGCTGGTGAATTGGATGCTCACCAGCTCTCTGTTCTTGGAAAGCCTATCTTCTTATCATGTTATGTTAAATATGGATGGGAAAGGCTCTCCTAATCTAACCTTCTGTGTTTATCCCGCTCTGAAATGCAAGTGTTCCTTTCTTATGGAAGCCTGGATGGAACAGTATTTGATAGAGTTCTACAGAGCTGCAACATGTTGCTGCGTCCTCAATGTGCATCTCGCTTGACCTCTGCATTGTTACATTAAAGCAGGATTTTCCATGAAATTAGTGCCATAAGTAGTTTTCCCACTTTGTGGGGATTGGTTCTTTGAATATAAGCTTTATGTTTATATGAAATTACATGGACCTCTTTGTCTTCTCCTCCTCTTTTTTGATTTCAGATGTCTAGCTATAGTCACTCATCAGCTTTAACCATAAAAGCAATGGTGCTTGTATTAGTCAGTGTTCTCCAGAGAAATAGAATATATAAATATTCGACATAAGAGATTTATTATAAGGAATTGGCTCATGTGATTATGAAAGCTGACAAGTCCTACCATCTGCAGTCAGCAAGCTGGAAATCCAGGAGAGCCAGTGCTGTAGTTCCAGTCCAAAGGTAGGAAAAATCCAATGTCTCAGCTCAAGGCAGGCCAGCAGGAGGAATTTTCCCCTCTTGCAGGAGGGTCAGCTTTTTTTGTTCTAGTCAGGCCCTCAACTGATTTGACAAGGCCCACCTATATCATGAAGGGCAATCTTCTACCCACTTAAATGTTACCCTCACCCAGAAACACATTCATGGAAACACACAGAATAATGTTTGACCAAATGCCTGGGCACTCCATGGCTCAGTACAATTAATACATACAATTAACCATCGTGAGCCAACATGTGTGTAAATTAGACATATTATTCAACTAAGCCTCAGTGTCTCTTTTTGCATAAAGTGGGAAAAATAATACCAGCTTCAATATGTTATGTCAATGAAATGACATAATGTGTGCAAAACACTTAGCTCTCTGTTTTAGTTTTGGATACTCATTAGATGTGTATTGGACCTTCTCATTCTGTTCTTTTAACCTTTCTATCTGTTTATATTTCTGTATTGAAATATTAATTTAATTCTCTCTCTAGTTCACTCATTCCATAATCAGTTGTGTCTAAACTGTTGTTGAATGTATTGAATTTTAATTTCGGGAAAATATTTTTTTATATGTAGAATTTTTATTCAGTTATTTTCATTGTTTTTTAAGGTTTATTTATTTTGAGAGGAACAGAGACAGCACGAGTGGGGGAGGGGCAGAGAGTGAGGGAGAAAGAGAAGCAGGCTTCACACTATCAGCAGCACAGAGCCTGATGCAGGGCTAGAACCCACAAAACTGTGAGATCGTGACCTAAGCTGAAACCAAGAGTTGGATGCTTAACCAACTGAGCCACCCAGATGACCCTAGTCAGTTCTTTTCAAACCTGCCTTGTCTTCTTTCATAGTTTCTGGTTCTTTTCGAGTGTGTGAAGATTTTAATTTATTTCTTCTTTTATGTCTTTTTTAATGGCCTCTCAGTAATGAAGGATTTATTTAACAAGACTCAAAAACTATAAACCCTAAAGAGAAATATTCATAAATATAAGAATGGCAAAATATTTTTAAAATCTGATTTTTAAACCCTCTCTATACAAAATTAAAAGAGAAATCACATATTGGGAAAAGATATTTGCAGTCCATATAACAAAATAAGTATTAATATTGAAAACATAAATAGAATTACTGTAAAACAAATGGGAAAAATCCCAATGACATAAAAGATATTAACAGGCAGTTCACTGACAAGGAAACCCAAATGATAAGCATAAACAATTGTCATATTGGGGAAAAGTAAAAAAAAAATTATTAAAGAATAATTTATAAGCTATCAAATTGGTAATAAATGAAGAGTTTGACAATAAGTATGAATAAATGCATGAAAATAGAAACTTTCAGAATTTACTGGCAGAATTGTAAATTCCTTCATGTAAAAAGAGGTTTTTCATTTTTATTAGTAAATTAGATGTTCATTTAATAGATTTCAACTTATAGTTACTTTCCCCCAGTGAAACTCTTATATGGGTCTACAGGTAGTCATGACAAGGATCTTACTTATATAGTGTTTCTATACTGGGGAAATATTAAAACAATCTAAATATCAATATGAGAATGGATTTGTGGCATAATGATGCAGTTGAATAATGTGTAGCAGGTAAAAGGAATGAAATAAAATCTATATGGCAATCTGGTAGAACTCTAAGAAGGCTGAGAAAAAATTATAGTAAACCAGCATTTACATAAAATGTAAGGATACGCAGAAATACTATATATTGGTAATGGACTCATACTGGGGAGGAAAGTATGAAGATTGACACATGTGTATGCAAAATCAGAATAGTGGGTTCCTCACGGCAAGCAGGTGGAGGCGGTGGAACAGGGGAGATGTACAAGGGCTGGCTTAACCAGGTCTGTAATTTTGCATAAATTGTAAAAATAAGAAGTGTATCAATATTAGCATTTATTAATTAACATGGATGTATGGGTATTTTTTTATTCTCTGAAATACTATATTAAAAATTGTTAGAAACAATTAAAGCTCTCAAAATAATAATTAAACAGAACTTGGCCTGAATAAATTGTATGGGTAAAGTCAATTGAAGGGAAAAATAATTCATATTTACTAATGTACCTTTGTGTTTGCAAGGAAGGTATTTTTGGGATTGTTGTTGTATAATTGTGCATAGTAGACTTTTATGATCCTTAGTGTTTTGTTTTGTTTTGTTTTAAGTAGGCTCCATGCCCAACATGAGGCTTCAACTCATGACCCTGAGATTAAGAGTTGCATATGCTGTACTGACTGAGCCAGCCAGATGCCCCGATGATCCTTAGTATTTCTGTTTTATCTGTTGTAATGTCTCCTCTTTCATTTCTGATTTTATTTACTTGAGGTCTCTGTTTTTTTCTTCATTTCTCTAGTTAAAGTTAGAGTTGTGATGGGGGCTGCAGTGGGGGACAACTTATGTTGCCATTTTGATGATATTCTGCCACAATTTGTTTACCTAGTCACCTGTTCATGGACATTAGGATCATTACCAGTTTTTGCCTATTATGAATAACGCTTATATGTACATTTGTGTACAAGTATTTGGCCGTATGTTTTTATTTCTTTTGGGATAACACATAGAAGTGGAATTTTTAGGCCATATGGTAACTTATGTTTTAACTTAAATGAAACTTGCCATTTTCTTCAGTGGTTGTATCATTTTAAATTCCTATCACTAAAGTATAGGAGTTAATTTTCACCATATACTGTGGTTTTAATTTTAGTTTCTTTGATGACTAATTATTTTGAGTACCTTTTTGTGCTTACTGGTGTGCATATCCATGCTTCTACTCATTAAGATTTGTTTGCTGTCTTTTCTTTTTATCTATAATTTTGAAGAATCCTTTTTATATTCTACATGTATGTCCCCCCCAACCACCACCCTTTCTCTATCTGTATATATATTTACCCTCGCCCAGTCTGTGACTTTTCAATTCATTTTTTCCTGTTTAATTTGATTAATTTAAAAAATTAAATTTATTTTTTAGTTGAAGTATGTTTAACAGTGTGTTATATTAGTTCCAGGTGTATAACATGACTCAACAATTCTATATATTATGCAGTGTTCAGCATGATAAGTGTAGTTACCATCTGTCACCAAGGTTACTGCAGTATTATTGACCATATCCCCTATGCTGTACTTTTTATGTTTGTGAATTATTTATTTTATTATTGGAGTTTTGTACTCCCTACTCCCCTTTATCTGTTTCACCCATCCCTCTGCCTACCTCTCCTCTAACAACTCCAGTTTGTTCAGTGTATTTAGGAATCTTTTGTTTCTTTGTTCATTTGTTTTATTTTTTAGATTCCACATGTAAGTGAAATCATATGGTATTTCTCCTTGTCTGACTTGTTTCACTTAGCATAATACTCTCTTGCATCCAAGTTGTTGCAAATGGTAAGATCTCTTTTCTTATTGCTGAGTAATATTCTATTGTGTGTATGTGTGTACATTACATCTTTTTTTTTTTAAATTTTAGAGAGGGGAGGTGCAGGTGGGAGAGAGGGGGTGAAGGAGAGAGAGAGAGAATCCCGTCAGGCTCCGCACCATCAGCATGGAGCCCTATGTTGGGCTTGATCCCACTACCCTAGGATCATGACTTGAGTAGGAATCAAGAGTTGGACATTCAACTGACTGAGCCACCCAGGTGTCCTTATACGACATCTTCTTTATCCATTCATCTATTGATGGACACTTAGGTTGTTTTCATATCTTATTTTAAATATTTTGATGAATAGAAATGTTAATTTTGATGAAGTCCAGTATGTGTTATTTCTTTTCTTTAAGGTTGGTTTTCCTTTTGTGTGTTCTTTTTTTTAAATGTTTTTTTTTTAAACATTTTTTAACGTTTATTTGTTTTTGACAGAGCATGAGCAGGGGAGGGGCGGAGGGAGAGACACACACAGAATCTGAAGTAGGCTTCAGGCTCTGAGTTGTCAACACAGAGCCTGACATGGGGCTTCAACCCACAAATTGTGAGCTCATGATCTGAGCTGAAGTGAGATGTTTAACCGACTGAGCCACTCAGGCACCCCTGCTTTTGTGTGTTCTAAGAAATTTTTCTGTACATTTAGGTCATGGAGATATTCTCCTTCATTACTTCTAAAACATTTATAATTTTGGCTTTTTTTTAGGCCTTCAATCCCTCTTAACTTCATTTTTGTGTATCTGAAGTTATCTTCAATTCACCTTCAGTTTTCAAAGGGTATTGTCATTGGAGATAATTAATATTTACTTTTTCAGATTTTAAAATGTGTTGTGACATGTACTTTTTGCCTTTCATTAAGATCCAGTGTGAGTTAAGGGCTAAGGTTCATTATTTATTTATTTTTTATATATGCCTATATGTTCCAGCATCTTTGTTGAAAGATGGCATCTCTTGCCATTCATTTGTTTTGGTACCTTTGTCAAAGATCAATTGATCGTATATACATGGGTCTACCTTTGTATTCTCTGTACTGTTCCATTGGTCAACACAGCTATTATTTACCAATAGTTATTTCTTGTTACTTTTTATCCATGCTGCTAAGTATTGCCTTTAATTTATAATAATTATCCATCCAGTCTGTAATATTTGCCTTTAATTAAATTTTTTATTCCATTTATTTTTAAGGTAATTATTCAATGACCATGTTTATATCTGTTGTCTTACTATTTTTTCCTCATCTCCTTTTTGTTTCTCCCTTCTTTTTGGATTAAATTTTATGTAGATTTCCATTTTATTTCCTGTATTTCTTTGAGGATTTATTGGTTTAAAACAGTGTTCTGGTGGTGGCTCTAGGGTTTATAATGTGCATCTTTAACCTACCACTGTCTATCATAAATTAATATTATATTATTTCATGTACAGCGTAAAAATCTTATAACAATGTATTTCCTTTCGCCCTCTTTGTGCAATTGTTGATATACACATTTCCACATTTTTATAAATTCCACAGTCCAGTTTTTATTTATTCTTTATTTAAAAATTTTTTAAAGTTTGTTTTTGAGAGAGAGAGAGCGCAAGCACGTTAGTGGAGAAGGGGCAGAGAGAGAAGGAGACACAGAATCCGAAGCAGGCTCCAGGCTCTGAGCTGTCAGCACAGAGCCCGATGCAGGGCTTGAACTCACAAACCATGAGATCATGACCTGAGCCGAAGTTGGATGTTTAGCCAACTGAGCCACCTAGGCGCCCCTCATTTTTGCTTCAAAGATAATTAAAAAATAATAAGAAATAAGAAGATAGATTTTAGAAATAGTTATCTACATATTTGCCATTTATAGCATTCTTCATTCCTTTCTGCAGATCTGTTTTCACCTCTGGCATAGTTTCTCTATGCCTGAAGCATTACCTCTAGGACTTCTTTTATTGCAGGTCTGCTGACAACAAATCATCTCCCCTTTTGTTTACCTGAAATTTTCTTTCATTCATCTTTGTCAAACGCTATTTTTGCTGGAAATTGCTAGTATTCATTTGTACAGATTTTAAAATATGTTGTTCTATTCATTTTATGGTTTGAATGGTTTCTGATGTGTAGTAAGCTGTCCTTCTTATAATTATGCCCCTGTCTGTAAGATGTCTTTTTTATTTCTGAGTACTTTTCTTTTTAAAATTGGTTTACTGTAGTTTGGCTATGATAGGCTCAATGTTATTTTTCTAAACTTATGTACAGTAAAACCTTGGTTTGTGAGCATAATTAATTCAGGAAACATGCTTGTAATCCAAAGCACATGTATATCAAAGAAGATTTCCACTTGAGAAATAATGGAAGCTCAGATGATTTGTTCCACAATCCAAAAAAACTCATGTGAAAATTAGTACAAAACTATAATATAATATAAAATAATGAAGAAAATAAAAAAATATAAAGAAAAATAAACAAATTAACCTGCACTTGCCTTTGAAAACCTTTGTGGCTGGTGTGAGAGGGACAAGACAGAGGAGGCTTGCTGTGTAGGATGACTTTCACTATCACTAACGGAATCACTGCTGTCTCTTGGCTCACTGTAATCTTTTTCTGAATGGGGGCCGTTGTATATGCTTGTACGGATGTTGACATCAGTACAGTATTAATAAAATCTTGTCATATACTGTATTTAATGTAACTGGCAATAAGGCAGCAGAGGAAAGGGTCTATATCTGAGGCAGCCTGACCTAGAATGAAGCAAAACATTCCTAAGCTTACTCTTGTATGGAAAAGCAAAGGTGCTTTTTTTTAATTTTTAATTTTATTTATGTATTTATTTATTTATTAAGTTTATATCCAAATTATTTAGCATATAGTGCAACAATGATTTCAGGAGTAGATTCCTTAGTGCCCCTTACCCATTTAGTCCATCCCACCTCCCACCCCCCCTCCTGTAACCCTCTGTTCTCCATATTTATGAGTCTCTTATGTTTTGTTCCCCTCCCTATTTTATATTATTTTTGCTTCCCTTCCCTTATGTTCATCTGTTTTGTCTCTTAAAGTCCTCATATGAGTGAAATCATATGATAGTTGTCTTTCTCTGACTAATTTCACTTAGCATAATACCCTCTAGTTCCACCCACATAGTTGCAAATGGCAAAATTTCATTCTTTTTGATTGCCGAGTAATACTCCATTTATACACACCCACACACCACATCTTCTTTATCCATTCACCCATTGATGGACATTTGGGCTCTTTCCATACTTTGGCTATAGTTGAGAGTGCTGCTATAAACATTGGGGTGTATGTGTCCCTTCAAAACAGCATGCCTGTATCCCTTGGATAAATGCTGAGTGCAATTGCTGGGTTGTAGGGTAGTTCTATTTTTAGTTTTTTGAGGAACCTCCATACTGTTTTCCAGAGTGGCCGCACCAGCTTGCATTGCCACCAAGAGTGCAAAAGAGATCGTCTTTCTCCGCATCTTTTGCCAACATCTGTTGTTGCCTGAGTTGTTAATGTTAGCCATTCTGACAGGTGTAAGGTGGTATCTCATTGTGGTTTTGATTTGTATTTCCCTGATGATGAGTGATGTTGAGTTTGTTTCATGTGTCAGTTGGCCATCTAGATGTCTTCTTTGGAGAAGTGTCTATTCATATCTTTTACCCATTTCTTCGCTGGATTATTTCTCTTTTGGGTGTCAAGTTTGATAAGTTCTTTATTGATTTTTGGATACTAGCCCTTTATCTGATATGTCATTTGCAAATATCTTCTCCCATTCTGTCAGTGTTGCTGATTGTTTCCTTCACTGTGCAAAACTTTTTATTTTGATGAGGTCCTAGTAGTTCATTTTTGCTTTTGTTTTCCCTTGCCTCTGGAGACGTGTTGAGTAAGAAATTGCTGTGGCCAAGATCAAAGAAGTTTTTGCCTGCTTTCTCTTTGAGGAATTTGATGGCTTCCTGTCTTACGTTTAGGTCTTTCATCCATTTTGAGTTTATTTCTGTGTTTGGTGTAATAAAGTGGTCAGGTTCATTCTTCTGCATGTCGCTGTCCAGTTTTCCCAGCACCACTTGCTGAAGAGACTGTCTTTATTGCATTGAATATTCTTTCCTCCTTTGTCAAAGATTAGTTGGCCATATGTCTGTGGGTCCATTTCTGGGTCCTCTGTTCTGTTCCATTGATCTGAGGGTCTGTTCTTGTCCCAGCACCATACTGTCTTGATGATTACGGCTTTGTAGTATAGCTTGATGTTCGGGATTGTAATGCCTCCTGCTTTGGTTTTCTTTTTCAAGATTGCTTTGGGTCTTCGGGATCTTTTCTGGTTCCATACAAATTTTAGTATTATTTGTTTTAGCTCTGTGAAGAATGCTGGTGTTATTTTGATAGGGATTGCATTGAATGTGTAGATTGCTTTGGGTAGTAACGACATTTTAACAATATTTGTTCTTCCTATCCAGGAGCATGGAATATTTTTCCGTTTTTTTTGTGTGTGTGTGTCTTCTTTAATTTGTTTCATAAGTTTTCTATGGTTTTCAGTGTATAGGTTTTTCACCTCTTTGTTTAGATTTATTCCTAGGTATTTTATGGCTTTTGGTGCAATTGTAAATGGGATAGATTCCTTGATTTCTTTCTGTCGCTTCATTGTTGGTATATAGGAATGCAACTGATCTGTGTGCGTTGATTTTATATCTTGCAACTTTGCTGAATTCATGAATCAATTCTAGCAGTTTTTTGGTGGAATCTTTTGGGTTTTCCATATAGAGTATCATGTCATCTGTGAAGAGTGAAAGTTTGACCTCCTCCTGGCCTATTTGGATGCCTTTTAGTTTTTGTGTTGTCTGATTGCAGAAGCTAAGACTTCCAATACTATGTTGAATAACGGTCACAAGAGTGGACATCCCTTTCTTGTTCCTGACCTTAGGGGGAAAGCTTTCAGTTTTTCTCCACTGAGGATGATATTAGCATTGGGTCGTTCATATGTGGCTTTTATGATCTCGAGGTATGCTCCTTCTATCCCTACTTTCTTGAGGGTTTTTATCAAGAAAGGATGCTATATTTTGTCAAGGGCTTTCTCTGCATCTATTGAGAGGATCATATGGTTCTTGTCCTTTCTTTTATTGATGTGATGAATCACATTAATTGTTTTGCGGATATTAAACCAGCCCTGCATCCCAGGTATAAATCCCACTTGGTCATGGTGAATAATGTTTTTAATGTGCTGTTGGATCCAGTTGGCTAATATCTTGTTGAGGAATTTTGCATCCATGTTCATCAGGGAAATTGGCCTATAGTTCTCCTTTTTGGGGTCTCTGTCTGGTTTTGGAATCAAGGTAAAGCTGGCTTCATAGAAAGAGTTTGGAAATTTTCCTTCCATTTCTATTTTTTGGAACAGCTTCAAGAGAATAGGTGTTAACTCTTCCTGAAATGTTTGGTAGAATTCCCCTGGAAAGCCATCTGGCCCTGGACTCTTGTTTTTGGGGAGAGTTTTGATTACCAATTCGATTTCCTTACTGGTTATGGGTCTGTTCAAATTTTCTATTTCTTCCTGTTTCAGTTTTGGTGGTGTATATGTTTCTAGGAATTTGTCCATTTCTTCCAGATTGCCCATTTTATTGGCATATGATTGCTCATAATATTCTGTTATTATTGTTTTTATGTCTGCTGTGTTGGTTGTGATCTCTCCTCTTTGATTCCTGATTTCATTTCTTTGGGTCCTTTCCTTTTTCTTTTTGATCAAACTGGCTAGTGGTTTATCAATTTTGTTAATTCTTTCAAAGAACCAGCTTCTGGTTTCATCTGTTCTACTGGGTTTTTGTTGTTGTTGTTGGTTTGTTTTTGTTTGATTTGTTTTGTTTTGAATAGCATTAATTTCTGCTCTGATCTTTATTATTTCCTGTCTTCTTCTGGTTTTGGGTTTTATTTGCTGTTCTTTTTCCAGCTCCTTAAGGCGTAAGGTTAGGTTGTGCATCTGAGATCTTTCTTTCTTCTTTAGGAAGGCCTGGATTGCTATATACTTCCCTCTTATGACCACCTTTTCTGGGTCCCAGAGGTTTTGGGTTGTGGTGGTATCATTTTCATTGGCTTCCATACACTTTTTAATTTCCTCTTTAACTTCTTATTTGGCCCATCCATTCTTTAGTAGGATGTTCTTCAGTCTCCAAGTATTTGTTACCTTTCCAAATTTTTTCTTGTGGTTGATTTTGAGTTTCATAGCATTGTGGTCTGAAAATATGCATGGTATGATCTCGATCTTTTTGTACTTACAGCTGATTTGTATCCCAGTATATGGTCTATTCAGGAGAATGTTCCATGGGCACTGGAGAAGAATGTTTATCTGCTGCTTTAGGATGAAATGTTCTGAATTTATCTGTTAAGTCCATCTGGTCCAGTCTGTCATTCAAAGCCATTGTTTCCTTGTTGATTTTTTGATTAGATGATCTGTCCATTGCTGTGAGTGGGGGTGTTGAGGTCTCCTACTCTTATGGTATTACTATCAATGAGTTTCTTTATATTTGTGATTAATTGATTTATATATTTGGGTGCTATCATATTTGGTGCATAAATGTTTACAATTGTTAGGGCTTCTTGGTGGATAGACCCCTTGATTATGATATAATGCCCTTCTGCATCTCTTGATACAGTCTTTATTTAAAGTCTAGATTGTCTAAGTATGGCTACTCTGGCTTTCTTTTGTTTACCATTAACATGGTAGATGTTTCTCCATCCCCTTACTTTCAATCTGAAGGTGTCTTTAGGTCTAAAGTGGGTCTCTCGTAAACAGCATATAGATGGATCTTGTTTTCTTATCCATTCTGTTACCCTCTATCTTTTGATTGGAGCATTGAGTCCATTGACGTTTAGAGTAAGTACTGAAAGATAGGAATTTATTGCCATTATGTTGCTTGTAGTGTTGGAGTTTCTGGTGGTGGTCTCTGGTCCTTTATAATCTTTGTTGCTTTTGGTATTTATTTATTTATTTATTTATTTATTTATTTATCTATCTATCTATCTATCTATCTATCTATCTATCTATCCTCTTTCTCCCCTCAGAGAGTCCCCCTTAAAATTTCTTGCAGGGCTGGTTTCGTGGTCACAAACTCCTTTAATTTTTGTTTGTCTGGGAAACTTTTTATCTCTCCTTCTATTTTGAATGACAGCCTTGCTGGATAAAGAATTCTTGGCTGCGTATTTTTCTGATTCAGCACATTGAGTATATCCTGCCACTCTGTTCTGGCCTGCCAATTTCTGTGGATAGGGCTGCTGGTATCCTGATCTGTCTTCCCTTGTAGGTTAAGGACTGTTTTTCCCTTGCTGCTTTCATGATTCTCTCCTTGTCTGAGTATTTTGTGAATTTGACTATGATATGCCTTGTTGATGGTCGGTTTTTGTTGATTGTAATGGGAGTCCTCTGTGCTTCCTGGATTTTGATGTCTGTGCCTTTCCCCAGGTTAGGAAAATTTTCTGCTATGATTTGCTCACATAACCCTTCTACCCCTTTCTCTCTCTTTTCCTCTTCTGGGACCCATATGATTCTGATGTTGTTCCTTTTTAATGAGTCACTGATTTCTCTAATTCTTACATTGTCTCCTTTACCTTAATCTCCCTCTTTTTTCTGCTTCATTATTCTCCATAATTTTGTCCTCTATGTCACTCGTTCTCTGTTCTGCCTCATCTCTCCTTGCCTCTCTGGCATCCATCCGTGATTGCAGCTCAGGTATAGCATTTTTTATTTCGTCCTGACTAGTTTTTCGACTCTAGTATTGTTACTGTGATTCTAAATTCTGGTTCAGACATCTTGTTGTATCTGTGTTGGTTAAATCCCTGGCTGTGGTTTCTTCTTGCTCTTTCTTTTGGGGTGAATGCCTTCGTTTTGTCATTTTGAAGGGAGAAAAAGAATTAATGAGGTAGAAAAAATTAGAAAAAAACCCTAAAATTAAAAAAAATTAAACACCCACAAAATCGAATAAATGATGCTAGATCCTAGGTGTATTTTGGTCTGGGTGTTGAAAATTGTTTGATAGATTAGAGAAAAAAGGAGAAATAAAGGAAATCATATGAAAATTTGAAAAAAATGGGTATACTGAAGCCGACTAAAATGAGATGATGGGAGTAAAATAGAATTTGAAAAAACTTACATGTAAGTAAAGAATAGAGCAGACAAAAAAATTAAAGGAAAATATTTTTAATAAATGAAAATAAAAATGAATTTTTTCTTTTTGTATTCAAGAAAAAGAAAAGGAATGAAAAAGAAAAAAAGAAAAAAAAGGAAATCATTTGAAAACTTGAAAAACTGAATACAGTGTAGTAGACTAAAATAACATGGAAGTAAAATAGAATTTGAAAAAATTTACATAAACTAAAAAATATAGTAAAAAAGTAAAGAAAAATATTTTTAATAAAAATTGAAAATAAAAATGATTTTTTTGTCTTTATTCATGAAGAAGAAAAGAAGCTAAAAAGAAAAAAAAATTGAATAGATGGACTTGTTAACAGATTGAAATATGACTGAAATTACTTCGTTTTCCCCTATAAGTCAGACTATGAAGCACTTTATAGTCCAAAACCTAACCAGGCGGTGAGACTTCTGTTCTTGAAGAGGGAGGTTGGCCCAAATGGGTGGGGCTTAGTGTAATGGCTCCATTCTCCACTAGATGGTGCTGCTAGCCTACTGGGGTGGATTGTTGTGGTGCTCATAGATGGGTATGCGCGTGCGTGGGAGCTGTGAAAATAGCATCACCCAGCTACCCAGTCTTTAGTATCACAACTTTGTTCTCCCCAGTCAGCAGTTGCACACCTGTCTTCTGTCTACAGCCCAGGCAGTACCTCCCTCCCGAGTTTTGTCTCAGATGCGGCTGTTTTCCCCGACCCCTTACTTCTGAGGGACTGCAGCTTTGACCCGTTCCGCCCCTCCGCTGGAGGGTCTCACCGAGCAGTGGCTGAATATCGGCTACACCCACGAATGCTTGCTGGACCCTGCTGCTGCCGCCGGTGCCCAGAAACAGTTCTCGAGATAGTGTAGCAGCAGCGTTTCAGGGATTATGGAAAATCACAACACACATCTGGCACCAGGCTTCACCCTCAACGACCTTGTTCCAGCACCTGTGAATGTGGCTGTTTACTGGGGTCTGCTGGGCCCAGGTTGCCTCACAGTCTCTACCAAATATCTTTCCAGCACTGGAACCGCTTTTCCCCATGTGGCCTAAGAAACTCCCGGACCCCACTCTGCCCCTGGGGATCGCCCTTCCCACCAGAGCACCTCCAGGTATTGAGCTATGGAGTTGCAGACTCTGCACTCCCCCTTGTTAACAGTCTTAATGGAATTTAAACTCTCTCCTTTCTCCTTTCTCCCTTTTTAGTTTAGTGCCTGTGGGTGTTTCCAATTTTCCACTTTCTCTCCGGCTGCTTTTGGGTTGGGGTGCTTTTCCCATATTCCCCCCACCCTCTGTCCTCTCTGTGCCTGCAAAGGTGGCCCCTTGCCCTTTGCGACTTCTCCCTTCCCCCGTTCATCTCTGCATGCCACATACCTGCTGAATTCTGTGGTTCAGGTTGTGCAGATTGTTGTGTTTTTTCCTTAGGTCAGTTTTCTAGGTGTGCAGGTGTTGGTCTGGCTGTATTTCATGGACTTGAGACCCACAAAAAACTTCCATGCTGTTCCGCCATCTTGGCTCCCTCCCCATCAGTGCTTTGAAGTGACAAAATTATATTAGTGCCATTGTGGGCACCTTCCAACGTTCTGAAAAATCACTCATTTCTGCCAAACACCGTGGCCTGCGACTGAGCATCCAAGAATGGGAGATGATCACCCACAATCCCACAGAAAAGCAGAGAGACCGAGAGGGAGAGGGGGAGAGAGAGAGAGAGAGAGAGAGAGAAACCAACTATTGGCCCAGTTGTGACCATGTGGCATTCGGCATCACATACTACTTGTATTGCAAGACATTGCTCATTTAGTAAAGTTTATTAGAAATGTTTGCTCATCTTTTGAACACTTGCAGAACAAGTTACAATCCAAGGTTGTACTGTATTCTGTTTGGGATTAATTTAGCTTCTTGAATCTCTAGGTTATTGTTTTTCACCATCTTTTGAAAATGTGCATAATTTCTTAAAATAATTTTTTTGCTCTATTCTTTTTCTCCTTTTTCTCCTTTTTCTCTGGAACTAGTAATTAAATGTATACTGGATATCTTGTTATTATCCTCAGAGTTCACTGATGCTGTCTTAAGTTGTTCAATCTTTTTCCTCTATGATTCAGTTTAAATAATTTATTATAGCTTGTCTTCAAGTTACTAATCCTTTTTCCTTCAGTGTACAGTCTTTTGCTAAGCTCATCTTTTTTAAGTTTTTTAAATGTTTTATTTGTTTTTGAGGGAGAGACAGAGTATGAGTTGGGGGAGGGACAGAGAGAGAGAGGAAGACACAGAATATGAAGCAGGCTCCAGGCTCTGAGCTGTCAGCACAGAGCCTGACGTGGGGCTTGAACTCATGAACTGTGACACCATGACCTGTGCCAAAGTCGCACGCTTAACCGACTGAGCCACCCAGGTGCCCCAAGCTCATCTTTTAAGTGAAAGTGTATACTCTGTGAGTTCTGAGCTGCTAGCTTTAGATGAAATACTCAGCTATAACTAACTACTTTTTGATGTCCCAAGGTCTTATATCCTATTTCCGTGTGGCCTCTAAAATTCAGCCTGTTTAGTGAAACTGACATCTGATGTCCTTTCCCATCCCCAAACATCTACAGATTTAGGTTCTGCTGATTAGTGCTCTTTATGTGTTTCTTCTGGAGATTTTTCTTACATATTTCGTGTGTGTGTGTGTGTGTGTGTGTGTGTGTAGGTGAGTGAATTCAAGTGTATACTTAAAAAGGTATTGTATTGTATCTGTAAACTTAAAGTTTTTCCATAGCTTTCAACTTTTTGGTTATTTCAATTATCCTATTATTGAAAATAGAAGTTACCTTTTTGCTTGGGTATACTTTACCGTCTGTCTCTATGCCCCAACTTTTCCTTCCTCTTCTGTGGTTCCTAAATTTAGGTGATGATTGAACGGGAACTGGCGAGTAAGCATTGTGGTGATTCTGTCAAGAGAATTTGCTGACTTTGGGTTATCCTGGTTTACGATATATTCCATTTACATCTCCTGATGAAAAATACCCCAGTTACTCCACCTTTGCTGTATGTATTTAGTTTGTCCATTTTTAGTATCTAACTGTGGAGGTGATGATCCATTGATGAAGGTCAACTAAGTATGTATGGGAAGGAGGCAGGATGGCTCATTTTCTTTTTAGTCTCAGGAGACCCCATAGCTGACACCTTTTTAGACCTGAAGCAGTGTTCATGTTCTCCTCACTCTGTGATACCACTTACGGGAGAAATTGTGAGGAGTTTTACCAGCACAGTCTTTGGGGTCATATGAGCTTGACTCCTAAACTTTTCAAGTCCTAGTTTCTTTTTTACCTGCAGCTTTATTGAGGTGTAGTTGACAGATAAAATTGTATATATTCAAAGTATACAGTCTGATGACATAATACACATTGCAAAATATTTACTATAATCAAATGAACACCTCATTCATTCACATTTACATTGTTTTGTGTGTGAGAATACTTAAGATCTAGTCTCTAGGCAACTTTCAAGTATGCAGTCAACATTTTTAGTCATAGTCACCAGTGGTGGACATTAGGTCCTTAGAACTTCCTCTTGTTGTAACTGGAACTTAGTACTCTTTGACCAACATGTTTCCATTTCTCCAACCCCTCAACCCTGGCAACCACCATTCTACTCTCTGTTTCTATGAGTTCACAAGTCCCAAATTCTTTATCAGCAAAAAGAGCGCAATAATACTATCTGTTGCATAATTGCCTGGAGATTCTTTTGAGGATTGAGGTGTGATGCCATGCTTACAAAGCACTAAGTCGATAGCCCAGTATATAGTACCTCTAGATCAACGTTAGCTATTATAATTCGGTGGTAGTATTGATATCCCAAGTAATTGGTATGTTACAGAACATCGAATAACAGGTTAGGTCACAATATCAAAAGCAACATTCCTTCTATGAAATAGAAGGCCTTCTGCACTCAGAACCCCATTGTGGCCCCTTTATGGTCAGCCAGCTTCTGGTCACAAGTCAGACTTTTATGTGCTAAGCCCTTCACTTGTTTCTCACTTGGATATTAGTAATGCTGTATCTGGAGTGTGGGTAATATATCTTTAAAAGATTGCAGACTGCTATTTATGCACAAGTGACCAGGAAAAAAATTGCATTGTGTTGTAATAAAAGAACCCTCTCAACCAGAACTGAAGTGTTGTTTCCACAACACTGAAAGAGAGACTAAACAAAGCAAACTGGAAAAGCTGCTTGGTGTTGTGTGAGTAGTTCACATTGTTTTCCTTTTTTTATTGTACTGTTTTACCACTGGCAATCAGTGTGGGGCCTTCACTTATGAAAATATAGCTGTTGGCAGTTTAGGCTCAATTTCATTCTCAAGCTGTCATAAATGATCACATGGGAAGATAATACTTGATGGGAATTTTGTTTTCTTTCCCCCTTTTTCCCTTTTATTTTTCTTTGAGGCAACTTGGTAGAGAGGAGAGCAGATAAGATTGAGATCTATGGTATGGTGCAATGCTTGGAAAATACACATGTGTTCTCAGAAATTCTGTTCACACAGCAAAAAGATAAAGTGCCCTAATTGAATTAAAGCATTTCCCATCATTCCCACTTGTTTCCTACTATTCTCTTCATAGATTCTTGAAGAAGAGCTAACATAACGAAATTTTGTTCAATATAGTACTTTGCTTGTGGAAGATCTGTGGTTTTCTCTGCCCATTTTCTAATAAACGCTGAATTCATGCATTCTTGCCACAGATGTGTAACCTGAATTGAATGAAGACTTTAGACCTAAATTCTGGTTTATAAGGGCACACAGTTTAAAAGAGGAAGCAATCAGAAGTGTGTAGGAAGTGGGACACTTGGAAGGAAAATTGGCCTGATCTCTTCAATAAGTCATTGTCATGAGAAGAATGAGGGAAAGAATAAAACCAACAAAACAAACAGAAAAAAAATGGTACTTCTTTGAACCCTGGTTCTATCAAACCACTGTTTTTGAAAAACTGTGGAAATTTAATGCATACTAGCTATTCGTTTTAATTAAATTCTTGTGGGTTTTGGTGAATGTGCTAATGGTATTGTGATTATAGAGAAGTATTCTTACTGTTCTAAGGACTGTAAACTTAAGTACATAAGGGAGTAATGTCATCATATCTATTATTTACTTTATAAAATAACAAACAGCAAAGCAATACATGAAGCAAATATTGCAAAATGTAAAAAATGGTTAAATGTTGGCATTGAGCTTATAGGATTCATTATATGCTCTATTTTTCTGTAAGTTTGTAAACTTTCTCAATAAAAAAAATCTTCATGGTACTATGCCTTTAAAAAACAAAGAGTGCTATTTATAATGTTTTCTGAGAAGAGTATTCATAATCCATAAATACAGACTTATAGAAGTAGATTAAACACAGGTTGATATAGGGATGAAGGTGTCCTCAAAGCAGTGTCAGATACTCCAATAAATATTTAGAGATACTTGCCTTTTTTAATTTTTATTTATTAAAAAAAAATTTATGTATGTTTATTTTGAGAGAGAGAGCGTGAACGAGCACCCTAGCACAGGTGGGGGAGGGGCAGAGAGAAGAAGAGACAGAGTCCCAAGCAGCCTCTGCACTAATGATGCAGAGAGCCTGATGTGGAGCTCAAACTCACAAAGCATGAGATCATGATCTAATCCCTGATCAAGAGTTGGATGCTTAATGGACTGAGCCACCCAGGTGCCCCTGCCTTTTATTTTTAAGAGGGCATGCAGTTTATGATGGGGATGCTGCTTTTTCTAGGTATAGGGACTAGGAAGATCAATTTAATATGCTCCTTGTAATAAAAGGAACTGTAGAGAATGTCAGACCGCAAATTTGGTAGAGGGTGTCAGCCTGATGGAATGGGAAGAACCCAAGATTGGCCTCCCACATGGGCCTAAATTTGACTACTCTTATTTTACTAGCAGTGTGAACTTGAGCAAGTTTCTTAGGTGATCCTCCAGTGCCTCCTCTGCAAAATGGGGATAATGGAAACTTACTTTCCAGGGAATGTTAGTATTAAACAAGGTAACATACATAAAGAATTTAAGAGATGTGTGAAATACAACTCTGCAGTATTATGATTAGACAGTCATTAGAGGCAAGTGGAAGAGGAGTGATCAGGAACTCAGAACAGATGAGATTTAGCTGACCATTGAAGACGTGAAAATGGCAGCAGAGGGGGCATTCCAGATGCCCTGAAGTGATGGAGCCCAGAACAGCAAGTGGTTCAGTTTAATTTCAGTATAAGGTTACTGGAATGGAATCATGGGAAAATAGCCTGGGACCTGATGATTTCAGCTTTTGATTGGTAGTTCAGAAAACTTGGACTTTAGGCACTGGATGGTTTTGACAAGCTTTGACATAGAATTGTGCTGCGGCAAGATTGATCTCACAATTGGGTTCAGGTTGTTCCTGGCAAGTCTGAAGGCTGGGATACCATTGCAGAGTCTTCTGATCTACTTAATAGTCATCCACCTTCTTTGTTACAGGACTCTGGTTTTGGGGGAATGGTCATGCAACCACAGAAAAGGAAAAAAAAAGCAGCCGTATTTGCCACATATTATTTTGAAATAAAGGGTGGCATTGTTTAGTTTTGGCCAATGAAATAGAAGTTGAAGTCATAGGGTTGAGTCTTCCAAGAACGCTCTTTTGAGAGTAGGAGGTAGCTTTAGGCAATAGGGTTGCTGAAGGCCCTGAGAATATAGGTATGGAAAGCCAGCAATATCTTGGGCTTTCCCACACTGCCTGCTGTCGGCCCTGTTGTTACATGAGAGAAGAATAACTTCCTGTTTTTTTTCCCTGAGATGCTGAATATACGGCAAAGGTTTGTGTTCTGTGTAGCTGAATTCAATCTGCAACTGATGTAAGCACCAATTAGGAAGTTTTACAAGGTGAGTAGCAGATGAGAAGCTGTAGGGAGTTGGACTGTGGTAGGGTCAGCCTCAATAGAAATGGAAATGAATGTAGCCAGGAGACGCACACTGGGGATAGACAGGCATCATAAGACAGTTACCTATTGGATGTGTGGCTGGGGTGGGGGGAAAGGGAGGAATCCTGTATGACTTGAAAGTTGAAGCTTGGGTGATCAAGAAAATGGTAACATTATTGACAAACCAGAGATAGCTGTAGGAAGAGAGAGCTTGAGTGGCAAGTAAATGAAAGTACATTTTAGATGAGTGAATTTGACTCCTGAAAGAAAAGCCCAGACAATCCAAGTGCTGAATCAGTAATACAGACTCTTAAGCCCTTAGATTGGTAGGAAGGAGAGATTGGGGTAAGGCAAGGGGTCTTACATTCCATTGCAGGGCTTCTTTTTTTTTTTTTTTTTTTTTTTTTAACACTTCCCATTATGAAGATGGACCATAACTATTGGTCAGGATTTTTAACCATGGGTTTAAACCACATCTGGGAAATATATAATCATTTTCTCTGGGGCACAATGTCTAGAAAAATGCTTTGCTTAGCTAAGGCATAGGTCTGCTCCGAGAGTAGAATATGGGCTAGGTGACCTCTGGATGTGCTTTATAGTTCTGTGCTTCTATAATTATCTCAGGCTTCAAATCACTTTCTAGGGAACAGCAAATAATTCTTACTAATAAAACACAATTTGAAACTTGGAACTGAAATTACACATTTTCAATAAAGTGTTGTAATAAAGTCAGCGACTGGAGACTCCCCCCTAGGAATAAAGAGCGAAATGTATTGGTTGGCCACTCGTGCAAGGCAGAGCTAAAGTCTACATTGATTCATCACGTGCAAGATGTGGATGCTCTATGTAAGTTTTAAATATAAACCTGACAGTAAATGAAAGATCCGAAAGGACATTGTTATTTAACCGTGGAATCTGCAGTTAATATCAATAGGTGCTCTAAAGTCTAAATTCTGCATCAACCCCACTGAGAAACTTCTGCCTGATTCTAGTTCCTGCATTTAGTTCCTGTCTGAAACCTCTTTATTGGACAGTGGATGGAAATCCATCTCAGGGTTCTTTATAATTTTACCAACAATAAGAGAGCAGTGTTATTAGAAAAGGTAGCAAAGATATGGGGAGCTTTATACCAATAAAAGTTTATCCTAAATTCCCCCAGATTCAGAAGAGCAGTTAGTTGGGCAATTTGGTTTTTCAGAGACTTCAGTATATGACAGAGAGCAATTATTAACATAAATTATTTATGGTGCAGTTAATCATTTTCTTAAGGATTCTATTTCCCACAGACATGTAGTGCTTATGAAGTGTAGGCTTATACATATATTAAAGTGCAGTGGTTTCTCGAGTGTCTTCAGGTAGTAGGTGTTCCTCCAAAAATCAGGCCAGGGTCAGATAAGTTGGAGATGTTCTTTTATTTATTTATTTAAAAAAAATTTTTTTTTTTAACGTTTATTTATTTTTGAGACAGACAGAGCATGAATGGGGGAGGGTCAGAGAGAGGGAGACACAGAATCCGAAACAGGCTCCAGGCCCCGAGCTGTCAGCACAGAGCCTGATGTGGGACTCGAACTCATGGACCGCGAGATCATGACCTGAGCCGAAGTTGGCCGCTCAACCGACTGAGCCACCCAGGCGCCCCTGAGATGTTCTTTTAAACAAAATCTCTGTTTCTCTTTTGCACTTCTTTTCAGTACCTTTACGAAGCCCCATGACCCTCTCTCCCATCCCGTCCCACCCCCAAGGAAGAAATAGAAGCAGCATTTCCAACAGTATTCCAAAATCTTGGAATTATTTTAATGAGATTACTAGGGATCAAGTCCCATTGATGTTTTCTTTTTAAGGGAATACCAATTTTTTCCCCTCATGTTGGAAACTTGCCTCCCTAACCTCCCGCCTGTTTAAGTTGTAATAATGTCTTCGGTTCACATGGATCAAAGAAGCAAAAGAAACCTGTCTGGAGACTGAAAAGAGCAGCACAAACACACAAGTTTGAGCGTGCCAGTACATGCACTAGATAGAGCAGGGAGGAATTTGGGGGAGGGGTGGAAGAGAGGGAGAGAGAGAGGGGCAAAAGGGAGCTCTGAAAGTGCTTTAAGTCCCTCTTTGCACTTTGTTCAGCTATAGCCTTTACTTTGTGGTGGATTCCTTTTCTCTTAAGATTGAATTACTTCCTGTTCTCTCCAAAAGTGGTATAATGACTACAGTCACACAAGGACAGAGTAAGACCTAGAAAATAAGTCACTTCACAATCAGCTCCGTGCCTTTTCAACTACACGACTTGTACAGGTTTTGAATCACACTTTAGAAATAGCTTGTAGTTAATATTTTTTAATATTAGGAAATGAAATAATTTTTTCCATTGCAATACTATTAAAAGCTATTTATGTTTGCTTATCTATATCTGTGTGCATTGTATTTAGTTTATGCAACATTTAATAGAGAAAAGGACAAAATATAACACCTGTATCTACTATTTAAAATGAATAAATGTTAGTGCTCATGATGTTTGTTTAAAATGTGTTCCTTTTTAGAGAAATAAACAATAGATAATTTTGTTTCTGACCCTCTGATCCAGTCCCTTTGAACTCTTCCTAGAGGCGAATCTAATACGAATTTGGCATCTTTCCAAATCATACTATTATGCTTTTATGGTTTAGGACTCTCTGTTCAATACATATGTGTGCTTGAACAAAATGTATTTAAGCGGTATTTTATAATCCATAACACTCTGCAGTAGTGTTTTTACATTTAACATTATGCTTGCCTATGTATCCCCAATTTATTTTATTTTTATGAAGCAAGATTTAGCCTTATTTTGTAAACATTATCCTTTACTTGAGACGGGGCTTTGCCATGTTGTTGCGTGGCTGTGGTGTTTATCCTTTATGCCTGGATAAGCTCCCACTGAGTTGACATGAGAGTTTGCTTTACTGTTCTCATGTGATGTAGGTAATTACCATATATTTTTGGTCATTATAAATGAGTGAGGAAAGAAGTAAGTAAATGATATAATTTAGGATATTTGAATCTGAAATTAAGAGAAAGCCTCATTAACCGTGGCTTAAGCCACAAGTATTATTTGCTGTTTACATAAACCAGGGCCTGTTAATGGCTACACAGCAGTGCTTGGGATCAGCATCAGCTTTCTTTGCAATTCTCTGCGTGCCTCATGTGTACAACGTTACTGCCACGGCTTCAAATGTCACATCATCACGGGGCAGCCTCCAAGCCAGAGGGAATAGGGTGGGAGAAGAAAGGGCCTCTTTCTTTATGGTTCTCTTTTTCACCTTTCCCTAGGAGCTCCCAGCAGACTCCACTGTTTCGTAGCCAGAATCAGGTGATCTGTCTAAACAAGACTTAGCTCTGCAAACAACAGAATTATAGTGATTGACTTGGGCGGACATGATTCTGTTCTAGGACTAGGCACATCAACCTCCCCTCCCCCCACATACACACCAGAGATTTCACCTGGCAAACGGAGTGGAAATGGTGGTGTATTAGTCACGGTTCTCCAGCAGAACAGAACCAATGGGAGATAGATATCTATATACCTCTATATTATCCATCTACATAATTTAGTATAAAGAACTGGCTCACTTGATTATGGATGTGGACAAGTCCCCAGGTCTGCAGGGTGAGTCAGCGAGCTGGAGACTCAGGAGAGCTGATGGTTTAGTTCTGACTCCAAAGGTCTCAGAACCAGAAAGGACAGTGGTGTCGTGCCATTCTGGAGACTGGCAGGTTTCTAACCCAGGAAGAGCTGATTTTTCAGTTCAAGTCTGAAGGCAAGGAAAAAAGCTGATGTCCTAGTATGAAGGCCATCAGGCAGGAGAATTCTCTCTTGCTAGGTTCAGGGTCAGCCTTTCTGTCTTATTCAGGCCTTCCACTAATTAGACAAGGCCCACCCACATTATGGAGGGCAATCTACTTAATCTACCAATTTAAATATTTTCTTATTAAAAGTTTTTTAATGTTTATTCATTTTTGAGAGAGACAGAGCATGAGTTCAGGAGGAGCAGAGAGAGAGGGAGACACAGAATCCAAAGCAGGCTCCAGGTTCTGAGCTGTCAGCACAGAGCCTGACATGGGGCTCAAACTCATGAACTATGACACTATGACCTGAGGCAAAGTCGGATGCTTAACTGACTGAGCCACCCAGGCGCCCCTTAAATGTTAATCTTATCCAAAAACACACTCACAGAAACTCCCAGAATAACGTTTGACCCAAGATATGGGCCCCCATGGCCCAGTCAAATTGATACATAAAATTAAGCATCACGGGTGGTTAGGTAGGGAGCGAACAGTGTCTGCTTCAGAAGTGAGGACTATCATTGTATAGCTTTTGGGTTTTTTTTAATAGCAGTATGTTTCAAATAATGGATTATTGACTTCAGTGGACGGGAAATATTTTTAACATTTTTGATATGTATTTTCCAAATGCTTTCTTAAAATACTTCTATAATTTTCAGTCTCTAGCAGTGCTTTAGAATATGTTTCCTGCATTACTCTCAGCATTTAGGTATTTTTTAAAAATAGGTCTGGAGGTTATTGGGTGTGAAGTATTACTAATTATTACTTTAATTTTCACTAAGTTTGATAAATAGGATAGATTTTTATCTTGTTTGTCTCATACTTGTATTTCCTTTATTTTGCATCTCTCTAATGAACTCTTAGCAGTACTCAAACATTTTATAGGTACCTTATGTTTATTATATATAAGTATATAAGGTATAAGAATATATATTTATCTCTCATATCTCTTTTCTGTGTCTTTCCATGAACTCTCACTTTCCTTTTTATTTAAATATTGTTACATTATTGGTACACAGGTGTTTTACTTTTCTTAATCTTATCTATTTTGACCTTTTCATTTATAATTTATCCTTTTATTTGAATCTTTTGTTATGATAAACACTTCCTTGTGGTTTAATTTTAATCTGCTTAGAATTTGGTGTGGAGTAAAGCATAGTTTTCTGAATATTATTTATTAAATAAAGGTTCCCATTGTTTCTGTATGCTTATTTTATGATTTATAAATTTTATGGACTGAATTGTGCAACCCTGCCCCTCCAAATATTGATGCCCTGACCCCCAAGGTGACTGTTTATGGAGATGGGTTCCGTAGGGAGGTGATTAAAGTTAAATAAAATCAGGGTGGGGCCCTCATCTGATAGGATTGTATCCTTAGAAGAAGAAGAAGAAACACCATAGATCTATTTTTTCATATAGAGAAGAGGCCAGATGAGGATACAGAGAGAAAGTGGCCATCTATAAGCTAGGAAGATGGGTCTCAATGGAAACCAACCCTGACTGTACCTTGATTTTGGATTTCTAGCCCCCAGGACTGTGAGAAAATAAACTTCTGATGTAGAAGCCACCCAGTCTATGGTATTATTGTGTTATGGCAGCCCAAACAGACAAATACAACAACATTCTTAGATTTATTGGGATCTTTTCTTGAAAGCTATTGTTGCTTCTATTAATATATGCTAGTAACAGAAATCTCAATTTATATAAACATATATGTATATATAGTACCATCCCAACAGATTTTTTTATTAAAAATTTTTTTTAAATGTTTACTTATTTTTGAGAGAGAGAGAGAAACAGAGTGCAAGCAGGAGAGGGGCAGAGAGAGAGGGAGACACAGAATTTGAAGCAGGTTTCAGGCTCTGAGCTGTCAGCACAGAGCCTGACATGGGGCTCAAACTCACAAACTGTGAGATCATGACCTGAGTCAAAGTCAGAGGCTTAACCAACTGAGCCACCCAGCTGCCCCTCATCTAAACAAATTTTGATTATTATTTCTGTTTTATATTTTGTAGTCTGCCCTTTACGTAATATTTTTTGGATATAAAATTATACTTTATTATTATTATTGTTTTGATGAGAGAGAGAGCATGAGTGGAGGAGAGGAACAGAGGGAGAGAGAGAGAGAGAGAGAGAGAGAGAGAGAGAGAGAATCTTAAGCAGGCTCCCTGCTGAGCTTGGAGCCAGATGTGGGACTTGATCCCATGACCCGGAGATTATGACCTGAACTGAAATCAAGAGTCAGATGCTCACCTGACTGAGCCACCCAGGTGCCCCCAAATTATACTTTAAATAAAATATGGTCTGTCAGTTGTTCTGAGTTTCTTGGTGGTACCTAGCCTCCATTGAGAAGAGTTTATAAACTCGAGCTTCTTGGTTCATCTGCAGTGTTAGGGGCCCATATGGCTCAGCATGCCTTCTGTGGAGTAGGAGCTACAAAATGTGAACAAGGGTGGTTGAGGAGAGAAGGTAGAATTCCTAGGGTCTCTCTGGGGGCAAATCTGGCTAAAATATGGAGGAGTTGGCATTTCCAATTATCATTCTAAATAAAGCTGAGAACAAAACACAACTACTTAGCATTTGGATTCTACAAAAACATTTAAATATTTTCTTACTGTAAATTGCACCTATGAGTACACTATTTGGATAAATATTTAAAAAAAAATTTTAAATATTTATTTATCATTGAGAGACAGAGACTGAGCATGGGAGAGGCAGAGAGAGAAGACACAGAATCCAAAGCAGGCTCCAGGCTCCGAGCTGTCAGCACAGAGCCCGACGTCGGGCTTGAACCCACAAACCACGAGATCATGATCTGAGCTGAAGTTGGACACTTAACCGACTAAGCCACCTAGGCGCCCTGGATAAATATTTTAAACACCATTTTAGAAACATTAAAATGACTTAAAAAAATTTTTTTAATGTTTATTTACTTTTTGAGAGGGAGAGAGAGAGAGAGAGAGAGAGAGAGCGAGCAGGGGAGGGGCCGAGGGAGAGGGAGACACAGAATCCAAAGCAGCCTCCAGGCTCTGAGCTGTCAGCCCAGAGCCCGATGCGGGGCTCAAACCCATGAATCGTGAGATCATGACCTGAGCCGAAGTTGGACACTCAACTGACTGAGCCACTCAAGCACCCCTAAAAACAACTTTTAATATATTTTTAGCAATTACTTGAATTTTTGTTAATGCAAGGTTCTCTGGGAGATAAAACATGAATTTAAAGTTGTCTTAAAAATTGTGTCTCATTTGTCCCTAGGATCAACTCTTTTGTCTGAATTGACTGAACAATCCAGCTGAACTGCATACTGATTTTATTTGCTTGTCAATAGTTTTGATTGGTTACTCAGTTGATTTGTTGGCATTGCATAGATACAGCCCGAAATAAATTTCTTGTTCTGGAGGAGTAGAGCTTAGGCTGTTCATTACTATTTAGAAAGAAAGAGTTTCCAAAAGAAAACGGAACGATTCAGTATTGATGAATTTCATTTTGCTTTAAATCACAAACTATGATAATGAAAAAACAAAGAAGCTTAGGCACAATTGGAAGGTATGCCTCCAGTCTTGAATACTTCAGAGTGCCCCCTCACTATTCACAACTGTGAAATAGTCCAGAAGCCTTGGTTGCTAGTTGTGAGTCTTCGACAGGCGCGGTATATGTTATACTGAGGACATTTTTAGAAATAAGTCATTGTTTCAGTATTAGAATCAATGTCATCACTCTTTGGTCTTCCTCTTTCACCACACAAAGGACTCCTGGATGCTGCTTTTGGTCCAGACAAGGCTCAGCAGATCCCATTCTCAAATGTGGTATCTAGATCATCTAGATACTTCCATGTCCATAAAGACCCTTTTCACTAGGGCTGAGTAAACCTGGCTTAATTTTGGGGGGGTACTCCAAGGTAGCTTATGACTTGAGAGACAGTAAGTCCAAGTATAGCAAATTAATGGGACAGAATGGAATTTTTTTGTTGGTCAGAGCTTAACTAAATTTGGTAGTGATCCCTTGAGGAAGGAAGAAAAAAAAAACCTAATTCAACACCCAATTATTTTTTAAAAAAGGATCTAAAGACATAGCAGGAAATTAGACCAGCCAGTTTGACATCAGTTAAGTCTCAGAAGCATTTTAAAAAGATCAAATGCTGGAACATTTAAAAAGCACAGCTTGATAACAGTCAATTAAGGTAGCCTCAGGATGTGGCCAGGAGATTTTAGTAATTTGTGTGTGTACAGCATGGGTGGAAAATCTGAAAAGCATTGCCATAAGAATCAAGAAAAACATAGTAAAAATCATAAAGCAGGATATGGCTATTTGACAGAGTTCCCCCCCTCTTTTGTTCCTTTTTACTTAATAACTGAAGCATGGGATCCTGGGGACCAAAAGAGCCTGGCAAATTGAATTAATAGTTTAGTAAACTTAGGTATAAGTGAATTCATTTTTAAGTCCTTGGCAACTAAGTTTTGTGTTCCAACTGCTGTTATTTAGTGACACTAAGATTTTGGGGCAAAGGGGTCTGGTTGCGGTAGAATCATTTAGGGCAGTACTTTTCAGAGTGTAGTCCATGGGCTGATGCCATTCTATGAACTGTTATCTTCAGGAAGACAAGTACAGAAATTGTGAATATTTAGAAACTCTTATAGCAGAGTGACCAAGTACTTTCCTAAAAACATGGAGTTGAATTTTATATATCTTTGCTTTTTTAAAAAAAGGGCAGTCTTAGCAATTAATTTTATTGTGTTTTGTAAAATTATAGGTCTATGCCTTGTTGAAATAAAAAAAAAAATCCCTTCCCCACAAATAGTTTGAGAAGCACTGATAAAGACATTTCTTAAAGAAATAGTATTTAATGTATGATGTATACCATGTTATTAGAAAATACCAACCTGTTTTTCCTGTAGTGAAAGAAATCCAATCATAATTACCTCAAATACATTTGTAAGTGGCTTTCAAAAATAGGTATTTGAAGAAACTCATTGGGTTAAAAGATTACAGGACCTGAAAGAAGTCTTTTGTTGTGAGCTACAGCTAAGGCTACAGTGTGAGTGGAAAGGTAGACTGGATTACTGTTCCAGTTAATTCTTCAGGCCTTTCCTGTGTCAGAAATTTATGTGTCCTTTGCCATGTGATTTTGCATTTCCTGCAATTGTAGGTCAAGTAAGTATCTTACTCGGCTGTATTGACACTGGGTTTCACGAAGTCACTTGGCTAGTGGAATGTGAACAGAAGTGCTAGGGTACCCAGGTTCTGAGACAAAGCCTTAAGAGGCATCGTATATTTCTTGTGGCTCTCTGGTGTGACCGTCTTGGTAAGGTCATGACGTCAGCTATGAACGTGGGTCCTGGAATGAGACAGATCAGAGGTAAACCTGACCCAGGGCTTAGAGTCCAGTGAGCCACACTGCAGCCTGAGGTGGAGGCGTCCCTACCTACAGGCCAGAAAAGTGACTGCTGATTGGATGGCACGTGATTTTGAGGTGTTGTTTTTTGTTTGTTTGTTTGTTTGTTTTTTAACATGGCGTCATTGCAGGAAGAGCTGGCCGGCACAGTTGGATTATGATACTTTCCACAGTCACCCAATGGCATTCAGTTTTCCTTCCCAGCCTGGAAACCTCTTCTGCGTGCTGTTCTCACAAATTCTACTACCTATTTGACATTTGAACTTAATATCACTAATGGGCAACTCAAATGTAACTGTATTCAACCCTGAACTCTTGATTTTCCTCCAACTACAGGCTACTCCACGTCTTGGTAAATGGCAGCTCGCTTTTGTCTGTTACTCAGACCAAGGCCTTTGGAGTCATCTTTGAATTCCTTTTTTTTTTTTTTCTCCATATCCCACATCTAGTGGGATGTGAAATACATTGAAGTACATCCTTTTGTTTTTAAATTTTTTTAGTGTTTATTTATTTTTGAGAGAGAGAGAGCATGCACGAGTGAGCAGGGGAGGGGCAGAGAGAGAGAGGGAGACACAGAACTCAAAGCAGGTTCTAGGCTCCTGGCTCCACACTGTCAACACAGAGCCCGATATGGGGCTCGAACTCACAGACTGTGAGATCATGACCTGAGCTGAAGTTGGATGCTTAACACACTGACACATCCAGGCACCCCCAAGTACATCCTTAATCTAACCATTTCTCATCTCCTCCCTTACGGGCTCCCTAAGAAACACTCCTTAGCTACTCTTTTTTTTTTTTAATTCCACTTTTTTAAAAAATATTTTTCAATGTTTTTTTATTTTGAGAGAGAGAGAGAGAGAAGCATGATCAAGGGAGGGGCAGAGAGAGAGAGGGAGACACAGAATCCAAAGCAGCCTCCAGACTCTGAACTGTCAGCACAGAGCCTGATGAAGGGCTCTAACCCATGAGCGAGATCATGACCTGAGCCGAAGTTAGACACCCAGCCGACTGAGCCACCCGGGCGCCCCTTTTTTATTCCATTCTTAGTTCTGAGATCTGTTCTGTCCACGTACCAGGCTGGTTAGCCTTTAAAATGGATGTCACATCATCTGACTCTTCTTCCTCAAGCCCTCTGTTGCCTTCTCAACTCACTCTGAGTTCCTTGTGAAGGCACTGTCATGGCCTAAGTGGCCCTACTTGTCCTAGACCAACTGTCTCTCGAGTCTCCTTCCCTGTCGCTTGCTCCCCTGTTGGTGCACATTAGCCACCTGGTCTACCTGCTTTCCATATGTACCCTAAGTATGTTTCTGCTGCAGAATCTCTCCTTGGAATGGTCTCTTCCAGGTATCTGCACGTTTTGCTTCCTTATTCCCTTTGGGAATCTGATTGCATGCCACTTCACTTGGCCCCATCTGGAATAACTCCTTCTCCACTGCTTCCTGTCCTGTGCTTTGAACTTGCCCTTGATCTTATCGCCCACCATCTGCCAGGTTACATACTTACGCATTTATTATCTACTTCCACTCACTAGGAAGGGAAGCTTTCTGAAAAACCGGCACTGTCCTTTCCGTGGCTGGATTGCCAGCATTAAGAGCGGCATTTTGGCACTCAGCACATAGAAAGATGATATTAAATATCTATTGGTGAAAGCATGAGTTCAATGCTTTTGGAAAGAATATGGCCATGTTAAACCTTGAGTATTTTAAGTGCGAGTCAGGGACTCAAATGCTGCCTGATGATAATAAAAAGTAAAAAAGCTCAACTTCTGTTCTGAAAAGAAGTTGATGTTGACCAGATAGGAAAATCTTTTGGTCATGGATTTTAAAGAACAAAAGCACTTGGTTAACATTAATATGGGGGACGTTTTAATTTTAGCATTGAAGATAGGAAAGTAAGTTACATTCAGGGTTTTTAATTTGTATGGAATATTCTATAAGGATTTTCGGTCCATATTTGAGCAAGTTCGGTTGCAGAGCTTGCCCAAAGATAGAATTTAAGAAAGAATCAGGGAATATTAGAACTGTTTTTATTTTAGGCGGGAGAATAACACCTCTCCCTGAAAACTTTAAGGAACTATGGGAAGGCAAGGTTGGCCAGGTAGGAGGTGGTGACTGTCGCTCGCAGATTTTGCCCACGCTAGCACTTTCCTGGCATTTCGGCAACACCCCACTTTGGTGAGGACTCTGTATGTTATTTCAGCAGCAAAATCTCCGCCAAGATCATGAAGCGAGTGCAAACTCCAGGAAATCTTGTAAAAGAAGCAAAAATGTTGTCATATGCTTGGATGTCAGATCAGCGGAGGCAAAACTGCAGCGTTTGTAGACCAAAATCGTACTAAGTATGGCAGTTCTGGGGCTTCCATCAGAAGTTGCTGCTCAGAGGTGACAGAATTCCTAACATCATTTCAAATCTACTCTGAGTATTAGGCTGCTAATCTCCAGACGTGTGTACACATGTCACTACTTTCTAGCACTGAGCGTTTACATAGGACTCTGCACACAGATGCATATTACGAAAGGGCAAAAACAAGGGGAAGAATGATATCATGTCTTTAGAAGAATTAAAAAAAATTCAATTTTATTCTGACTTATTTTGTCTTAAGTGAACACACACACAAAAAACGTTTAATTTTATCTGGAGAAGAAGGGGATGTAAATAACAGTTGTTAAATAACTGATGTGCCAGGCACAATGCTGGGAAATTCACATATGTTTCCTAGCTATAGTATGAATTTATATCTTGTGTGTAACCACTTTTAAAGATTAGAGTATTTTGGAGTCAGACACTTTCACTATTTCTTAGGGTGAAGGGGATATGAAAGCAAGTTTCATCAGATAGTCTACCTGAGACACAGAATTAAGTATTTTGCTTCAAACAGCACAGCAAGACCAGAGTAGGGCAAGGAAATTATTTTATTCTCAGGATAGAAGCTTTCATGGAAGTGTCAGCTGCTTTTGTAAGTTTTTGTGAGTTTCATGTACTGTGTTTGTAAGTTTCATGGGCAATTTATATCTGACTTTTAAGCAGTATTACAGTGTAGATCGTTCTGTGTGATGAATATTCAGTAAAACAGTTTTTACCCCCTCAGATAAGGAACTGTAAATGATTGAGGAGCGTCACCTTGAATTTTTTCTTTTGGCTTTTTTCTGCTTGTATTCAGAAGGGCCCTTTGGAGCAAAACTTAGTGACCGTATCTTTTTCTCCAATGGAAATGTCACTTGTCTATTTTTTTCCCCCTTCTGTCTGCTTCAGCTGTATATGATCTTCATGCAGTCTTAAGTACTATGCAGTATTTGAAAATGAATTGAATCCTGAAAGTTTTTCTATTTATTTATTTATTTATTTATTTATTTATTTATTTATTTATTTATTTTCCTGGTAACTGCACAAATCCATTAAGCATTTTGTTATTCCCTGGGGGTTGAGTGATTTATTATCCTGACCCTGCTGGTCAGATAAGCAAAAGCCTAACTCAGAATGAACAACCGTCTCTCTTTCTTTGAGTGATGGGCACAGAATTTTAAATAATGGTCGGCGAACAGGGAAAAAACACAAGAAAAGAAAAATGCGTGATTTTCACTTTGCATTAACTATCAGTTACTCTAAGCAGAAAATTTTGTTTTTCTTCTCTCTGAAAACATAGTCTTCATTTAATTTTATTGGAAATTAAGCACTTTGATTAAGGAAATATATTAAGTTAGTAGATAATATAGCCCTCTAAAATGTTCTTGTTTCCTTTCTCTTTCTCTTTTGTGTGTTTGTGTTTAATTTGTTTGGTCTCAGTTTTTCCTAACTTAGGGTGAAAGGGACTAGGAAGTAGTTTCTAGTTTCACGTGTAGAATCATTCTTCAGTTATTTACCTTATGCCAGGTTCAGTGTTGGTGCTTGAGAAAACAGGATGGGAGAATAAGCTGTGTGCATAAGAAGAGGTCGTGTGACCAAGCAAGGATGCATTGCTACACAGTTTTACACCAAGTCGGGACAGCAGTGGAATCAAAGAAGAGAGAGCCTTCCTGCCGCCATTCAGGCCTTCACGGAAAATGGGATAGTTGAGCTAAATCTTGAAAAATGTTTGCGCGATGTTAAGATAATAGGGAAGATTGTTTGCTAGCTAAGATAAATAACCCTGTGCAGTCAAGGGGAACTGCCCCAATCTGGGCTAGAGAGAGATGCACTCAACATCAGTGTGTAGCCACTGGAGGGTGTGGAGCCCAAAGTGAGGGCAGCAGAGCTGACTGGGCACCTCTGGGGGGCAGAGTTGCAAGTGGGCATGGAAAGACAGGCTTACAGGGAAAACCCAAACAGTGTGTACAGAGAATGAGTGCACCAAGAGTGATATTAGAGCTTACTCAAACTTTTCAGAGAATCTGGACTGAACCACAACCTGTGGTTTTATCTTCTAGGTTACTAGTTTCCTGAATGAGTGGGTTATCAATATGAAAATCGAAAAGGGGCATGAATTATCAAATACCACTTTATTTAATGATTATTGATGACACACATACAAAAACACTTCCATAAACATTTATATTTAAGATATGATATAAAAGCATTTGGCAGCAATAAGACCATTAAAGTACATGAATGTTTAGATGTACCTATCTTTGACCCTGAAATTCTACCTTCAGGATTTTATTTTATTTTTTTATTTTTATTTTTATTTTTATTATTTTATTTTATTTTTTAAAATTTATTTTTTGGGAATGAGAGAGAGAGTGAGCATGCAGGAGGGGCAGAGAGAGAGACAGAGACAGACAGAGGGAGACAGACACACCCAAGCAGGCTCCACACTGTCAGCGCAGAACCTGTCGTGAGGCTCAAGCTCATGAACCGTGAGATTCATGACCTGAGCCGAAACCAAGAGTCGGTTGCTGACTGAGCTATCCAGGCATCCCTACTTTCATGAATTTGTTTTAAAGAAATACTATATATTCATTCTTTGTTAAATAAGAGAAGATTACCTAAATGAATTATGTTTCATTGTACAATAGAATATTCCATTGAAAAAAAAGATGAAATACATTTATTGACATGTAAGGATAGCCTCATTGCTACTGTTTAAATGCAGATTGTAAGCAACCTATATAAGTTATATATATTTTTAATATACATATAGAAAGAGGCTGGAAAGATCTATATCCAAATGTTAGCTGTATTCACCTCTGGTAAATCATCACTAGATGATTTTCACTTTTCACTTTTTAATTTTATAACATTTTATAATGCCCTTATGTTGTTTTTAAATTTTTTTAATGTTTGTTTTAGAGAGAGAGAGAAAGAGTGTGTGTGTGTGTGTGTGTGTGTGTGTGTGTGCGCGCGCGCGTGAAGGGGAGGGGCAGAGAGAGAGGGAGACACAGAATCTGAAGCAGCCTCCAGGCTCCGAGCTGTCAGCACAGAGCCCCATGCGGGGCTCGAACTTGGGAACCATGAGATCATGACCTGAGCTGAAGTAAGATGCTTAACTGATTGAGCCACTCAGGCTCCCCTATGTTTTTGTTGTTTTCACAGTAAGTATATATTATTTTCAAAATCTGATAAAAACACAATTAAATTATCACGTCATTTATTTGGAAGTTATTTTGGCATTGTGATTGGAAAAAGACCAGGGGTTGCCACCTTTGATGAGCATAGGATTCAGCAGATCTACGGTGAGACCTGGAGCTCTGCATTTCCCGCAAGCTCCCAGGCATGACCATTGTTGCTGGTTGTGGACCACAGTTTGAACAGCAGATTCTCATTAAACTAGAAAAAGCCTGTGTTGCAAGATTTCATTGCTTCTGTTGGGCCTCTTTTATTCCAGGCAGAAATTTGCATGGAATAATAAAGGACTTCTGGAAAACAAAACTGAAACAGTTGTTACCATTCAACGGCTCTCTTAACTGCTAGAGTAACTGGATTCCATCTCTGCCTTGTCCAGAGATTCAAGATACCCTTCTGAATTCATGGCCACCCTGGGCCTCCTAATCTCAGGAGAGAGCCTTCCTCTCAAATAGTCTTTCTACAGAGCTGGAGTAACCATCCCCATTTGAAGCTTGCCCCTCATAAATTTCTTTTCCTTAGAATACTGTATTGGTGATTTTCTCTTATAAAATAATCAAAGCTTAAATATAAATATTTTCTTGGAGCGCCTGGGTGGCTCAGTAAATTGAGCATCTGACTCTTGATCTCGGCTCAGGTCATGATCACACAGTTTGTGAGTTCAAGCCCCGTACTGGGTTCTGTGCTCATGGTGCAGAGCCTGCTTGGGATTCTCTCTCTTCCTCTCTCTGCCCATCCCCTTCATGTTCTTTTTCTCTCTCAAAATAAATAAGTAAACTTAAAATATCTATTTATCGATAGATATAGAAATACTTTGACTTTTTAGTCTTTTCCAAATTGCTTTAACTTTGTAACATGTATGGGTTACATAGACATGTTTAAAAAAAAAAAACCAAAAAACAAGGGAATAAAGCAGCAGTTCAGTCCAGGCAAGGTCATGATGGAGGGTTTTACCAAAATGTGTCTGCCTCTACCACCAGCACAGCTATCTACTCAGGCTTTAGTCAAATTTCTCCCCTGTTCTCAGTTAGATTATTAAACTAACACAAGCTTTAGCAATTCAGTTGTAAAGGGCTAATACAATTAAAAGAAAAAGAGAAAAAGAACGAAAAGTGTCAAACTAATCCTGTCAGGCTGCTTGACTAATCAACCAAAATTTCTTTTATATTGTTCTTGTTAATGAGCTGGCTGGTAAAGCAGTCAGTATGCACAATATTTTTGAATGTCTAATTTTGGTATTAGCAAAGGACACAGCGGTGGCAGTGTGCCATGTATCTGTTGCTAATTCATTTATTTGGTGTAGTCTGTTCTGCCTGCACTTGGGTTTCTTGAATGCAGATTATTACAGCAGCAGAGACAGATTTACCCTAAAGCTAAAAGTGCATTGTATTCACATGATGGCGAGCCTTTGCCGGAATTTACTAGAATTAGGTACTTTAACCTCCCTAAATTAAGTTCTGTCTCTCTACTTCCCTCCCTCCGGTAAGACTTCTCTGCAAGATATTCAATACCTGAGCTTTTGTAATGAGCAACCAGCGACCTGGGGGCTTGTGGATGATATCCAGAAGATACCCGTAATAGCAGTTCATGGAGAGTTATAGATGCATTTTTAAAAGAATTAATGACTAGGCTCTTGAGTTGTTTGATAGTCCAGCTAATGAAAGAAGGGAATAATATGGACATATTGGAAAATTATTTACATTTCCTGCTGATTGGACACAAAAGAGGGTCATTGTCAAAGATAACATGAAAGCCATAATCTGCCACTGGACCAAAGACAGCTGATTTGTTAGCGGCTGTCCATAAATCCAAGAATATTTAAGATGAGTCATTGCAGAGGGAGTCTTGAAAAGCTTTGCATTCCAACAAACTGTACGTGAAAGACACTTGATAGTTTCCCCCAAAGTGGCCACAATTCTGAGCACAGTAGAAGATGTGACGATAACAAATGGTGGAGCTGAAAGAAACCTTTGTAAAATGGCAACAAAAAACCCACATTTTGGTCACCTTTGTTGGAGAAAGGACTGAATTTTATTTTCTCTCTAGAAAATATCACAATTTTGTGGGGCACCTGGGTGGTTCAGTTGGTTGAGCGTCTTACCCGACTTCTGCTCAGGCCACAATCTCACGGTTTATGAGTTTGAGCTCTGCACTGGGCTCTGTGCTGACAGCTCAGAGCCTGGAGCCTGCTTCAGATTCTGTCTCTCTCTCTCTCTCTCTCTCTCTCTCTCTCTCTCTCTCTCCCTCTCTCTCTCTGCTTGTCTCTCTCTCTCTCTCCCCCTCCCCCACTCACTCTCTGTCTCTCTCTCAAAACTAAATAAACATTAAAAAAATTAAAAAAAATAAAAATATTACCATTTTGTTGTCCTATAAAGAGACGAAGTACATACAAACAAAAATAGCTAACTGTTATAGAGGCAGGCCAGTTAATTTAATAAGAATAAATAAGTTTTCTGGATCTCCTGAAGTTCTTAACAATTATCGTTGTTTAAAAATTTGTCAGTTATTGTACTTTATTTGCCTGCTATTCTAAATGAACAGTCATTTTTCAACCAAATTTTACATTTGCCATTTTGTATTCTTAAAGAAGGACTTCAAAAGCTTCAAAGCTTCAAGTCCTGCTACACGTGGTGATGTCCCCAATAATTGGAATGACTGGAAAGTCTAGGTGCCTCACATGGGATGTTCCCAGCATGTTAACATATTGACATTTTCACAATAAAAGGGAAAAGGGCCTTTTCACAATACAAGGAAAAGCTCTAGGAATTCGCGAAGAAGTTAAGAAAAAGTGAAAAAATAGACACACTTTCCTTTATTGCGAAAGTGGCTGGTTTTGTGTCATCCAGAACCCATTATGTTTTCCCAAGTTAAGCATCCTGGGGAGGCTGTAGGTGCAGATGAAAAAGCTGAAGACAATCCCATCTGGGTCACCACCCTCCCACTGTCCCAGCTCACACACACACAAAAAAAAAAAAAAAAAAAAAAAGATGAAGACGGTTACCCTTTGATCATGTTTTGGATTTTGGTGAAATTGGTCTCTGTTAAATACAGTGTTACCTAGGGCTAATGTCTCAAAGGAGAAAACAGAGGCTCAGAATATAAAGGAAGAATGAAATTCTAAGTGTCCATGCATGAGGTTTCTAAAAACAATTAACTGGGCTAGAATTGTATTAGTATCACTGTGGTTTGGGATAGGGCACTCATTATGATGCTTCATAGCTTTTCAGTCCTCTGCCCCACTCCCACCTGCCCCATAAACCCAATTATTTTCAGTGCATGATTATGTTGTATGTGAGCTTTCTCCAGGACCTATTTATGACAATAAAGCAGAAACACCTGTGTTTATACCTTGCCTATTTGTAAAGGATTTGGAGTAGCTTCTAAGATAAGCATGATGTAAAGCAAGGAACGGGGCTTAAAAGAGGAGCAGTCATCTGATGCGAGCAGAGTGTAGAAATGTTATAAACAACAAATATAAGACAATGACAAAAAAAATTGTCCCCAAAGGAAGATGTGCTGATAAATAAAACTGGGCACTGCTTTGACGCTTCCTGGCACCCAAGGTAGAAAGGAAAAACACATCTTAATGGCGTTTTCATTTTGGGATGAAATGGATCACAGAAATTCAAAAGTTGAGACCCATTTGGAGAAAATATTTCCACGCTGTGTGGGGCTCAGAGCAAGTGCTCACAAAATGTGGGTGGAAGAAATACAGACTTTGCAGTCAGATAACCTGGTTTTCATCCAAGGTGATAACAAGCTCATCTACTTGTTAGTGTTCTGACCTTGAACATGTTATTTACTTCTTTGAACTTGGTTTCATTGGCGACAGGGGCATAATAATAGCAACTATCTCAGAAGCACACAGTAAGTACCTAATGATGTTATATTTTAATATTATTATTTTACAAAAGCTGTGGAAATGTAGCTGAGATGTATAGATTATTATATACCATTTTAGGAAAATAAGGGACATAACATTGGATTTCTGATTCAAGGAAAGCATTTCGGTGGACACTTTGATTTCTGACTAAAGGTCCAGCCCGTGACAATTACCCAGGAAAAAATGTCTCTCCCTGGGCAGATGCTAGGAGAGATCTCTTTTCTGAATGCTTTGAAATTTGGTCACGGACTCATGAAAATAGACGTTGTGCGCAAGATCCTGGCCCTGATGTTTACCGCACGTGGTCTGTGGTTGAGGTGCAGCTGGACTGTCAGGGCCTGTGAAGGGGGGCTGTCAGGTCTCTTACTACATGACCCTGCTGGAACTCTCTGGGCCAGCTTGCCAGAGAAGTGTCCGGCTTGCCCACCTCTCCTTCCCCCTGTGACTGAGGTCACTGTGCTTGTGTTCAGGAGACTCTTCGGGTTTGAGCAACCTGGTTAAATCTGCCCACTCCTCCACGGTAGATAATCATCAGCCTTTCGAAGTTTTGAGTTACTGTGCAGCAGGAGGACAGCAGGTGCCAGACAGGAGCGAGCTGCCCTGTGAGACCCTGTACCTCCAGCACTTTGAGCTTTGGGTTTCACCTTGCCCCTGCACATTAGGACAACGGTGTGGTGAGCAGCGTGTCTGCCCCCACCCGCTGTGGAGCCGGGGAGGCTACAGCATGTTGCTGGTATCACAGAGCCATTTAAAGGCTGTGACTGTTGTTGCTATCTCTGTAAAAATGGACTGGATATTGCCTTTTAGACTGAAGGAGGGGAACGGAACCTACCAGATTTTATGTCTGTTTTATATCAGCTTTCAACCTTAAACAACTATATTAAGTGCTCTTTGGGTTAGACTGAAATGCTTGAAGAACCTCATTATCGTGTTTAATTATCGTGGCATTTCGTAAAAGGAGAAAGAGGAGTCTGGCTGGGAGAATCCTGCCCTCTGAGTGCTGATGGTGCTGGTTTGGATTTCAGTAACCACTAGAAGGTGCATTTTGCATTTCTTGCAGATATACTTTGCAAGAGAGGAAACTGGGAAAGGACAGGGAGGGGGGAAAAAAACACGCCACCGATCTGTTTTCTTTTTTGAAATTGTAAATTACATAAAAAAAAAAGAAATAGAAACATGAATAGACAAAGACTTTATTTATTGCCAGGAGAGACCCATTAGGATGCTGCACTGTGTTTCCATGGCATTGTGGAGACATAAACAGAAAACACGGACTAATGCATTCAGTTAGGCACAGATTTTAAAGTCTAATGTGCAATCTAAATATATATCACATGTATTCTTGCTATTTATTTATCTATTGTATATCCAGCAGCGAAGGGGGAGACTGCCTAACTAATGGGAGGCTGTGATCCGTTTGTAAATGTGCCGACATGTTCAAGCCTCTATTTGTGATGTGTCTGTGGCTTCTCTGTGCTCTTTGTTACCTTGCAGTCCCATCTTGCTTACCTTTGCCTCTTAACTAGAGTACAGCAAAGGCAAAAAGCCTTAATTCACCTTCCAGTCAGGTAACCTACTGGAGGGAAGGGAGTTGGGATAAGTGTGTGTGAATCACTGTGAGTGATGAGGACACAGCAAATTGGAGAGCCCATGCTCTCTTGACAAGCAACAATTCTCGACAAGCATAAATGGAGGTTTATTTCATAAGATCTGACAAATTTTCAAGAGAATCTGTAAATCTGCATTTTACTGATGGGCAAATTTTCGAGAGAATCTGTAAATCTGCATTGTTACTTGAAATCTCCTGATTAAAGAAATTAGCATATTTGTTGGCCAAACGCAACAGAGCAGGAAGGGTACCAGGGCTGCCGGTTTATGACATCTGATTTGTGATAACAACTTCACTGTGGTTGTTGCTGTTGTTTTCTAAAGGCAAAGAGCCTTCACCCCTTCGGTGATGCGCACTGCACATTGCAGTCATGCGATCGCATCAGTACCACAGGATAGCCCACAATCCAGGGCTTTGACTCCTGTTCGGTGCTCCCTCCTAGTCGTCTTGGTTGATTCTTGCCCATTGATTCTTTAGAAAGTTCAGCTGGCTTTTCCTTGGAGAATAGCATCAAGGTAGAAGGGAATTGAAAAGCACAAACCCAAAGTAGAGAATAACATGACACTCTTCCAAAGAGCTCCTCAGTGAGAGAACAACTTATCAGAAGAGAAGAGTAATTTCCTTCTTTTGGGATCATGGTTACAAATAGGATGAATGGCACTCAACAAAGAATTCATTATCAGGGCGCCTGGGTGGCTCAGTCGGTTGAGGGTCCGACTTCGGCTCAGGTCATGATCTCGCGGTTCGTGAGTTCAAGCCCCGCATCGGGCTCTGTGCTGACAGCATGGAGCCTGGAACCTGCTTCAAATTCTGTGTCTCCCTTTCTCTCTGCTCCTCCCCTGCTCATGCTCTGTCTCTTTCTCTCCTTCAAAAATAAAAAATAAACATTAAAAAAAAAAAGAATTCATTATCAAGTCAGTTAACCCTAGGACCAGAAAATAGGTTCAGGGAATGCTGCTTATAATTATTATTCGTTTGCATGAAATCACTTGGTATCATTTGGGTCTCCTCCCGCCCTCCGACGACACACCCCTTAATCACAGGGATTGTCTCCTGAGAATCAGGGGAATCACCTCTTGTCTGAGGTGTCTTTAGGTGTTAAGGAGTAGATGGACTTAAATTCTTTGCTGTATTATAAGCAAATCTGGCATATCTTCACCTTTTTTTCCTAAACCCAGGTGTGAAGTAGTTTTTGTTTTGTTTTGTTTTGTTTTTTTAAGGACAGTGTGGTTTGACTCAGACTAGCTGTGAAATAGAGTGTTAAGTCTTCAAAGATAGCAGTATGAAGCCATGTTGTCTGGAAACAAGAAATTAAAAAGATTATTTTGGAGATAGTATATTTACTCTGTAAAAATACGGGGCGCCTGGGTGGCTCAGTCGGTTGAGCGTCCGACTTCGCTCAGGTCACGATCTCAGGGTCCGTGAGTTCGAGCCCCGCATCGGGCTCTGTGCTGACAGCTCAGAGCCTGGAGCCTGCTTCAGATTCTGTGTCTCCCTCTCTCTCTGGCCCTCCCCCCATTCATGCTCTGTCTCTCTCTGTCTCAAAAATAAATAAATGTTAAAAAAAATTTAAAAAAAATAAAAAAATTTTTTGGAAAATATCTAAACCAATGAAATCATTAGCTTGAAGAATATCAAGAGCCTTCTATTGTATTGGTGTATAACTGGTATATAATGAGTTGTGGTTTCATTCTCTTGTACTTGGTTTGCCTGACATGTTGCAACCGTGATGTGGGAACCACTCTTTTGGGCCACCTCCCTTTGTTTCATTGACTTTGGTTTCCATGGGCTCATGTTTACGTTCTGACTGGGAACCACTCATTCTTCTTAGGTATTTTCTTGTCTTTTGATTCTCAGAGGTCCATTAAGTAGGAAACACCCTATTACAGCTGCAAAGCGAGTGTGCTTCTTACCCCCTAGCCTGTCACAAAGAGGGTCTGGTTTTCTGTGAAGACGATCCCCTTGCTACCCATATCACAGTGTGCTCGGATTACCTGCCAAGTGCTTGCTGTATAAATTATAGCTGCCTGGTGGGAGCTTTAATTCACATGCTTGATGTTTTAAAAAAAAATATTTTCAAGGTTGAACTCCATAAATCCAAGTTTTTTGACTGGGTTATGTCTGCTCTCATTTTTCCTTTTCTTCTTCTTGTGTTTAGAATTAAATCTTCTTTTGTGGGAAAGGGAAGAAGATGCAGGAACTCCGTGAGAAAGAATACTGTGTTTGAGGAAACTCAATAAATGCTTGAGTTAGCATCGACTGGAAAATAATATGTTATAGGCTAGTATTTACTTATTCAGATGAGGCAACCCTTCTAAACCTTTCATACCTTGAGGGCAACTTTGGCCCTCAGGATGGCCTTTTGTTTTGTACATTCAAATGCACGCATGCACCGGCATATAAAATTTGGTTGCAGACCACCTTGGGACTTAGCATCACTTAGAAACTGAAAAAATGACGGGTGTTTACTTGGTATCTGGTTTTAAGTTTGGCAGAATCTTAATTCCTTCACTGAATTTTCTTGCTTTGCCTTTCCTCTTCTCATAGCAACTAAACACAGATTGAATTTCCAGATTAAATAACTGACATCCTGGGGATTGACGGAAGGGGAAGTTGATCTACAGAACTGATGATTGAAGACTGACATGGACACCGTGAAAATGCCATAACAGGTCTAGAGCCGTGCTTGGAATTGGACTGGGGAGCAAAAGTTTGCTAATAAGTAGTTTTGAGGAGAGGATAAGAGAGACAAAGAATCATTGTGAGGTTGAGTGATTAGTGAAGTGAGATTAGAAGTAGATCCTTTGCTGATGATGGTTGTGATGCCACTAAATGCTCTGTTGTAAATTACTTTCTTTGGAAAGAGTGTCTTGTAGTTGAAGACCCATTCTTTGCTGCTGGAGGAGATATATATGTTAGAGGTCAAAAGGCTGGGCAGCTGAGAACTTGCTCTGCATAACAGAGGGAGGAAGCCCTTGAGGTTTCTAAGGGAATGGAAGGGCAAGGAAATACCAAGGGGGTCTGGGGAATGGAAAGAGAGTGAGGCTGGCCCGGGCTCAGTGAAAGGCAGAAAAAGAGACAGCTGAATGGCCAGGAGAAACCAGACCAATTTCTGATGTGCCTGAAATGGATTTTGTAGACTTCATTCTCGGTAATGTGCTGCAAAACCTTTCATTTGCCATGTTTTTGGTAATTCTCCATTGTTCGTGAATGCTTTGGGTGCATATGGGTTACTTTTGCAACCTGGGAGAGGGTGCTGAGATTGACATTAAGGTCAAAGGCCAAAGTAGAGTCTGTAAGCAGGAAGAAGCCTGTGTGGATTGGGAGGCCAGTGGAAGTACCAGTCACAACCCCAACAACAATGATGATGACGGAGCTAGTTGTAGGCGTTATTTATTGAAGGTCTGCTATATTCTGCTACCTCACATACATCATCCTGTTAATTTAATTTTCATGACAACGCTGCAACTTTTGGCTCCCTGTTTTATCCCTGTCTTCACCCGGCCCTGTGGATTGTTCTGAATCCTTCACATAGTCCCAGGAGGAAGAGAATCCTCTTTCCTGAGCTCTGGGTTGCCTATTGTTGGCATTTCCTTCTAAACAATGACAGTGGCACAGATCTGACACTTGAACATAAATTTATTACCCGGCACTGACTAAACACTGTCAGTTGAGTAGTTACAGGTAAATGGCATATAAAACCCTCTCCTGGATGTATATGCTCGAGTTAACCTCTTTATAGATACCTCATTTTCTTCCCTTGTATAAGATTCACAGATTTCTTCTAGATTCTTTCCCAGGTGGAGCTAAGTAGACTCTGGTGCCACCCCTAATTATGGCTTATTTTATTTCATGTGGTGCCTCATTATAATGCAATTATCATACATCAGAGGCATCTTGCCAGGGCACCTGGGTATTGGAGTATGTTCAGTACAGATTAAACCAAGAACATGAACTTGACTGGGTCTCATCTGTCTTTGCTCTTGGTTACTCTCCCTCTGGAGGTAAAAGAATACAAACTGTCCCTAAGCTTTCCTGTTTTCTCTCTTTATTTTGTCTTCTTCCCTGACCCTCCCCCTACCATCCATTACCATCCCTACCCCCAAGGACATGCTGTCCTGCAAAGTTTCTCATGAATAATCTCTCCTCCCAAACCATAGATTCTCCTCTAATCGATACTTTGCTGTGATTCAATGATATGAAGAGGTAATACCATTCCCTGTTTCACAGATGAGATTTAGGGAGGTAAAGTAAGCCATTCAAGGTCACACAGCTCGGAAGAGAAAGAGCTAGAATTTCAACATGGAACTGTCTGACTCCCAAGAACAGCCCCTTTCTTTCCCATTCTGGCTCTCTTTACTGGTAACCCTCTCCTGGACAATTTGAGGGCATGGATTGAGCAAACTATTCAGTATCATGAAGGTTTGCAACGTCTATTTATGTTTTTTCCCTGAGCTGTTTTTTTTTCTCTTTTTTTCAGTTGAAATTTTTCTTTTTAAGTTTATTTATTTATTTTTGAGAGGGAAGGAGGGAGAGAGAGAGAGGGAGGGAGGGAGTCAGCCAGCAGGAAAGGTGGCAGAGAGAAAGGGAGAGAGAGAATCCCATGCAGGCTCCATGCTGACAGCACGGAGCCTGATGCAGGGGCTCCATCCCATGAGCTGTGTGGTCATGACCTGAGCCAAAATCAAGAGTCAGATGCTTCCTGAAACTTTTTTTTAAATTAAAAATACAAAATCACCATTTAGGTTTCAGATAGTTCTGGTATAAGTTACAGTGATATTGAAGTTTTGAAATAATGCTTACATTATTATTTTAAATGAGACTTCAAGGGCAACACACTTTCCATGCATCTCTCCAAAGTTCAAGTACAGACTTTCCCCCACCAAACTTACAGTAGAAGGGAAAAAAGAAAATCTTGCTCAACAAGAAAAGCATGTAAAATACCTTCAGCACAGGAAACACCTTTTATTTTGCTCTAAGAATAACTCCAGAACATCAAGCATTAAAAAACAACAGTGACAATAAATCTTTACAAATGCATTTCTCCCCACACTGACAATCGTCGAGAATATACTTTGCTCCATTACACTGTGTTATCAGAGACAGTGTAAATGATGTTAAGTATACCTGTGTGCCCTCCATCCCAGGAACCACACGAGGCTGCCTTTGCCAGGTAGAATCTGCTTGTTTTTTACCTTGCGAGTTGCCCTGGGATTTTTTTTTTTCTTTATGGTACACGGGCTGCAAATCTCAATTTATTTTTTAAACTTTGCGTTCTGAAAATGTTCAAACCTACACAAGTGTAGAGAGAATTTTATAATTAACCCTCATGTATCCACTTCACATCAACCATTATTAACTCATGGCCCATCCTGTTTCTTCTAGTTCTGTTGCTCCCTAGGTGCATTTTTCTTTGCGGGGAGAGGTGTTTAGCGGAATATAAAGCCAACGCCAGACATATTATCGTGTGTAAATCTGAGTCTCCTTTTAAGTATCTCTAAGTCAATTCCAATTTTTCCAAATTGTTTTTATATGCAGTAGACATGCAAGTTATTGCTTTTCCCATTCTAGGAAATGATTGAGGGACCTACAGATGCAATGAGGATGCTATTGGGGCTGTGTCTCTCTCCCTCCAGATGTCAATAGAAGTCCCATTTTGAAGTAGGAGGACCCATAAGTGGTAGTGATTAATGGCCTGGCCCTGTGCTGTCTGTTCTTCCTAACACTGGCGTCTTCTCAACCGTCTTCCCTGGTACCCAGTAGGGATCTGTTTCCCAGACAAAGGAGTATGTGATGATAATGGATTGAAGTTGTTTCTATGAAACTCATGAATTTTTCATGTAATTTAAATACAGATTGGGCTGGCAGGGACATGGTTCACTGAGAAACACTTTCATGCTGAGTCTAGGCATTGTGTCCTCAAAAGGCTTGCCTCTCCTATGGAGATGTGAGGAAGGAAAAATATGAAAAGAAAAATCCAACTTTGTCCTGCAGACCTGGCTTCCGTGGCTCCACTTGACCTCAAAGCTCTGCAGTCAGGGCAAAGGATAAAGGCATTTTACACTCAGGGTTTCAGCCACCTTGACTCTTGTCCCCATCACATGACTCTGCACTCCTAAAAATGAGGCTTCATTTAGCTAGATGCATTTGCGTGTTTATTCCTCTCCGTGTCTCACTATTCAAAGAAGGTATGTAGGAGATTATTAGGGCTTGGACAAAATCAAGGCATATAGTAGGCATTCAGAGCACACTTCTTAATGATTCATTCACTCCTTTATTCACTTCGTGGTTCTAGGCCTTTTTCGGCATTTTGGGGGATACTGCAGTTAAAAAGACCCAGTCTCAGTCTGCGTGAAATTTGTACCATAATGGAGGAGATAGACAATAGGTACACAAATAAATAGCAATAGTTGTGTTAAGTGATCCGGAGCAAATGAAGGGGGTACAGGTAGCACCTGACTGGAGAGCAGAGGGTAGCTACTTCAGATCAGAGGATCCATCAGTCAGGAGTGGCAGGGTCAGCTCTACCCACACTGTGGTCTGGGATCCCCAGCCCTATCTGGAAACTTTGTAGAAATCCAGATTCCAAAGATCTACTAGAAGTTTGATCTAAAGCTACATGATCTACTGAATAATTATCTCTGGAGAAGAACACTCCAGGTGATTTTTCCTGCATGAAAATTTGGGCTAGGGTACGCGGTGATCGCCAGCACCTAGACCTAAAAGCAGATTCCTGTGGCATGCCCAGAATGGGTCAGGAGGGGGCTCTGCTTCCAGTCTTTCAGGGGCCCAGGCTGCAGGAGTTGCCACTGTCTCAAACGCGTTACCGGTTGTCATGAGGAATATGAGAAAGCTCCTGGGTGTGCACACATGCACATGTGTGTATGTGTCTTGTAATTAGATGCTCCAGTCAGGAAGCGACCCGTATCACTTTTGTGCACAACCACTTGGCAAGCACTGGGCCCTGGCTGCACCCAACCCCAAGGGCCGCAGGAAGGACAGTCCTACCTTGTGCCCAGAGAAGCAGCAGCACAGGGGAGCAGGAAAAGCTGGCCTGGGGTGACATCAGGAGAGTTGACTTGATGGATGAGCAGGAGCCAGCCTTGTGAAGAGCATTCCAGAAGCAGATAACAGCAAGGACAAAGGCCACAAATCAGAAATAAGTAACTGTCTGCTCTTTGCTAATATTCAGAGATAAGAAAGAAGTGGGGGTAAAAGGTGGTTGACGCCAGGAGCCCAGAGTAGTGGTGCGTTATTTCTGCGCCCTTACTAATGACTGCAGAGGCTAGCACCAAAAGTGACATTGCATACCTTTGAGTCATCAGTGTTCCAGGTCTGGTTGGGCACGGTCTCCTTCGAGACTAGTGTGATTTAGGGAACTGGTACCACAGAGTAGAAAGTGCATGGCCCTCAGTTCCTGTCCTTGCTCTGCCACTTGGGAAATTTATTTAAGCTCTTTGACATCCTCTACAACTTGGGGGTTAGAATACCTTGCTTTTAGGGTTCTTACACAGATGTAATGAGATAAGAATCTAAGGGGCTTTTCTGTGACAAATTGTGGCATTTGTGTCTAATAGACACAAAAGATGCTCCTCTTTGTATCTAACAGTAGCCACAAAAGATACTAAATAATGTTACTGATTTAGGGTAGAATAGAATCATTACATCTTGGGAATTGAAAGAGATCTTTGAAGTCTCTTAATACATTATCCCATTCAATTCAGAAATCCCCAGAAACTTCCTGCCAGTTGGTCATATAATCCTGCTTGAAATTTTAGTGACAGAAACTGCTCTCTTTTTGAGAAAGTACTTTTCAATCCAGAATTGTATTTTCAGAGGGCCGGTTCATTGCTGTGGTTAATTTATGCCCAGGAAAAATGTGTTCTGCAGTCAAAGAAGTTTGCAAGGTTCTGGGTTCAACAAATTAATACAGCTTTCTTTATTATACACAACTTTTAGAGCTTTTCTTATTTTCATGAAAAATTGTGATTTTCTAAAAAGAAAAAAAGCGCTATGTTATGCAGTGTTTTCCAAGTAAGACTTAAGGGACGAGTGTTTTGGGAAACAAATGTTGATATAAATATTAAGCATCTCTTCTTTACATTGAAGGAATTCTATCTAACAACTTGAAACTCTTCCTTTTATCTCTGCTCTCTGGAACAGCAGATATAAGTTGGCACTGTTTTCCACAAACAGATTGCATAGAATCAACGTATGACTTAGACACATGGCCTGACACAAAGTGGAATACTCTGAGTGGTTGTGGTAGGGTACAAAGCCTTTCAATACCAGAGTCTTTGACCCCGGTTGTGCATATAAGTCGATTATCCCCAAACCAGAAAATATCCCTTTCTGACATTTCTAATTAAAACCCCGAAGAATGTATTTATCTAATGAACAAAAGGGAGATTGTGTGTAATCCTCCCTGAGTGCCTTTAATGCCTCTTTTCATCGCCATCCTTGTGCGGCCAATACTTCCTTGCAGTCCCAAGTGAACAGGGCAGCAAAATGAAGGGACTGACCAAGGCCAGTGAGGTATTCTGTGCGCCACCTCCCAGAATAGAAGGCAAAGGTGTCTGGCTCCTGTGGTCTCTGCCTATGACACCACATCTCCTAAGAGGCCATTTGATGCTGGGCGAGGAAAATGACCTGGCGACAGAATGGAAAGGTTTCAACGATACCCTTTCCCTCCTATGACACCTTTGTGATGAGATCTTCTGATGTCTCCAAATCCACATTAGTTATGTAATGCAAGGCGAAATTGCTTCTGTCATCAAAAGCGTAGGACAGTTATAGATCTGAGCATTTTGAGTAGCGAGTAATCCTTTTGCAAAAAAGACATTAAACCTTACGACTAATCTTTGCAAAAGATGAGGCATTATGGGTGTAATGCAAAGAACCCTGGAATAGGAATCAGAATACCTGAACTCTAGCCCTTGCTGTGCCACTAATAAACTGTGTGTGCTTGGATAAGACACTGCCCTCTCCCGAATCAGAATCTTCATCCTTAAAGCAAGTGCGTTAAAACAAATTATCTCTCAGTTTTAATACTACCCCTACAGTAATACAACCATGTTAAAAACTTTTATCTTCAATAAAAGGAATTCCTTTTAGCTCACAAAATCAGATACATAAGAAATAATTTTATTATTTTATTTAAATCAACTTACATGGGACTCCGAGCTCTCGTTTGGCCAAGGTAGAGATCAGTCTCAGACATTATCAGCATTAACGCTTCCTCCACAGAGATTTGGTTAATATTTTAATGACTTACTCAGTGCCAGAACATCAGTAAACCCTCAGGCCATCAGTTACAGGACCGCACCGGTCAGCATTGGGATGCCCCTGTGCCCGGTGGCCTGATGGCGTGATAACCTGTGGTTTCAGGGCACACGACTCCCGCATCATGCTGAAGGTATAGGTCTTTATGCTCAGGGTAAGAGCTTATGTCTAAAATCCTTCTTCCCTCATGGGTAATGAAACCATTTCCCTGGCCACTTCCCAGAAGCTACTATAGTGCAGTCCTATTGTCATGGGGCCTCTAGACTTTTGCCTTTTTCGACAAACTAAGAGAGTACAATTCATTTTTCTAGTGTTCCTCAAAGATATTCTCATTTCTCCCCACTCTTTGCAGAGGTTTATCCAGAAAACAAACAGTCTTGAAACTAATTTTATATTGTGCAAAAGATAGGAAGAGCTTTTGTCTTCAAGTAGCTTAACCTTTACCTGGAACAAGATCCGCCAATCAAGGAAATACTAAGTGCCTGGTTATCTGCTTAAAAAAATAAGAAAGGAGGGGTGCCTGTGTGGCCAGTTGAGCCTCCGACTTCGGCTCAGGTCATGATCTCACAGCTCATGAGTTTGAGCCCCGCGTTGAGCTCTGTGCTGACAGCTCAGAGCCTGGAACCTGCTTTGGATTCTCTGTCTCCCTCTCTCTCTGCCCCTTACCACTCGTACTCTGTCTCTCTCTCTCTAAAATAAATAAACATTAAAACAATTTTTTTAAAAATAAGAAAGGAAAAACATGGGAGACAGACATAAATGACATTTTGATAAATTATATTGGCCAGTTGGTAACACACACAACTTTATAATCTATGAAGGAAAAGGATAAAGTTTTAAAAACACTTTTTGATTCCACACATAACGTACTTTTAGTGTAGAATGCTTAAAGTCAAGATAAGCAAAAATGAAATTATACATTTAAACCGTTTATGATCCAACCTCTTAGAGAAAGTTATTTTTAATATTTCGGTGTATACACTTTTACACTTTCTCTATGCATGTGTATTATTACTATTACAAAACATAGCTAACGTTTATTGTTTTTTGGTAAGACATAAGAGGCATGAGGGAAATCTAATTCATGATTAATACAGAGCCCAAGTCTTTGAATAATGAAATATTTTAAGTTGCTATATTTATTGAGAATTTATCATACCCATATACCAAGCCTTATGCAAAACCCTTTAAGTGTATCTTTTTATTTAATCTTTGTATCAAACCCATGAGATTAATATTCATGGTACATACATCTGGTCGTTTAGAAAGTCTTTATCTTGCTTCCCTTCTTAACAGAATTGCAGTTTTTCCCCCCCACAATAATCCATTCTTCTCCTTTGTAACCTATCCCACCTGTAACTTTAGGGGTGGGCCTAATTGATACAGGAGTGATTCCATTCTAACAGGCAGTGATTCATTCAGCCAATCAGACATGTAAGACATTAAATCTCCAGTAAGATATGGAGTGTTGGCTGGGCATTTCTGGAAATGCTATAGCTGAGTATGATGTCATGTTTCTTATTTTTGATCTATTTTGAATTAGTGTTTCTGCTTCTTGAGGCTACAAGCATCTTGACTAATACAGTATTGTTAGGTCATTTCTACAGATAATGAAATTGAAGTTCACCAGTTGCCCAAGTTAGTAAGACAGACTCCATCTTGGTTCTGAGTCCAGAATCTCCACTCATAAGCTTGATTTTTTTTTTTTTTTTTTTTTTTTTTTTTTTTTTTTTACTTACAGGTCACCGGTATTTCTTTTTTGGTGAACTCACTGTTGACATCCTTCAGAAAGGCACAGTTTAAGGCCAATATATATTTTGCTTTCTATAAGTTTAGATAAGACTTTTGTGAAAAGCTTCTGGCCAAGTTCTTATACTTATTTTTAAGGCTGCCACTTTTATTTGTAAATGAACCTCACCATTGTTTTTTTATTATTTTTGGTGCTATAACTCTACAAGGTTGCATTTCAGTATTAATATAACATATACTAAAAAAATGGTGAACCAGTTATAACTTACTACTTAAAACAAGCCATCTGGCAATGCAGTCCTTTTATTTGGGTGTCTATTCTCTTTTCTGCACTTTGACTTGTAGTAACTTCTTTTCCTACCACCCATCAATTTTTAAGTTTCTTGAATGCAGAGGCTGTATATCTTTATATTTTTATTCTTTTACGCTAAGTGAATAGAAATCTGGTCCATTTATGGGAGGTAGAGGCAGTATCGTTGCATTTACTGAGTGTTAAGTAATGATAGGTAATAAGCATATTCTAGGGGTGTATAAATGATGCATAGTCATCAAATAACCTATAGGTTAGATTTTATGATCTTCATTTTATAGCATAGTTGAGAAAAAGTTCAGAGATGATAATTAACTACTGTTTCATTTATTCAGTTAGCAAATATTTCTGAAGCACAGCCAACCTGTCAGACACTTTGATAGTTTCTACAGATACAGTGGGGAACAAGTTATTGTTCCCGTCTACAATAACTTTATAGTTAAAGGACAAAGACAAAGAAGAAGCAGTTATGATAGAGTGAGATTGAGAGGAAAGCCCAGTGGAATATGGGAGCAAGAAAGAGAGACACCTGACTAAAATGTGGTGATTAGGGAGGGTTTCCTTAAGGAGGCTACATCTAATTTGAATCCTACCAAGAAAGTAAGAGCTGTCCAGGTAAATTTACACTTAGGTAGGTCCAACTTTCATCTAGGGGGATTGGCTAAGACTTCAAAGGAGAAGGATCCCATGTATAAGTCTCTGTGGCATATTGTGAGCCATGGCATATTCAATGAGGTTAGAGGTGGGGCTTGATGGGGATGGTGAGAGGTGAGGCTGGAACAGTAATTCATTTTTTTTGAATTACCTTAAATGATATGCTAAGAAAGTTGAAGTTTGCCCTGAGTCACTTTGGGCCCTTGGGTAGAGGAATGATTAATTTTGAGGGCAGAGAATGTTTTAGATGAGGGTATGGTAAAGCTTTTCTGTAAAGGACCAAATAGTAGATAATTTCACCTTTGTGGGTCATAATCTCCCTCTTGTTTGGTAGCATCCCCTAAAGCAGCAATAGACAGTACATTCATGTGTAAATGAATGTACATGGCTATATTCCAGTAAAACTTTATTTACAAAACCAGACAGGGGATCAGATTTGGCCAGTAGGCTGTTCTTTGCAGAACCCTGGTTTAGAAACAAGTGAAAATCAGGAGATAGAAGGTTGTTACAGTAATGCAACCAAGGTCTGAAACAGATAATGCAAGTAGAAGTAGGCAGATTTATGAGATGTAAGGAAATGGTTTCACCAGGACTTAGAGATTGATTTGATCTGTGCATAGAAAGCAGAATAAAAATGATTCTTAGAGGACTGGTATAGGCCTTGGTGTAGATGATTCTGCTTCAACTGAAAACAGAGTTGGTTAGGGGTGCCTGGATGGCTCAGTTGGTTAGGTGTCCAACTTTGGTTTAGGTCATGATCTCGTGGCTTGTGGGTTTGAGCCCCACGTTGGGCTCTGTGCTGACAGCTTGGAGCTTGGAGCCTGCTTCAGATTCTGTGTCGCCCTCTCGCTCTCTGCCCCTCCCCTACTCATGCTCTGTCTCTCTCTCTCTCTCTGTAAAATAAATAAACATTTTAAAAAAAGCTGGTTGGGAGAGTGAGGTGGGAAGAAAAGTTCTCTTTAGATAAATTGAGGATAAAATATGTGCCAATGTTCAGGTGAACGTTTTAGTGGGCAGTTTGACATAATAAGTTTAGGTACCCAGGGGAGAAGTCTAGGCTAGCCAAAAAGATTTGATCATCATTGACATATCTGAAGTGTAATTGAAGGTAGGGGAGTGGGAGAAATCTTCCAGGAAGAGCGAGGATAGCAGAGGATTGGGAATGGCACCCCAGGGGACTATGATACCCAACGTATAGGCAGAAGAAGCGGTTTCCATGAAGAGAGCTGAAGAGGAGTCCCAAAGAAGTATGAAGGAACAAAAAGAAGTGTTTCCATGGAAGACAAAAGAATAGACCAAGGAAAAGACAAAATTAATGGTATCTAATACTGTGTCCATTAGTTTTTGGCAAGTGGTTTTGGATGAAACATTGTTAGAGGAGTAAGGGGGAATAAAACTTGTTTGTAGTAAACGGAGGAGTATGGTTGAGGGTGAGTATTGACTTCTTTTTTGAGAAATATGATTGTGAAATGGAGAAAAGAAATAGATGGGGTATGTGTGATTTTTAATGAAGAAGGGAGAGACTGGATGATACTTACTTTTATGATGGGAAAATACTTGAGAGAAGGCATTGGAGATGCGTAATAGGTGTGTAGTTGATGGAAGTTCTCAGAAGAAGTGGACAGAAATTGGTTCCAGGGCCAAGGTTACACACTTCAAGGGCAGGAGAAAGGTTACAGCTTGTTCCTTTGGGACAGGGAAGCAGGAAACAGGGGAAATAGTTATTTTAGTGAGTTAGTAGGTAAGGGGTTGGCTAGGAAGCCAAGAGAGGTCTATTTGGTGTAAGAAGTTTGAGGCAAGGTATTTCCTAAGAGGAAAGGTTTTTTGTTGTTGGTTTGTTTTGGTGTTTGGAAGCTTCAAAGACGTGGAGAAGATTGAAAACCCCTCTTTGGAAAACTCACGAGGAAAATCACATGTTTTTGGCAGGTCTTCAGCTCATACATGGCAAATCTGGTACTGGAATTCTTATCTCTAAGTCTAGAACCACTATTTCATCCATTATACAATGCTGGCAGTGAGAACTTTAGTAGTTTTATGTTTGCATGTTACATGGAACTAACTAGTTCCACGGGACCAAAGACATCTATTTCTCAGGATTCGGCCCTTTATTCTAGTTCCTCTTACATAGCATTTGTGAGGCACTGATGGAGTCTTGTTTAAAAATTACTATGTACATAGAGGGGTGCCTGGGTGGCTCAGTTAGTTAAGCTTCGACTTCAGCTCACGTCATGATCTCCTAGTCTGTGAGTTCAAGCCCTAGGTTGGGGTCTGTGCTGACAGCCTGGAGCTTGGAACCTGGAGCCTGCTTCAGATTCTATGTCTCCCTCTCTCTGCTCTTCCACCACTCACACTCTGTCTCTCAAAGAAGAACAAATCTTAAAAAAAATTTTTTTTGAAGTGCTGTATACATAGAGACTTGCCTATATCACTTTGTGCTTTGATGATAACAGACCGGGTGGGAAAACATTTTAACATGCACTTGGCCTTCCCCAAGTAAATAGCCTACTAAGGCCTTGCTCCAAGTGTAAGTAAAGAGGATAGTAGGAAAAGACAAAATCAAAAAAAGCAAAGATAAATCATAAAGAGTCAAACCAGGGCTAAATGAGAAAATTCCACCCTGTAAAAGGAGCGACATTTTGAATGAAAATTCAATGCAGTTGTCAAGGCCCTCCCACAATAGCAAGCTTTCTTTGGAGATTTTAGGGTCACTAAAATGACTGTTCTATGCTCTCCAGTCCTCAGACCAGAGAGTGAGAAATGGGTTGAAAAATGTCCTTCCTTGTTGAAAGTTCCTCGCTACCACCCTGTTACTTATGGTCCATCTCTTTCTTCTGGCTCCACCAAGTAGTTATTTATTAGGAAATTTGAAAAAGTCCAGTATAAACTCACAGGTCAGTGGTGAATCCACACAGATCAGTTGATGAGAGTAGGCTCCCATAGCTAGCTGACCTACGGATGAAGAAACCGGGGAAAACTTTTTCACTGTTTCCTTATAGGGTGTATTAATTTGTCTAATTCTATAACATCCCCTCTGTCGTTTTCCCAAAGAATAAGATCTCTTCTTGGGAACTGTTGGGTCCTTTTTTTTTTTTTTTTAAGTTCTTATTTATTTTGAGAGAGAGAGAGAGAGAGAGAGAGAGAGAGCATAGCAGGGGAGGGGCAGATGGAAAGAGAGGGAGAATCCCAACGCAGGGCTTGATCCCACCAACAGCGAGATCATGACCTGAGCTGAAATCACAAGTCAGATATCTAACTGACTAAGCCACCCAGGCGCCCTCTGGTTGGGTTCTTCTAATGTACATCCACAGGAGAGAACTATCAGAGGAAGTACGAGCAAGTTGAATTAGAATGGATATTCTAATGCACTTTTTTGAGGGGTCTATAAATGACAGAGCATTTCACCAAGCATTTATCAGTGTATATAAACTCAGTTATTTTGGACTGCCCAATTATGTGCTACATTAATATTTTATGTACAGCACACTACATTTCATAGTGTCACTAAAATTAAATTTGACTACTGCAAAGCCCTGGCAGCAAACCAAGTTGTGTAAAACGTGCTTATAGCATCATTTACTCAGATGTCTACCCTGTTCTAATCATCTACGGTTCAAAGCAACAGAAGGCTAGATTTCTTCCGGTAATAATTTAATAACCTAGATAATCTTTCAAATATGAAGGTTCAGCCACTCCTCAAACTGGAAGTTAATGTTCCCCTTCCCTCAGGCTTCTGTTACCTAGGTAATGTTCCTTTCAGCGACGGTAGCCACGATTGGCTCTTGGCTAGGCAGTGTCCAGCCTCCTCTCACAGATCTGCCGTACATCCTGGAGAAGCCACCCCCGGCCAGGCTGAGAACCACAGCTCTAGAAATTAAGGAGATTGTGATATATTTGTAAGACATTGCCTACATGAGTGAAGGCTTTATTATATATGTGTGTATATATGAATTTATCTAAGACTGCCAGCGAGTAAAAACAACTAACCAAGTCATAAACTATTCTTTTCTTCATCTCTTAATTCTGATGACTAAGTGCTTCATAAGAGATTTAGTCTTGTTTGCATTTTTTAGTGTCCCTAAATAAATGAAAATTTGTTTTCAATCTCCCAAGTTTTGCTTTTTGTATCTTAAAGTCGGCTGAGGGCATGTGTTCAAATGTGGACACATCTGTTACAGACTTTCATGTCTTAAGCCATAGGCCAAAGGGACAGTTCACCAAGGATGAAATTAATCTTTTTCCTGGGATTGTTTTCGTAGGCATTGTTTTAATTTCTGGTACCTATCACTTTCATTTATCTTTATTTCTATGATTTAAAGAATTAAAGATTGAAAATTCTCTTCCTTAGTTGATCTGACTATGTTAAAGATATACTCTGGAGGATATTTTTACATTAACAAGGTGCAAGTATTTTTTTTAAACCTAGTTTAAGTTAATATTAAAATTTAAATTACAGATTATCTGAAACCAAAAATACAGAAAATCATATTACAGACTCCTGTGTACCTGCTACTGAGATTAAACAGGAGATGACGATTTTTAATCCTTAAGAAAGAATATCTAAAATCTGAACAGTATAATTAGTGAACTTGATCAATGAATGATGACAGTTTTGTTTCCTTTCAGTTGTTACTCCTTTCTTTTTGTTACATCATTGAGCTGGCTAGTGTCTTCCATATGATGTTGAATAGAAATACGCTTTTTTATTTTTTATTTTATTTTTTTTATTTATTCATTTTTGAGAAACAGAGTACAAGCAAGGGAGGGGCAGAGAGACAGGGAAACACAGAATCTGAAGCAGGCTCCAGGCTCTGAGCTGTCAGCACAGAGTATGACGTGGGGCTTGACCCCACGAACCATGAGATCAAGACCTGAGCTGAAGTCAGATGCTTAACCGACTAAGCCACCCATGCACCCCAGAAATAGGGTTTTTTTCTAAAGGAGTGATTCAGATGTTTTATCATTAGGTTTGTTGTCTAGTTTAACGAGATTCATTTTACCAGAATAAGGATGTTTCTTCCTATTCCTGATGCTCTAAATGTTTCCTTTCCCCCCATCCCCTACCCCAGGGAAGAGGTGTTGAATTTTACTGCATGTTTTGTATTCTTCTAGAGATGGAGATGTTAATAGGATATTTTTATTGACGTTATCTTTTTAGAGCGATTTTAGGTTTATAGAAAATTTGAGGGGAGGGTATAATAAAGGTTTCTTACATATTCTCTATTCCCACACATGCATAGCCTCCCCATTGTCAACATCCCCAACAAGGGTGGTACCATTGATTACAAGATGAACCTACACTGGCACTACATAATCACTCAAAGTACATAGTTTCGTTTTGGTGTAGGTTCAATGGGTTTGGGCAAATGTATAAAGACATATATTTATCATTATGGTATCATATAGAGTATTTTCATGAATACACTGAAAATCCTCTGTGCCCCACATATTCATTGCTCCTCTGCTCCTCAACTCCTGGCAACAGCTGATTTAAAAAAATTTTTTTTACTCTTTCCATAGTTTTGCGTCATGTAGTTGGAACCTTACAGTAAGTAGCCTTTTCGCATTGGCTTCTTTTACTTAATGATATGCACTTAAGTTTCCTCCAAGTCGTCTTCTGGCTTGAGAGCTCATTTCCTTTCCAGTGTGGAATGATATTCCACTGCCTGGATGTACCCCAGTTTATGAATCCATTCACCTACTGAAGGGCATTTTAGTTGACTCCAAGTTTTGGCAATTATAAGTAAAGCTGCTATAAACATCTATGTAAAGGTTTTTATGTGGGCATATGTTTTATCTCCTTTGGGTAAATACCAAGAAGTGAGTTTTCGGGATCATATGGTAAGAGCTTGTCTAGTTTTGAAAAAAACAACTGTCTTCCAAAGTGGCCAAGTACCATTTTGCATTCCCATCAGCAATGAAGGCGAGCTCCTTTTGTTCCTCATCCTTGCCAATATATGGTGTTGTCAGTGTCCTGGATTTTGTCCTTCTTATTGGTGTGCAGTGGTATCCAGAAGGTTTTTAGGGACCTCACTGATAGTCTAGTTGGTGTTAGGGCCTGAGTCAGATCTCCTAATCTCTAAATAGTTTTGCGATGCTTTTTGCCATGTAGCATGAATGCTTTTTACTGAAATTCTTAATCTTTCCACAGTTGCTAAACTGATTTCTGTCATTCCTCAGTGTCAGAACAGACATTTTTTGCATTTGAATCTTTACATATTTAATCAGTTGAAACTCAGAACACTCCTATCACTTTTAAATCAGCATTAGCCCCAGGAAAGTCACTTAGCAAAGTAAAATAAAATGAAATAAATAAGTAAAATGTGTGAATACATGAGATTCATGGCGGTGGAAAGAGCTGTATTTGTTTTCAAAGTAGTATTGCCTTTCAAATTTGATTTAGCAGCAAACTGTATCTTCAAACAAAATATAACCAGAATGCCAACGTCAAAAATAGATAAAACAGCATCTCATATTGATAGCTTCATGGTGGGCAGAGTGAGATGTGGATCTGGGTTCCTTTTTCATAAGCAACTACCAAATTTTTACCCTTCCTGGCGCTGGGAGGTCCCTCAGATGTCACAGAACATTGTCTACAAGGCAGAGTTCTAAGATAATTATATATGTTTTTTGACAAATATGATAGCTTCTATACATTTAAATAGGCATTGCCTTTTAAAATTTGAGAATTTACACATTTCTTATGGTACACTTTTATGGTTAAAACACAATATATACAAGCAAGAAACAAAAATAACTTAGTATTTCTATTTCTACTAGGCTTTTGTACCTACTTAAGGAAATCACCATAGGAAGTTATATTTTTGTTCCAATCATAGTAACATTTCTCAAAATATATTTGGATTGCTCATTGAGCCTATTTATGAACCACTGTAGAAAACAAGTATCAATAGATTAAAGTAATAACTTGTTTTGAATGAAAATGGAATTACCTTCACTGCATGGATCTTTTGACTATTTCCAAAAATCAAAACAAACATCAAAAGGATGTTTTGCCACCATTACAGCTAAAGGAATTGCAAATGCCAAATGTAGTTTTAAAAGAAAAGTTCCCAATATGATATGACCGTGGGGCAATCGTAGCATCATTAGAATAAATGTATAGCCTCCTTTATGGTGATTGCCTTGAAGGATTCTGTGTTACTATGGCTGTGTTGTGGTATGTTTGTTCAAGACAAGTCACGCCTGTTAGATTCAGAACAGATTACAGTGTAGGGAAGATAGAGAATGAGCAAGAGGGAAAGGATTTCCAATTGGGTCCGACTGGTGAATCTTGTTACAACCTAAAGGGCAAGGAAAGTCAAGAGTGGCCACAGGGACTTAGTGGTGAAGACTGAAAAATAAATCAATGTATGGAGAAAGGACTCTGAGGGACAGGTGTAAGAGAGAACAAATTAATTTTATAAAACAGGAGTTTTAAATCATTGAAACTTGATGAAGCTCTCGGAGTATGATTGACCTAAGAAAGTAGCTTTGGTATGGTATAGAACTTTCCAGATTTGAATTAGCAGCCATGGGTTTAGTTTCTTCCTCCACTGCATTTGACCTTGGGAAAATTACTTAACCCCATTTGTGTTCATGTACTATTTTGCATGTATCTCTATCACAGGCCTTATTACAATATATCTTTGTGAGCCATTCATGCATCTGTGTCTGTTCTTAGACTGAGTATTCAAGACAGCTTTCTTAACTTATTCATCTTTGCCATTTCTAGTGTCTGGAAGAGACTGGCACAAAACAGATGATCGGTTGTTGTTTGTTGAACAAAATGCAGAGCTGTAAACATTAAGGTCACAACGGAAAGTTCTTTGTGAAATGTAGAGGACTCTACCACTACCATTAAAAATAACAATCTGACAACCTAGTTGTGACAAAAGAAACGAAAATTTTGATATGAGATATTGCTCAATTTTATCCTTTTTTAATACATTCAGTTTCCAAAAGGTTGAGATATTAAAGTGTTCTCTGTTGTGTGAGTATAGGTAGAAGTTGGCATTGATTCTAAGCAATCGAAATGGCAGCAGTTGGATTGGACTATTTAGGGATTACATTCACATAGTCGTGAATATCTCAAGTTTAAATTGCCCCTTGCCTGGTGGCAGAATTTTGGTAGGAAAGTACTAGATTTCATCAGGGGATCCTTCCTCAGTGACTTCCATGAGCTGCTTTTCTTCATCCTGTTATACTCTTATGGAGAGAGGATCGGTATTTTCCTTTGATTTGAAGTTAATTTGAATCATACTCAACACTGAAGTGAGTATCCCTTTGCATGCTTTTTTTTTTTAAATTTTTAATGTAGACTTATTTTTGAGAGAGAGAGAGAGAGAGAGAGAGAGAGAAAGAGAGTGCGAGTGGGGGAGGGATAGAGAGAGAGGGAGACACAGAATCCAAAGCAGGCTCCAGGCTCTAAGCTGTTGGCTCAGAGCCCGACGTGGGGCTTGAACTCCCGAGCCATGAGATCATGACCTGAGCTTAACAGACTGAGCCATCCAGGCGCCCAGCCTCACATGCTTTGTGTGGTACCAGGTTCCTATCTGGTGGCTTGTGTTTCATGTTTTATCAGACACCCCACAGTGTAGTTATCTTGACCCAGGCAGGAACAAGATCCACCTCTGCCTGAGCTGGCCTGGAGACTTGTAGATGATGCCAGCTTTCCCTGGGAGATCTAGGTAATGCTTCATGCTGTTGGGAATCCTGAGGATAATGGCTTTGACCTATGGTAGGCCTCCTAAACCTAGACTATGAACTTCTCCTGGGATGAGTCTGGTGCAGATCACATGAATGGAAAACAAAACATTCAGCTGCCATTTTGATGATCCTTAAAAACTCTCGAATTGCTAGGCAGCTTTCCAGTAAGGATGCTGCACTACAGTAGTTCAGTCTCTTATCAGGTTATGCTGTCCCATTTCATAAGCTCCTCCCCATTTATTATTCTTCCATTCCAACCTTGAAAAACATTTGTTCCCAAGTATGACTCCAGTTGATTATCCAGAGGTGTCAGGCATGATTAAACCCTACCTTATATCATACATCATTCTTTTTTTTTTTTTTTCCATTGGGGGCCCCGAGAGAAATGTCCTTTTCTGCTCCTTGCTGCCACAACAAATAAGTTCCCCTGTACTGTATTTACAGAAAGACATATTTCCTGATGTCTGTGCCCTGCACAGGTTAGCAGATTGGATGGCAGTAGTTAGGATCATCATAAATCCATTGCTGGCATGATATGTCTGGGGTGTTCCCAGCGGTCAGACTCATGGAGCTACCATAAATGGCTGTCTGAGAAGTGACAACCAGAAATAGTACAAAGGTTCTTCTTGCCCCTCCCACCTTGATCACATTGGGTAACAAAAGGGAATCCAGGAAGTCTGAGCATCACTGTGTGAGCTGAGAGCTGTCCTCATTTCCTGTGTGTGCTGAGTCTGGAGCCTGGGGGTTTAACTGGAGAGTGTGTGTTTGGTTGAGCCTTAGAAGAAGCCTGGGTTCAAGAACTGTCCCCTCTCTTTCACATTTACACTGAGTCAGGTGAGGAAGGTCTTTGAGCTTCAGTTTCTTCATCTGTAAGTAGGGGTGATAATATGTAAGTCACCATCCGTGAAGATTAAATCCCATAAGTACAAGAATATGCTCTGTAACCTGCCTGGTGTATAGGAGTGTAAAGACTTGGTGTCTTCTGCCGTGTGCTCGAAATTTAGGTCTTGCTTCCTGCTTGGGTCTCAAAACCAAAGTGTAGGTTCACATGGCTGCTTCCGCTGTCCTGCCTTGCTCTACTGCATTTCACTGACCTCTGGGTTTGGCATGACCCTCGGCCCTGGGTGGACATCTCCCTATTGCTGTGTTTGGCTTCTGTGTTTACCCTCAGGCTTGACTCTGTCTACTTTGCTTTCTGGTGTGTTCTTGGTCTCCATTCTGTGTTCCCACATCCCAGTTCATTGCCCTGCAGCTTTCCCCTTCCTCAGCTAGCCAGAGTTCCACCTGACAAAATGTTTCAAGAGCTTTTTTAGGTAGTTATAAATGGAGTCTTTTCAGGATACAGTTAATCTTTAAAAAAAATTTTTTTAATGTTAATTTTTTGAGAGAAAGAGAGGGCAGACAGAGGGAGACAGAGAATCTGAAGCATGAACTCACGAACCATGAGATCATGGCCTGAGCTGAAGTTGGATAAAACGACTGAGCCACCCGGGAAACCGCACCATGATACAATTTATCTTTACGTGGAATTTGATTTTGTATATGGTCGAGGTTAGGAAACTAGATTTTTGTCTTCCAGATGGGATTCTGTAAGTTTCAAGTAAGATTCTTGGATTGGAAGGGAGAGACATTCAGCACTTCAAAGTAGCCTGAAACTAAACTAGCTTAGCAAAAGTCTGAATTTGGAGATGGGCCAGGTAGGGAAGAGAGTAAAGAAGCAAAGCCTTTTAAAGGCCTCATGTCATCATGTGTGCTTATGGTTAATTTTTAATTTTCGTATAATATCAGTGCAATATCAGTTTTATTAGGACTTGTAATGACTAGAAAAATAACTATTAGAAAAATCGAAGGGAATGTTAGAATTTCAGAATAAACCAGAGGGAATGTGCTAGACATAAGTAGGAATTTGAGTAAGCTGCGAAAGGAAAGAGAACTAGAAACGGTCAGGATGTCCCTGGAACCACAGTGGAGGTGACGGCCATCTTGCCAGTGGAAAATCCCCCAATGGAAGGTCCCGAATAGCGCGCCAGAAGGAATTGAAGGTCAGCCAATCACCAAGCGACAGCACAACCTGGTGCGAAAAAGCCCACCTGGACCTAAGAAGGGCTGCTGCTTAAAAACCCTGCCCCACCACACCCGGGCACGACTTCCTGACTCCTCTCTCTCTCTCTCTCTCTCTCTCTCTCTCTCTCTCTCTCTCTCTCTCTCTCTCTCTCTGAGTTGCGGAACCTCGCCTGAGACCTTAGCTCCCAATAAAGCCTTTGCTAAAATTTTTTGCTTCTCTTATCTTTACTCTGCCTTACGCCTGGCCCTAACAGAAAATAAACGGTGACCTGAGCCAAAATCAAGAGTCGGATGCTCAACTGACTGGGCCATGCAGGTACCCTTGTTTGTGCATATTTTTAAAACCCTGGGCTTTTGGTCAGTAACTGATGAACCCCAGTGAGGCAGAGGCGGAGAGGTCTAGAGGAGTTGGAGCTTGTTTGGGCAGGAGATACTGGGTTCGTGGTCTTGAAGGGGTCAGGGTAGAGACTCTGGGTGGGCATGTGCCTTTGGTCTTGCAGACTGTCTCTGTGGTAGGCAGCCAACCATGGAAGCCTCCTGAATGTGTGCGTCCCAGGACAGGGGCCTTTGCCGTGCTCTTAAGTGCAGTATTCCAAGTGAAAGGACTTAAAAGGTCTTTTCCCCCCCTACTTTATAAGAACTCACAAAAGGTTGAAAAAATATTTTTGTCTCCCTCCCCATCCGCCAGGCCAGGAGGGCTAAAGTCCCAAAGGGGGACATATGAGACGAGATTCCAGTATTGGCTCAGATACCACATCACCTGGTTTTTCTGTTTGTGCTTTCCTCAGGGGTGAAATGGGAGTAGTTTCCTCTCCCGGGGACATTTAAAAAAGATGAATGTTGAGTTTGAGGAATCTGAAGGAATGTACCCTGAGTTGAAATCCGTGAGGAAATACTGCGCTCACAGCACGTGGAGCTCCAGGACTCCCTTCCTTTAGGTCCACATGTCTCCCAGAGGCAACCCCACTTACTCTTAGAGCCAGGATGCTGCTCTGTCATGTTCTTCCTCCCATGGCTCAGATACCAAGGGCTTGTTTCCTCCCCAGTGCACTTTTATAGTCTCGGTTTTTCAGCCCAGATGCCCCAGCCGGCCAGGTGGCTTTGCCCTGGGGGTGCAGAGGCCTCTGCCCATGAGGAAAGAGGAAACTCACAGATGAGGAAGTGATGAGAGAGAATGACTGGATACATCTGAGACACCGAGCCCGGTTTTCCTCCCTCCCTTCCTGGATCCTCCTGAGTTTATCCCTTCCCTGCAAATAAGCACCTTGAGGCAATTAAAAATGCTGAGCTCTGTGGTGCTATCACACCAATTAGGTCTTTATTCGGAGGAAATTAGTTCTGAGACAACAGTCAACAGCCTGTCCTTTGAGGTGGCTCGGGGAATACAAACCTCACAGACATTTGGAGCCTTTCTGCTGACTACCTGCCTTTGAAGGAAAGAAAGGCTTTGCCCGTTGCTTTTGTTTCTCGAAAATGCCAAAAGTAATGGGGACCATGACAGGATTAGCAGTGGAGTCAAAGTCACTGCTTCCACTGAAGGTGGGAACACAAGGGAACAGCTTCAAGTGCTCACATTTTCTCCTTCTGGGGATTACTTTTAAGGAGCATCTTTCAAAAATATCTGTGTGTTTCCCTCAAATCACTAAAACAAAGGCAAACCAAAACAAACCCACAGCATCCAAGAGGGGGCAGTTTTCCCCTCAGCTGAGGCACTATTTGCCGAATTGCAGTCTAGGAGTGATTTTTATAGCCCGGTTATAGATGGCTGGAAATCAGGAGGTTTTGATGGAAATGTGGACCGACTTTTAAGCTGTATTGATGCTTGTGAGTGCTGCTATGATCAAAATGTCCTTTCTCCACCCGACTCCCCAGGCTCTTTAATTCTTATAAATAATGTGCTAGCCTCTCTCACTGAAGCTGGTCAGTGAAGCAGCCAGGGAGATATGATTAAGGAATAAAATTCCCATTCTGGGTCAGGAAACACAACCCTGGGTTTGATTTCAAACCATTCAGCTGGGACAGAAAACAAACAAACAAACAAACAAACAACCCTTTTCACAGCCCAGTTACCTCTGAGCAGCAGTGAAATGGTTAATGCCTCCTTTCTGTTCCCTACCCCCAACTGGGGGTCCCGAGGGCAAGACTTGGCTCTCCCTGACCTCTAAGCCCCAGCCCCTCTTGGCAGAATGTCTTGATGTGGAAAATAGCAGTGCCCTTCAGAGCTCCTCCAGTGAATTTGTTGCTGTTGGTGTTTTACAGTTTCAGGGATGAGAGATGCTCAGTGTTGATAAATGTTCTGGCACCGAGTTGTGGTCTAGATTTGGAAATTTCGTCTCTTAGTCAACTGATTGCTACAAACGAAGCAGAGATACTCACTCTTAACTCTGAGGGATATAATTGGAACTCTTTCTCACATGAAACCAAGGTCTCTGCCTTTGGAGAGCTCGTAAAATTTGAGGCCTTTGTCACTGCTTTCAGTCACAGAGTGCTCTCAGATCTTAGTCCCACACATTTGTCACTTTTCGACGCCCCTCCCCCTAAATAAAGCATACATTCCAATCTATTAAGTTCTTCGCACATCAGAGCCACCAAAAAGAGGTCAAATAATACAGTTTGGCACATTTTTTACTTTGTCACTTACCGTGGAGATTTCCTAGTTAGAAAAAAGTTGACAACTGCCCTTGAAAACATGAGAATATGGAGATTTTCTGCCTTGACAGGTTTCTTTTTGTTCCCCCTTCTTTAGTCTCAGAAATCAGGCAGTCTCTGTATTCCATGAAGTGTAAAGTTTAGTTGGATGACTTTTCATAAACTTCATTTTTAACACATTTTCTCTCCTCTTGTATTTCTATAATATATGCAGAATGCCAGGCTCCTCAAAAGAACTTTACAGGTCATTTTCCTGCCATAATAGTTGAATCAGCAGCAAATGCACTTCATGGTTTAAATGCAGTGACAGAAGTAGTCTGACAGCAGAAATATGTACTGGATGGTAACTTCCACAAAAGCCTTGCGATTTTCACATGAGTAGAGCTTATGGCTTTTTTTTTTTTTTTTTTTTTTTTTTTTAAGATCAGCTCTGTGTAAATACGGACGAAGAACATTTATTGGCTCTGTATTATCAAGTGCCCTTGACCTAGTGACATTATTGACTTTCCACCATTGCCTTTATATGTATTGGTCCAAGAGGACACAGCCGTAATAGCTCTGTCCCCCAACAATTAATTTTGATCTGTTCTATGTGATGAGCCTTACAGAAGCCCTTGAAAGGGTGACTTTCGAGTCAGCATGTGCATGTGGATGTGCACACACAATTTTCTCAACCCCCAAATTAGGTCACCTGGTCTGGTTTAAGATTTTTCTTCTTGTTTGTGAATCTCTTGACATGGAAAGAGTGGCACAAGTAAAACAATAAAACTGTTTTTAGTTATTATCAACCATGAGATGTCTTTATGGAAAGAATAAACGTAAATGAAATTGCAGTGGTTGTGCTAAAATTGAAATTCTCATTGGTAGCAAGATAATCTGTTAAAATTCTCGCTCAGGGTGCCTGAGTGGCTCGGTCAGTTAAGCATCTGACTTTTGATTTTGCCTCAGGTCATGATCTCGCTGTCATGAAATCAAGCCCCATGTCAGGCTCCCTGCTGGGTGGGCTCCTTGCTGGGCATGGAACCTGCTTAATATTCTCTCTCTTTTTCTCTGTCTCCCTCTGCCCCTCCTCTGCTCGTGCATATGCACATGTTCTCAAAAAAATGAAAAATTCTCAATATTGAAAGCTTCCACATTTTTTTAAATGACAATTTCATAGATACAATACAAATTTATTATCTATCTGTCTATCACTCTATCTATCAAGATTAGTACATAAGGATGTTAATAGATGAGTATCTTAGCCAGTTTTGGCTGTATAACAGAATACCATAGATGGGGTGCCTTTAATAACAGGAAATGTCTCACAGTTTTGGAGACTCTTAAGTCCAAGATCAGGCTACCAGCATGATCTGGAATTCTGATAAGAAAACTTCTTTCTGGTTTGCTTTCTTGCTATATCCTCATATGGCCGAGAGACAGAGGGCTCTGGCTTCTTCCCATTCTTGTAAGGAGACTAATGTTTGTGAAGGTTCCACCCTCATGACATCATTATCTCTCAAAGGCCCACCTCCATAGACCATCACATTAGGGATTAAGACTTGAACATATTAATTTGTACAGCCTGGGTGTGGTTTGGGTGGGACACAAACTTTCAGTCCATAACAGAAGATTCCCATTATTGAATCTCACTGGATGAACCTAGAAAAATTGAGCAAAGAAAACTTAATTTACTAATCCCCTATTCATTGACCTTGGCATTGTTACTTGTTTTTAACTCCCATTATTTAATATGCAAAATAGAAATAGTAATTGTCTATGTCATGACCATTTCATCTCAGGGAATAAATGAAGATTAAGTACTGTAAGTATTTTGTGTCCTTGGATCAAAGCAACATATCAACAAGTGTGCATTTTCCAATGTGCAATTTCTATATTATAATTAATGTGCTTGGTTGTTTTGTAATTTTTTAATGTTTATTTATTTTAATATTTTTTTAATGTTTATTTATTTTTGAGAGAGACAGAGTGCAAGCAGAGGAGGGGCAGAGAGAGAGGGAGACATGGAATCTGAAGCAGGCTCCAGGCTCTGAGCCATCAGCACAGAGCCTGGTGCGGGGTGAGGGTGGGGGGACGCTTGAACTCACTAACCAGGAGATCATGATCTGAGCTGAGGTTGGATGCTTAGCTGACTGAGCCCAGCATGTTTTGTTATGTTTAATACTAGTATTTGAATCATAATAAAAGCCCTTTTTCCAAGTGCAAAGAGTTTACTGTGGAGTTTTGTTATTCATGGTGGTCAAAATTAGAAACCAATTGCCATTTTAGGTTTTAATTTTTCTTTCTTTTCCCCTTTCCATTGCTCCTTTCCTTTCTATATCACCTTGAATAATTGTACAATACAGAAAAGTTTGGAGAGGAATGTAACAAGTATTCTATATTTGTATTGTTGTGTAACATACTGGCTCAAAACTTTGTTGCTTAAAACATTAATCATTATTTCTCAGGTGTGAGGGGCTACATAGGAAGTCCTACTGTTCTGGACTTGGCTTACTTTTGCATGGGTGGTGTTAAAAGATAAACTGAGGCATATTAAAAACTTAAGAGTTTATTTGAGCAGAACTTGATTTGAATCAGGCAGCATCCAATCTTGCAGATACATAGGAGCTCTGAGGAGCTGTACAAAATGAAAGATTTTTACAGGTAGAAGGGAGCAGGAACAAAGAAGTGGTAATAGAAAGCATGTTTGTTACTGTAAGGTTACTTTCCATTAGGGACTAATGGGAAGTTTATCAGGTGGGTTACCTAATTAGTGCCAATCATACAATGTCTTTTTTTTTTTAATTTTTTAATATTTATTTTTAAGAGAGAGAGAGAGTGCATGTGCGTGCATAAGTGGGGGAGGGGGAGAGAGACAGAGACAGAGAGAGAGACAGAATCTGAAGCAGGCTCCAGGCTCTGAGCTGTCATCACAGAGCCTGACATGGGGCTTGAACTCTGGAGCCATGAGATCATGACCTAAGCCGAATTGGACACTTAAATTACTGTGCCATTCCGGCTCCCCAGTTGTATAATTTCTGATGGACTGGTTTAAGATTCCTTTTCTGGGACAGCTGATACTGTAATTAAGTTTTGGTTTGGTGACATGGAGGTTAGTGTAAGCAACTCCGTTTTGGATCTGCTGTGTTGGTTTTAACAAACTTCCCCTTTTGATTAGACTTTCAACCTGAGACACTTGATCAAAAATTAAAGGTATTAGTGCTACTCTCATCTACTGCTCTGAGCCCTTGAGTTGTTTTTGATGAATCTCTCTGCTATTCACAGGTTACAACATTGGGTTGATATTCTTTAAGTTACTTAATTTCTTTGTTCCTTTTCTAACATTGTGTTCTTAGGGAAATAATTTGCTTGGTGGTTAGTGACTACATATGTATGTATGTATGTTTGTTTCTTTATTTATTAAGTTTATTTAGTTTGAGAGAGAGCATGTGTTCTCAGGAGGGGCAGAGAGAGAGGGAGAGACAATCCCAAGCAGGCTCCATCCTATCATTGTGTAGCCTGATGCAAGGCTTGAACCCATGAACTGTGAGGTCATGACCTGGGCCAAGATCAAGAGTCAGACACTCAAATGAATGAACCACCCAGGCGCCCCTGCAAACATTCATTTAAAGCTTTTGAGAGAATACAGAACACAAGGGAGACTACTATGATTATTATAGGCAGAATAATTCCCAATGTCTGTAGTGTACTTCGGAGCCATATTCCCCAAAACCCGAGCCATTCAGAATCAAATGAGTCAAAGAAAGGCTCTGGTTGAAGAAGTCAGTTTCTTAAGCCAATTGGCTTGTTCAGTGGTCTTATGTAGCTGAGTCTCAGGTCCCCCAGAAGTGTCCATCTGAGTGCAACAAGCTGTGTTGGCCATAGCACAAACACCTCCTTGATCAGCTAAAAGATTACCAAGAGCTATCCTGTAATCAAGAATAACTTTGACTAGGGGCATCTGCGTGGCTTCGTTGGTTAGCCTCTGACTTCAGCTCAGGTCATGATCTCGTGGTTCACAATTTCAAACCCTGCATAGATAGGGCTCTGCGCTGATGGCTTAGAGTCAGGAGCCTGCTTTGGATTCTGTATTTCCCTCTCTCTCTCTGCCCCTACCCCACTCGTACTCTGTCTCTCTCTCTGTCTCAAAAATAAATAATAAAACATTAAGTAAAAAGAATAACTTTGGCTAGAGAGTCTGTGAATTTTTATTGGGCAGCTATTGCTTTAGCAGTGGATTCTGCAATCAAGAAAGCAGTGTTCTTGTTCCTATGTCTTGGGAGGAAATAGTCTACCTTGATGTTGACTACTCCTCTTCTTAGTCAATTTGATTTTTAGGTTTCTGGGGTTTACACTGGACCAGATGTCAGATGGAGCCTTCTTCACTTGTGAAATAGGCACCCACGTTTTGACACCTTGTAATTTAGCACTGGTGTCAGTGGTCAAGAGTACTAAGAAGGGTCCTTTCCAGGAATCTCACTTCTGCCAAAGCATCAGAGTAAAACAGTAACTGTCTCTAAATGACAAAAGCTTTAAAAGTGCCCATGGTTAAATATCTGATGAGAGTTCATTATAATGAAATTGACAAGGAAATTTAGTTATTTCTATGGCACACGACATTTTAAGATAATAACTGGGATTATGACTGATGACATTATACCAGCACACACCAGATTTCTAGGAATTTCATACAGTTTATGGAATACTTATATTAATTAGCATATAAATTAATTGGCATATAAATATAACCTAAGAATGTTTATCACTTATTTGATAAAGCTGCCCATGTAATTTGATATACCAAATAAAGATAATTAGTTTAATATCTCTCTCTTACAAGGTGAGAGATAAATCCTTTGAGATTTTCCAGGGACCCTCTAAGAAATCTCAAAGTTATTTTGTGGTCCAAAAGATTCCATTTGGAATTTGATTTGAGAAAGTCACCAAAATGTCAAAAGGTTTGAACATTTGACTAAATAGGATCACAGATCATTATGAAATAATACTTAATTATCTATTTAACCAAAGTGATAATGTAAGCTTTTAAAGGCAAACATCGAGGGTTCCATAGCTGTGAACAAAACTTAACACTCAATATAGAGGACTCTGTTTTCTTAAAAAAAAATTTTTTTTAAATGTTTATTTATTATTGAGAGACAGAGAGACAGAGGATGAGCATGGGAGGGGCAGAGAGAAGGGTAGACACAGAATCCAAAGCAGGCTCCAGGCTCGGAGCGATTATCAGCACAGAGCCTGACGATGCGGGGCCCGAACCCACAAACCATGAGATCATGACCTGAGCTAAAGTTGGATGCTTAACCGACTGAGCCACGCAGGTGCCCCAAGAAGACTCTGTTTTCTTATAGAGCTGATACAAAGTGAAGCACAGTAGATTTTTTTGGTAGGGCATGAAATCTTTGCTTTCCAGGTAGGTTACCCCAAAAATAAAGAAAACTAAATAAGCAAAAAAAAAAAAACAAAAAAAAAAACAAAAAAAAAAAACCCAAACAAACTCTTTTATAATCTTTTATTAAGAGCAAACTGATAGTCCAGGAAAGCTTGGTCCTTTAACAGAGAGAAAACCAAATTCTAATTTTGCCCTAGGTTTTTTTGATATTAAAACAAAATAAAACAAACAAACAAAAAAACCCACTTAAGTAAATCTGTTCCAGGCTTAGCCAGCTTGACCACACATCAAATGCCTTTCCCAAGATTCCTTTTCCACAAATCTTCAACAACTTTTTTAATATTAAGATTTTGTCCTTTTTAAAAAAATCTCCTTTTAGAACAGTCTGTCATTTTACTTTCCATATCTACTTTTCATGCAGTTGTTCTCATTCACTCTAATTATTTCTAAGTTGTTTTACTAAATACATTGATTAGTACTATTAATTTGTAGACTCCTTTATTCCTTGTGAAAACTTAAAAGTCGGCAGTTATGTCTCTTATACTAGCATTCTGTGGATTGGCAAGTTTATGAATACATCTCGTAATTTCTACATCTCATAAGAGTAGACTCTTACAGTAAATTTTTCAGTGTGGCAGGAAGCATCATTACTCACAGACCAAAATATATGAACCTATGTTCAGTAATTAATATTTCAGTATTTTATCTTATTTGGAAATGATCTGGACATTCAATGAATATTCATTATTTAATTTATCTCAGTATAATATAACTTGAAGGTTTCAAGTTGCCAAAAAGATTTTTGAAACTATTAAAAAAATTTTTTTAATGTTTATTTTTTTTTGAGAGACAGAGAGGCAGAGCACGAGCAGGGAGGGGCAGAGAGAGAGAGGGAGACACAGAATCCAAAGCAGGCTCCAGGCTCTGAGCTGTCAGCACAGAGCCTGATACGGGGCTTGAACCCACTAACTGTGAGGTCATGATCTGAACTGAAGTTGGATGCTTACCTACTGAGCCACTCAGGCACCCCAGTTTTTGAAACTATTTTTAAGTTGGCATACCATAAAACATAATTATTGTTCAAAGTTTATTTATAAACTTTGGCTTACATCTATTTAATTTAGTTATTCCTAACAATTATACTTAGATTACTGATGAAAATTCCATGAGACATTAAACAGCTAACCATCATCTTAAATTATCTTTCTCACAAGTTCTGTGTGACTCCTTCTGTTCTATCTTCTGATACCAGAACTATTAAAAATGTAAACTGAGGCATATTAAAAGATTTAAGAATTTATTTGAACAAAAGTCATTTCAAAGCAGGTGGCATCCAATATAGCATATAGAAAGAAACTCCAGGGAACTGTATAAAATGAAAGACTTTTATAGGCAGAAGGGAGCAGGAACAAGGAAATTATAATAGATAAAAAAGCAGATTGGTTATTGCAAGGTCAGTTTCCTTTAGGGGATGGCAAAAGTGCATCAGGCAGATGACCTAACTAGTGTTGATCAGGTGATTCTTGATTGACCGGTTTAATATTCCATTTCTGTTCATTCGTTTTGTTTCTTGAATTCTGCATGTTAAGAGACAAACAAAAAACAGACTCTTGTATCTAGAGAACTTAACTTGGTGGTTTGCCAGAGGGGAGGTGGTTAGGCAGATGTGTGAAATAGACAAAGGAGATTGAGAGTAAGGGGGGGATGAGCTAAGTAATGTATAGAATCATTGAATTATTATATTGTACACCTGAGACTAATGTAACACTGTATGTTAATTATACTTCAATAAAAAGAGAATCCATTACCCAATCTCCTCCCCCTCCAAAAAGGATACCATTTCTGGGAGAGCTGAAAGTGTAAGTTTGGTAGTGTGGGGCTTAGCATGAGCAACTCCTTTTGGAGCCTATTGTTGTGTTATTAACAGTGGTCAACAGGTAGATCATCTTGGTAGGGAGTAGAGGCTGCTAGTCTGTGGTGACTATAGCTGGGTTGGCTCAGCTATGCTCTGCATGGTCTGCCATTCTCCAGTATGCTAATTCAGGGCCACTCATGTAGTGAAAGCCAGGATCTCAAAGAGGGAGAGCAGAGTGTGCAAGATCTCCTGAAACCTAGTCTCAGAACTGGCACGCTGTTAGAACTGCTGCTTTCTACTGGCCAAAGCAAGTCACAAGGCCATCCAGTTCAAGGAGTGGAGAAACAGATTCTTCCTCTTGATGGAAGGAGCTATAAAGTGGTATTTTAAAAAGCATGGGTATGAGGAGGGCTAAATTGGGGCTGTCAGTGCAATGAACCCACCATGCATGTTGTTTCAGGCCTACTGGGATTGGTACTTCATCATATTAAAATTCTCACTTCTCGATTGAAATGTTAATAAAATATTAAAGATAAATGTGAAAAAAATTGGGGTAATCTTGGCACATCCCATTCATTTCCCCAGCTGGGGCAATTATTATCACAAATTTGATACATGAAAAGTCTGTTTTTAAAAATACTTTTGTGCGTGTACCCACATACACACCCACAGTTGCTAGAAGTTTTATTTTATTTTATTTTATTTTTTCAACGTTTATTTATTTTTTTTGGGACAGAGAGAGACAGAGCATGAACGGGGGAGGGGCAGAGAGAGAGGGAGACACAGAATCATCGGAAACAGGCTCCAGGCTCTGAGCCATCAGCCCAGAGCCTGACGCGGGTCTTGAACTCCCAGACCGCGAGATCGTGACCTGGCTGAAGTCGGACGCTTAACCGACTGCGCCACCCAGGCTCCCCTATGCTGGAAGTTTTAAAATGTATGTGGAGTTTTTGACCCTCTTCCCATCAAGGTGTAGTATGTGACAACCCCTCCCCTTGAATATAGGCTGATCTTGGTAACTCACTGCTAACAATAAAAATACAGTGGAAGGGACAGTGCATGACTTGAAAGTCCAAGTCATCAAAGAAGATAGTTTCCACCCTGGCCTTCTCCTTCTGGGAACACACTTTAGGAGCTCTGGGCTGATGTGTAAAAAGTTCACTTGAAGGATAAGGACTTCCCATATATGTCCATGTCCTAATGCCCAGAACCTGGGAATGTTTCTATCTATGACAAAAGAGATTTTGCAGATGTGATTAAATTAAGGATCATGAGATTAGGGGAGATTATCTTGGATAGTCTGGGTACACCCAGTGTAATCGCAGTGGTCCTTATGAAGTGAGAAGCCGCAGGAGTCAAAGCAGGAAAGAAGAGATGTAATGATGAAAACCTGAGGTTGGAATGTTAGGGGGAAGAAGTCGTGAGCCAAGGAGTGTAGGCGACCTTCAGTAGCTAGAAAGGCAAGGAAACGTATTGTCCTACAGAACCTCAGGAAGCAAGCCCTGCCTTCATCCTAAGTAAATCCCAGTGTGTCCTCTGTCAGCCTTCCGAACTATAGAACTATAAGATAATTTGTGTTGTTTAAGCTACAATAGAAAAAGTAGTTTAGCTAAGGCCACCAGGTGGAGCTGGAGAGCCCACATGGGGAGACCACAGAAGGATAGTGAGCTATCCAAGGAGTCCCAGCTTTTCCAGCCCTGAGGAGGCACACAGGTAATTGATTGAGTCTTGAGACTCCAGCCTTTGACTCACCCCAGTTGATGCTGAGTGGAGTAGGAATGAGATGTCCCCACCAAGTTGTTCCCAGCTGTCACTTTGTGAGCTGTATCTGTCAGCTTGGGATGCCATAACAAAATGCCATAGGTTGAATGATTTAAACAGCACAAATTTATCTCTCATAGTTCTGGAGGCTAGAAGTCCAAGGTCAGGGTACCAGCATGGTGGGTTCTGGTGAGAGCTCTCTGTCAGGCTTGCAGACCAACTCCTTCTTGCTGTGTGCTCACATGGCAGAGGGAGCTAGGGAGTCTCTGGAGTCCTATCAGATTAAGCTCCTACTCTTATAGCCTCATTTAATCATAATTATGCCCTTACTCTAAATACAGTCACACCTAAGGTTAGGGCTTCAATGTGTGATTTTTAGAGGGACACATTTTAATCTATAGCATAAGCAAAATAAATGTTGCTCTTTTAAGCCATCTAAGCTTTGGGGTGGGTTCTGTAGCAATTATTATTATTATTTTTAAAATTTTTTTTAACGTTTATTTATTTTTGAGACAGAGAGAGACAGAGCATGAATGGGGGAGGGTCAGAGAGAGAGGGAGACACAGAATCGGAAGCAGGCTCCAGGCTCTGAGCCATCAGTCCAGAGCCTGACGCGGGGCTCGAACTCACGGACCGCGAGATCGTGACCTGAGCTGAAGTCGGACGCTTAACCGACTGAGCCACCCAGGCGCCCCTGTAGCAATTATGTAATGGGCAAAGTTATATGATAAGATAATGTACTCTTTTTGTGTTTTAAATATTTACATAAGTGCTATTGTACTTTATATTCTATAATTTCTTTTTTTGACTCAACATACTTTTGAGATATATTCATGTTTCTAAATATAGATAAATTATTCACTTTGATTGGTGCATATTACTTAGCATATAACAGCACTATATTTTATGTATAAATTCCCTTAAGCATGAACTTTTGGGTTGTTTATAGTTTTGTTGCAATTACAAATAATGCCATAATAAACATGTTTTTTATATTTTTCTCATGGGCAAGCTCAGACTTTTTCTAAACTGTATTCATTGGGTCATAGGATATGCATAATCCTTTTTTAATGATATGTGTTCTTTTGATTTTACTGATGTGGCCAATTTACTTCTTAGTTCCCCTCCATCCTCTTTTTACTAATCCCTTGAGGATTGTGTAGAGGCTCCTGCAACTCTTTATTCTCACTGACAACCTAATAGTTTTAGATATTTTAACTGTTGCCAAAATGACATCATTCGTATAGGTCACTTTAATTCCTACTTCTCTTATAGTTTGCGAGGTTGAGTATCTTATGAAAACATTTTCTCGGCTCTTTTGGCATTCTTTTCTCTATATTGATTGTTTTCTTTGTTATTCTATCATGTTTGGTCTTTTTTATTTTTAGGAGCTCTTTTTGTATTTTGAACATTAATATTTTCCTGTTACATGTTGTGAAATCATGTCCAGATATTCGGCTTCTCTTTTTTCTTGGTTTACTTGTCAATAGAAGAATTTTCATGATTTGTTTTAATCATATATGTATATGTTACACATGCGTGCACGTGTGTGCACTAATCATGTAATTTTCCTTTTGTAAATTGTGGATTTTGTGTCTTCTTCTTAAAATTTTTTTTAACGTTTATTTAATTATGAGGGAGAGAGAGAGAGAGAGAGAGAGAGAGAGAGAGACAGAGCAGGAGGGGGGGAAGGGCAGAGAGGGAGACACAGAATCCGAAGCAGGCTCCAGGCTCCGAGCTGTCAGCACAGAGCCTGATATGGGGCTCCCTCGAACTGCAAGATCATGACCTGAGCCAAAGTCAGACGCTTAACTGAATGAGCCACCCAGGCACCCCACGTTTTGTGTCTTCTTTAAGAAATATTTCCCTAAGGGGCACGCGGGTGGCTCATTCAGTTAAGCATCCGACTTTGGATCGGGTAATGATTTCATGGTTCGTGGGTTCAAACCCCACATTGGGCTGTCTGCTGTCAGCACAGACCCCACTTCAGATCCTTTCCCACCCCCTCTCTCTGCCCCTCCCCCCACTCGCACTCGCTCTCTCAAAAATAAACATTTGAAAAAAAAAATACTTCCCTGATATAATATTCTGGGTCTTCATCTATTGTATTCTTGATATTTTCAGAACTGTATTTTCAGTGAATTCATAATTTCCACTTATTAAACAGATCAGACTGTCAGTTTCTTATGTTTTCTTGAGACTGATAGTGAGGGGCAGTGTGGAGATTTATGAAATGCTAGACAAATAACTGGAAGAAGGAACTGAAAATTCCAAAACTCTCAACTGTATTCCCAGAGAATAATGTCCCTAGGACAAATTGGTTCAATCGGAGACAGCTTTATTTTAATGGCGATCCTTGAGGTGACATGATGTTAAAAGTTGTCTTGTTCTGAAATGTCCTTTGAGTCTCTGTGTTATCTAAGATTTACCAGACCATTGGTATCAATTTTATCACCCTCCCTGATTCTACAGTTTATTAGCTGGTAGCTGCAAGAAACTTGAAGGTAGTGTGTGAAAAACGTAAGAAGAAATAATAAGATATTTTTATGGGGATGAGAGGAAAGGATGGGATCCTTGTAAACAGAGAACATGATATATCCCTGTATCTTGGCTCACAAGGTTTATTTCTTCACCTTTTGTCTAATATCTCAGTGGTCTATACGTGCCATACAAGATGTGTTCTTGGTTAATGCAAATATGTGTGTTGCAGAAGGCATATGTACACAGACTGTGCTTATGCAATTTGGTCACACAAATGCAATCTGGCTGCCACGCTGTCTCTTCCCTGCATGTTAGTAGAAACTAATAGATGGGTTCTTTGGAGCCAGGGAGGGGAATGATGGCAAAAAAGTCATATTGCCCCACTTTTCTTTCTTTCTTTTTTTTCTTTTCCTTTTCATCTGCTGTTGTTGCCATGCCTTATGTCAGAGCACATTGCTTAAGGCCACGGCTACGATAACCCCAGGGCAAGGTGGGTGAGAGGGAGATAATGTCTTCAGGCTGTGGCTTCATCTCGTCTCAGGAGAGTCTGTTGCAACTGATGGCAGGCAAGCTGTTCTCCTGTCAGTGCTTTTCAGCATTTACGGATGCCCCAGGGCCCAGAGCTCTGTGCATGCATGTCTGTCGCAGAACACGAAGGTTCTTCTGGGGTTGTCTTTGTGGTGTTGTGGGAGGCACAGGGGAGTGCAAATGTAGAGACCCAATCCCTATTCCTGCTTTGTCATTAACTGGATTTGTATCTTTTATATAGTGATCGCACTTTTGCAAATATCTCTGTCTCAAGGAAGTGTTCTGAGTCACGTTGCAATTAACACATTACTTACTGTCTGCTTCTGCAGAACGCGATTTTCTCAAAGGGAGAGACTCTGTCTCCTTACCTTTCCGTCCCCCTGCACAGGGTAGGCACTTAAGGAAACATCTGTTGAGGAAAGTCACATATCTGGGTCTTTGTTCTCTCTACAACTGGGGGATTGGAATCCATTAGCTGTAAGTCCTTCTATGATTCTGTGACACGTGTGTAGTTGTAATTAGGCTTTAAGTGGCTGCCACGCCTCTGCACACTTTCACATGCCAAGGGGATGCCCATCTCGTGTGACAAGAGAAGATGGGACAAAGACACGGTATCTGCACAGCGAGGGAGGCTTTGACAAGTGCTGATGGAGTCCATTTAGAAGGTGCCTGCTTTTTGACGATAGTACACCTTACGCCCAGTGGTGAAAAAAGGTGCCCGGGGTAATGGGACAAAGATAGCAAGCGTTTCATAGAGTATGTACTAAAGAAAAGGCAGTCTGTTTAATTTATATATTACATACAACTGTGTGTTAGCAAATTAGAAACATTAATGGCTTAACCACAGTACCAAAGCCTGTAGACTCTCACTTAAATCCTGGCCTTTGACAAATGAAGACAAATACTGGTAATGTCCCTGGCAATTTCTCTGGCATGAGAATAATCCCTAATATAAGGAAGCCATTATTCTAGTGCAGAGTACTGGGCACAGAAGGGAATAAGTAGATGATATTGGACCCGGATGTTGTTTCTAGAAGATGACCTGGACCTCATTAAGATCACATGCGGAGGTTTTCTAATTTCCTGGTGAGAAGGGAATGAGATTCATGCTTACTTGTGTGTGTGTGTGTGTGTGTGTATACACACACACACACACACACACACACACACACACAGATAAGCACAAGCTTCAGTATGTATCTGAGCTTAAGCAAACTATTTTAGCCAGCTGTTTATTCCCTAGCATGAGCTTAGTTCATACAGCCTCACCTGAGAACTGAAGCCAAGATTCTGGTGTTCTAGAACATTCCTGTCTGGATGTGCCACGTTTCACTTGGTTTCCTCAGTTTTCTTCAGAGGAACTGTGCATAAAAAGTGGAGTTTAGGTATTCCAATGAATATCTTCAGGGTAGTTTCAGATATTCCAATAAACTCTCAATAAAGCAAGAGTTTTATAATAGGATGCTGAAATGGAAAACACTCAGCAATAGGGAAAAATGAGATTACCATTGAAGAAAAGTGCCATAAATGACCAATCACAAGTGACTTTAAAGCTGTGCAGGGGTGGGCACAACCTAACTTGAAAATCAGGTGCAAAGAGAATGGATATATTTCATGAATCACAGGTGGAAAATGAAAGTTTACAATAGTTCTAGTGAGGATATTCTTAGAGCCGGTTCCAAGTCTTGAATTTACATTTTTATGGTGAACATAACCCAAATGCTGATCTTCAGAAAGAGTGACATCATTGCTGAACAGTTTTTTTGTTGGTCCTGAGCAATGGAATATATTTTAAAACGTCTAGTTTATTTTTCTTTTTATTCAAATGGTGGAGAAATTGAAATTGTTACATTGTACTTGCATTTTTAGAGAAATTTACAAGATTTTACCTTCACTTTCTTAACCTAGGAATCAATTCGGACTCTGCCTCCATGAAAAAATTAACCATTGCGTCTTGACCTAGATCAAGCCAGTCAGTCATCCACAGAGATTTTTGTGCAGACCAAGCAGTTGTAATTTCTGGAAACCACCAGTAGGTGTCTCCTATCAGTAGGTTTGGCCATGCAAGGGGCTGCTTTCATTTCTTACTCTTAGTAGTGGGCATTGTGAGAAATTTGTCCTTTGTATAATGCAGATAATCAAAGATCATTTAATATATTTCTGAAATGGGTCAAATTATTTTAATCTGAAGCCCAACTTTTCAGGTAGGGAGTTTCTAATAGTGATAGTTTTGTATGTGTGTTAATAAATGATCAGAATATTACTTCACCAGTTCAGCTGATTTATTTTGAAGTCTAACAAAATTATGATTAAAAACAAAAATTTCTTAAAGCACAAGTTGACAATATAGGCATGCAAATGAACATTTCCTTCACGAGACTTGCAAATGTGAGAAATTTCCTGGAGATCCAATCTTGAGGTTTCACTATGCATGAGGTAAATGTTTAATATCTGAAGTCTACAGGGTCTTCTTAATGGGAAAAATACAAAAGTTACTTCTTCAAGAAAGATTAAAAAAAAAAGATTTCTTTTCAGAAAATAAAATAGAGGTGCTGGGTGAAAAGTTAGCCTAGAATGTTCAGTTTGTGGCCAGGCCACTTCTGAGAGGTGACATTGTATCACTGCACTTTCCAGGACTGTCCTCTTGTTATTGCAACCATCCTTTTAATACAGTCCTACTTATTGACCCAACATTCATCTGGTGCTGAGCATACACTGTCTTCTGAATTCCTTCTCTCTCCAGCAAGCTGGTACTTTGAGGGCGCATTATGTCTCACACTCCCTCACGTCTCATGTATACCCAACCTAGAGCTAGTATCATCCTCAACTGACACAGAATGTTTCTACATTGGTTTACTATGGAATTGAGTCTTATGGATAGAGTGCTCTAGCTTGTGACAGATTTTTGGGACTTCCATAGTTTCTGACAAGCATAGTTCCTTGCACATAGTAGGTGTCATATTATTGTTAAGGAATAAATGAAGCACAAGGCTGATAGAACAAGAAATGCATATGCTTGGGGGCACCTGGCTGGCTCAGTTGGTAGAGCATGCAATTCTTGATTTCTTGGTTGTGAGTTCAAGCCCCGTGTTGGGTGTAGAGATTACTTTAAAGATAAATAGATAGACAGGAACACATAACCTAATTTTGTATATGTGTGTGTGTGTGTGTGTGTGTGAGAGAGAGAGAGAGAGAGAGAGAGAGAGAGAGAGAGAGAGAGAGAGACAGAGCTAGAGAGAAAAGAGGATATTTATTGAGTACCTTGTGCAAACCATGCCGTGCATTGCATAATAGACTTACTTAAGGGCCACCCATAAGTTCAACTGACCTCAGCTGACCATGGAAGAAATGGAGTTTAATTCTGAACTAGGCAGGTCTAACACTCTCTAGAGATCGATGCAGAGAGGGACATAGAATGGCATTCTTGGTCAATGAACTATTGAGCAAAAGAGGAAAGAATTTTGAAAATTGTTTTGGAACATCCTAAATGAAAATTTGTACCACCAGGAATGTGTTACTTGTTCAGTTACCTTGCATAGGTTGGGTTCCATAGGAAATACTCTAAGATGGATATTTTTCTGCTGAGGTTACTGGGGACACAGTCAGGATTACAGTTGTGGGTGGGTGAAAAAAAATAAGATAGGGCAGAGGGAGGAGTTGAACTGAGATGCAGTCTCAACAGAGGCTTCAGCCAATCCTATAAGGAGTCCTGGAGCTGCGATGGTTTTCAGATTTATGCCACCTAAAGGCAAGGAGACCAGTCTTGGTACTCCCATATCCACCTGTAATTAAATGTAGGCTGCCCCAGGGAAGGCAGTGACCTTGAATGTGGGGACTTTCTTCAGGTAAGGACAGTTCTCAGTTGGTGGCCATCAGGATCCGCATTCCCAAGTGTTCTGGGAGTAGTGCCTGGTGGTGTATTGCCTGGAAGGGGCACACCAGGGGTGTCCACCAAAGTATCCACTACCTACCCCTTCCTTTGTTTTCTCCAACCAAAGAAAAAAAAAAAACCCTCAGCCTCATCCATAGAGAAGTGAAATAAGGTTTGATAATCAAACTTGTTCTTCTATCAAGGGTAGAAAAGGGGACTGTTTTCTAAACTTCAACATTTTGATTCAATCCATGCCTGGACCTTAGTGCCTCATGTTAGAGGAGAGAGCAAATCAAAGGACATGGGTTTGATAGTTTAGGGTTAGGTAAATTGATATAATTGCAGGATTAGGCTTCAGGTTTGAGGGGCCAGAAGTTCAAGCTGCAGAGTTTAAGAGGGCCTAGAATACCCAGACTTCACTGGGAACCAAAACAGATGGTTTTGAAAGTGATGGGAATGGTATAAATGGGACTGTTTGGGTGGGAGGTCATGTCTGCACATGTCTTAGTGCAGTACAATAAGAGAGGCTTATGGAAATTTATGGTTCCCCTGTGTCCAGCAAGTTCACCGTAACCACACAGCTAGGGGCATGGGCACAATGGTCAGGCTTTGGCCAACCTACTAGGAGGTAGGCAGGCAGACGGAGAGTTTTTTTTTGAAAGTTGCAAGGCAATGCCTAAAACTAATGTAGTATTGTGTGTCAACTATACTAAGGAAAACAAAGGTCCAAGGAAGATGTCTTAGTTCAGTCTACCATGACAAAATACCATAGATGGAGTGCCTAAACAACAGAAACTTACTTTCTTGCAGTTCTGGAGGCAGGAAAGTCCAAGGTTAAGGTTGTGGCTGACTCATTTCATTCTGAGAGCTCTCTTCCTGGCTTGCAGATGGCCTCTTCTCCCCGTGTCCTCACATGATGGAGAGGGAGCATGAGAGTGAGTCATCCGGTGTTTCTTCTTATAAGGGCACTGATCCTATCAGATCAGGGCCTCCCCTGTATGACCTCATTTAACCTCAGTTACTTCCTTTCAGGCCTCATCTCTAAATACAGCCAACCACACTGGGGGGTTTAGGGATTCAAAATATGAATTTGGTGGGGTGGTGAGTAGGACATAAATCCTCAGTCTGTACTGGGAGAGCCAATATTTCCGTGGAGATCTATCAGACACCATAGCAACAACAGCATTTGTCCCTGCCTAGACAACTAGAAAAACTGTGGGAATAAGTTGGAGCTCTGTGGTCACCAAGGGGTTCCAGGTTACTTTAGCTCTCAGGCAAGGAAGACATTAATCGCTTAAAACACAAGACTAATTGCACAGTCTAATAACTGTATACCTCAAACCTCCATAGAGGTTGTCTCAGAAGAATGGATCAGGCTGAAAGGTCCAAAGGAACAACACAAATACATAATATTGAACAGATAGTCCCTCATATAGCTTGGGCCTGGTTCACACTCTAAAAGATTTGGATGTAGAAATAGTATTGTTCTTAGAAACTAGTTTCCTATAAGGATTTGGATTTTCTATCCATAGCTCTCTGCTTTGGAGATTCAGGCCTGCTGTTTCGTGAGAGTAATGCCCTCACAAAATTTCAGGACTTCTTATTGGAACAAGGTTAGAGCTGACCCTTTACTTGTAAGAGGGTTGTGTGTAGTTCTCTCTAGCTCTGTCTCTATATTTTTGTCATTGGTGCTATGCTTAAGAAGCCTTCCTTAAATTCAAATATCTGGCATAAAGGTTTCATAGCAGAAGCAGGTTATTTTCTATTATTTGCATCTCTTTGGTCATCTCATTGATACTTTGTAAGGGGGTAGACAAGCACTTCAAGGATTTCCGGGTGGCCACCTTGACATGGAAGGTCAGCTCAGTGTTTTTTAACAGAGCACTTAAACTCTTTGGATCTTTCTCTTTTAGATGAAAAGAGTTAGTTAAATTTAATTAGACATGATTAGGAAATGGTGTTTAGGTTACCTTCCTGCTGCTCCAGATTGTCCCCTGCTCACATCAGTGTTTGTTGGCCCTTGCAGGCAGGAGCTGGGCTTGGTGAGAAGGCGGGTGGCAGCCCGACAGATACAGAGGTACGCTGGCCAGACAACGATAGCTCTAAATAACTGCCACCCTGCCCCTTTTATTCATTCTTCAAGGTCCAGCTTAAGTTTTATACCCCAGTTTTTCCATTATAGGCTGACTGCTTCATCTTCTAAATGGCTAGTATTTGTTAATGTTAGTATTTTCATTACAATCCATCCAATTTATTTTTCATATAGGCTCTGATATACAGTTTTTACTGTCTAGTTTTTGTACTATATAATATAGAGCTTAAATATGTATTTGGCTTTCCTATAAGATTTTAAGTTTCCATTTGTAATTTTATCGTAACTCAGACCAAATCAGTCTTTAGAAATATTTACTAATTTGTGGTTGAACATGGAGACTCACGTGGTAGGAAATAACACATACAATGACTACTAACATGTACCTAATATAGTTGTACCTCAAGGAACTGTTCAGTTTTAAAAATATGTATCAAATCCTTCATCTTCTTTTACAAAAAAATACATTTTATTAACCAATTTTTTTAATGTTTGTTTATTTATGAGATAGAGACAGAGCACGAGTGGGGAAGGGGCAGAGAGAGACAGGGAGACACAGAATCCGAAGTACGTTCCAGAGCCTGATGCACAGAGCCTGACGCAGGGCCTGAACCCACAAACTGTGAGATCATGACCTGAGCCGAAGTCAGACGCTTAACCAACTGAGGCACCCAGTTGCCCCCAAAATACATACTTAGTATGTATCGTGATACATACTTTTTCCCATGACATTTGAAGTCCAAAAGATCTGACTTGTGTCAGAGGATCTCGGTTTGAATCTTGATTCTGCCATTTAGCAGCTGTGTGAGCATGAACCTCAGTTTCTGCATCTAGAAAATAAGGATATTAGCTTCCTCATGACGTTGAATGAAGGCATGATCCAATTCAATCTGAGGTTCTCCAAAGCACATCAGAAGAAAGTGACAGTTCCTTTAGATGGAAATTCAACATTTAATTTGAATTCCCTCCAACTTAAGTCAGAGTTGTTGGGGTTATAGGAAACCAAAGCCCAGATCATAACCATACAACAAGAAGCACTCAATTCAAGTCATTACTGAAGCTGTTTTGTTTTAGGAATTACTTCACAGTTGAGCTGTTGGTTTTTATCCCAACTCAGTCTGTACACGTTATTAAATCTGGAATGAGTAAGCTTGTGGCACATCTGGCAAGAGGATGGAGGCCAGATTCCAATTTTTTATGCCTAACCTCCCTGTGAAGTTTTCCGGCGGGTACAGCAATGTGATTTTTGACTCTTAACATTGAGCCGCGTGCCATGTTTGTGGGTGGCTGTTAAGTGGCTGTCATTTCCAGTCCCCAAGGTGGCCAGGGACATTGTTATTTTGTGTATTTGGGGCAAAAGCCCCCCCTCTTTTTGGCCCCGTGGCAGGTTTTGACTCCATTATTCCATTCTCCGGACATGGGTAATCTCTCATTGACATCTGGAAGTGTTGTGCCAGAAAAGCAGAATATCAGCAATGAGGTTCTCCATGTGGATCTGAAAGAAGGCTTTTTGCCTTTAATTTGTGAAGTTTTTGTGAAGCTCTTTGGGATCCTTCTGGATAAAGAACCTTCTATAAACCTCACTTATGATGATGATGACTGCTGGCAGAATCGAAGTTACATGCGTGCATTGGGAGGACAATATATTCTCTTTGTGCCCACATAAACTTCCATTTATCTATACAAATATCTTTGAAAAGAGAAAGGCTGAAATGTCTTCTCTCCAGCTGGGGTGCTGTTCTGTTGTTGAAGCACAGTAAATTGGGTCACCGTTCAGCTTTGCATCCGGCACCTGCTCAGCCACACAATGGGGAAATGAGCGCTTCTGTAGTGACAGTGGCAACGTGTGGCAGACCGGTGCCAGGGATCGCCGTGGACAGCTAATAAGGAGTCCAGGAGAGCCGATCATTCAGATTGCTGCCTTTGTTGCTCTTGTCTGGGAGGAAAGACGTTGCTAAAAGGAAATTTATTCTTTTAACTCCTACTTTTGAACTCTTTCTGTGCTCTCTGAGGAGAGCGATTTTAAAAGGTTAGATATTGCTAGTATGTGCCAAGTTGGAGAAGGAAATGTCTCTAATGTGCAAGAATACAAGGAAGCATAGATTTTCTTTCTGGAGACTAAATGTGGTGGTCTGAGATTGATTAAAAAGGATTTGGTGGTTGAATAAATGGAGTTCTGGGTGTAGTGGAATGAGACCTTAGACATGGAGTCAGAGTTCGCATCTCGAACTCACCATCGACTTTCTGTGTCATGTTGCCTTGGCTTCCTCATGTATGCAGTGGAGGGTTAGTGTGAAAATGAAGTGAGCAGAGCACTTGGCATATAATGGGCAGTCACTGCATATTCATTAAATACAAAAAGTATCCTGTGTGAAGGAGGGCTTGCCCCAGTCAGGATAGGTGACAGTTCTCTGAGGTAACATACAAGCCCCAAATCTCAGTGTCTGAAACAGCACAGGTTTCTATCTCTGTCAGTCACACTTCATGTCCACTGAGGTCAGCTGTCCTGCTGCCATGGGCATGCTCTACATGGTCCTTAGTCTGCGTCCCATTGAAGAACCACTACCGGGTCATCATAGCAGTAGAAAGAAAAGCTGTGGAAGGATTTGTAGCTGCCATTAAATGATGTGTCCTGGAGATGATGCCCATCCTTTCAGCTTAGAGCTCACTGACCAAAACTAGTCACGTGGATCCTCCCAATTGCTAATGAGCCACTCTGTAAATCCTACTTTTGCTCCAAACAAGGAAATCCAGACTAATTTGCAAGTAACACTAATGACCTCCGAAGTGTCCACTGAGCAGGCTCTGTTAACGTATGTCTCTGCTACATACCAAAGTGCTGTTATAATTTTCTTCTTTGTTATAATATGTAATCATTGCCTTCTGTTGAAATTTTAGAATTGCGGGCTTGTTTTCTCTTTATTTTTTATTCTGATGAAACACAAGAAAACTGTATTTTCACAGAATGGAAATAGGGTTTTATTTTACTCTACTCTGGGCAATATAAGGTAATGCTGCCTGGTTTCAGCTTTCTTTTTGGTCTTGGGAAGTTGTAGACAGGGATGGAACACGAGAAGATGGGGAGGGGGCAAACATATGACAGTTTCATGAAAGAATATTTTATCTGGCTAGGTAAGATCCAGTTGGACATAATTATTCTGTAGAACTTTAGGCTGGTTATAAAGCTATGCAAAAAGAGGGAAGAGCTAGCTTTGAAATATCTGTTGTACACTTGAGAAAAAACAGAAAGTTTATTCATTCTGTTCTTGGTTTCCCCCCCTTTTGGGAATCTTTATTGCCCCTGAAAACTGACTGTGTGCTAACATATCTGTATGCCTTTAGGAATTTCAAGAAGAGACGGCAGGAATCTGAGTCTTTATTGGTGTAGTAGACACTGATAATTGTCTCCCAATATCCATTTCCCCTTTGAACTTTTGATAGTAGGATTCCTGCCATCCTATCCCGGCTTAGCTAGAGACTGAAGCCCTGCATAGCCTGATGGAGCAGATCCTCCCGCACAAAGTTACTTTTGGATGTAGTTAACAGTTAATGAGTACCAAGTATTGCATTGTCTCTCTTTTAGCTACGTATGTTGGCCATGTATTGAGCTCTAGCAGAAGTGAGCAGTTGGGATGTGGGCAGAAGTGATGGGTGCAACTTGTAGTTGTGTTGTTACTACGGAAGCTCTCTTTCTTTCTTGTCCGCTTCCCTTTCTTTCTTGTGGGTTGGAAAGATGACAACTTTCTGAGATAGTCACTTTGGGCCCAGGGGTAGAAGCCATGCATTGAGGATGACTCTCACTACCTTAGGCTGACTATCCATCTCTGAACTACTATGTGAGAAAGAAATGAGACTTCTATGTGGTTTAAGCCATTTAAAAAATTTCTTTTAATGTTCATTTCTTTTGAGAGACAGAGAACATGGGAAGGGCAGAGAGAGAGGAAGAGAGAGAATCCCAAGCAGGCTCCATGCTGTCAGCACAGACTCAGACGCGAGGCTCAGTCCCACAAACTGTGAGATCATGACCTGAGCTGAAATGAAGAGTCGGACGCTCGACCAACGGAGCCACCCAGGCGCCTCTTGGCCATTGTATTTTTGGGGTCTTTTTACTTTGGCAGTGTAGCCTGCAGGTACCTAGGAACTCTCCTCTTTCCAGGCTTAATTTTATTCATAGCATCACGTTTTAATGGATTTAATCTCTTTGTTATCATTTCTTTTTCTCTTATATTGGAGAGCATGGGGGAAGCTGGTCATTTGCTGAGTGTGAGATTTAAATTTGCACTTATTTACACCTTCTTGCACTTTTGCCCTCTTAAGTTCATCAGACAACTGTGAACAGGGTCTTCGAATTCTAGGCTGTACCTTCCTCCAAATGAATATTCTACCTTAGACCGTCAGGTCTATTTTATCCATCCAGGCAAGTTATTTTACCTTACACAAAACCAAACTCTGTGTGATTCAACATTCTAAAGTGCAGTGAAAGACTCCCAGGGCTTAATGGCCATGTGTGTTATAAGAAGAATTCTGGAGGCATATTTAGGTATGAAAATAAGCCCAATTGGCCTTTGCAGAGCCCTATTTTCTTCATTTGGTTCCACTTCATAGTTGAATATAAGCCTGGAGTGAAGGTCTGCATTTTTAGAAATTGTGACTCGGGCATATTCTCAAGGCAGATGGACCTTTTCTAAGAAGCTGCTGCCCTGCAGGGTGGGTGGGTGTGCACAGTAAAGAGGTAAAAATCAACTGTAGCTAGGACAAGGTGGATAAAGAGCCGGCATTCTCTGGGTGTGACTGGGGCTTTTACTTTCCACTTGGTCACTTGATGGTTTATTTAGTATCTTGAAATGGAGTAAAAATTAGTGGGCTGTTTTTCCACCTTTCCTAGCCAAAGTCACTTCTTAATAGGTAAAACAGACCTAATCCATCCCCCACCCCCACCTCACACAGTATCTGTGCCCTTGGTAAAATGATGGGAAATGCAGCCAGTCACCTTGCTCTTTCCACAGAAGGTCAGGCTGGGCTCTTTTAACAGCTGTTTAGATGAAACCAACTGAATCAGAGAACTGAATGCATTAGTTGTTTTGGCATCTTCAAGACTAAAAGCATATTACCAGTAGCACGTTTTGCCCCATGTTTTGGCATGCCTTGAGAAGAATTAGTGATAGCAATAAGTGGTCCATTTAAATGATATAGTGAAAACCTGAAAGATGGATTTTTAATTGTCTCTTGACCAAAAAGAAGGCTATTTAGATCATAAAAATCTTAAAATGCCTTTTTGTAGGAATGCCTGAGTGGCTGAGTCGGTTAAGCATCTGACTCTTGGTTTCAGCTCAGGTCATGACCTCACGGTTCGTGACATCAAGCTCCTTGTCGGGTTCTGTGCTGACAGTAAGGAGCCTGCTTGGGAGTCTGTCTCTCCTTCTCTCTGTTCCTCCCCTGCCCCTAAAAATAAACATTAAAAAATGCCTTCTTGTGCAGTTGTGTTTTGCTCTTTTCTATTCTCTTTATTTTTATACCCAAAGAAGTTATAGTAATGATATGTCAATCTAGAGTACCAGGTATTATAGCATGTGCTTATAAAAGGGGTCCGTTCCACAGGCTAAAATTCCTGTCAGAGAATTCCCATCTATGACATTGTTCTGTTAAATGACTTAAAACTTATAAATTTAGAGCTGGAGCTTGAACATAGTGATTCTAAGAATACATAATATTAATTGATTTATGACTGACTAATGATCATAAAATAAGATCCCACATTTTAGTCTTTAGCTCTGGATTGCTGTTATAAAGATGCAACTCCCATTTGTTCAAATTTTTCAGCCACTCAAATAATTTACAATGCAAGTAAACCTTTGTCGTGAGATGTTACCTCCATGACAAATTTGCTTGAGTTTTGTTCACTTGTGTAAAATCTGTCTCAAACACTAGAATAGTGATAGAAATAACTCATTTGAATTACTAGGATCATGCAAAGGAAGAATGTGTTCACTCTGGTGGCTCTGGGCAACTGTTAAAATCATCACATATCTCCTTAACTTACTGAACTAGAAAAATAGAGTAATGGTTTGGGAGATCCACAAGAATGAGTTGTATTGAAACAGTCAATGTTAAGAAACCTTGTCAGATACATGTATATAACCTCTTGCCATGATCTAATAAAACACCCTCTGACTTAAAAAGGATAAGGGGCAGTGAGGTTGGTATAATTTAATCTGACTTTAACCCCTCTAATTTGATCATCAGCAAATCTTGGCTAGCCTCTACATCAATAGATGATGAAGAGTTTCTTGAAACATCAAACGGTAATTATATCTATACTATACCAAACCATCATGATTAGGAGTTTTATACTCAAATCCCTGCTGGGCCCAGCTAGATAATTAAATAATAAGACTGTGTATAGAGAATGATGGTCACTGTGGGGAACAGGAGCATTCATGGGACCATTCCACTGTAGCCTAGGTTTGCCGTGTGGGAATCTGGGTTGGGTGAACAGGTTTTCCAGTTTTCGAGAGAAATTGGAAATATGGGTTTTTATGTAAAATATGCTAGTATTTATTTATTTATTTATTTAGTCTTTTAAAGTTTATTTATTTTGAGAGAGACAGAGACAGCACAAGTGGGAGAGGGGCAGAGAGAGAAAGAGGGAGAGAGAGAATCCCAAGCAGGTTCCATGCTGTCAGTGCAGAGCCTGATGTGGGGCTTGATCCCAGGATCCTGGGATCATGGCCTAAGCCAAAATCAAGAGTCAGCTGCTTAACTGACTCAGCCACTCAGGTGCCCCTATTTATTTATTTTTAACATTTATTTATTTTTTTTTAAAAGACAAGGGAGACAGAGCACAAGTGGGGGAAGGGCAGAGACAGAGGGAGACACAGAGTTAGAAGCAGGCTCCAGGCTCTGAGCTGTCAGCACAGAGCCCGATGTGAGGTTCAAACCCATGAACTGCGAGATCATGACCTGAGCCAAAGTCAGATGCTTAACTGACTGAACCACCCAGGCACCCCAAAATATGCTGATTTTTAAATGATGGCAAGAGTTTGAAACACTGTGGACCAGCCAGCCTATACTGATTTCAACTCAGGGGCCATAAATTTGAAGTCTCTCAACTAGATATTTATAGTGAAAATTCATTTAATCGTGCTGTTGTTTACTTTTCACTTACCTTTCGGTGGGGTGGAAATTTCTTCATGATTGTTTCAGTGTATGCCTAGGTTGGGGGTACATACATGAGATACAGTGTCTTGGCATCATTAAATTTGATCTAGTTATTTGTAGTTCTCATAGATCTTATATTTGGGAATATGAGGGTGCTATGTAAATTCTTCAATAACCTTGACTTAGGTGGGGATAGTAGGCAACTCAGAATTTGCCATAATAAGTGTGAAAAGATGCCTGAAATGAACAAGTTAAAATTCTAGTGATAGAAGTAGAATTGCCCACTTAGGAATTAAAAAAGAAACACACACCCATAATGTAAGCATAAAATAACTGATGTATGTAAAACCAATGGCCAAAATTATCCTTGATGTCATAACGACTTAGAAGCTAAATGTCATCTTTTATACATTGTGTGACCCAGGAAGGTTAGGGTATAGGAAGAGGTTAGAAAATGCCCTTATGTTCACCATATATGCTGTAACACTTGAAAGTTTATGAGCCACTCATACCATATAACTGATCCATTTGATGTAGCCAGCATGTCTTTCTAATAGACTCAGCTAAGATACAATACCACTTCAAGGAGGTTTAAAAAATAAGAAAAAGACGGTCCTTTCCAAAAGAGATTAAAGGCACAAGAAAGAATTCACCAAAGAACACAGATTCTGGAGCCAGAATGCCTAGGCTTGGATTCTGGCTCCATCATTTGCCCCTTCTGTGTACTTATGGCAAGTTACTTAACTTTCTCTGTGCTTAAATTGGATTGTAGGTGAATCTCCAGGGCACATCCTAAGTGTTGTATAATTACTTGATATCAATGTTAATAATGAGGAAAAGCATGCTGGTTACTAGGTAATATGTGTGTGGCCCTCATTTGAAGCACTCTATAGATTTACCCATTTATTCCTCCTGGTAAGCCTGTGTGTTACCCATCATTATTCTTATTTTAAAAATCCAATACTGAAGCTTAGTGAAGTTCAGTGTGGTAGAAACTTACAAATAGTTCCCACTAACTGCCTCCCTGAAATAATCTGTACTTTCCATTTTATCTGTAGAGTACACATGGGTACCCAGTGCTTCCCAATGTCTGTGGCAAGGGGAGGGCTCTAGGCTCCACCACCCAAGTTGTGGGCCTGCCAGGTCAGCTGTGTGTGCTTTCCAAATTACCTATATATCTTTTGTAAGGAGACCTGACCGTAACATTGATGGTGTCATGAACAGGCGTACCAATGGAGGCCCATATACCTTGGGTATAAATATTTAAAGATATGATTTAAGCCAGCAAACTCTTAAGGTATGTCCTATCCTCCTTCCTTGATAAATAAATCTTCACAATGATTTGGAAGGCCAAGTTTAAATTTCTAGTTCTCAAAATCTTTGGTGTTCCGTGCAAAATATGGCAGTGCAAAGAGGGCCCATCTTCGCCAGCTTCTCCTGCAGTCTTCCACCTCCTCTTCTAACCTCAAATTTGTCTCACACCACAAGGGGTCTCAAGAAGTATATTAACACCTTAAGAAGTTTTCAAACCTTGTGCTATTTGGCCAGGGAATTTCAGGGACCTTGGACCTGGAACGTGGTTTCGAAAGGGGAAGGTTGTTTCTAGATGGGCATGTCACTTTGGCTCCATTGAGGGGAACATGGAAAGAATAGGACCAAAATGTGGACTTCTAAAGCACGGGCCCAGGACAGGGGTCCCTGTTCATGTGTCTAGAAGAGGTATTGATAGTGATTATTATTCAATTCAATACTTTTCGGAGAGATAGACTGTTAGCATCCAAAGATAGGGTTATTTCTCTGAAAACTATGTTGGAATCTTTGGAAAGTCTACATATGAGTAGCCAAAACATCATTATTATATTGGATATGGGAAAATATATTAAAATATAAAATATATTAAAATTATATTAGATGTAGGAAAATATATTAAAATATATTAAAATGTAAAAAAGTATATTAAGATAGAGAAATTTCCTACATTCAGCTTGACTACCAAATGTTCTTTACCAAATCCAGGAGTTGAAAATTGTCGATGATGTATTATGGATATGATTTATTCAAGAAAATCAGTGAGTAATGCCCACCTGTGGATTCTTATTCCAAGAAATGGCTGTGTTCTATAATAAAGACTGAAACTAAATTTTCATTTATTTATTTAAGACAAAATGGAAGAAAATAGACACAATTTCAAAATTTATTTCCTGCTTGAATCAAAGTGTTATTAACTGATCAACTCCCAGCCCCAGTCTTACTGGTAGACAAGCTTCTCCTGTAACTGGCTCAGAGTCAGGTAGGTGGTAGGTTGGAAGGGTAGGGGTGAGAGAGCAGGTTTATCTTACTGTAAATATTGTAACAGCTATGCTTTAGTATTAAGAACAAGATAAGCATAAAGGCACTCATGTGTAACACTCCGTAAAACTTTTAAAATAAGTTGAATGTTTACTAGGATTACATCTTAGGTATGGATTAGTTTTTAAGAAGGGTTATGGAAATCCTGAATAAGTCTGACTATCTAATATGTTTTCTGGCTCGTAGGCTTCAAGACCAGCTTTCATACTGTAGCGTTCTGTGACTCGGTAGATTGACCCCAATACCAACCTTGAAGACAGTACTCATCATCGTTTCCTTAGTTTTGACTATACGAAAGCCTGTTGACTTTCTTGAATAATAGCGTAATTTTTTTGCATACTATCTTTAGGAGGTTTTGCCTAAAAGCCTGGACCAACTAACTGAGAAACCTAGGAGAAGTGCACTGACTCCAAGTGACTTTAAGAGAGGTGGTCAAATTATAACAGAATGAAAGACCCGGAAGAAATACAAAATTTAGAGAAATTGAAGCAATTGTGTCTATGGCCCTTTGAAAAGAGAGAGGTGAACCTGTTCAGAGTTTTGGTGAAGGGGCAAAAATGTCCCAAAACTCCTCGCAACCTAAAGAGCAGTTGGTTGTGTGGGCGGAGTGCATGGCCCCTCCTGTGCTCGCTGGCGTGGAAGTGGGCTTTAGAGAATTCATATGCTCTACCCTTGCCATCATGCACACAAGAAATGAGCTGTCTTGCTCTTGTAAATTATTATCTCCACTGATTTTTATTTTTTAAAAGCTTAGTTATTTATTTTCAGAGAGAGGGAGAGAGAGAGAGAGAGAGAGAGGACTAATGGGGGGGGGGGGGAGGAGAGAATCCCAAGCAGGCTTTGCACCGCCAGAGTCGAATGCAGTGCGGGGCTCAAACTCACGAAACCCAAGATCATGACCTGAGCCGAAGGCAGATGCTTAACTGACTGATTTTTCAGTAGCGCCCCTCCACTGATTTTTCAAAATAGCTTTGTGAAGTAGAAGTTGGTATCCTTAGAAGAGATTATAAAGAATATAATGCTTCCTTTCTTTCCTTTAACTTCTTCTGGGGCAGACTTCATGAAATTTTGGCGGTAACGCTTGTGAAAGCTGTGTGCTCTTTTTGTGCTGCCTGCAACAGTTGGAAACCTGAATATTTCCAAGTCAAAGGCAGCCTTACTACCGGACCAGTGTTGCTTATGAAAGGCCCTGGCTCGCTCAGTCTCTTATTAGGGACCTAAAACTTCCTCTTACCTCCACCTATGCTTCTGAAACTCCGTGTGCATATGCATCACCTGGAGATCTTGTTAAACTGCATCTTCTGTGTTAATACAAGTAAGACTGGGCCGTAGATTGTGCATTTCTAAGAAACTCCCAGTCCATGCCAGTGCTGCTGATTTGAGGGCCATGTTTTGAGTAGCAAGGACCTAGACAGTAGCTCTCACCTAAGAATAAAATGCTAATATTGAAATTCTGAAATTACAGAGAAGGGGTAGGGAAACTGGGTCTTGGAAACACAGCACTTGTTTATGAATACGTAGAGAATTGGTGACAAAAAGGACAGCAATGGATACAAAACTCCTACTATCTTCTAGCTTGGTCACAGTAACCAAAGCTAGGAGACCAGTTCTGCAGTGGATGGGAAGTGTTATCTATGGAGATCTAAACTGGTATTAGGGAAGATGTCCCAAAGTGAAGCAAATGCTTTTCACCTATGCTAGTTACAAGTAAATCCCAGGCCAAACTTCCTAGCAACTGCTAAGTGGATTCCATGTGTTCCCCTGATCCCATCCTTCCAAAGCTATAATGAAATTTCAGCATTGAACACAAACCAGAATGAAGCACCATAAAATTAATAGACTATCTCATCCATGAAGGATAGGGATAAATTTATTCTGTGCCTTAGAGAAAAGTACATTGGGGCCCATGTGCATGCTAATCTAAGAAGGGAAAACTCTGTAACCAGAGTGCATTACTGGCTGATCTTTCTTTGTTGGAACATGGTGACTCGAGTCAAGGTGTTAGAATAGGTAAGAGGGTGTAGCCCCAAACCAGGATTGGCATGTGGGGTTTTCCCAGCCTCCTGTTTTTCCTCAGGCCATTCAGTGCGTTATTGGGCCAGCACCTGTTCAGTAATTATGAAAGCCTCACATTGACAGGCTTCTGGATCATGGCATCAAAGGAGTAATTGTGGGAGGAAAAAAGAGGAGTTAGGAAAGATGGTGGAGAAACCAAGACTGGCAAGAACCGTGTTTCTCATGAAAAGAATATTTTGCAGAAAGGAAGTATAGAGGGGTAAGCTAGAGGACAGTTTTGCAACCAGAGAAAGTGAAATGAGAGTCAGAATTCGGTACAATGGCACTTGCTTTGGTAGGGTGAGCATTAAAATACCCTCTGTTCCATATTTTATTGACATTTAATAAAGATGACCAGATTTCCTGGCCCTTGCCAGAATCAGTAAGTCCTCAGAAACCCTATAAGCTACACATGCTTTATGTTTATGTTTTCCATGCTTTTTGTTTTGTTTTGTTTTGTTTTGTAGCCTAATGGTTAGAAGCACTGACGTGAGAGCCAGGCCCTCCAGGTTCAAATCCTGTTTCTGCCGCTTACAAGCTGGGAAACGTGGACCCATTTCCTAACTTCTTGTGCTTTAATCTCTTCATTTGTAAGATGGAAATGTTGTCTCTTCCAGTAAGATAGTTATGAAGGGCCAATGAGATAGGCTTGCCCAGAGTACTTAGAACAGTGCCAGGCACTGAGTAGGCACCATTCGGGTCACTATTATTGTTGTTGTTGTTCTTATTATTGGTTTCATCATCTTGATAATAAAGCATGGCAAAGAATCATGCTGCCACAAACAGTTTCACAAGCAAAGCCAGATAAAACAAAGAGCAGCTTGAAGATGATTTCTGACAGTGCTGTTAATTATAACATAGAGCAAACTGTTCTCCAGAAAAGCAATTGCTATTTTGATTGGTTCTTAAGTTAATATATTGCTTGATTTTTCAGTTCAACCATTGAATAACTACAGTGAGCCAGACTAAGTTATACAGCAGTGTCTAAAATAAGATTTTTTTATTCATTTCATATAAAATATGAATAGCTTTGATTCTAGAGGAGATCTAGTGTTGTCACCGTTCTCTTGAAAGATCTCCATAGCCTTCATAGTGCCATGGCTTCGACAGTTGCACCTACTTTTGCTGGTTCCTGTTGGTTAGACGTTTCCATTGGTTTGTTTAAATGCTTCATTTAAATGAAGCATTATTAAATGCTTCATTTAAATGAAGCTTCATTAATGCTTCGTGCCTACACGAAGGCCCTGCATAAAATTACCATCAGTAAATTTGCCAGGGGAGGGGGGCGGAGATGGTCTCGGAGTACAGAGGAGCCAAACACATTTTAGAGAGGGAACAACCATTCTTTCTTGCTGTTCCCTTTTTGTCCTGCACCTGCTGCATTCTGATCACCACCATGTACATGCCCAGAGCCTGAGAAATGCTGTCCTTGTATGCTGGGCCAGGAAGAAAAATCTGCAGCGAGAGATAGGATTGCTCTGGTGTTTATTTATTGGAGGCTATATGCTTTTAATTCTGGCTTTAAATTCCGCAGCTAGAAGTGTAGTTTGTGGGTAAGGGACAGGTGAATTTCTAAAAGTGATCTCAGAAGGGTTGACTTTTAGAATCCCCGAAGATGGGGATATAAGGGGGACCTTTTAAATAAACCAAGTGCCCACAATGGCTTTATTACCACACTGCTACTTCACACTGTAGATTACACGAAGGCCTGGAGACTAATTTCAGCAACAGGCACAATTTACTAGCTATAGTGGGCCTCAGATGAATAGTTTCTTGTAAAATCAGTGGCAGCTTTATCCTAGCAGAGCACAAATAAATCAGCTCTTATTATTCCACATTCATTTAATCCTGGGACATTAGTCAGTGAGACCTTTCTGCAGCCTAATAAACAGCAGCAGCAGCAGTTTTTCTTTATGAGAGTAGTTGTTCATCCTAAATTAGAGCCCGCATTAGGCCGAGGCAGAAACTTTTGCAGGATGATTTAAAGATATATAATATGAGACCATAATAGTGTATGAAAACTGTACCCATGTGTATAAATATAGCAGGGCCATAATTTTGCTGTGCGTGGATTACTTTAGAACATGCGGCTTATTTTATCTCTCTTCCCTGAGAGTATCCTTTGTGGCAGGTGATACTGTTATCCTGTCTCTCTTGACGTTGACTCGAGTGTCCTTTTATGTCACTTGGGAATTGGGTAGGCACTGAAGCTGCATCCACCTTTTTTCCGTTTTACCCGGAAGAAACTTCACCAATTTCCAGCCCGGCAGAAGAGAATGCAAGGGACGTGCATCTAAACTGTGCCCCTGGCTGTTGCTGTTTGAGGGGTTGTAGCTCGAAGCAAAATCACAACCCAAGCCCACATAAAACCTGTTTATTCCAGTAAAGCTCAGGTCAAGTTTCCTGTTGTAATGTCCCTCTGTATGTGCAGAATACAATTTGACTCCTGTTGTAACTGATGATGTGACTTTATTAAGATACGTTCACAGAAGCCTTCCACTTGTATAGATTGACCCTGCCTCACGGGTGGACAGGATTTCTAAACAGGGGGGATTACTTTTTGTTCATCCACAGCATAGATAGGACCTCAGTAAACTGTGGGCTAATTCCACGTAGGCTGTTCTTTCATACCTCCATCAGGAAGCCATCAGCTTGATAAACAATACTCATGGAATCACCAGCTCATCACAAGCAAACGAAGAATCAGAAATGAATCTGTTCACTCCTATGTTCTGTGTGTGACTCACTTTTACTATATGGATTGAGTGTGTGTGCTAAATAGTGCTTTTCACAGTTCAGCAGGTATTAACTGAATACCCACTGCATGGGCTCCACAATGGAATTTTGTGTACATCTGCTTTTTCGAAATGTATTTCTTGTGGTGGAGAGAAGAGGAAAAATAGTCCAGACCATTGGATCCCAGTGGAACTAATATAAAATTGAGACACATTTTTTATTTTATAGATATACAACACAGTTATCATAACCAGGTATCACTGCATTTGATCAGTAAATTCTAGCCCATTCATTTAATAAAAAGTAAAGTACTCTGGCACAAGTTCCATTATTTGGAGACAATAAGGACAGAAACCACACACACAAAAGACAGAAGCCACAAACTGGGAAACACTACATGCTAGTTTTCAGGAGCTGTAGATAGATAGTGCTCAAACTGTAGCTAAAATACACTGTAGGTAAAATGGTTTTTCAATACAGTATGTGTAGTCAAAACAGGTTGTATTTTCCCACAATATATCAATATATATGATGCTTCCTCTCAGGAAGAATTACATTAGTTTGAGGGTAGATTTCATGGATCCTGATTTTTCTGTAGCATATTACCCCTGTGTGGGTGAAGAGTTTCTGTCCAATATGAACCTCTGGCCGCAGGGTTTGGTCAATTTCAGCTCATCTTTGTGCAGTGCATCCTAGAGTGGACCAGATGATCTATATAGGACACCGAAAGACAAAGCTGTTACGGCAACTAGAGAAAGAACACCAAGGGGTCAGTGCCTTATCCTCATGTGGCAAGACCAGCACATTCTTAGGCAGTGATTTCCAATATAGATGAATTAACTCTTTGAGTGCAGGAGATATCCTGTACTTCTTTTATGGCCTCTCCAAAGCCTACATAACTTTCGACATATGGTAGGTGTACATCGTACTGTCAGTTGATTTATTGACATAAGCTGATGAAAATTATTGAGTCACCAATCCTTAAAGACATGGTGTCTAAGACTAATTTCTTCTACTTTTTCATACTATTCTTATGTACCAACTTATTTATAATATTTACAATAAAATTCCCTAGAACTAAAAAATTCAATAGCAAAATTCTTTGCTTTCCCGAGTACACTTGGGGAACATTCTGCTCTGGGTTGCTGGGATATCTTCTCACTGTTTTACCAATTTCTCTCTCTCCTGTCTGGCTGTTTGCTCCTTCCATTGCTCTTAGAAGTTCTTCAGCTTCCATCTTCTGAGATTCCACTTAAGCAGCCTTCTTTGTACTGACTCTAAAACAACCTAACCCAACTTTATTTCACGCATGGAGCCACATCTGGTCCATGGGAAAGTCTCATGTCTTGTTCTTTTTTTTTTTTTCTTTCTTTTTCTTTTGGTCCCCAACCAAATAAGAAAATCAGGTTCTTCCCTCATTCAGCATTCACTCATTGAGCTCACCTGTCACAGAACCAATCAAGTTCTCTGCATATCCTGATACTTTTTATACCCTTATCATGGATGAGAGGTTAAAGAATCATCCAGTAGGTCCTCAGGCTGTCTTTTGGGCAAGCTCCCCCTGCCTCTAGCCTCACAGCTCCTGTTGCCATCTGCTATTATTTTCACACCTTGGATGAAACAGAGACAGGAAAACCCTTCAATGTCCTGTTATAGTGAGTTGCACATTTTCAAAGAACGTGATTTATTCAGATGGTTGTACTCTTTCTTCAGTATTCATAGACCCCACCTGACCTTAGTTTACACTGGATATTTTATAGTTCTGAATCTGTGTATCTTCTGTGCTTTGGGTGAAAATGAGGAGATGTAGGCACGAGTGCTTTTTCTTGCTTGTACCAAATTTCTTTCAAGCAGATACTACCCTGCATTGCCACATTTTCATTTTGCTGGCATATAACTAGAAACTAGAAACAAATACTCTATGAGCTCTATTTTGTGGGTTAATTGTCTGTTTGCACTTTAATTTTGGAATCTGTAGAACTTCAGCTTTGAATCTGCATGAGTCTTTTAATGAAAATTATAGCTTTCATACATATCTGTAGTTGTGGGGTAGAGGAGAGGGAGTACAGAGGAGAAAGAGAGTAATTGGTAGAAGGGGAAAAAAAAGCTCTTTTTGTTTAAGTACTTAACTATTCTCAGTGCTTTGGGTCTATGGCCTGGAACCTATATTCGTTGCAAAGGCAAATGTGTTCCTACTGAATTTTAAAATCTGGAGAGGTTTGAGATCATCTTGTGCAGCCCCTTTATTTTATGGTTTACATTGAATAGTAGGTTGCAAGAGCCTGTCTCTTTTAGTTGTAAAATTCTTGATTCTATAAAGCTGAATATTACATTTTAAGTGATTTTTTTTCCCCAGGTCACATAGCTGAATAGTGGATGGGATGACAGCAGAACTCAGTTTTAATATGTGAAGATTTCTCCTTTGTTGGAGCTAAAACTGGGAAGAGATTTTCCAGTATTTATTTCAGGATCTTATGTATCCATAGGATTTAAACAAAAATGCATTGGCCATTGGGGATTTCCACACCACATCTGTACCCCATGCTTGTTACAGTTGTCCAGGGTGCAAGAGTATGTATGGTGGGTGATGGTGACAGATACGGAGGTGGTACAGGTAAAGAAACTGACACTTTCTCTGAATTATTGCGCTGATTTCTCCCAGGAAACTTCAAAAACAAAAACTTAAGTAGCAAATGTAGTTTATGAAGAGTTGATGAACAATATTCACATGATGTGCAACTTAGTTGTATGTACTTTTCCCATATTTTTAAAGATTACCTAAAGACTACAAGATGCATCCTTAACTTGTCAGGTTCTTTTTTTTTTTTTAACGTTTATTTATTTTGAGAGACACAGACAGAGCGTGAGTGGGGGAGGGGCAGAGAGAGGGAGACACAGAATTTGAAGCAGGCTGCAGGCTCTGAGCTGTCCGCACAGAGCCCGGTGTGGGCTCGAATCCACAAACCGACATCATGACCTGAGCCAAAGTCAGACGCTTACCCAGCTGAGCCACCCAGGTGCCCCTTGTTAGATTCTAATATAAGTTAGTTCTCTTACTATTTCTCAGACAGTTCTAGGACATTTGGTGACTTGATCTGTCTGTTATTGTTATCTTTGTAGTGTAGCAGACTACTCTAAAATTTAGTAGCATTAAACAATAACCAATTGGTTAAGTTCCTGGATTCTCTGAGTCAGAAATTTTGAAAAGGCACAGTGGGGATGGCTTGTCTCTGCTCCATGATGTCTGGATCCTCACCTGGGATGACTTGAATGCCTGGGGTGACCTGAACAGATGGCTTCTTCACTCACATGTTTGGTGTCTGGGCTGAGATGGCTGAAGGAGGGACTCACTGTAATTTTTGAGCAGAGGCCCTCTATGTAGTCTCTCCAGTATGGTGGTCAAAGAGTTGACTTTTTATGTGGTGATTTAGGGATCGAAGAACAAGAGGGCAACGTGGAAGTTGCATGGCCTTCTATGACCTAGCCTTGAAAGTCACATATTGTCATTTCAGCCATGCTCCTAGTGGTTTAAGAAATCTCAAGTTTGTGCAGACTCAAGAGAAAGGGATGCAGTCAACAGCTCTTGATGGAGGAGCATCAGAGGGTTTGTGGCCATGTTTTAAAAATAATATTCCCAGTTAACCCCTTCCTGACTGTTACTGTTGTTGTCATACTTTAGAGTTTTATTCACATTGTAAATCTTTCAAGAGATTGTTGAATTTAAAAATAGATTCATCCACGTAACATACTGTGTTGTACCTTATTTCTTATTGCATCTTTATTTGTCTCATTTCTCTTCTAGAACAGCGCCCTTTACATTTCCTTTAGGGTGAATCTCCTGGTTTCTGTTGGTCTGGAAATGTCTTTGTCTTTCACCTCTGACGACTTTTTTTTTTTTTTTTTTTTTTTTTTTACAGAGGTTAAAATTCTCGGGTGGCATTTTAAAGATACTGTATTGTTTTTTTTTCATCTTTAAAAAAATAAATTCTCAGGGGCACCTGGGTGGCTCAGTCAGTTAAGTGCCTGACTTTGGCTCAGGTTGTGATCTCACGGTTTGTGGATTCAAGACCTGCATCAGGCTGTGTGCTGACAGCTTGGTCTGAAGCCTGCTTCAGATCCTGTGTCTCCCTCTCTCTCTGCCCCTCCTCTGCTCGTGCTCTATGTCTCTCTCTATAAAATAAATAAACAATAAAAAAATTAAAAAAAATAAATTCTCAGACTTCTTATTCTTTTGGTAATGCTGTCTTCTTTTTCTGCTTGCTTTTGTTTTTGCCCTTAACTTTTAGCTATTTGATTATGATGAGCCTAGATATGGTGTTCTTTGTATTTATCCTGCTAGTGTTTCTTAAACATGTGGCTTGATGTGTTCTATCAGTTTTGGAAATTGCTCAGCTTTTAATCTCTTTAATTTTGTTCTGTCCTATTCTCTCTTTCCTCTGCTTTTGGGGTTCTAATTATACATACATTAGATTTTTAACACAGTGTCGCAAATGCAATATTTCTATAATTTTCATTCTTTTGACTCTCAATATTGGGTATTGTTTACTCAAATATTACAGTTAACTATTTTTTTTTCTTCTACTGGGTCCAGTCCTACATTTTAAGCTATCTTTTGTGATCATCTTAATTTCAATTATTGTATTTTTAAATTTTGGAATTCCATTTAACTTTTTCTTATGAATTCTGGTTTTCTGATTTTCCATTTTGCCATTTTTTATCTGACCATATAACATCTTTATCTGATAGCTCCAATATATATCGGTTACTTATAAGCCCATTTCTGTTTTTCCTTGTATATTCTATTTCTTGTTATGCCAGTAAATGTTTTTAGTTGAATACGTGGCATCAGTTGTGAACAATATGGAAGTTCTGGATATGTTCTTTCCTTAGAGTATGATTTATTTGATCTTTTTGGAGGCAGCAGAGGGGCAGATAATCTCAGTCCAAATAGAGACTGAGCTGACCTGAGGGTGATTTTCAGTTTTTGTAAGGCTCAATCTATTTTGAGTTTGCTATCACCTCTCTGGGAGAGCTCTTCTTGCTTCTCAACTGGGATGGCATTTCCATCTCTTTCATAGACCTTGGACTTCTGTTTTTGTATCCTGAATTCTCTGACTGCCCCATTCTCTGCAGTGTTTTTAAGGTAATTTCTACTTGAGTTCTTAACCTTTTGCTTTGTGCAAATGTCTCAAGGAGAAACTTGAGTGCGTCTTCCTTCTTTTCAAGATCTTAGCTGCTCAGGTCCTTCCTAACTTTATAGTTCTGAACTCCATTTCTTGCCTCTTTGCTGTAAGAGATGGCCTAAGACTCAGCTAGCATCTCAAGACCTTGACTGACCCAAATATGAACTGATACTCCAAAGAGAAAAGTGGCATGCAGAAAGTTTGACTTCTCTCTGTGAGTTTTCTCCTTCTCTAGGATCTGATTCCATAAATTCTGGCTTTTTCACCAGCTCCATGATGGCTTCAGATAGATGTTTACAAAAATCTAAATTGTCCATATCTCAACAGGATCGTTGGTCTGCTACAAGCTATTCTGTTGTAGCTAGGATTAGAGGTCTAGCTCATTCAATTTAGGAGAAATTACATAGAAACAGATTTTAAAGTAAATCTAAATGTTGTAACCATTTCCTCTAATTGATTTGAAACTATTTTTTAAAATTTAATTCTAGTTTAAGTGATACTCTTTCTGTTTATTTTTCTGGCTGACCATTTAAAAATTTATTTTTTTTTTGAGATAATTACAGATTCATACGTAGTCAAAAGAAATAATACAGAGTGATCCCATGTATGCTTTACCCTGTTTCCCTCAGTGGTAACATTTCACGAAATTATAGTACAGCATTACAACAAAACCGTTGACATTGATATGGTCCAGATATGTAACATTTCCATCACCACAACGATCCCTTGTGTTGCTACTTCATAGCTACACCCATTTCCCTCTTGCCCCCACCCTCTCCTTAAACTGTGACAACTACAGATCTGTTCTCCATTTCTACTATTTTGTCATTTCAAGAAAACATGTAGGCTTTTGGGATGGTTTTTTCTGTAGCATAATTTTCTGGAGATTCATTAAGGATGTTGATGATATCAATAGTTCCTTCCTTTTAGTTGCCGAGTAAGATTACACAGTATGGATATATCATGTTTTGCTCTACCAACCATTCACCCATTGAAAGACCTGATACTTTTTAGCTATTATGAATAAAGTTGCTGTGATCCTGTTTGTAAAAATCTTTGTGTCAATCTTAGTCTTATTTCTCTGGGTTAAATGCTCAAGAGTACCTTGGTGGTTTATATGGTAGCTGCAAGGTTTTATAAGAGACTGTAAACCGCTCTACAGAGTGGCTGTACAATTTTACATTTCTGCTAGCAATTTATGTGTGACCCACTTTCTCCTCTTCTATCGCCAGCATTTGGTGGTGTCACAGTTTTTTAGATTAGACATTCCAATAGATGTGTAATGTTATCCCATTGTAGTTTTAATTTACACTCTCCTAAAGGCTAATCCTGCTGAACATCTTCTCATGTTCTTATTTTCCAACTGTATATCATCTTTGCTCATGTCTTTTTCTCATTTTGTAACTGGATTTTTTTTCCTGTTGAGTTTTGAAAGTATTTATTCTAGATACTAGTCTTTTGTTAGAACTGTGATTGTCAAAAATATTTTCTCTGCATTTTGTAATTTGTCTTTTCATTCTCTTACAAGGGTCTTTCAGAAAGCAAAATATTTTAATTTTGATGAACCCTATAAAATTTTTCTTTTATGGGTTTGGTATGAAGTCTAAGAACTCTTTGCCTAGTTTTCTCCTATTAAAAAAATTTTTTTAACGTTTATTTTTTCATTTATTGTTAAAAATTTTTAATGCTTATTTTATTTTTGAGAGAGAGAGAGACAGAGACAGAGACAGAATGTGAGCTGGGGAGGGGCATAGAGAAAGAGGGAGACACAGAATGTGATGTAGGCTCCAGGATCTGAGCTGTCAGCACAGAGCCAGACACAGGGCTGGAACCCATGAACCGCGAGATCATGACCTGAGCCAAAGTCAGATACTTAACTGACTGAGCCACCCAGGTGCCCCTAACATTTATTTATTTTTTGAGAGAGAGAAAGAGAGCACGAGCACATCTGGGGGAGAGGTAGAGAAAGAGGGAGAGAGAGGATGCATAGAGGGGCTGTGCTGACAGCAGAGAGCCTGACTTGGGGCTCAAACTCATGAACCGTGAGACCATGACACAAGCCAAAGCCGGATGCTCAACCAGCTGAGCCACCCGCCTATTTTGTTTAAAAAAAGTTTTATAGTTTTATATTTAAGTTTATGATTTATTTTGACTTAATTTTTTAATAAGGTGTGAGACTTAGGTTGAGTTTCATTTCTTTTGCCTGGGGATACAGCACTGATTGATCTGGCACCATTTGTGGAAGAGGCTATTTGTTTTCTCTCTTGTATGGTTTTGCACCTTTGTCAAAATCAGTTGAGCAGAGCTGTATGAGTGTATTTCTGGGTTCTCTGTTATTTTCCATTGACTTTTGTGTCTGCCCCCTACTAGTACCACACAGTCTTGATCACTGTAGCTATATCCTCCTTCTTGAAATCGGGTAGACTGGTTTCTCCCGATCTTGTTCTTTTTCAGAAAATCATTTTTGCTATTTCAGTTTCTTAGCCTTTTTCCACATGAATTTTAGTATATATGAGTGTGTGTATATATATTATATATATCATATGTCATATCATATATATCACACATTCCACACATATCATATATGTATGCAAACATACATAACAGTGTTGCTGGGGTTTTGATAGGCATTGTTTAAATGTCATTTTGAGGCAAATTGACATCTTTACTATGTAGATTCTTCTAATCCATGAACATGCAATGTTTTTCCGTTTGACTTCTTTCATCTGCGATATATACTCTTTCAGTATGTAAGTTCTGTACATGTTTTGTTAATTTATACCTAAATATTTTTGTGAGTGATTGTAAATGATATTGATTTTTTTAAGTTTATATTTATTTATTTTTGAGAGAGAGATTGAGAGTGAGCAGGGCAGAGAGAGAGAAGGAGACAGAGAATCCCAAGCAGGCTCTTCATTGTCAGCACAGAGCTGGACGTGAGGCTTGAATTCACAAACTGTGAGATCATGACTTGAGCCAAAATCGAGAGTCAGACGCTTAACCAACTGAGCCACCCAGGTATCCCTACATGGTATTGAAATTTTAATTTCATTGTCCACATGCTCGTTTTTAGTATATAGAAATACAGTTGATTTTTGGTATGTCTATCTTATATTCTGTGACCTTGCTGAATTCACTTGTTAGTTTTAGAAATTTTATTGCTTGTTGCTTTATTTGTATTGTTTATTGTATTCCTTGGGATTTTCTACCTAGACAATCATGTATAACGTTCTAATCAAATTAGAACAGTTTTACATCTTCCTTTACCATCTCTATGTCATTTATTTCCTCTTTTGCCTTAAATAAGCTTTGTTCTTAGTGTTAAGGAGAAATAATTTTACTTTCACTATGAAGTAAAATGTTAGTTGTAGGTTTTTGTAGATTCTCTTTTATGAAATTAAGGAAGTCCTCTTCTATACCTATTTTTCTGAGGGTTTTTATCATGACTGAATTGTCAAATGTTTGCCTGCATTGATGATTATGGTCATGTGATTTTTTTCTTTATCTTGTTATTGTGGTGTACTACATTGATTGGTTTTTGAATATTGAATCAACTTCCCATTCCTGGAATGAATGCCACTTAGTCATGGTATGTAATTATTTTTATGTATTGTTGAATTCTATTTGCAAATACTTTGTTACCAATTTTTGTGTCTGTATTAATGAGGATATTGGCCTATAATTTTCTTGTTTGTACTGTCTTTGTGTGGTTTTGATAATCAGGATATTTTTACCTTCATAAAATTAATTGGGATGTGTTCTCCCCTCTCCTAATTTCAGAAAAATATATTATGTAATTGGTGTTAATTCTTCTTCCAATATTTGGTATAAATCTCTGGTGAAACCATCTGGGCTTGGAGATTTCTGTTTTTGGAGTTTTAAAATTCTGAGTTATTAAATTTTTAATAGCTGTATTTATTTATTTCAATTTATTTCATTTTGAATGAGTTGTAATCTATTTTGTAAAAGATTGGTTTATTTCATCTTAATTATCAAGTGTATGTGAATAGAGTTGTTCATAGCATTCTCTTATGTTTTTGATGACTGCAGGGTCTGTAGTGATATCCCTGCTTCATTCTTGATATTGTTAATTTGTGTCTTTTTTTTTGTCAGTCTTGCTAGAGGTTGGTGAATTTTATCAGTATTTTTGCTAGGCATGAGGCCTCTGCGTTGACAGTTTTTGTCCTTTTAGTACTTGCTGAACATTGTGCCACTTCCTTGTGTCTTCTGTGGTGAGATGTTATTCAAAAATTGTCTTCTCTCTGTGTAAGATGTCTGTTTTCTCTGGCTACTTTCAAGACCTTTTTCATTGTCTTTAGTTTTCAGAAGTTTGTTTATGATACCTTGGCATGGATTTCTTTGTATTTGTCCTGTTTTGGTTAAGTCAGCTTCTTGAATCTGTGGGCTTATGTCTCTTGCCAAATTTGGGAAGTTTTTAGCTTTTATTTGAATATTTTTTCAGGCCTGTCCCCTTTATCCTCTCCTGCGACTTGGTAACATGAATGTTGGATCTTTTGCTAAAGTCCCACAGGTACCTGAGGCTCTATGCACTTTTTAAAAGTATATGAGCATTGAGGAAGGCACCTGTTGGGTGAGCACTGGGTGTTGTATGGAAACCAATTGGACAATAAATTATATAAAAAAAGTAAAAATAAAAGTACATTGTCTATTGTTCAGATTGGGTAATTTATCTTTTTCTGTCTCCCAGTTCAATAATTCTTTCTTCTCATCCCCTCTATTCTGTCCTTCAGCCCATCTCCTGAGATTTTTATTTTGATTATCATCTTTTTTAGTTCTAAAATTTCCATTTGGTAAAATAAAATAAAATCTCTATTTCATTCTTTAAATATTTTACTTCTTTGCTGATACTTTCCAGTTTTTTCTTTGTGATTGCTTGTTACACCTTTTATCATGGTTACTATAAAACTTTTGTTCAATAATTCTACCATCTCTCATGGTCTCATGGTTTGGTGGGTTTGAGCCCATGTCAAGCTTTATGCTAATGTTGCAGAGCCTGCTTGGGATTCATTCTCTCTCTCTCTCTCTCTCTCTCTCTCTCTCTCCCTCTCCCTCTCCCTCTCCCTCTCCCTCTCTCTCCCTCTCTCCCTCCCTCCCTCCCCCTCCCTCTGCCTTGCCCCTCTCCTGCTCTCTCTCTCTCTCTCTCCCAAAATAAATAAATAAACCTTAAAAAATAATTCTACCATCTCTGTCTTTTTCTCAGTGTCGGGATACATTGATCGTCTTTTCACTCAGTTTGAGATATTCTTGGTATGACCAGCAATTTTTTATTAAAATGTAGACAGTTTTATGAGAACTTGGGATCTTATTTTAAGCCTTTTTGTTCTAGCTAGCTTCCTTTGACACTGATTTGGAAGGGGAAACAGAAGCATCACTTTGTTACTTCTAGGCGGAGACAGAATTTAGATTCTAGGGGAATCTAAATTCCCCTCTCATTGTTCCTTAAATCAGAAGCAGGATATTCCTTGTTTCTACTAGGCAGGAATGGGATTCTGTCTCCCATGCGGTGTCTAGTGTTACTGTGGTGGGAGCTGGCCTCATTACTGTCTTGAGACAGGGACTGTCTTGAGATGGGGCAAATTCTAGCTCTGTAACAGGTCTCTTCTGATACCACCCCAGTGGGGAATGGACAGGAGTCTTATTACTAAAAGGTGGAGGTGGCAGGCCAGGGTTTCATTGTGGTCTGCACTGACACTCTGGTGGGGAGGAGGGAGCTTGTTACCAGCTGGCAAGGATGAAGGTCCCAGGTCCTTACTTACCCTCTTTGAAACCACCCTGGTGGGGGTGTTGGGACACCTTTTTACAGCCTCATGAGGGTGGAAATCTGGCTGCTTGTTTGGACTTTGCTAGTGTGGGTAAGGATGGCACTACAGTTTTTTTCTTTGGTGTTTGGCTGATGTAGAATGATTATTGTCTAAAAATATTTCTGTCTTGCTAGGATGCCCTTCTTCTGGTTTTTTGGATAGAGACAGCTGGTTCTCATGGGGACTTATTTTTTTCCTTTCTATTTATTTATTTATTTGTTTATTTGTAATTTACATCCAAGTTAGTTAGCATATGGTGCAACAGTGATTTCAGGAGTAGATCGCTTAATACCCCTTACCCATTTAGCCCATCCCCCCTCCCACAACCCCTCCAGTAACCCTCTGTTTGTTCTGCGTATTTAAGAGTCTTTTATGTTTTGTCCCCCTCCCTGTTTTTATATTATTTTTGCTTTTCTTCTCTTATTTTCATCTGTTTTGTATCTTAAAGTCCTCATATGAGTGAAGTCATATTTGTCTTTCTCTAATTTCACTTAGCATAATACCCTGTAGTTCCATCCACGTAGTTGCAAATGGCAAGATTTAATGCTTTTTGATTGGCAAGTAATACTCCATTGTATACATATACCACATCTTTATCCATTCATCCATCAATGGACATGTGGGCTCTTTCCATACTTTGGCTATTGTTGATAGCCATGATGGCTGTAAACATTGGGTGCACGTGCCTCTTTGAAACAGCATACCTGTATCCCTTGGATAAATTCCTAGTAGTGCAATTTCTGGGTCATAGGGTAGTTCTAGTTTTAATTTTTTGGGGCACCTCCATACTGTTTTCCAGAGTGGCTGCACCAGCTTGCATCCCCACCGGCAGCGCAAAAGAGAATGTCTTTCTCCACATCCTCGCCAACATCTGTTGTCGCCTGAGCTGTTAATGTTAGCCATTCTGACAGGTGTGAGGTGGTACCTCATTGTGGTTTTGATTTGTATTTCTCATGGGGACTTTTTTTGTTTGATATCTTTGGCATTTTTGAGTTGCTGGCTTCCGGTCCAAATCTAAGATGTGTGAGGCAATAAGAAAACCCAAGGAACTCACCATCATGTTGTTACTTGGGCACTCAGGTTCCTGGCCAGTTTATTTTTCTTCTCTCTGACTTTCAGAGTCTTATTATGTCTGTTTTATATATATAATTCCCAGTGGGTTTAGTTGTACTAATTTGGGGACACAGGGAAAAGTGTACCATATTGTATCTTTCTGGATGTGGACATCCCTAAAACTCTGGAAAACATTTTCTTGTCACCTTCCTGTAATTAGTATAGATCATGGCTTTAATTTCAGATGCTTCTTTTTTTCAATGACCTTCCCTGTCTTTTTTTGAAGACTCGGTGTTTTCAGATTGTAGAATAAGGACTACTTGTGATGGTGTCGGGAGTCTTCTGATGTATTTCCTTCAACTTACAGATTCCATAAGAGTGATACCTTTTAATAAAATCACTGTTGTATGGAAGTATTGACATAGTTAACCCAATGTCATGGCTAATCTAACAGTCAGGAATTAGATCTTGAAATGTATTCTAAGATATTTTTATAACCAAATTTGTTGTATTGGATTCAAAATTACAGAATCTCTAAATTTCAGAGAACCTTAGCGGCCATCTGGCTGGATTTTCTATTTATTTCACATTCTGGGCAGGTGAAGATTCATGTACCAAGTAAGCACTTCTAGTGATTCCTTAGGCAGTGATATATGGAGTAACCAAAGGCAAATACGGATGCACGAAGACCAGAAGTAGTGAGCTGGGAATGGGTGAAGACTGGGAAAGGATAAAGAATCTGCAGTGAAAATTCATTTACTGTTTTAGCGTTCAATTATTTGTGTGTTATAAAATGATTTGTTGAGTATATTTTAACTCTGTTCCCCAGTGTTGTCTACTTTTTTCTTCACATTTTAAATACTCCCGTTGAGCGTAATGGCACATCAAATTTATTACATAAAAACAGCTCTGCCCTATATGATTAATTATGTCACTTACTAGGGGATAATTCTTGCCAACAGTGAGCTGATAGAAGGATTCTAATGTAACCGCGGCGCAGGATTAAAGAGTCTTACTTGTTTATGTGCATTAGGGTGATCAAAAGTGGCATACTAGAATTGTTTTATGTAAGCCATTATTGAGGAGGCACTGTTTCCAGGTATCAAAAAATATCTTGTGTACCTTCCTCTGAATTGAGGGATTGGATTTGTTCAGCTGGCCTCCGTTAAAATTTAGCTACTGAAGCCCAAGACATAGATACTGCGCTTTGTCTTCTTGACTCCCTGTAACTCAGAATTGGAATTCTGCAACAAGACTTATTCACATGCGAGCTCTGCAGGGCTAATTAGTGGACTTTCGTCACTTCTCACAATATATTTTAGGATGGGTAGACTTGTCTGAATGGCTTAAAGATGGAAATAGGCAAAAATGTTATTAATATTACATGAAATTAAATTAATGTTAATGTGGCCATACTGCATGGCTCATTGGGGGACAATTCCAGTTTACAACTGTTGTCCTGTCATAGTTATTAATAGTGTCTCTATCACTCTCAAACTGTCCTGGTTTAGACAATAAATTATACGGCCACCTTGTTATTATGCTGTGTATGTGTGTGTGTGTGTGTGTGTGTGTGTGTGTGTGTTGTTTTTGCCAGCCATACCACAGATCTCATGAAAAACATTCAATATTTGGATAATGAGATTATAATGAGCTTCTGATCATTCTAGCACTGTTGTGCTCCAGGAGATGCAAACACACACACACACACACACTCTCTCTCTCTCTCTCTCTCTCTCCCAATACTAGCGTGCTCTGTGGTCTGTATTCATAATTGAATGAAATGCTCACTTACAGCTGGAGGGTAGTGAAAATGAAGGAATACTTTTTCACCAAAATTCTCAGACCCTCTGAATTCTATCAAGGGACCTCTTGGCTGGGGAGAGGGCATCTATGGAACTTAGGCTAAGTATTGCTGCTCTAAAATTATATATATATATATATATATATATATATATATATATGTATTTTTTTTTAACGTTTATTTATTTTTGAGACAGAGAGAGAGCATGAGCAGGTGAGGGTCAGAGAGAGGAAGACACAGAATCTGAAACAGGCTCCAGGCTCTGAGCTGTCAGCACAGAGCCTGATGTGGGGCTCGAACTCATGGACTATGGGATCATGACCTGAGCTGAAGTCGGCCGCCCCACCGACTGAACCACCCAGGCACCCCTCTAAAATAATATTAAATAAATTTGGGGAAGGTAGATTGTTTTTCATACCTTTAAAGTGCTGAGGCAGTACAACAGTTCAAAAAATGTAGAGACGTGCTTCTTGGTAGAGTAAATAGACTCAGATACTGTTGCCAAAAGCTTCCCTTTATGTGCATTCAAATTTACAAATTTGTGCTTTATTATCGCAAACACTGCAGGTAATGTAAAATGTTCTCCATTTTTATATAGGACTATTATGACAACATCTTTCCATTTTTCTCCATGATGCTATTCTCTCCATTCATATCATACCTCACTGGATTCACAAGCTTGAGAGAGTCTGTACTTTCACATAGTAACAGTTTACATCATTCAGGCAGTCATTCTGGTCATTTGTTGAGTGGAGCATGGCTGTTTATAACTTTATTTGTATTTTTCCCTTTCTCGGTGTTAGGGTCGTATCCAGAGCAAGTGCTTCCCAGTACCCAGCACTGGGTATGCTCTCAAGGTGTGGGAGAAGCACAGGTAGCAAGGATGGTTCATGAATCAACATGGTTCATGTTGATGCAGGATTAAAAATGCAAGGCAGAATGTCTGGAGGGCTGCACTTGTAGTTTGGATAGTGAAGTCTAGTGCAGGAATCATGTGGTGACAGGCTCCAGGCTTGAAAATAAATCTGGCTGGGGTACATAGAGCTCATCCTGACTGGGTTCAGAAAACAGTGCCAGGCTCCATTGTCGATAGAAGTACCATTTCAAGGTAATGTGTACAATCCTTTCTTATCACCTTTCTGTATTCTAAGCCATTGTTGTCAGGTGTGTGTCCTTGCCCTTATATCTGGAGTATATTTCATAATGGGTCAGTTGATGTAGGGTGGCGAGCCAGCAAAGTAAGTGAAACAACGCCTGGCTTCCTTCCCTTTTGCCTCCCTCTTTCCTAGTCTGGCCTGTTTCTGGGTTTGACCATAAGATGGATCCTCCCCTTAAGAAGAATGGCCATGGGAAAAATCTGGCTGGGGCACGAGCTCTGAAATTATGTGCTACTTCAGATTATTTCACTTTCCCTAACACTCTAACAGAAACAGAAGAAATTCCCTTGCTTCTCCGGGAGGAGTCTCCTCTGACTATTCTCTATGTATGTGGCTGTCCCCTCCCGGTTCTAGACGTAGGCTGAATTCCCAGAGAAGGAAGAAAGAAAGTCACTGTGGGCTTCAGAACGTGGAAGGATGAGCAGATGAGAGGGGGTAAGAACATGAAGACGGGTACAAAAGGCTTACAGTCAAATTATCACCACACCCCATTTCTTTCATGCTACGCTGGGCCTTTTTAAGTGTCTTACCTAAAGGCTTTTTACTTGCCTGTTTCTCCCTCCACCAAAGGCATCAAAGAATGACTGGAACGAGGATCAAAAGAAGTGTTAACATAAGACATTTCTGCCATGAATAAAAAGACAGAAAAATCACCTTTCGTGTGTGACTGGTGACTCTGCTCTCAGCAGCAGGGGCAGGGACAAGCCCAGAGAGGGGCTGTGGGTATTAAAGATCAGAATGTATCAAGGGAGCAGGGACACCTGGCAAAGATGTGTTCTGCTGCTGCAGCAGCCAGAGGGATGAGGTCCAGTGTCCTCCTTTTCCTCCCGTAGACTTGGAAACGACATGAGTAGAAGAAGGGAAAAGCCACGGAGTGAAGTGGACGGCTCTGAAGCAAGATGGAGGGAAGGGGAAAAGCAATTCCCAGTTGCTGATGGATTTCGGTTCATCATTGTTGATTTTGGACTAAAACCTTCTCTCCAGCCAAGCAGGCAGGCAGAGGTGAATTTATCAGATGTGATTTTTATCAGAACCCCCCGTATGAGGCAGCCAGCAGTCACCGCAGGACCCCGGTGCCTGTGATTGGCTCTGACACATCCAGCCAAAAGGGCTCTTATTCCACGAATGATCTTCTTTTTCAGATGGTATTGAGTTGGGACTGATTTTGATAGCCAGTTTCAGTCAAGAATCATAAAGTTATTGCACATTTAAAACCGTTGGTATGAGAATCATTCTCTTCCCCTCTTCTCTCTCTCATCATTTCCCAGGGCTGCAAGGTTACAGAGAGGTCTAATCAATTGTCAAACTCTCTTTTATCACCAAGAAGGTGGTAAAAAAAAAAAATCTAACTGCCCTACTGTAGGGGGTTCTCTGACTACACAGCACCCTTTTCCACATACAATGCCGCCGTGATTAATGTCCTCCCACCTCAGACCTTGTTAAAGCCTGTTCTCTCAAGCAGCCTGGTGGAGCACAGGGAGAGCAGGGCCGAGGTTGCATAAATCAACGTGTTCTCACAGCCCCCAGGATATCCATTATAGATGCCAGCTGGATGGCTGGAAGATAGAGAAAAATGAATATTGTATCCTGTGGCCTTTTGCCTCTAATGACCACTTTTCAACATTTTTGAAGGCATGATTAAATTTTGATAACTGGGGAAGTCACTCTGAGCAGGCTGAAATAGAGATAAATTGACGGAGGGTCTGACATCTCAGTGGAGAGCCGGCAACTAATTAGTGTGTGAAGCGCACTCTGAAAGAGATGTAAAAGGGAGGCAGGTTTAATCAGAGGCGCTGCTGAGGTACAGGAATAGTCAGGGATAATTGCGGCCTAGGTGGAAATCACAGGCTCAATGAGCGGCTTTTTCTGTCCGCTTGATTGGCAGCCGCTGACCTAGTGGCCGGCACCCTTGAACCCTTACAACAGTAACAGCCTTGTCAAAGCAATTTGCTTGCAGCTCTCCGTGACCAGTTATTTCAGCTGCCTGAGCTGGGACACCCAATTTGAAAGGGCAGTCTGCTCCCCTGGCTGGCTGGGAGCTGGGCGGAACAGTCTCATTATTCCCCATGACTTTACTTTTGAACCCGGTCGCCCTTTCTCACCCTCAACCCTCCATAGCCCGCTTATACTTAGGCATGCTCCTGGGATGGCTTCTGCAAAGATACCATGTCAGGGCAATTTGGCTGTTCATTTGGGGAGCAGGGGGCGCAGCTCAAGGGCATGAGGCCATGTTTGGGAGTTAGGGGGAAAGGGAGTGCCATCGGGGTCAGAGGCAAAACCAGAAGAGGATTTGCTGTTCTGAGGAATGGCTCTGATTGCCAGCTTTTCCAAGCTACAAGGCAAGCTAGGTCGTGTATCAGGTGTCCCCCCCCCGCCCCCTTCTTGGTGACATGTGGGGGAACTCAGAGGCAGCCCAGTCAAGTCCCTCCATCCACCTTTCGTGGCTGGCTGGAAGATGTCACCAGGGCACATGCTCACTCATTGCATTTTGTCAAAGTAGGATTTTGTTTATTGCCCTGCAGGGACTTCAACTTGCATTTAGGAGAACTTTTGTTTTTTCCCCCTCAAGGCTGCATTAGCCACCGAGACATTATCATTTCCTTTTATTATGTTGTTTTTTTGGGGAAAGGAGGCTACATGGGAAGAAATAAGATTGTAGAGAGATGGGTGAGAAGCAGCCATCAGACTGGTGTACAGGCTCTATTCTTTCCAACTTGATGAATTAGTGTTTATTCTCCCTCCTCCACCTCTTCTCCCTCTCTTCCTCTTTTTTAAAAATTTGTTTTAATGTTTATTTTTGAGAGAGACAGAGTGCAAACAGAGAGAGGGAGACACAGAATCCGAAACAGGCTCTAGGCTCTGAGCTGTCAGCACAGAGGCTCATGCAGGGCTCGAACTCACGAACCGTGAGATTGTGACCTGAGTCTAAGTCGGACGCTTACCCGACTGGGCCACCCAGGTGCCCCTCTCCTCCTTTTTAGCTGTGTTTCTCTTTTTAAATTGTGTTAGTCACCTGGACCTGGAAAGATGTCCAAAACTAGGATGGTTGATGTTTGTATTGACAGCTTAGAGCTTCAGAAAACCCTATAGTTAGAATTGTCTTTTTCTTTGCTTTGCTTTTTCTTTTTCTGTTTTTTTTTTTTTTGCCGTGCTTTCTAATAATTTTTTATTTTTTAAAATTTATATTCAAATTAGCCTATGGTGCAACAATGATTTCAGGAGTAGATTCCTTAGGGCCCCTTACCCATTTAGCCCATCTCCCCTCCCACAATCCCTCCAGTAACCCTCAGTTTGTTCTCCAGATTTATGAGTCTTTTCTGTTTTGTCCCCCTACCTGTTTTTATATTATTTTTGTTTCCCTTCCCTTATGTTCATCTGTTTTGTCTCTTAACATCCTCATATGAGTGAAGTTGTATGATTTTTGTCTTTCTCTGACTAATTTCACTTAGCATAATACCTTCTACTTCCATCCACGTAGTTGCAAATGGCAAAATTTCATTCTTTTTGATGGCCGAGTAATACTCCATTGTACATGTATACCACATCTTTATCCATTCATCCACTGATGGATTTTGGGCTCTTTCCATACTTTGGCTATTGTTGATAGTGCTGCTGTAAACATGGGAGTGCATGTGTCCCTTTGAAAGAGTCCACCTGTATCCCTTGGATAAATGCCTAGTAGTACAATTCCTGGGTTGTAGGGTAGTTCTATTTTTAGTTTTTTGAGGAACCTCCATGCTGTTTTCCAGAGTGGCTGCACCAGCTTGCACCAGCAGCTGCACCAGTGGCCACCAACAATGCAAAAGAGATCCTTTTTCTCTGCATCCTCACCAACATCTGTTGTCCTGAGTTGTTAATTTTTGGCTTTCTGACAGGTGTGAGGTGGTATCTCATTATTTTGATTTGTATTTCCCTGATGAGTGATGTTGAGCATCTTTTTATGTGTCTGTTAGCCATCTGGATGTCTTCTTTGGAAAAGTGTCTGTTCATGTCTTTTTCCCATTTCTTCAGTGGATTATTTGTTTTTTGGGTGTCAAGTTTGATAAGTTCTTTACAGATTTTTAATACCAACTCTTTATCCAAAATGTCATTTGCAAATATCTTCTCCCATTCTGTCGGTTGCCTTTTTGTTTTGCTGATTGTTTCCTTCACTGTACAGAAGCTTTTTATTTTGATGAGGTCCCAGTAGTTCCTTTTTGCTTTTGTTTCCTTTGCCTCCAGAGATGTGTAGAGTAAGAGGTTTTTGCCTGCTTTCTCCTCAAGGAATTTGATGGCTTCCTGTCTTACGTTTAGGTCTTTCATCCATTTTGAGTTTATTTCTGTGTGCGGTGTAAGAAAGTGGTCCAGGTTCATTTTTCTGCATGTCGCTGTCCAGTTTTCCCAGCACCACTTGCTGAAGAGACTGTCTTTATTGCATTGGATATTCTTTCCTCCTTTGTCAAAGATTAGTTGGCCATACGTCTGTGGGTCCATTTCTGGGTTCTCTATTCTGTTCCATTGATCTGAGGGTCTGTTCTTGTGCCAGTACCATACTGTCTTGATGATTATAGCTTTGTAGTATAGCTTGAAGTCCGGGATTGTGATGCCTCCCGCTTTGGTTTTCTTTTTCAAGATTGCTTTGGTTCTTTGGGATCTTTTCTGGTTCCATACAAATTTTAGGATTATTTGTTCTAGCTCTGTGAAGAATGCGGGTGTTATTTTGATAGGCATTGCATTGAATATGTAGATTGCTTTGGGTAGTATCGACATTTTAATAACATTTTTTCTTCCTGGAATCTTTTTCCATTTTTTTGAGTCTTCTTCAATTTGTTTCATAAGCTTTCTATGGTTTTCAGTGTATAGATTTTTCACCTCTTTGTTTAGATTTATTCCTAGGTATTTTATGGTTTTTGGTGCAATCATAAATGGGATCGATTCCTTGATTTCTCTTTCTGTCGCTTCATTGTTGGTGTATAGGAATGCAACCGATTCGTGTGCATTGATTTTATATCCTGCAACTTTGCTGAATTCATGAATCAATTCTAGCAGTTTTTTGGTGGAATCTTTTGGGTTTTCCATATAGAGTATCATGTCATCTGTGAAGAGTGAAAGTTTGACCTCCTCCTGGCCTATTTGGATGCCTTTTATTTTTGTGTTGTCTGATTGCAGAAGCTAAGACTTCCAATACTATGTTGAATAACGGTCACAAGAGTGGACATCCCTGTCTTGTTCCTGACGTTAGGGGGAAAGCTTTCAGTTTTTCCCCACTGAGGGTGATATTAGCATTGGGTCATTCATGTATGGCTTTTATGATCTCGAGGTATGCTCCTTCTATCCCTACTTTCTTGAGGGTTTTTATCAAGAAAGGATGCTATATTTTGTCAAGGGCTTTCTCTGCATCTATTGAGAGGATCATATGGTTCTTGTCCTTTCTTTTATTGATGTGCTGAATCACATTAATTGTTTTGTCGATATTGAACCAGCCCTGCATCCCAGATACAAATCCCACTTGGTTATGGTGAATGATGTTTTTAATGTGTTCTTGGATCTGGTTGGCTAATATCTTGTTGAGGAATTTTGCATCCATGTTCATCAGGGAAATTGGTCTATAGTTCTCCTTTTTGGGGTCTCTGTCTGGTTTTGGAATCAAGGTAAAGCTGGCTTCATAGAAAGAGTTTGGAAATTTTCCTTCCATTTCTATTTTTTGGAACAGCTTCAAGAGAATAGGTGTTAACTCTTCCTGAAATGTTTGGTAGAATTCCCCTGGAAAGCCATCTGGCCCTGGACTCTTGTTTTTGGGGAGAGTTTTGATTACCAATTCGATTTCCTTACTGGTTATGGGTCTGTTCAAATTTTCTATTTCTTGCTGTTTCAGTTTTGGTGGTGTATATGTTTCTAGGAATTTGTCCATTTCTTCCAGATTGCCCATTTTATTGGCATATGATTGCTCATAATATTCTGTTATTATTGTTTTTATTTCTGCTGTGTTGGTTGTGATCTCTCCTCTTTGATTCCTGATTTCATTTCTTTGGGTCCTTTCCTTTTTCTTTTTGATCAAACTGGCTAGTGGTTTATCAATTTTGTTAATTCTTTCAAAGAACCAGCTTCTGGTTTCATCTGTTCTACTGTTTTTTTTTTTGTTGTTGTTGTTGTTGGTTTGTTTTTGTTTTTGTTTTTGTTTTTTTTTTGTTTTCAATAGCATTAATTTCTACTCTGATCTTTATTATTTCCTGTCTTCTTCTGGTTTTGGGTTTTATTTGCTGTTCTTTTCCAGCTCCTTATGCCTAAAGGCGTAAGGTTAGGTTGTGTATCTGAGATCTTTCTTCCTTCTTTAGGAAGGCCTGGATTGCTATATACTTTCCTCTTATGACTGCCTTTGCTGTGTCCCAGAGGTTTTGGGTTGTGGTGTTATCATTTTCATTGGCTTCCATATACTTTTTAATTTCCTCTTCAACTTTATTTGGCCCATCCATTCTTTAGTAGGATGTTCTTCAGTCTCCAAGTATTTGTTACCTTTCCAAATTTTTTCTTGTGGTTGATTTCGAGTTTCATAGTGTTGTGGTGTGAAAATATGCACGGTATGATCTCAGTCTTTTTGTACTTGTTGAGGGCTGATTTGTGTCCCAGGATGTGGTCTATTCAGGAGAATGTTCCATGTGCACTGGAGAAGAATATATATTCCACTGCTTTAGGATGAAATGTTCTGAATATATCTGTTAAGTCCATCTGGTCCAGTGTGTCATTCAAAGCCATTGTTCCTTGCTGATTTTTTGATTAGATGATCTGTCCATTGGTGTGAGTGGGGAGTTGAAATCTCCTACTCTTATGGTACTACTATTGATGAGTTTTTTTTATGTTTGTTAATAATTGATTTATATATTTGGGTGCTATCACGTTTGGTGCATAAATGTTTACAATTGTTAGGTCTTCTTGGTGGATAGACTCCTTGATTATGATATAATACCCTTCTGCATCTTTTGATACAGTCTTTATTTTAAATCTAGATTGTCTGATAGAAGTATGGCTACTCTGGCTTTCTTTTGTTGACCATTAGCATGATAGATGGTTCTCCATCCCCTTGCTTTCAATCTGTAGGTGTCTTTAGGTCTAAAGTGGGTCTCTCGTAAACAGCATATAGATGGATCTTGTTTTCTTATCTATTCTGTTACCCTCTGTCTTTTGATTGGAGCATTGAGTGCATTGACATTTAGAGTGAGTACTGAAAGATAGGAATTTATTGCCATTATGTTGCTTGTAGTGTTGGAGTTTCTGGTGGTGGCCTCTGGTCCTTTCTAATCTTTGTTACTTTTGGTATTTATTTATTTATTTATTTATTTATTTATTTATTTATTTTTCCTCTTTTCTCCCCTCAGAGAGTCCCCCTTAAAATTTCTTGCAGGGCTGGTTTAGTGGTCACAAACTCCTTTAATTTTTGATTGTCTGGGAAACTTTTTATCTCTCTTCTATTTTGAATGACAGCCTTGCTGGATAAAGAATTCTTGGCTGCGTATTTTTCTGATTCAGCACATTGAGTATATCCTGCCACTCCGTTCTGGCCTGCCAATTTCTGTGGATAGGGCTGCTGGTATCCTGATCTGTCTTTCCTTGTAGGTTAAGGACTGTTTTTCCCTTGCTGCTTTCATGATTCTCTCCTTGTCTGAGTATTTTGTGAATTTGACTATGATATGCCTTGTTGATAGTCGGTTTTTGTTGAATCTAATGGGGGTCCTCTGTGCTTCCTGGAATTTGATGTCTGTGTCTTACCCCAGGTTAGGAAAGTTTACTGCTATGATTTGCTCACATAACCCTTCTACCCCTATTTCTCTCTCTTCCTCTTTTTGGGACCCCTATGATTCTGATGTTTTTCCTTTTTAATGAGTCACTGATTTCTCTAATTCTTAAATTGTGCTCTTTTGCCTCATTCTCCCTCTTTTTTTCTGCTTCATCATTCTCTATAAGTTTGTCCTCTATATTGCTGTTTCTATGTTCTGCTTCATCCATCCTTGCTGTCATGGCATCCCTCCGTGATTGCAGCTCAGTTGTAGCATTTTTCATTTCATTCTGGATATTTTTACTTCTTTTCTTCTCTGCTGAAAGGGATTCTAATGTATTTTTGACTGCAGCTAGTATTGTTATTACCGTGATTCTAAATTCTGGTTCAGACATCTTGCTTGTATCTGTGTTGCTTAAATCCCTGGCTGTCGTTTCTTCATGCTCTGTCTTTTGGGTGAATTCCTTCGTTTTGTCATTTTGAAGGGAGAAAAGGAAATAATGAGGTAGAAAAATTATAATTAAAAAAATATTAAAATTAAGAAATTAAAAACACATGCACACACACAAATTGAATAGATGATGCTAGATCCTAGGTGTGTTTTGGTTTGGGTGTTGAAAGCGGTTTGATAGATTAGAGAACAAAAAGGGGGGAAAAGGAAAAAAGAAATTGTTTGAGAATTTGAAAAAATGAATACACTGAAGTCGACTAAAATGAGGTGGTGGGGGTAAAATAGAGTTTGAAAAAATTTACACAGGCAAAGAATATAGGAGAAAATTAAAAATATTTTTAATAAAAATTAAAACTAAAAATGAATTTTTTCTATTTGTCAAGAAAAAGAAGAGAAAAAAAGAAAAAAATGGAAATCGTTAGAAAATTTGCAAAAGTGAGTACACTGTAGTAGACTAAAAATGATGGAGGTAAAACAGAATTTGAAAAAATTTACACAAAAGTAAAATATAGTAAAAAAAATTAAAGAAAATTATTTTTAATAAAAATTGAATATAAAAAACAATTTTTTTTCTTTCTGTGTTCAAGGAAAAGAATAGAAGTGAAAAGAAAAAAAAAAGAAAGGATATTGAAAAGATGGACCTGCTAACAGATTGAAATAGGACTGAAATTACTTCTTTTTCCCATAGAAGTCAGACTATGAAGTGCTTTATAGTCCATAAACTAAGTAGGCGTTAACACTTGTGTTCTTCAGAACAAGGTTGGCCCAGTTGGGCAGGGCTAAGTGCAACGGCTCCATTCTTTTCCAGATGGCGCTGCTAACCTACTGGGGTGGAGTGTTGTGGTGTTCCTGGTGTGTATGTGCATGCGCGGGAGCAGTGAAAATGGCATCACCCAGCTACCCAGTCTCTAGTATCAGAACTCTTCTCCTGGATCAGCACTTGCCCACCCATTCTCTCTTTCAGCTTTCCTCTACTCCCCGCTTTTTCACTGTCCATGATCAGGCCCCAGGCAGTACCTCTCTCCCGAGTTTTGTCTCGGATGCGGCTGTTTTCCCTGGCCCCTTACTTCTGAAGGACTGCGGCTTTGACCCGTTCCGCCCCTCTGCAGGCAGGTCTCTGCGAGCAATGGCCAAATGAGCAATGGCTGAATGTTGGCTGCACCCAGGAATGCTTGCTGGACCCTGCTGCTCCTGGTGCCCCAAGACTGTGGCCAGGTGCCAGTCTGCCCCAGAAAAAGTTCTCGAGATAGTGTAGCAGCAGCTTTTCAGGGATTATGAAAAATCACAACACACATCTGGTGCCAGCCTTCACACTTAATGACCTTGTTCTAGCACCAGCGAATGTAGCTGTTTTCTGGGGCCTGCTGGGACCAGGTGGCTTCAGCAGTCTCTACCAAATGTTCTTCCAGCAGTGGAACAGCTTTTCCCGTGTGGCCCGAGAACCTCTTGGACCCCACTCTCCTCCTGGGGATTTGCCTTTCCCACCAGAGCACTGCCAGGTATTGAACTGCGGAGTTGCAGCCTTTGTGGTCCCTTTGTTTACAGTCTTAATAGAACTTAAACCCTCTCCTTTCCCCTTTCCCCCTTTTAGTTTATTCCCTGTGGCTGTTTCCAATTTTCCACTTTTTCTCCAGCTGCTTTTGGGGAGGGGTGCTTTTTCCATATCCCCCCATCCCTTGTCTCCATCCTCTCTCCGCCTGCAAAAGCACCTCCCTTCCTGCGGCTTCTTGCTCCCCAAGTTCACCTCTCTGCGCCGTGTACCTGCTGAATTCTGTGGTTCAGGTTGTGCAGATTGTTGTGTTAATCCTCCAATCAGTTTTCTCGGTGTGCAGGATGGTTTAGTGTTGGTCTGGCTGTATTTCATGGACACGAGACACACCAAAAACTTCCATGCTGTTCTACCATCTTGGCTTCTCCTGCTTTGCTTTCTTTTTATGGGATCTGTTGCCCCCACATAAAAATGAGGTCTGGTCATTATAGGACCTAATTACATTCTTTGAATGTACTGATCCTTGTCTATTTGCTATGTGGTTTGGCCAGTGGGGGTCTCCATGGCGTGTACCACACATAGCTGCCTCCTTGGTGAAATGGGCATGGCTTCAAATGGTTGCTCATTTCCCTGAGTGCACCTATTTATGCTACAGGACATTAGGTGGAGTGAATACCCCATTCTGACTTGGTGGATGTGCCTCCCCACCCATTCTCCTTAGGGGCTGGCTGCTTCAAGTGGAGACTAGGGAATATTCTCCAGTTACCTGCCTAAGGTTCCTCAGGAAGCGGGAAGGCAAGGAGCCACAGGTTCCCATATCCAAAATGACATCTGGCTTCAGAAGTCCCAATCCCAAGATGGGTTTCTGCCATTTTCAGAAACTACTGTTGTGTACAGTAACAACACGGTAATTTGCTTTTTCTTCTCATATTTAGTTGAGAAGTTCCATGCAGAATGATAAGGGGAAAAAAAAGATAACAGTATATGGACACCAGGCTTTCCCAACTCCCGGACAAATAATTGCAATGCTTCATGCAAAATAAGTAGTAAGAACACCCATAGATGCTGTGGGAGGAGAGAAGAAAAGTATCTGAATTCTGCCTCGTGGCTGAAGAATGCTTCACAGAAAATTGTGTCTCTGAAGGATGAGTAGGAGTTTACCAGGTAAAGATGAAATGGAAGTGAATTCTTGGAAGAGGAAAGAGGATGTGTGAAGTGTGCAGTGAGCACTTGGTTGTGACCTGGGCATCCTCAGGAATATCACCGGTGAGGCAGACAGCAGCCAGTTTATGAGAGGTCTAGGATGAGCTCAAGGCCATGTCTGCTTTCATGTTACCACCAAGGCTCGTGTAATAGCTGGCACACAGTAGGTACTCAATAAATGCTTACTTAATGAATGAATGAAAGAACAAGTAAATGAGGAACCTGGACATTAATAGGGAGTCTTGTGATAAGATTTTTTGAAACAACTGGTGGATAATGTAGAGGATGGCCCACATTGGAAGGATGCTAAATGGTGAGGACATTAGGTAAAACAGACAAGGAAAAGAGTGACAGGCAGGGCTAAAGCAAAAACATACCTTCAGGAATGCAGAGGACGTCTCAGATTCAGGAGACATTTCTCCAATGAACCTGAGGTATTCAGTTGGATGTGGGGGACATGTTGAGTATGGCATAGCTATATGGCAGTTGTGAGAAAGAGGTAAAATTCAATAGGAATGAACAGTTACATAGTCCAGCCAGGCATTGGGAAGGGAAGTGGGGAGAGTACCAGTGAGACGTCACCAGCATCTCCCGTACGTGCTCCAGTGTGGGCCTGTGGGACTGTGAATCATCATCTCAGCTGGGCATCACAGTCTTCACTAGTATGTTAGAAAATTTTGGTAAGAATGTAAAATTATTTTTTCCTGAGTTCCAATACTATGCTTTCTCTTCTGTCATGTGAAAATGTTGAGTAGATTGTAATTGGATTACGTAGATTACATGGAATGGGGCATAATTTATTGAAAATAATAGAAAGATGAATAACATATCAGAGCTGATACCAGTGAAAATGGTTCATATAATGTAACATTTGTTGAAAAAAAGATACCGCCTAGCACGTGCCAGGCATTTGGAAATGTTTTAAAAATATAAATTACTTAAAAAAATCAGTTACTTAATTCTCATATCCCCATGGAGACATTGTCAAAATTATGTGTTGTGCAGATACAGAAATTGAGGAACAGAGAGGTTATGTTTCTTCTGTGAGGTCACATAGCTGGTAAGTAGAAGAAGCCAGGTGTGAACCCAACATTCTCTCCAAAGTCACCACATCTACCCACTCGTGTGGGCTGGCTTCTGTTGTTAAATCGTGTCCCAGGTGGATGATGACTGATTTAGGCCTCTGGAGTGGCCAGGCCTGGAAAGTAATCACATACAAATGATGTCACAATTAGAAATAGTTTTATAAGCATGGAGTGAAGGTTAAACCATTCATTTGTTGTCACTATTGAGGCCATGTTTAGTGCTCTTCTCAGTCTTTCAGTTTACTCACTTGTGCTGACAAAACGTTTAATGCTTTGCAAATGCAAAGTGTTGAGAACCCTTAGTCAAAACTTTTAATTGATTGTGTCCAGACCCAGATCCTTTATTTCTCCCCGGGGATTCAGGAGTCAGGTGCAAGGACATGGAGTCTGGGTGAAGTGGGTCTGTGCAACTGAGGGACAACCCCAGAAGAGTTTGTGAACCACTTTTGGAGTGGTTCGCAAACTCATCTTGGCTATGCAAGTGTGTGCTACTTTTGCCTGAAGACTTTGAAGCTGCCCAGTAGAGAAGCAGAAGAGATTCTGGAGATAGCCTATCTGTGTTCAAGCCCTTCCTTCGCCACTCATCAGTCATGAGACTTTGGGAAAGTTACTCATGACTTTACCTCTCGCAGTGTCTTCACCTGTAAACAGGGCTAAGAATGGTCCCTGCCTTAGAGGGTTATTTTGAGGTTTGAGTTAATTAGTCCTCAATATGTGTCTGCTTTTATTAATCTGCCAGTAGCACCCCAGAAACCAATCCACCTACTCTCCCCCAAATCTCTTTCCCTTTTATGTCCCCGTAGCATCTGTTTGCATTGTTTATACAGTAAAGATGAAGTATTTAAGGACTAGGACGCCCGGGGCTTGTTTCTTACATGAGCCTGCATATGTAAATGAAGTAGCATTTGGATGGAGTCTTTCACTGGACACACTCCTTCCCAACTATGCTTATTGTGTCCAGAATTGTAAAAAAATGGCAATAATAATGGAAAATGGCTGGTTTCTTAGATGTTTGTAGAATGCCAGTGCAACTTTAGTTCTCTCGTTTTTGGAATATCTGTAAACATTTCATTGTTTAAAAACACATCTAATCTCTTCCATTGATTATAACACTATAAGTCAGTGTTATTTACTTACTCTTTTTCTCATTACACTTCACATGTGCAAAATTAGTGTGCCTGATGACATCATTAGTACATACATGGTTGGCTTTTTCCACCCTCCCTCCCCCCCCACCCCGGATTGTTGTTAAAGTTGCCTGCCTTCAGTAAAGACCCCAGTGATGTGTCAAAACAGGGCAATGGGGACTGCCTGCTCCCAATAGGAAGAAGGATTTTATCCCTGGCAATGTTTAGAATTTTAAGGCCATGGCCATTAATAACAGGAAGACCTGACTTTGTAACAATTACTATTGTTATAGATTCTTTCTAGACAACATACCCATGTTGCCTGCGCCCAGGCCTTCCCGTTGGTGATAAACACTAACATGTACAAATCATAAGCATCCACTCGATCAACTTGACACAAGTGCTTGTAACCACCATGCAAATCAAGATGGAGAACGTTTCTAGCAACTCAGAGATTTTTCCATGTCCTTTTCCATCAGTACTCACCCCCATTTCCAGTTTAGGTGACTTCATCAACATAGATTGCTCTGTGTGTTCTTAAACTTTGTATAAATAGAAGCAAAGAGTACATACTCTTCTGAGCAAGGCTTCTTTTCCTTAATTTTATGTAAGAATTTCATCCAAGTTGCTGCATGTAGGGTAGTGTGCTCTGTTTTACTGCTGGGGAGCAGTTTTGTGACTTTGTAACAATTTATTTACACATTCAGCTACTGATGGACTTTGGGTTATTTCTGTTGTTTCGGCTGCTGTGAGCAAAGCATCTGGGAAGGTTCTTATAGGTGATATGTTCTCCTTTTCTTTGAGAACAAAATAGGGGTGAGGCTCTTGGAGCATCCCTCAGTCCTGGGGCATAGGGTTAGCTTTAGTAGATCCTGTCACACTGTTCTCCAAAGTGGTTGTATTGTCACAGTCCACTGTTGGTTATTCATTATTTTTAAGTAACTTAAACAGTATCCTCAAACCTACCACTGAAATAAGGGTTATGTCCCCTACTTTAAAAATGAAGACACTGGGGTGCCTCAGTGGCTCAGTCAGTTAAGGGTCCGGCTTCAGCTCAGGTTGTGATCTCATGGTTCATGAGTTCGAGCCCCTCATTGGGCTCTCAGCTGTCAGCACAGAGTCTGCTTCTGATCCTCTCTCTCTCTCTCTGCTCCTTCACCACTCACTCTCTCAAAAATAATAAACAAATAAAAATTTAAAAGAAAGTGAAGAAACTGACTCAGGAGGGGTTTAGGGCTTGTACATACTGCCCAGCTAGAAAATGCCATAAATGGGAGTTACCCCCAGGTCTTCTCAATTCAAGGACACCTAGGTCTCTCTCTGTTCTAGCATCTTTATAGAACAGTTCCTTTAAAGACATTGAGTTATCTGCAAGCAGAAAAGGCACTTGTAAGGCATTCACTGGTACAAAATAGGGAGAAAAAAAATCTCAAATTCTGGCCAGGAAAAAAAAAATGTGTGTTTCACACTTCTGCCAAAGAACTTGCTGGCAGAGAGCAAATTGCCTGTCGGACATGGATGCTGTCATGATTCCCAGCACAACCTGCCTATACCTTGTTTGGCATCAGAGTTTCAAGATTTTATGTGCCCACAGGGCCAGTGCATGGCATCCTTGCACGGATCTTCTTGTATTCACCTCAAAATGTTTTCCTTCATTATCAAAAATAAAACCTACACCCTTGCTAAGCAAAGTGTGGCCCAGGGACCATCAGCAGGTATCAGTGGGAGCTTGTCAGAGACACTGAATCTCAGGCTCTACTCCAGCCCTTGAAGTGCTGCAGTGTGACAAGGTTCCCCAGGTGTTCCTGTGGTCACCCAACTTTGAGAAGCCCTGATGCAGAGAGCTCTAGTTTGGATATCACTTCCTGCTGTTGTGGGGCCTGTGGGAACATGACTCTTCATCTCTGAGTCTCAGTGTCCCAATCAGAAATATGGGGCTAATGATATGTACTTTGCAGAGTTGTAATAAGGACTGAAAAATATAATAAATGTAAAAAAGCAATGACAATTCCTGACATGTTGGTGCTCAACCAAATGATAGTTGCCCATCTTTTTTTTAAGTTTATTTATTTATTTTGAGAGAGAGAGAGAGAGAGGAAGAGAGAGAATCCCAAGCAGGATCCACGTTGTCAGTGTAGAGCCCGATGTGGGGCTCCCTCTCACAAACTGCAAGGTCATGGACACTTAACTGACTGAGCCACACAGGCGCCCCAATAGCTTCTCATGTTGAAGGTATACTCAAGCCAGGTGGGTCTGACTTTCTCAGGGATAAGATACAAGCCTTTCACGATCGTCAACACTCTGTACCCCGTGCCTAGTCTTCCCCTACCCGCATCAGCACTGTAAGAGGATTAAGTATCTGTAAATGTCAGACCTCACTTGGAGCTATACCTGGAAGTTACCCAAGCATGAGGGGCAGCCAAGGCCTGTCTCAGCTGATGTTCTTTGCTGACTGCTGCATGAAAAACCATAGAACTTAAAATAAAAATGGAGAGCTGCAGCCATGGAATAAAAAGAGCAAAACACCTGCCAGGATAATAAGCAGGTTTTGCAGGAGAAGTTTGTTATATAATAGGACAGAGACATTCATGGGCAAGGAGGAAGGGGAAGGGTTGGGAGATGGGAGCCACGACATGTCAGAAAGCTGGTGTGTATAAATATTGCTCATAAGCAAATTAAGGATTTTTAAAAATAGGCAAGGAAAGGTCTCTCCAGCTGAGCTGTCCTGAAAAATGAGATGTCCCTGAGCTACAAGTTAGTATATTTTTCCTGGTTGAAAAAGAAATATGTTTGATTGGACAAATATCTTTAGCAATGATAATTACATGGGTCCCTGAAACATTTCTCGCCTGGTCATTTTCTGCAGGGTTAATATCAGTGGAACATATTAAAAAAACACGACTTGTATTTAATGACCTTTTTCTCCTTTCTTGGTACTAGTTTTCACTGCGTGATTTCCGCCTTTGGTGTCAGATTGTACAGGAAAGCAGTTGAGAAGGTTTGGGTGATAACAACAGGCCCAATCAATTTTTATAGGGCCAGCAGCAGTGATGACTTAATTGATACCTTGGTGAAAAAGGCTGTGATCCTTATGCTAAATTATTTAAAAAATAGCTTTCAGTGTAAGTTTTTAGAATTCTGTCTAGTCTCTTGGTGTTTGAAATAGTACCAACAGTTTGAATGTGGACAGGCTTAAGAATGGAAATTTCATGGCTAATGTGAAATACAGGATTTCAGTAGCTGAGTGAAGCCGGGGGTACTGACCAGGGTGGAGCAGGCAAAGGGAAGTGCAGATAATGTATGTCATGAGGACAATCGATCCAACCTGGTAGCCCGTAAGCACTGTTGTGTTTTAAATGGACTTTGTACTTCCTGTCACAAAGACATATTCAATTAGGTGATATCCTGTGATTATTTCCAACCTTCTGTGATTTCACAAAAACATTATTGAAACTAGGGGAAATCATTCTAAACACAGGCAAAAGAAAATGCTTTGATTGGAATTATAATAATGTCTTTCACAATTTCTGACAGATAAATTATGAACATTTGCAGCAAAACTTTGGAGCACAGTGTTAATTTGAGCTAAGTTCAGGCTGTCTGTGGAGCTTTTATTTTTACAAATGAGTGTTGAGCTATTGGGATGGAGGAAAGCTGGTGCTTCTTGCTTTTGAAAGGTGATGACTTTTGCGTTTATCTTATAGTGATAATAAATACAAAGTAGCAAGTGTCAGATTAGAATAAGGAGCTTCCTGGGAGCAGCCCCTACGGACAGCCATTTCTCAGAAGTCTGTCTCCTGTAAAGCTTTCAAGGTGGGGTTTCCATTTACTGTGTATATCACTTTACAAGTATGATATTTCCAACTGATACTATTTTCTAAGCTACTAGTTTTCTCATGCTTCAGTATAACCGTAGAGAACTTATATAAAATTATTGCTGTCCCAAACCTTGGAGATTTTGAGGTTTTCTGGAGGAAAAAAAACGCCCTGAAATGTAAACAACAATATCAAAACTTGAAGACAGACACTGAAAATACTTTGCAGGGAAAGAGACGAACCTAAACCATTGTCTTAATATGCACCATTTCTTGTGCCTGTTTTACAAGGTCAGGAAGTTCAGACACTTCCCAAGAGTTTCTTATTCTTTTTCTTTAAATTTTTTTAATGTTTATTTATTTTTGAGAGACACAGAGCATGAGCAGGGAAGAGGCAGAGAGAGAGAGAGGGAGACACAGAATCTGAAGCAGGCTCCAGGCTCTGAGCTGTCAGCACAGAGCCCGATGTGGGGCTCGAACTCATGGACCGTGAGATCATGACCTGAGCCAAAGTCAGATGCTTAACTGACTGAGCCACCCAGGTGCCCCTCCCAAGAGTTTCTTACTTACCAACAGTGCAAATAGAGTGTAACTTTACTGTCACGATAGCTACTGCTCATTGGTATGAGTCACCGAGGGGCACCTAGGTGGTTCATTCGGATAAGCGTCTGACTTTGGATTTCAGCTCTGGTCATGATCTCACAGGTTGTGCGTTCGAACACCACATTGGGCTCTGTGCTGATGGTGCAGAGCCTGCTTAGGATTCTCTCTCCCTTTCTCTCTTCCTCTCCTCTGCTCTCTCTCTCTATCAAAATAAACTTAAAAGAGTCACTGAGAAAACTTAAAAAGGGGTTAGCAATGTTTTAATAAATTTGAACACTGAACAGTATAGGGAATAGATGAATGAATGCTACATCCTATAGAACAGTGAACAGGGCACTATTGTAAAATGTGGGGTACCTAAGAACTTCGAATAGAGTCACAGAATCATAAAGACATAGGGGCATTTGGTGTCACATAATCCAGTCCTAATACTTTATACTACTCCAACAATTTTATTGTTCAGTTGTTGCTTCAACATATGAGATAAAGGGATAATTAGGAAACCCATTTGATTTTAAATAAATTCTATTTTGTAGAAAATTTTAACATTGAACTCACCTCTTCCTCTCTATTGATTTCCTTTATGGTTATGGGTCTCCCTCAATAGCCACACTGAAACATTCTGACCCCTTTGCTGCAAGACACAATTTCAAATATATATACGTGTGTGTATATATGTACGTGTGTGTATGTATGTGTGTGTGTGTGTGTGTGTGTGTGTGTGTGTGTGTGTATTCTGTATGTGGTTGCCAGAGGCAAGGGAGTGGGTCGAGGGGGTAAAATGTGTGAAGAGGTTCAAAAAGCATATAAACAGTTATAAAATAAATGAGTATTTGTGATACAACCTACAACATGGTGATTACAGTTACTAATACTGTATTGCATATTTGAAAGTTGCTAACATAATAGATCTTAAAATTTATTATCACAAGAGAAAAAAATTGTAACTATGTATGGTGATAGATGTTAACTACAGATGGTCTCCATCTTAGAACGTTCAACTTAACAATTTTTCAACTTTACGATGGTGTGAAAGCAGTTCACATTCAGTAGAAACTGCACTTCGAATTTTGAGTTTTGGTCTTTTTCTGGGCAAGCGATATGCTAAATGATTCTCTCTCTCTCTCTGTCTCTGTCTCTCTCTCTGTCTTATTACATGAGCAGTATATGTTTACTGCAGACACTGTAAATAACCAAAAACTTGACATGAAATGGTCATTCAGTACCCAGACCACCTGATATATTAATTGTTCGTTACTGTTTTGGGATGTGGCTTTCTAGACGCTTTTCCTATGCACATATTATATATATATATATATCTTTAATAAAAATACTGTTTTCCAGGCTGATTTTCCAGTTAATATATCTTCAGCTTTGTCCCATGTCAACAAATGTTTGCTTACAATATTTTAATGACTACAGAATATCCCATTGTCTATTATTTGTCATGATTTATTTTTGCCAATTAAGATCATCTCTTTTTTTATACTAATGTAAGCACTATAATGGATATATGTATGCATATCTTATTGATATGACTGAGGCTTCTTTTTAATTAGTTTCAGGTGCACAATGTAGTGATTCAACAATTTTATATATCACCCAGTGCTCATCACAAGTGCACTCCTTAATCCCCATCACCTATTTCATCTAGCACCCTACCCACTTCCTCTCTGGTAACCATCAGTTCTCTATAGTTAAAAGTCTGTTTCATTATTTGTCTCTCTTTTTTTCCTCTTTGCTTATTTGTTTCTTATATTTCACATGAGTGGAATCATATCACTTTCTATGACTTTCTTTCTATGTATTTCTGTGACTGACTTATTTCACCTAGCATAATACACTGTAGCTCCATCCATGTTGTTGCAAATGGCAAGATTTCATCCTTTTTTATGGCTAAATAGTATTACATACCACTTCTTTAAACGTTCATCTATCCATGGACACTTGGGCTGCTTCCATAATTTGGATATTATAAATACTGCTGCTATAAACATGGGGATGCATGTATCTCTTTGAATTAGTGTTTTTGTATTTTTTGGGTAAATAACCAGTAATGCTGTTACTGGGTCACAGGGTAGTTTTATATTTAATATTCTGAGGAAGTTCCATACTATTTTCCACATGGCTCTATCAGTTTGCATTCCCACCAATAGTGCATGCATGAGTGCTCCCTTTTCTCCACATCCTGGCTAACGCTTGTTTCTTGTGTTGTTGATTTTAGCCATTCTGACAGGTGTGAGGTGATCTCTTATTGTAGTTTTGATTTACATTTCCCTGATGATGAGTGATGTTGAACATCTTTTCATGTGTCTGTTGGCCATCTGGGTGTCTTCTTTGGAGAAATGTCTGTTCATGTCTTCTGCCCATTTTTAATTGGGTTATTTATTTTTGGGCTGTGGACTTGCAGAATTTCCTTACATATTTTGTATACTAACCCTTTATCAGATACATCATTTGCAAATACCTTCTTCCATTCTGTAGGTTGCCTTTTAGTTTTGTTTAGTATTTCCTTCACTGTGCAGAAACTGTTTTAGGTTGATAAGAGTCTCAGTAGTTCATTTCTGTTTTAATTTCCCTTGCCTCAAGAGACATATCTAGAAAAATGTTGCTATGGCTCATGTCAGACAAATTATTACATGTGTTCTTGACTAGGATTTTTATGATTTCAGATCTTGCATTTGGTCTTTAATCCATTTTGAGTTTATTTTTGTGTATGGTGAAAGGAAGTCATCCAGTTTCTTTCTTTTGCATGTTGCTGTCTAGTTTTCCCAACACCATTTGTTGAAGAGACTGTCTTTTTCCCATTGGATATTCTTTCCTGCTTTGTTGAAGATTAATTGACCACCTAATTATGGGTCTATTTCTAGGTTTTCTATTCTGTTCTATTGATCTGTGTGTTTGGTTTTGTGCCATTACCATACATTTTTTATTTCTATTGCTTTGTAATATAGCTTGATGTGACACTCCAGCTTTGCTTTTCTTTGTCATGATTGCTTTGGCTATTTGGGGTCCTCTCTAATTCCATATAAATTTTAGAATTTTTTGTTCTAGTCATGTGAAAAATGCTGTTGGTATTTTGATAGGGATTGCATTACATCTGTAGATTGTCCTAGATGTATAGACATTTTAACAGTATTTGTCCTTTCATCAGTGTTTCCCAGTTTTCAGAGTACAGGTTTTTCACCTCTTTGTTTAGGTTTATTATTGGCTGTCCTTTTTGGTGCAGTTGTAGATGGGAATTGTTTTCTTAATTTCTCTTTCTTCTGCTTCCTTATCAGTGTATAGAAATGCAACAGATTTCTGTGCATTGATTTTGTATCCTGTGACTTTATTGAATTCATTTATCAATTCTGGTAGTTTTTTGGCGGAGTCTTCCAGGGTTTCTTTAATGTATAGTATCATGTCTTCTGCAAATAGTGAAAGTTTGACTTCTTCCTTGTTGATTCTGTTGCCTTTTATTTCTTTTTGTTGTTGATTTCTGTGGCTAGGACTTCCAGTACTATGTTGAGTAAAAGAGAGTAGACATCCTTGTCTTGTTCTTAGCAGGAAAGCTTTCAATTTTTTCGCAATGAGTATGATGCTCACTGTGGGTTTTTCATATATGGCCTTTATTATGGTGAGGTATGTTCCCTATAAACCTACTTTGTTGAGGGCTTTAATCATGAATGGATGTTGTACTCTGTCACATGCTTTTTCTGCATTTATTGAAATAATCATATGGGTTTTATCCTTTCTCTTGTTGATGTGATGTATCACTTTGATTGATTTGCAGATATTGAACCACACTTGCATGGGAATAAATGCCACTTGATTATGGTGAATGATTTTCTTGACATGTTCTTGGATTTCTTTTGCCAATATTTTGTCAGTGATTTTTGCACCTGTTTTCATCAGAGATATTGGCCTGTAGCTCACTTGCTCTTTCTCTCTCTCTTTTGTTTCTTTATCTGGTTTCAGTATCAGGGTGGTATTGGCCTCAAAGAATAAATCTGGAAGTTTTCCTTCTTATATTTTTTGGAATAGTTTGAGAAGAATAGGTATTAATTCTTCTTTCAGTGTTTGGTAGAATTAGCTTGTGAAACCATGCAATCCTGGACTTTTTGTTTCTTGGGAATTTTTTGATTACTGATTTTATCTCCTTGCTGGTAATTGGTCTGTCCAAATTTTCTATTTCTTTTCTGCTTCAGTTTTGGTAGGTTATATGTTTCTAGGAGTTTATCCAGTTTTCTATAGTTGGCATATAGTTTTTCGTGCTATTGTCTTACAATTGTTTCTATTTCTGTGGTATTGGTTGTTATTTCTCCTTTTTCATTTATGGTTTTGTTTATTTGAATCTTGTCTCTCTCTCTCCCTCGATGAGTCTGGCTAGAGGTCTTTCAATTTGTTGATCTTTTCAATGAACCAGCTTTTGCTTTCATTGATCTGTTCTATTGCATTTAGTTTGTCTATCACTATATCACTTATTTCCTACTCTAATATTCATTTCCTTCTTTCTGGTGATTTGGGGTTTTGTTTGTTGTTCTTTTTCTAGCACCTTCAGGTGTAAGATTAGGTTCTTTATTTGCGATCTTTTTCTTGCTTCTTGAGGTAGACCTATATTACAGGTAGACCTGTATAAACTTCCCTCTTAGGACCACTTTTGCTGTATCCTAAATGTTTTGGATTGTTGTGTTTTCATTTTCATTTGTTTCCATGTACTTTTTAATTTCTTCTTTGATTTATTGGTTGACCCATTTATTGTTTAGTAGCATGTTATTTAACCTTCATGTACTTGTGGTCTTCCCAGATTTTTTTCTTGTGGTTGATTTCTATTTTCATAGTGTCATGGTCAGAGAAGATGCATAGTACAACTTTTATATTTTTTCAATTTTTTAAGGCTTGTTTTGTGACCTAATATGTGACCTTTTCTGGAGAATGTTCCATGTGCACTTAGAAACGATGTGTATTCTGCTGTTTTAGGATGGAATGTCCTGAATATGTCTGGTAAGTCCATCTGGTCCAGTGTGTCATTGCAAGTAAGCCACTGTTTTCTTGTTGATTTTCTGTTTGGATAATCTGCCCAATAATGTAAGTGGGATGTTAAAGTTCCCTATCATTATTGTATTACTGTCAATTAGTTCCTTTATGTTTGTTTTTAATTGTTTTATGTATCTAGGTGCCTTCATGTTGGGTGCATAAATATTTCCAATTGTTATATCTTCTTGGGTTGTCCCTTTTATTGTATACTATCCTTCTTTGTTTTTACCCTCTGTTTTAAAGTCTGTTTTGTCCAATATAAGTATTGCAACTCTGGCTCTCTTTTGACAATCATTTGCATGATAAATGTTTCTCCATCCCCTCACTTTGAATCTGCAGGTGTCTTTAGGTCTGAAATGAGTGTTTTTAAACAACATATAGATGGGTTCTGTTTTTTTAATCCACTCTTACACTCTGTGGCTTTTGATTAGAGCATTTAGTTCATTTACATTCAATGTAATTATTGATAGATTAGTATTTATTGTCATTTTGTTACTTGTTTTGTGGCTGTTTTGTAGGGGGGGTTTTTTGATCATTTTTCTCTTTCTCATGGTTTGCTGGTTTTCTTTAGTGATATACTTGGATTCCTTTCTCTTTAGTCTTTGTATATCAGTGATTTTTGATTGGTGGGTACCATTTGGTTTGTATATAACATCTTCTGCATATAGGAGTCTATATTAAGTTAATGGTTGCTTAAGTTTGAACCCATCTTTACTCCCCTAAAACCCATCATGTTTTATGTATATGGTGTCATATCTTACATACTTTGTTTCATCCATATCCTGACTGATTTTTACAGAAATACTTGTTTTTACTTTTAATGTTTAGACTTATTACTCATTTCTTTCCACTCAAAGAGTCCCCTTTAATATTTCTTAAAGGGCTGGATTAGTGGTCATGAACTCCTTTAGTTTTTGTTTGCCTGAGAAACTCTGTATCTCCTTATATTCTGAATGATGTCCTTGCTGGATAGATTATTATTGGCTAAAGGTTTTTCCCATTCAGCACTTGAAATATATCATGCCACTCCCTTCTGGTTTGCAAAGTTTCTGCTGAAAAATCTGCTGGTAGCCTTGTGGAGTTTCCTTTATATGTAACTGTCTTCTTTTCTCTTGCTGCTTTAAATTTTTTTTTCTTTATCACTACTTTCTGCCATTTTAATTACTGTGTGTCTTGGTGTGAACCTCCTTTGGTTGATTTTGTTGGGGGATCTCTGCACCCCTAGAACTGGATATCTGTTTCCTTCCCTAGATTAGGGAAGTTTTCAGCAATGACACTTTCAAGTAAATTTCCCACCCCCCTTTTCTCTCTCTTCTCCTTCTGGGATCCCTATAATGCAAATGTTGTTATGATTGATGGAGTCTTTGAGTTCCCTAAATCTCTACTTGTTTTGCATAATTCCATTTTCCTCTCAGTTGTTTAGCTTGACTACTTTCCATTGATGTCTTCTAGTTCATTAATTTATTCCTTTGTTTCTTCCACCCAGCTATTTATTCCATCAAATGTATTTTTAATTTCATTTACTATGTTTTTATCTTTTATAGGTTCTTTTTTATCTCTGTGTTAAGGGTCTCACTGATGTTCTCTAGTCTTTTCTCACATCCAGTACCTTTATTGTCATTACTTTAAATTCTCTATCAGGCATGTTACTTGTATCTGTTTTGTTTAGGTCTCTTGCTGTGGTTTTGTCCTGTTCTTTCATTTGTGACAAATTCCTGTGTCTTCCCATTTTGCCTAACTCTCTATGTCTATTTCTGTGTGTTAAGCAAGTCAGCTATGTCTCTTGCTCTTGAAATTAATGGGAGGCTGTGTACTTTAACTAGGTGGTGCTGGTCCTCCTCCACAGGGGACATGCTGCCACTGTGGAGATCAAGATTGTCAGGGGCTGCTCTGCAAAGCACATCTAGGGGAGGTGCCTGTCCTCTGTAGGAGATCAGGAGACACAGTGTTGGGAAGGTTTGAGAGTCTTCTGGGGGAGGGATTCTGCAGCATGACACTGAGGGTACTGTGGAAGGCCTGGCTGGAGGAGGGTAGGGTGTGGTATAAGCAAGTTAGGTAGTTAGTGGCTGTGTGTTTATGATGAGAGGCAAGGGAGGGAAATGGTGCCTGCCAGCTCTTTGTTCCTGAAGAACTCCCCTAAGGGAACCCTGAAATTAGTAACTAACCCTTCTGTAAGCTCTAGATTCCTTTCAAACTGCTGCTTCCAAGCTATATTCCTATGGTTTGTTGTGCTGTCTCTTTAAGGGTGGGGGTGCAGATTTCTTACCACCTTGCAGGCTTTCTCAGAGCCTAGCTGCTGATTTTTAACATTCTGGGTTTTAAGTCCCATACTCACAAAATTCAGTGCCTCTGGCTTTCAAAGCAAGTGCTGCAGGTATTCTTCTTCCCATTGTAAGTTCCCTAATGTGCTAGTGAGTTTCTTGCCCTCTCTTCACTCACAGCTCCTTCCCTCCCTGCTGTGGTCAGACCCCCAGGGTTTAAGTTCTCTCCTAGTCCTGGCTTTTCCTACTCTCTTTGATGTGGCCTCTTTTTTATGTTTGGTTGTGGAGTTTGATCATATGATCTTCAGATCCTTTACCTAAGTTGTTTGCTCTCATGTGTTGTCTAGTTGTATCTGTGGCAAGAGGTGAGTTTAGGGTCCTCCTACTCTGCAATTTCCCACAGAAGTCCTCCTTTGCTCCTGTATCTTGGCCCTAGGCCGGGGCAGGTGCAGCTCCTGGCCAGCCAGGCCATCACAAGGTTCAGCAACTGATCCACTTACAACCATTCTGTACCCATACCATTCTGGTTTTTTTTCTACAGTATCTAGTAAATTATAGGTGGTAGTCCACATTTTATTATAAAATAGGCTTTGTGTTAGATGATTTACCCAACTGTGGACTAATGTAAGCAGTCTGAGCATGTTTAAAGTAGGGTAGACTTACTCTGATGTTTGATAGCTTAGGTGTATTAAATGCATTTTTGAGTTAATGACATTTTCATTTTATAATGCGTTTATTAGGATGTAACCCCATCATAAGTTGAGGAAGATCTGCAGACTTATTGTAGTGATGGTTTATACAAATATTGAATCATTTTGTTATACATCTGAAACTAATAAAATGTTGCATGCCGATTATACCTCAATAGAAAAAAATAAAATCAGCCAATCCCTGTTGAGATTTTGATTGGAAGAGTTCAATGAACTTAAGTTCAATGAACTTACAGGTGCATTTGGCAAAAATTAACATCATTGGGAACATGATGTTATCAGTTAGTCTGGTAATTGGTTTGAAAATGTAATAGAAATAAATTTGTGCCAGACAATAATGTCTTATAATTTATTCCCTTTATTTTGGGGAAAATATTTCATTCACAGTAACAATAAAGAGTATAGGTTGCATAATCAATGAAAGACCATGAAGAAGGAATGAAGAGAGATTTAGACTATCACATAAAACAAAAAACAAAAAAAATGATAAACTTCTGTATTACTCCCAAAGTATTTCTCTCACTATTTTAACCATCCATAGTTATTTATTAATGTAATCACTTGTGCATCTAGTCATTTAACAACATATACAATGCATACTGAATGCATATACATAGAATGTACCATAAGCTGTATTAGGCACAAGAATTCAATATTAAATGCATATAGTAACATTAAAATGGACTCACAGTGATTTATCATTGTTATTGACACTTTATATGTATTGTGCTGTATAATTCTCACAATAACCTTAGAAGAACAGTTTTTCTCTCTGTGTTACAAACATGAAAACTGAGAATAGGTGGAATTAAGTATTGCCTACAAATTTACACAGTAATGAAACAGAAATTTGAATCTATTTCCTAGACCCTGTAGTCTGTGCTTTTAACTATTTAATTCTTACTCCGTAGCTTAAGTTGGGAGATACACATGCAAATAGTTATAGTATTATTTAATATGTACTATACAACGATAATATAGGAAATGTGCAAAGAGATGGTTTTAATTCTGACTGCGGGTTTCAAGAGCAGGTAATTCTTTGAAAGATGCACCTCGAATGATGAGTAGGGCAGCCAGGAAAATGAGCAGATGATATACAAAATAGAGGAGCATGAAAACTTCAGGTAACAAAACATAGTAAATATTAATGGAGCATAAAGTACAGGGAGAGGTATCTGAAGATACCAGGAAATCAATAGGAAACCAGAGTTTAGCATTTAGAGAGCTACAGATACCAAGGAGCCTTGAAAATGCTCCCTAGAAAATGTGGGAAATCATTGATGGGAAGCCAATAATTAGATTTGCATTTTAGAAAGTTCTTTCCAGCAGCATTTTCATAGTTAACTCAGAGAGGGCTAGACTGGAGCCAGAGAAGAATGTGAGGGGGTATGATACAAAGGAATACTTTGGAGTGGGTCCACAAATCCTATATGTAGAGAAGAAAACACTGCTCTCTAGGTGGTTTCAAAGCAACAGAGTAGAGTCAGGGGGCACAGGATATCAGGGGTGTCTGCTTGGCATCAGAGATTGTTAACTTTTGGACCTGTATGTCTTATCTTCCAAACTGTGCTTCTTAATGTCATGGACAAGGATATTTGTAATCTTGAATGCATGACCTGCCTTTGTTGCTGGTTGGTGGGGCTGGCCAACTCCAGCTGCTGCTTAGCAGCTATTAGTGGCTATTTTCTCTTTCATCAGAGCCTTGCTGTGCTGGCCACCCCTTGTGTATTATCAGCTGCCCTTTTTTTTTTTTTTTTTTTTTTACCAATTAAGCCCCAAAGATAACAGCAGCAAACTAATATGTGAGTCAATGGAATCTTTGCAATATTTAAAGGTTCTAATATTAAGGACTATATTGGGTTATTGAGCACTCAATTAAAGAGCCTCAAGTGTTTAATTTAGGATTTTCCATACAACAGGTATTGTTTGTTAATTAGTTAATTAAGTAACAAATGATTATTGAAAACATGCATTAGGATTAAGCAAGCTGCAAGAGAGATAAAGATATCTCCAAGGCAATTAGCTCTTTGTAATTTTAATGATAAATGTGTAATTAGACTCTTATTCTAAAGAGATTGTTTGGAATGGTTTTCACAAGCATTAAACGGGCATGTAACAAGATATTTACTTATATAACAAGCCAAATATAATTCTAATTCTTATTAGGCATCAGCCAGTGTGTTCAAATGATACCTAATTTGCTAAAAGCAAAAATTTTACAAGTATTAGTACTTAAAAATATAATCCATTAAAAGCTTATGTAACTAACGTAATTATATTACAACCAGATTTATCCCCAAGCCTGTTTATTTCACTTCTTAGACAATTATCTGAGACTTTCAAATGTATTATGACTTAATAGCCAACATTTATACATTCGTGTATCCAACACTTGAGGGGATTACTATTGCATCACAAAGTGAAAACACTCTCCCCTTTGTGCACTAAAACTGCAGTGGGTGACTGATGTCAGCCTTCTGTGGTTGTCTCAAGTGACCTCAAGGACATATCAAAAACAGGTAAAACCAGAAAAGCAGTTAAGCAGAGGCATGCAGGCAATATTTTTGAGCAATCAGATATGATTGAAACATAATGTATTAAGATGACCTAAGGGTCTTTCTCATGTCTGTGTGGAAATCAGTAAGCCCTAATTTTTACAACCGGAACAAATTATACCTTGCAACTGCAAGTGTTTGGAGAACCACTTGCAGGCACAATGCCCTTTTCCCCATTTCTGTATAGATAATCCCCTATAGCTAAAAAGCTTTAGAGCAATTGTTCAGAGCAGTCTGAAATACCGTCTCCCGAGCTGTAGTCCTCAGTAAGACAACAAATACAGCATTCACTAACCTACTTTGAGGTTGGCTTTCTTCCAGTCGACACCTTTTTTAGTGTCAACTTGTCAAGAAAGAAATAGATTCCCTTCTTGGATGTCTAGAACCTACCACAGTTTCTGGCACATTGCACTGCATAGGTGTCTGTTAAATTGATTTGAATGAGCAGAATTAGGAAGTCTAGATGTTTCTTAAAGCATGTAATTCTTTTTATCCCCATTTTATTGCAGTATACTCCCTGCCATCATTTTCTATGCTGCTCTTCTGTACATATTTTTTCTCCACTCAGCAATCTGGTTGAGTAGAGCTGGCGAGCTTTTATTTCCAGAGGTCTAGCAAGGATTAAGGGTGCTGTGGAAATTATAATAATGATGATAAACTTAGTAAATAGCAGCAAACATTCTTTTTTCATTTATTGTCAAGTTAGCTAACATACAGTGTAGTCTTGGCTTCAGGAGTACTTTCCCCAGATTCGTCACTTACGTATAACACCCAGTGCTCATCCCTGTAAGTGCCCTCCTCACTGCCCATTACCCATTTTCCCAACCCCCACCCCCATCAACCCCCAGTTTGTTCGTTGTATTTAAGAGTTTCTTATGGTTTGCCTCCCTGTCTGTTTGTATCTTATTTTTCCTTCCCTTTCCCTATGGTCACCTGTTAAGTTTCTCAAATTCCACATATGAGTGAAATCCTGTGATATCTGTCATTTTCTGACTTATTTTGCTTAGAATAATAACCTCCACTTTCATCCACGTTGTTGCAAATTTCATTTTAAGTGCTTATTACCTACCAGGCATGAGGAGATGCTCTTTTCGTCGGGTTATTGCAATGTGGACTATCAGTAATCCTATGAAGTAGATCCTATCTTATGTTTATATTTCAAATGGGGAAGCGGAGGCTTAGAGCAGTTACATAATTTTTCCAAGATCACACAGTTAATAAGTAGTGGAGTCAGGATGTAACCCCAGGTATTGCAAAGGCAGAGGCCGTTCCTGCCTGGGATTGGGTACTCTTGATGCAGATCCTGAGATGGAGTTGTGCAGTTTGGGTTATGAGGGCATGCTCTCAGGGGAAGCCTGTCAGGGAGTGAGCCAAGAAGGGCGGGGTAGGGGAAGCAGCCTGGCAAAGATGGGAGTTCGCTTGAAGTCTAGCCTCAGTCTGATTGCACAGGAAGGACTGGAGTAGAAATAGCACCACAAATAATTCCATCTTCAGGCTGTATGGATAGGAATTTGAACCCCGGAGTCTTCCTCTCATGGGCTGTCGGCTACCCCTGGGGAAAAAGACCTAACCTCACAGGTGTGTTGTGGTGGGAGGCACTTCACTTAGGCAGAGGCCACTTTCCGGGACAAGTCTGTTTATGAGCCACTGCAACCAGCTGTCATGCCAGCAGCCAGCTATACACAGCAAATCGGGGCAGGCCACCAGTAGCAACTACTGCAGAACCTTCCTCCGGGAATGGTTCTCACTTCGAAGCTCCCGTGAAGCAGACGAGGTTATTATTCTCATCTGCCTTTTCCTAGTTGAGTGGCTTTGGGAAAATTGTTTACCATTCTGAGTCTCACTTTCATCATCTGTTAAGTGGGAGTCTTAATACTATCAGTCTCAAGGGATTGTTATGCTGATCAAATGAGAATGTATACGAATACATTTTGTACACTAAAGCAGAACACGAATGTTGTTTGCGCCACTGTTGTTAGCATATTTGACTTCCCAAGGCTCAGGGGCAGCCAGTGGGTAGTAGCCCATAAAGCTGTGGAAGTCCAGGTCCAGATGACAAGTTTGATTAAAGAGGTCATAAGCACAAGGCCAATGATACACAAATAGAGAAATAAAAGGATAGGATGAAGCCGAACTTGAAGGAGACTCTTTCAAGAATTCTGCTGAGTATTGATAAACCTAATTAATATGAGCAGAAACCGAGGGTCGGAAAAATCAACGTACCCAAGTGCTCCAGCCAGCAAATGGCAGACCTGGGGCTCTGACTCAGGTAATTTGAAGCCTAATTTTGCATACTCCTTTTCTGCCTTCCATATTGGTGAAACCAAGTGATTTTTGTAAGGGAGTCTCCTGTTCTCTTGACCCCGTGAAATGTTTCTTTTCCTATCTCAGGAAGTTTCCATTCTGAGCATCTTGTGCCTTAGCTCTTTCTCCTGGATTCGTGACCTCTATTTAATGTAATAATTACACATTCCAAACGGAGCAGAGAGAAACAGCCTCTGATTTCTCATGGCTCACAACCAGCACTTATCCTTATAAGGCATTTGGAGCCTTACCTGAAGCTTAAAGGACATTAGCTTCACCTTAATACCACATTCAGTGGGGGTCAGTTTGGAAAATTGACTTCCCGCATAGTACTGAAGCCTCAGTGAAAGATAAGAAAGCCAGCTGGTGTTAAGACTGTGGGTTTCAATAGAAGGTCCATCATTTGTGGAAGGAAAGAGATTTAATTTTTTGGGAGAGTCTAATTTTCCTCTTTGAGGAAAGGACTTTGTGCAAGCGCTGCTCAAATAGCCATTAATTTAAAGGAAATGTCTTTGGAAGAAAAACACTTAAAGAGAGTGATTGATTCTAACTGATAAATAATCCAAGCTTGTAATAATCTCATCATGTAATTATAGATAAATAAAAATACTGAGTACGTGTAATGGTTTCTCGCAACGTCCTGATGAAGTATGCAGCAGGGGGACCATTTGTGTTTTCCCTGTTTTCCTGCCTTTGCTCATACAGTGGAAAATATTACTCTTGCAAGAGAGGTCTCAATGGCCTTACTTGTGTTTCACGAGCATTTCTTAACCAATCAATAGCAAAGAAAGGGTAGCGTAACTCTTTGACCGTTTACAACCACTCCTTGAGTACTTTTCCTTCCAAGGCAGTGCAGAGAAGACACGGATAATTGGACAAAACTGGGGGTCCTGTTAGGGAGAAGGGAGAAAAGAATAGAGAATGGATAGATGACCCTTAAAGTATACAACAGAATAACGAAGATGGTACTGAATATTAAAATATATACTATATTCTAATCATTTTATTAATCAGAATATGCAGAAGAGGAAGAATAAGAGTTTTGTGATTAACATATCTAAATCCCTAACACCAGCCTACAGAGACCTTTTCTTCCTAATGAGAACAAATGTATACTAAAGCTTGAGGCCTTGAAAGCAACTGGGAAGTACCTTGATGGGAAATTTCCATATGGCATGATGTCTATCATGAGTAATTCTGAAAGTGTTATGAACACTTCTTTGGAAAAGGGAAGATACTAACTCTCTTTCTGTAACCTGGTGAAGGAGCACAGGTTTTGAATCCAGGCAAATAAATATTTGAGGTTTTGCCCAGTAATTTTTATCACATTAAATCACATTAAGTCATATTGCACTCCAGCCTTCCATTAATTTCTACCTCCTAGAGTTGTTTTGAAGATTCAGTGGAATAAAATATGAAAAAATACTTGGTGCACAATGGGAAGATAACATTGTCTTTTTTATTGTACGCATGAGAATGGGTGACGGAGGGTAGGGGGTCACTGACCAGTATGTAGGAGAAACGCAGCCTATCCCTGAACCTACGCTTTTTGTGGTAGGCCCCCTATGGTGGCATAAGGTTTGGCAGAAGACAGCTGAGATGTGAAGCAAATTCAGTTCTGTCATGGTTTTGCTGTGAAATCTGGAAACAATCCATTGACCTCAAGATTTCATCATGTTGGTCATGATATTTATTTTCTGGCTTTATAAAAGAATATGTGAAGATGTATCTCGATACTTGGAGCTTTCACATAGTCTGTACATTGAAGAAGGCATTATGTAAAAAAAAATATATGAAAGTGATGAATAGATATTTGACCTTTTTATTTAATTTAATTTGTGTGTGTGTGTGTGTGTGAGAGAGAGAGAGAGAGAGAGAGAAAGCATGAGCAGGGGAGAGGGGCAGAGGGAGGGAGAGAGAGAATCCTGAACAGGTTCTGCACTGTTAGCCCAGAGCGTGATGTGGGGCTCGATCTCATGACCCTGGGATCATGATCTGAGCCAAAACTAAGAGTGACACGCTCAACTGACTGAGCCACGCAGGCGCCCCATGAGTAGATATTTGTAAACCTGTATTTGTGCTTTGAAAAGAAGTAATCTGAGTAACAGTGCATTGGGCAATTTGTTACACTGTGTGTTTGCCTATTACAGTGGGTGCTTAAAAGGGAGGGAAGCACTTATGCTGGGGATTAATGGCTGATGGACTCCCTGCAAGAGGCATCATAATCTTTCCTTCTACATAATGTGAAGATCACATGACATCTGTTCGTTACAAGGCCACCATTCACAAAGCACTGAGTCTCCCGTGTCTCACAACTTGGAATCTCTGTACTGAGGAAACACCCTGGAGTATAAGGACTATGTTAGAATTAAGCTTTGGGCTCAGAGTTATTTAATTCATGACATATCATTTTCAAAAACTCCTGTTTTGACCCAGAGCAAATTTCCTTCGTTTCCACTATACAACGAAACTTACTGATTTTAAAATTCGTCTTTTGAAGAGATTTCCATTCAGAGACTACTGCCATGCCTGTGTGATGGCAGTACTCATTTTAAGTTCATCAAGGCATGTTTAACTGAGTCTCTGAGCCAAGTTTTCGGTTTGGCAAACTGCAAATAACCTCTCTGCACAAAGCATTTTTAATAACATTTGTGAAAAATCTCTTCTCTCTGGAAGTCAACATGTTCTGCATAAACAATAAAACAAAATGGAGGCATGGTCTATTAAACAAACAGCAGCGATAGACTCCACTATTTCTTAATACCACTACTTGCTTAATAGGGTGCAAGCAATTAAAAAATCTGGAGTCATTCTTTAATTATTTCCATTAACTGTTCAAATCTGAGCTTTTCCACGATGTTGTTTATGAACAGTAAAAGTAAATCAAGTGATACTACTAATAATTTTCGATTAAAAAACAAATGCTAGAAAATGAGCTGCTGGCAGAGTCCAGTTGCTTGAGAATATACACCCCCTTTTCATTGACGCAAGACCTAGTTAGATAAATGAGTGTAATTTTACTCTTCAGTATACAGAAAAGTTTTCCCAGGACTCAGAAGATTCCAGGCTGGAGTTTCTCAATATGGATCATTTCTCACTACCTTCTTGTTGTTTGCCCCTTCCCTTTTGTGCTCTCACCATCTTTTATTTCTGGGTGATTTGGGGCTTTGTGGGAAAAGCGAAGGTAGGTTAGGAAGAACAAGGAAATCAGGATCAGAACAGTATGTGCTCAAAACTCAGGAATAAATAAGTGTCCTGGAAAGGAAAACTGAATATTTATTGTGGGGTATCATCCTTCTGTGTGGAAGGAATGAAAGTGGTAGGGCAGACAGAAGGGAAGGCTGCCTTTCTTCTTGATCTTGCCTGTTAGAGCGCCTTTGTTCTAGTGTCTGCCTATTTCCCAAATTCCCGTTGATAGGAAAGATCCATGGAAATGGTTTATACCAAGGTATGATAGCCAATGACTCTAGGCTCATTAAAGAATAAAGGCTTCAGGTATATTATAATACCAAACCTAAAAAATTTAGAGATCAGTGTCAGTCGACATTTCAGTGTTGAGCTTCCAGATTATTGCATAGTCTAGAAATGCTGTCAAATATATTTGATTATTGGGTACATTTCTATATGATTTATATAATTACTGTGAGATTACATATGCCTGTGAGAGAAGAATGGAAAGGCAGGCTCCAAAATAATAATTAGTGTTTTGTTTGTTGAAAATAGGGAAAAATCCTTCTTCTTCCACCAGTTATTCAACTTGTAACACTTCTGTTTGGTACCTTTTATAATAAAAAGAACTAGAACAACAAGTAAATGTAGATGTCTGAAGAATAAAGTCCAAAGTTGAGATGAGCTGCCAGCTGGCTATAAATGGATTAGCTCATAGGAAGGGAGAGTGAAAGACTGGCAGACTATCCAGGGTGCAGAAAAACTGTAGCCCGAATCTAGTAGAGCTTACAGTGGGGTTGTGTGACGCCCTCCTCCTTTCTTGTCTCTCTAGAGAGAAATTGATGGTAGAAGCAAGACCATTAGAAATCTGGATTATTGTTTTGAATTCTAGTAGGAAGGCTCAGCCTGGCTTGGTGTTCAATCACCTGAGTGATAAAGACACACAGCGACTAAATCTAATAACCTGACAGTCTTACTCCACTTAGGTCAGAATGACTCCCACTCTGCAGAGGGTCCTTTAAAATGCCTCATTCCAGAAAAATGACTTAATCCCACTTTTATATCATATTTGTTTTTGTATAGAATATCCAGGGTCATGAATTTTTTGAAAAGTGACAACTGGTTCTTGGTTGAGCTTTTTTTTGTACTTAGAGAAAGCAGATATGTGCTATCCTTCCCTCACCACCTCAACCAAGGTACCCATGGCTTATTTATCTCTGCATATATTCCTCTTAAGCCAGGAGTCTACCCGTCATCCTTTTAAAAGCTGAAAGGTTTGAAAAGGCAAGCAATTCCATCCCAGTCCCCCACATTCTTTTGTGGGACTCATTTCTTACACAAGCGGTTCTATCCCGTAAAGGGGGGAATATGCGGTAACTAAATACCGCCTCGTATCTTTAACAGTAATCCAGGGATAGTGTTGTTTTCCACCAAGACACACATTTTGATCTTCAGGGTTTAATATGTAATTTATCTCACCCATTTAGGGCTCCTCCATATTGGTGACTAAATGCCAAGTGAGCTATTTTACTTATTTGGATGAAGACAAGGAATTTGCATTCAATATTCTAAAAACACAACCAACTATTTGATCTGTAAGGCAATGTAGACCATTGAGTACGTGCACAGTTTAAAAAATTCCATCCTCTGAAATCGTGGTTGAAAATGTCGAAGTCGAGCTGCAGTGAGCCTCGCCTGAACAAGAGAAAGCCCCCAACCTCACTAATAAAACTTTCAGATTTTTTGATTGAATGCCATTTGAAATTACCCTCATCACGTTAACGTGCAATAGGTAGCATGCAGTAGGGTTGCCTCTCGACATGACCCTATTAGAGATTGCCACTTGTAAGGAAATCAATTCAAAAGCAGAGGCTGTATTAAGCTGGATACCAGGTCAAATGACACTATTTGGGGGAAAAATGGAGAGGTACTTCAGCCTAATGATTTGTGAAAAGTTAAGTAACAACAAATTCCATGAATATGAAATTGCGGAAAGAATGCTCTCATCACTGCTTTTCTCTCTCAGCCCTCTGTGCTGACGGTAGCGGTGAGGAATTAGAAATGGCACCTGCTTGTACGCCTGTCTCTCTGAAAATGATGCTTTCTAAGACTGTGATTTTAGAGCATTTAAGGTGGAAAGGGGGAAATTTCAGTTTGGGGTTCTCAAAGTTTTTTTTTGTTTTTTTTTTTTTTTTTGTTTTTTTTTTTTTAGTCAGTAAAAGGGATGGTAGGAAGCACAGTTAGAGTATTCTGACAACTCCTACCTATTTTTGCTTCTGAGAACCTTTGTATATTCGTGCAGCTGGCTGTAGAGAAACTTGACACTTTTCGTGGGAAGCTGTGGAAATCTCAGGAAAAAGCAAACTTGGTTTCTGCATTAATAGATGATGGAAGTGGATTTGGGATCCTCCACTAATTTATAATTGGTTTTAGGAATTGTAATTCTTGTCAACTTCTTGCTGGAATATAATATAATGAGTGTTAATCTACAGCACAATGAAACTACAGCACAATGTAAAGTGTTGTATAACGTCATACAAATAGAAAAGTATGTATATCATAAATTACAACCACGGATTTTTCACGCACTGAACACATACCTAGGTAAATCTGTAAGATCAAGAAATAACTGTGCAGGAGCCTCTCTGATGACCTCTTCCCATCTCTACAGTTCACCAAGGGTAATCATTTCTCTGTCTTCTAGATTCATTTTGCCTCCTGTGTACTTTCCAGAAATGAACTCATACTGTGTGCCCTTTCTTGAGTCTGGCCTCTCTCACTCAACATTGTAAGGCCTGTGCATAATTGTCTTATTTTATTTTAAGTTATTCATCCTCATCATTGTTTATTCTTCTCCTGTGCGATTATGCCATTTATCCATTCTCGCTGGGTCTTGAGGCTCACTGTTTTGGCTCCTATAAGCAGGGCTGCTGTGGACATTCTTATACAGATCTTTTGATGAAACACATACACACATTTCTGTTGGGTATGTACTTGGGAGTAGATTTGCTGAGTCTTATGGTTTAGATAAGTCCCTGTTGTGTAAATATTGCCAAACAGATATCCAGCGTGGGTGCTGTTTCCCCTTCTGCCAGCAGTGGATGGGGATTCCGGTTGGTCCACACCCTCCACACTTGATGCGGGTGTGCGGCTGCTAGGGATTGTTGAGGTTCCCGAGGACACTGTTGTTTTCTTGTTCATCTCAGTGTTCAGAGCATTGACCCCAATGATGGCACTTGGCTGGGTTCCCAGATTACTTTCAACACTAATAATAGATGGATTTATGAGCAGAGGGGTAGTAGAAGCAAAACTGAGGTCTATGTGGAGTCAGAAAGTTAGATCCTGGGGGATCATGATGGCTACCCATTAGGCTTCCTTGCAGTGGCTTTTGTTGAGGATATGTCAGTATGAGGGGACCATCCATTAGGACCTTTCTGGTGAAAATTGAATCAGACCATGATAGCTTCCTCTTGCTACCCACATACGTACAGATTTTTCTTTTACAGTAGCAACCCCCATGTGCAAAAAGGCAGTTTTCTTTACTATCCTATATTTGTTTTGAAGTGTTAACATGTATATTCTTATTAGAAAACTATCTGTTCCTTTCAAGGAAACTCAGATAGTTTTGCTTTAAAACCCTGTATCTTTTATGTAAATATTCAGCTAAGTTGAAAATTCGCCCTTCTACTCAGTTTCCTGTCTCTCAAGACATGATCAGTTTTCCCAGGGGACAATGAAGAAATAGTGTCTGGTTGCTTCCTGGGCTACCTCAACCCCATTATCTTCCAAGATGGGTGACTTGATCTGCCTGGACTGAGGTTCCTGCCGTAGCCTCTGGTCGTGAGGCCCACGAGCTCTGCATCTTGAGTTCAAATCTGGGATGTTTCTATTTATGATCCCCAGAGTCCCCTTATGACTCCTTTGGAAGTGGGGGACGGTACTCAGCTGCTATCCTGTGCCTCTCTGGGCGTGTGACAGACTTTGTGGAGCTTCTCTTCAGGCTAATCTGCTGGAGCACTTCCCCCAGTCATTACCACGTCTCTCTCTGCTCTAGGTTGCCCCCAGCCCCATACACATCTCAAGGATTTTCTCAGAGGCCCAACAGTAACTCTGCTGCTGAGATCCCCCAGCCCCACACTAGATATTTCTCCCGTTCTGCCACCCTCTGTTTATGTGTCTGAGAAGAGTTTGGGTAGAGTTGGTGGGAGCTCTTAAGATAGGCGCCAGTCTCTCCATCAGAGTCTTTTTTTTTTTTTTTTCTTGCCTGCTCATTGAACATTAGTTCCTTGTGAGGTGGGGGAAGGCAAATTGCTTTATTCATGGTGCATTCTTCTTGGCTGTCTAGTTTTAACGTGAACCCTGTTCAGTGTTCTAAGTTTGGTTATTGATATTTAAAACCTCGGGAAACTGTGAGAAGCCATGGCTCCCCCTTTTCACTTAATACAGCCAAGTTCTTGGCCGACTAAGTCACGTACCCTTCAGACTTTATCCGCATGGTTTTGAGAAGTCTGTTGAGTCATTTGACTTTCGGTCCTGGGTGAATGTGTGTTCTCTCCCAGAGTGCAGTGACTCCATAAAGCTACTATTTTGGTTTAAATGGTGGAGAGAAAAATGGGGTGAGGGTAATAGGAACACATAGTTTTATATCAAGTCATGATCCACTACCTGGTGGAACTAACTGCCTTCCGTGTGTATACAGGAGGTGAAACACAAGGAACTAGGAGATCTGTTTGCCCGGGGGACCTTTTAACTTCTCCATGTAATAATATCGCTTTTCATTTTTCTTAAGAATATGAAAATAATAAGCTGAGTATTAAGTTCACTAAGATGAGTGGGCCTGCTTCCAAGAAGATAAATTAGAAATAATGAAAGAAGAAAGGAATATGCCATGTTTATGAAATTTCCATGAAAATTCACTTTTTTTTTTTTTTTTTGTCAGAGCTCCAAATTAGGTAACAATGTTATGGCAGGATGTTACAGTTAATGCGCCAGGGAGGGCAATAAAAAGATTGAGAATACCCTCTCCACTTTGAAGCGGACTCCCTGTTATGCCAGCGGGCTCATCTCAAAAATAGCCCCTTCTTTGTTCACACCGAGGGTCAAGTAAGTTAAATCAGCCTGAGTTTCCAGGTTTGCTTAGAGGTTAGAAGAAATCCCAAGCAGAAGGGCTTCTGTAAAGAAGGGCTAATAAAAACCATTTCAGTTGGTCAGTTTTTCTGGATTTCTTGAAATTTCCATTTTGCTATGTATGATCAAAGACTGAACGTATGTCTGAATGTGTCAGGCCCAAGGGGTGACATTCCTACATCTGATGTTTCCTTTATCCTAGCAATGGATTAAATCCACTTATTAACATAGCCTTTCTTGTAGTCTCTTGTACTTACAAGTGTGAGACCCTTCTGATTCAGTGTCACAATAATTTTTTGTAGATATCTACTAGAAATACTTTTATCCCACACTTAGCCCAAGGCTATCTGTTCATTTACTCATGCATTTTTTTTTTTATTCATTCAATGTGCTTTCAACAGATTAAGGGAGCACAAGAGAATATAGAGATGAGTAAAACCTGGCGCATGGTGTTCAGGAGCTCACTATCCAGTGGTATAGACAGTTTTTACTTTGAGAAAACAAAGTACAGAGAAGTGTTATTGGTGCTGGGATAAATGAAGTACAGTGAGGCACAAATGTGAGAGTGGTTTTCCATACTGGGGAAGGTTCAAAACTTTTCATAAAAACAAAAACAAAACAAGCAGGAGTTGGACTTAGATGTTCAAAAGGTGAACAATTTGGGGGCTCCTGGGTGGCTCAGTCGGCGAGCATCCAGTTTCAACTCAGGTCCTGATTTCGACTCAGGTCAGTTCATGGGTTCAAGCCCCACGTCGGGATCTGTGCTGACAGCTCAGAGCCTGGAGCCTGCTTCGGATTCTGTGTCTCCCTCTTTCTCTGCCCCTCCCCCACTCATGCCATGTCTCTGTCTCTCAAAAATAAATAAACATTTAAAAAATTAAAAAAAAAAAAGGTGGACAATGTGGAGAGGAACACTCCTAGCAGGAAGTGAAACAGGACCCAAACTGTGGTGTCATGGAGCCACATGACATCTCCAGAGACCCCAGAGTATGGTTCAAGTGTGCCGTACGGGAGCTCAGACCTTGAGAAGAGCAGCAGAGGTTCACACGTCTAGATGGTGGTGTTTCTGGTATGTCTGTAAGTTGTCTCTGGATGTGGATAGAGGATATGATCACATGCGTGTCTCAGGTAATTTGGCAGGAAGACAACTCGGCTTATGTAACAAGACACTGTTAATGTTTTTCAACATTACGGAAACTACACACGAGGCCTGGGCTAAGTTTCTGGCAGTGGAATAGAAGGACAAAGGTGCATATGAGAAATCGGTTGGGTCTGTACAATTCTGATGTTTCTATCCTGGGTGGGAAGAAATAAAGGGGACAATCCGTGAGATAAATAATTCAGAAAAGAGGCAAGTTCTTGGGAAGGGGACAAATGATCATTTTGGCTAGGTTGAGTTTTAGTCACTTAGATGTTCAAGAGAAATTGTGTAGTATATAGTTGGCTAGGTGGAGGTGACGTGATACTTTAGAGGTCCCCTGTCTTTAATAAGTTCATCGAGCTCCTTCTGATAAATGTTTATCAACCAATTATGCATTGGAGGGAGGGAGCTTGTTCGAGAAGCCACAGATCTTTATTATGTTTCAGAAAATGTTTGCTTCCATTAATTCTCATTGCTTTGGAGAAGCTCTTGAAACAATCTTATCTCTGCTTCTTATGATATATTTTATCAAACAGTGAAAACAAAAACGTGTTTTTCATTTATTGCAAGAAACATGAGTTACTTTATTGGTAGAAGCTTTCCTGGAATGAAAGAACTAACACAATGATGGAGAGTTTCCATATCAGAGAAGTTTTTAAGATTTGACAAGTTAAACCTTTTGAAATAGCAAACGTTACCAAGAGGCCTGACTGCTTGTTACAGATGGATGCCTTTTCAAATGTGACTTTGGTAAACAAAGTTGCATTTGAACTACCACAGAGACCAAGGGTCAAAGAAACAACATTATTTCCAAGGGGTAGGAGTATTGTAGACAGAAAGTCTCAATTTTGTTTAAGGGCAAAAGTGACATTATTTTATGGTATGTAATAATTGTAGGTAAGTGTGTAAACTATTACAGAATGGTCACAATGTAATTCTTATATAAGTATTTCAGTGTCTTATTGGATTTCTCCAAGCTGGTTCAGAAACCCTTGGGTTAGATCAGTGGTTCTCAATCGGGGTGATTTTGCCAACAGCCTCCTCCCTCCTTCTATCCTGGCATAAAGAGATATTCAGCAGTGTCTGGAGATGTTTTTCATTCATCATAATGTGGTCGGAGTTTTGGGAGTGGTTGTTACTGGTGTTTAGTTGGTAGAGATCAGGGATGGTGCTAGATATCTTACAATATACAAGCAGCGCCCCCCCCCCCCAAAGAATTATCCAGCTGAAATATCAGCAGTGCAGAGGTTGAAAACCCTGGCTTCATAACAAAATAAGTGACACTTGCGTTAAAAAGTAGAGAACTAATTGTCTGAATTGATTTTCAAGTTTGGATCTAATTCCTTCCTAAGTAATTACTTGCTGGGTGGTGGTGGTGGGTGTCTGTGTGTGTGTGTGTGTATTTGTTTGCTTGTTGTTTTTACCTGGAGTTATTGTTGTTTTGAGTTAATTGCATTTTATGCCCTAAACTTATGGGTTTTAAATGGAATTAAGCTATATCAGCATTTTACTTCTTTCATCTTATATATATATTATATACCCATATATATGTACATATACATATATACATTTAACTAATCACATTTCTATAAACTCTAAAACTACTTTGGTTTTCAGAATGGCAATGTAGACAGAGCTCTATGAATGTCAATCTAAATCATTGAGTCTTGAATGACTGCACAGTCCCATGTCTACCAGGTCGGTGTCTTTCTCTTTTTTTAGTAGGATACATTAATGGGGTACATTTGTGTATTTCATTGTTATTTATAAAATGTTTTTATATACATTTACACTTTCCCATTTAATGCTTATAAATCTGGTATCAGTTAATTATTATTATCATAACCTTTGTAAAAATGAAAAAAAATGAGAAAACAAGAAAAAACTTCCCCAGCTATTTGGGGCATATTAACTATAAAATAAAATCGGATATTTGTTTGCTCATTTGAAATCAGCAATGGTACAGGTACTGTGATAAGTACTGTGCTAAGTTCTGGAAGTAAAGCCAGAGTCTGTGTTGAATCCTATGATGAAAGCTTTAGCCTCTTTTATTTTTATTTTCATTTTTTTAATGTTTAACATTTTGAGACAGAGACAGAGAGCAAGCAGCAGAGGGGCAGAGAAAGAGGGAGACACAGAATCTGAAGCAGGCTGCAGGCTCTGAGCTGTCAGCACAGAGCCCAGTGTAGGGTCCAAACTCATGAGTTGTGAGATCATGACTTGAGCTGAAGTCAGACGGAACCACCCAGGATCCCCAGCTTTAGCCTCTTAGGATTAGAACTTAGGTTCTTTGAGAGATTCCAGGACCAGAAAAAGGTTTGTCTTTGATATCTTACTACCATAATGTTATTCACTCTTGTAGAGTTAGAAGAGGTGGGACGGATGCCATGGACACCATGGACAATTTATTAATTAACACCCTTAAAGTGTGAGAAGTGGCAAAATTCTGATTTTTGAATGTCATAGTCCTATACCTAATTATCTTGTCTTCCTGGTTCTACTGGCTGCGGGTTATGGATCAGCAAAAGAAAGCAGTTATAAGCATACACATCTGAAGAATTTAAAAATATCAGAGCTAGAAAAGATCTTTGAGAACCCCCATTTTCATACCCCATATGGTCAGAGGGGTCAAGCTACTCCTTATGTCACAGACAGTTACTAAGAGAGAGATAAAAACAACAACTAAACTTCAGACATCCTGACTCCCAGCTAGGTAGCCTTTTCTACCAAATTTCTTATCTGCCTTCCTCATAGAGCTCCGTGTTTGAGGACACATAGGATGACCGGCCAGTGCAGCTTGTCTGGGACTCTGTGTTAGCACTGTCTGTCTTACATTGTGGGAAAGCCCTTAGCCCTAGGCAAATGGGAAAAGTTGGTCACCCTCAGTTGACAAGATGCATAGAAGTTATTTATTAGTTGGATGAGTATTACTGATCATAAGACTGTTATGTCATTTGCGAGTTTTCTTGCTGCACGTTCACCAAAAGTGAGCTTTTGTTTCCACCCTACCAGTGTGAGGTGAGATGATTAAATCTGTGCCTTTGTTCAGGGGTCTGCTCACAATCAGTTCTTCCTATCTCCATTATTGCTAGTTAGCTGTATCTGTCTTTGCCAACCAACTTTCTGATTAATGACTTCCTGTTATGAGAATACTGTCTTTCTTCATTAGGATCCTGTCTTTGGGTATCAACTTATAGCATTTCTACAGCCTGCTCAAATATTTTCTGACTTAATATTGGTTGCCCAGACTGGAAATTAGTCTACTGTAAGAGGTGGGTAATATAGGAGAATATAACACCAAGGGGTCATGGGCATGTTGAGTAGGAAATACTAGGAGATATTGTAACATCTCCCATGTATATGAGATAATCTTTTCAATAATGTACAGAGGTTATTTAACATGTTCCATTAACACAAGAAATAAAAGTCCAGTCTGTTCATACGCATAAGCCTTTGAGATGACTGGACCTATTTGCCAAGAGAACTGGAATTAACCCCTAGACAGACTTAGTGACTTTCTCCTTTGAGTCTCTAAATGCCCAGAGAAGAGACAGATGTTTTCATTGAAATGTGAAAACCTTCCACCTTCTTCATGTATGGCGGTGTTGGCAAAAGTATTTGCTTGAAAATCTTAATAATGTTTATGTCACAATGAGATACCTCTTCGCGTATAACAAAGTGGCCACAATAGAAAAGTCAGACAAACAGTTCTTGGTGGGGACGTAGAGAAATTAGAACCCTTATATATTGCTGCTAGGGATATAAAATGGTACAGACACTTTGGGAAATAGTTTGGCAGTTTCTTTAAAAAAAATTTTTTTTTAACATTTATTCATTTTTGAGAGACAAAGAGACAAAGCGTGAGTTCAGGGGGCAGAGCGAGAGGGAGACACAGAACCCAAAGCAGGCTCCAGGCTCCAAGCTGTCAGCACATATCCTGCCACAGGACTCGAACTCACGGACCATGAGATCATGACCTGAGCCGAAGTCGGACGCCCAACCAACTGAGCCACCCAGGCGCCTCAGTTTGGCAGTTTCTTAAAATGTTAAACATAGATATTCTATGTCACCCAGCAGTTCCACTCCTGGGTATCTACCCAAGAGAGAAAAAAAATTCATGTCTAATACCAAGACTTGCACATGAATGTTCATAGCAGCATTGTTCCTAAGAGCTAAAAGTGGAAACAAACCAAATGTCCATTGGCTGGTGAACGGGTGAACAAAATGTGGTCTAGCCGTATGATGGAGTACTATTTGCAATAAAAGGAAATGAAGTACTAATACATTCTTTAAGATTGTTGAACCCAAAAACATGCTAAATGAGAGAAGCTGGACTCAAGACATCACACATTGTATGATCTCATTTATATGAAATGTCCAGAAAAACCAAGCATAGAGGAAAAGTGCATTGGTGATTGCCTGAAGCTAGAGGTATGAATGGGGAGTGAGTGCACGTAGACATAAGGGCTCTCTCTGGGGTGATGGCAATGTTCTAAAATTAGACAGTTGCACAAATATGTGACTTTATTAAAGATTGTTAAATTGTGTACTTGAACAGGTCAATTTTATGGCATGGAACAAAACCATATACCTCAATAGAGCTATCTGATAAAAAAGAAAGCATGCTCGTCTCACTTTACCTTTCTTAAAATTACATAGGGCCAGGAAAGGACATCAAGACTAAAAGACCAAGATAATGTAAGATTGTGCATGGAGGGATTTCATGAAGTCCTTGTTTCTTTTTACACGGTTATTTTACAGAAAGACTTGAACCTGCGCTACTTGGCAGACCTTCCCTGTCAGTGTGTTTTGGAGAGCCTACATTGCTTTGGCTAATCTAGCTCTTTTGTTCTCTTTCCCCCCATCTCATTACCAGTGTCTCTTTGGTGGCATTTAGAGCAAGGGAATAATGCATTTTCTTTATATAAGTTGGAACAGAGTTTGGAGCCTCTGTACAATGAGAGAACCAACATCGAGGAGAATCCTTATCATACAATAATGGCATCTTATGATCCAGGAAAAATGGCATCCCTCATCCTCTCTTCCCTCCATCAAAATCACCTGCAATGAGAGAGAGTGGAAACTCCATTCCATAGTCAGACTCCAGCAGAATCCAAGTGAGCTGTCCCAGCCCACCTGCCACAGGCAGAATGTGGGGAGAGGAGGGAAGAGATTTGCAGTAGACAGTTGAAAAGGGCAAGAGAGAGGCCGACTGCTTTACATTTTTTTCTTGAGGTTTCTTAAGATGCCCATCTGCTTGTCACTTCACATTGAAGTTCCCAGACCAGTCTGGCTCCCATATAGACTCTCCCTCTCCTCCCCCTGCCACCGTGGCTCCTTGCCCACACCCCGGCTTATTTTCCATCACACTACCTGGAAGTCAGCCCTTTGTGCAAGTTAGGGACCAAATCAAAGCCGGCAAAATGGAATGTGTAGGTTATTTACGGATTGTTGCCGAGCAAATTTAATCATGGGCCTGTTGTAACTCCATCATCATTTCCCTTGACGAGAACATCACAGACTTAAATTTTGCAAAGGAGGGAGAAGTGGCCATCATCCAACTATAACAGTAACAGCCAATTCTGCTGTGATGGGAAGAGGTGCTGTATTAGTGCCAATACATTAACCAACTTTTCAATTGCGGGAGGGAAACCGATTGCCATTACAATTCCCATGGTGCTCCTCCATGTAACAGAACTGCTTGAATGAGCATTCATTTCCACCTCTGCTGGAGTGTGTGTGTGTGTATAAGAAAGAGCATGAAAGAACAAGCAAATGACTGGTTAAGACTGAGAGTAGGCATGAGGGCTAGACATCCTGAATGATTGTTTCATTGCTAGTTGTGTGGTCTTGGGCAAGTCAATCAGCTACTATGAAACTTGGGCTGTATTTGCAAAATAATAATGATAATAATGCCACCTACTAGTTGATTAAAGAGGGCCGCAAATTCTTTCACATTCCTTCCATCAGAAGATGAAGTCTTTGTCCCCTCCCCTTGAATCTAAGTAGGCTGTGTGACTGCTTTGACTGATAGAATATGGTAGAAGTGACCGTCTGCCAATTTCTGGGCATTGGCTTTCGAGGACTGGCAGCTTCTATCTCCTGGCTTGCAGAGAGTCCTGAGCTGCCATTTATGAAGTCTGACTGTGCTGAAACTACCAAGCTGGAGAGGCCATCTGTTGGTGTTTCAATTGACTATTCCAGAGGAGCTCATTCTTCCAGCCATCCCAACATACCAGGCATGTGAACGAAGCCATCTTGGATTCTCCATATAAGCCTGGCACCACCCCAAGTGACCTCAGTTGATGTCACACGGAGCAGGAGAATTGTTCCGCTGAGCACTGTTCAGATTCCTTGGCCACAAATTCATAAGGTGTATTAAATCACCTGCTGTTTTAAGCTGCTAAGTTTTGGAATAATTTCAACAGATAACCAAAACACCTACTACAAAGCTGTTGAAAAGATTCAGTGTAATAATAAAAAGTGTTTATTAAAGAGTAGCTTTTAATGCTATTTTAATAATAATGAAGATAATACTAATAAAAAGGAACATACTCTAGCCTTGCCTAATACAAAAAACTGACCTCTTTTAATTAATTTAAGGAACTAAAACCCTTCCTGACCTGCAGGTTTTGTTTTTAACAACAGATGATATGAGTACTTGCCTGGAATAATTGGAGAGTCACACCCATCAAGATAAAGCAAGAATTTAGTGGGTACCTCCAATATGGCAGGCACCACACACACATTTTCTCATTTAATTCTTACAGCAACCTTATGAGGTGACACCGTGGGTCCATGTCTTACAATGGGCGCAGAAATGTCGAGTAACTTGCACAAAGTTTCGCAGCTAAGAAGTGGATGGAACCAAAATCTGAACACATGGCTGCCTGCCTGCAAGGCGGAGAAGATGCCTGAATTGAATTGGTTCTTGAAGGATGTGTGAGAGTAGAATGACAGCAGGAGGGAGGCTTGGAGTCTTTATAGGGATGTCTGCACTGGGAATGGTGAGAAGATGGGTTGCAGTCTTCTCTGAAGAGAGAGAGACATGAGCTTCAATCAGCAAAATCTTATTCTCAGGGATGAATGGGAGGCCCAAGTCCCTACTTCTCACTGATGAAGAAGGATGCGGTAATGGGCTTGGAGAGACCGGCCGGGTGCTAGAAGTCAGGGTGAGAATGATTGAAAGCTCAAAGTTTGCTTCGACTCACGGTTTCTGCTGAGTCTGACTTTCATCTCCTCTCTTGGCTTTCGGCAAAGCAAGTGCTGGCAGAGAACAAAGTCTGCTTCCTTTAGTGCCTGAGGGACACAGCCAATATCAAAGTTGATGAAGAAACAGATTGCGTTTGTCGGGATATCTTCTGAACTTCTTGCTAAATCATTGTAGCCCGTGACCTAAAATAACTCCCACGATGAAACTTCTGGCCCATGCTTGCCTTCAGTCCTCTGTGAACAGCAGGGCTCCCCGTAGCCTCTTGTAGCTCTGAATTGGGCATATGGAGTAGAAGGTTCATGGCTGACAGCAGAATTTCAGGCCCAGTACTGTTCCCCTGCTTACCTCCGGGGGCACAGAACCTCATGCTGTGCTTGACTAGTCGAAGTACCTCATCCTTGACACTCTGACCTCGCATCCTCCCCGAGTACACTGACCTTACAGATAGTCTGTCACTGATCTCCTCACACTTTCTTCTCTACCTCACTGTCGCAAGTGTGCAAACCTGGGAAGTACCGAGGCTGGCTCCTCCCCATTCTCTGGCTTTGGAGCAGTAACTGGGCACAGCAACTAAAATGAAAATACAAACCATCCCAACCAATCATGTTAACGAAATAAAAAGGAATAGAAAAGGAAAAAACAGGCCAGCTGGAGTAAATAAGTACTTGTAGAGTTAAACAACTTTCTTACCTTTCTTTTCTCTGGAGGCTGTCCATATAGAATATCAGAAGGACGATTTTGAACATCATGGCCTCTGAATTCCTGTTCATCCTATCTTTGTTGGGGAAATAAATCCACAACAACAAAACATTGTTTTAAATGTATATATTAAGTATCACAAAGTAGAAATTAGATCTGGGCATAAAGGCTGTTTAAGAGGATGATTATTCCACTTAGCTCTTGAAAGCAAGTTAACTAGTTACTTTATTTGTGGCACAGTGAAGGGAGTGAAGACTTCTGTAGAATATCTGGGCGCTGCTTTCTCTTCTGAAATGTTGCTGACTTTTCCATTCTGGGGTTTACAGTTATCTGGCCAAGGGTCTATTTCCATGTAGAGGGGAAGTTTTACACTTACACTTAAGATCCTTTCCCTGACTTGGTGAGATGACCGAGTTTTCATTCCCAGCAACAAAAGTCAATGTTTGTTTACTTCTTCCATTTCTGTGTCTCCTCCCCGCCCCACCCCCCACCCCCTGCCAGCATATCATTTCACTCTCTGCAGAGTTAGATGATGAAAAAGGTATAGACACCATTACATTGACCTCTCACCCAATTTGGGTATATTAGTGAGACTTTTGTGATCGTGTTTTTTTTCTCTTTCCTTTTCTGCCAGAGTAGCTTCTTGGTAGAAAGGAGACATGCTATGATATTGTAGAATCTTGTGTCTCTTTCTTAACATTTATGGAATGAACGTGCATCCCTTTTTGTAGTTGCTGCTAATGAGATTTTCGTTGTGGTCATGGTTGTTTTAGTTAGGTGTGTGGGTAGAAAGAGTCTGAGATCTATATTTATACAAGAATGTCTAGTCCGTGTAATTTGAAATGCCTCCCTAAATGATTAATCCTCAATCTTCCCTAAGAATCATGTGAATTTCTACTATTTGTTACATGTTTATTTAATAAATTCTAGTGCTTCTGTGAGCTTTGCATGCATCGGTAGCTTCATTCCTCACAGCAGCCCTGTAAGACAGCTTGCTGTTACCATCACACCATTTTTCAGGTAAGACAGTGTGGAACAATATGGCTAAATAACTTCCCCAAGATCAGACAGCTAAGGCAAGGAGGGATGAAGGTTTGATCGTAGGCATTCTGGAATCTCTGCCTGCAACCTCAGGCACTGTGTTGTTTTCCTTCAAGAACTCAGAAGGAGGAACAAGCTCTGTTGCATCAAATACTGCCATCACCAAGCACACGTCTTTGTGTCAGTTCCTGGCTTTCTCCAAATTTGGCTTCTATAGTACCTATTATTCACTTTAAGTGCTTAGAAGCTACATCAGGGCTAGATTTACACATGTGATGGAAGCATCATTCCAGAGACTTGCAATATCTTGTGTCATGGTACAGTGAGCCATGCTTCTGGGTCTCACGGGGCTGTGTCCTTTGTTCTTTAAAAACTGTGATGCACTACTGTCATCTACTGTATTAAAATAGCCATTATTTATTTGGGCTTGGAATGCTTTCTCTCTCCTGTTGATTTGGAAAATAAGCATCTCGTTGTCCTTAGTTCATTGCTTTTCACATTCCGTTTTCCCAGGTGCAACACATATTCCTCATTCTGCTGAATCCCTTCATATGGACCAGGGATGAGTTATTCTTCAATGAGTAAATGAAAGAAGAAAGATACAACCGACAGCCAAGAGCAGAGAAAACTTGTGTCTCTTTGCCCTGATAGCCTTCTTAGGACATCATTTCAGAACTTTGGCTGGGGAAGTGGAAAACATAAATGAAAACATGAGTGAGAGTTTGAGTCATCCTTCTAAATAAATAATTGTTCCCACTCTTCTTCCAGCCAATGTGTCAGCATAAAGTCTCCCTTGACCCAGGAACCAAGAATTATATTAGTGATCAGTAAATGTATCACATTCAGAAGAAAAAAAAAAAGATATAATGTGCAGGGAGAACAGAAGTCATCTGAGAATCGAGGAGGGGTCAGGGGACTGATTTACTCTGTCCAACACCTCATTCCATGGGCTGATTCACATTCTCTACTGGTGTCAGTGCCAGAGAGACATGCTGTCGAGTACAAGTATTTCAAAGCATTGCATAGGGAGAAGCTGAGATAATTGTTTTATAGTGTGAGGCTTGTCTAGATTCTGGAATGGTTGTTTATTATTATTTGGTGAAGAATGAAATTAGAAAAAAATTTGGGTTGCTCTTCCATTTTTAGTACAGGCAAAGAAAGAAAAGCTGAACCATGAATCCTTAATGGCTCTAGACATTGGAAGACTGTTGATTTTGAATAGAAGAGCAAAACGTCCAGGTTGCTAGGTTGTAAGGAACAATGATTTATACTGCCTGTATTTGGATAGGCACCTCTTGCTTGAAGAAAATGTGTAGAGGGAGTTATATGTGGTATTTTTTTAGGTTCTGGAGACAAGAGAGTGTGGTTTGAAGCCTCCTTGGACTGGCACTCAGCTGTGATTGTGCACTGAGATCTATCACTTTGGGGTCCTGGATTACCTAATTTCTCTGAGTTTCTTTGTCATTACAATAGATATATTAATATTAATGTATAGGGTTGTTGGAAGGATTAAATAAATTAATAGAGTATCTAGACCAGTAATAGTTTCTGGCATGTAATAAGCACTTACGTATTGTTAGTGACAGTAATTATCATCATCATCTTGTGACTGTCCCACACGTGGGAGCCCCCCACTTGGAGATGTCATTCACACAGAACATAGGCAGTCTGGACGCAACCACCATTGCCCGTGATGGTTTTGTGTCATTTTATTCTTTTCCATGTACCCAGGTCCAGCACCATTTTCACCCCAGAGCCTCAGTTTGCTCATCTGTAAAATTCACCCAATGCCCGCTCCATCTTCACAAATTGAAAACAGGCTCCTGTCTTATGTTTCCCTCAAGTCTAACCTGACTTTGTTTTCAATGAAAATAATGGATTAATGATCTGCACTGTGAAAGAATACCCTCAGCGAGTAATTACTCTATTGCCCAAGAACCACACCTCAGCCTGAAGGAGGGAGAGGGGTTACAAGGACAGTCCCATACAAAGGCATTTTCAGTGAATTTCGTGGAACAAATGAGGTATGCATTGCACACCTGCCTCTTAGGATTAATTCTCAGGTTACAGTGAAGCTCGGAAAATTGCTATTTCTTGACCTAAAAGGAGGTTAAAACGCTTTCAGTGGAAATCGATTCACTTTAAGGTAGTTAGCACTGTTCATATTTTTGTAAAAGTATCTATGACAGGCCTGGTTTCAACTGGCACTTTACGTGGCAGTTGTAGGAAGCTCATCACATAGAGAGTGGGATCGGAATGAGTGTTTAACAAGATGGGCTATTTCCTTTGTTTCACTTCTGAGATAAAAGGGGAACACGCCCTAGATGCCCAGACAGCTGGGGATATTGGGAGTCACCTCCATGTCTGCTACGTAAGACGTGGCGAAGTGATGGCTGGAGAAAAGAAATTAATTCTTCCTGCTGCTCTCTTATTTTTCCTTTGCTAGGGGGATTTACATTACACATGGTCAAGTGGCATTATGTACAATGAAGGAAGTGAGGTGTGAGGGCATCATTCAATAAAAAAAATGATAAATCATAAAAGATCATTTGGAAAAAAAATGCTGTTAGCAAAAGTTTGAGAAGGATGAGGTCCTTTTTTTATAGGGTTTTAGGAAATGCTGTCCCAGGTAACTGTGCCATTTGTATGGTTGTTCGTCACTTCCTTGAAACGAGAGTGATAAATTTTGAATGAAATTAAATAAGAAATAATGCAGGCTGTCAGTTAAGGCCTGAGATTGGCTGCAGAAAATTGCTTCCTGGGGAGACAAAGTATAATCATGGTCATGACCAGTAAATTAGGAAACAAAACTCAAATTAGGAGACTGATCTCAGTGACTAACATGTACATAACCATTGGGGTTTAGCGAGGTAAGCTAAACCAAGGGGTAGGGAGGATGTAGTGAATGAGGACCTTCATGCACTTCTGTGAAAGAGAAAATGGTACAGCTATTTTGAAGAAGAATTTGGCAGACGAATTTGAATATGTGTGTATCAAAAGGCCGAGTATTGCACAGTCAGGTGTAATGCTTGGAAAATCTTGCCCAGGTACACAAAGTAACACGTATGAGAATGTTAATCATATTTGGAGTAGCAAAGAGATGAAAACAAACTAGAAACAAACAGAAGAATAAATGGAGAATGAAATATTCTTCTGAGGGCATACTACACAGGATCCCCCCAGATAGACTAGTTGTACATATATTAATGTGAAGAGATCAGAATATTAACAATGAATCAAATGGCTGTATAGCTCAATGCTGCTTATGCAAATAAACATGCACATACATAATGCATATACACAAGAAATAAGATTTGTGGGAGGTGGATTCGAAGCACAAACATGCAAAAAGGCTGACTTTGAGGGAAGAAAATATGAAATAAAGCAGAAAGGGTGGACAAATTTGAACCAATGTGTAATACGTTAATGACCTAATGTTACAAATGAAGAGATAAGATAAATCTAGTTCTGTATGTCAGAAGTCAAAAGTTGCATCTGTATCTACATATAAAGGATACCTATATATGTATAGTTATATGAACGAGTACCTATATATGTATATAAAACGTCCTCTGTCTTTATATCTAGGTATAGATCTAATATACATCTCTGTGTATAAAATCTGAACGGTATTGCATTTAGTGTGATAGTTTTGAATCCCCCAGGGAAAATCAGAAAACGTGGGATGGTTATTCCCCAGACGAAGGGAAAAGGTTATGAGAGATGCCAGAAAACCAGATGTCTACTTCTGAAACCCTGGAACTGTGAAGAAATAAAGTGATGAGATACAATGGAGTGATTTTGGAGAAACTACATTTTTGGAAAACCGTTTTTCCCAAGGAATCTATAAAAAGTGAAAACATTTATTGATTTTTTTAAAGCAATCAGCCTGATCATGGGTCTGCCATTTGAGTCTCCTGAGCATTTAATGAGACTTCTCCTGCTTGGAGAAGACAGGACACCAGTTGTGTTAACGAAAGACTTGAGTTACTTTTTGTTGTTTCAGAAGACACAATTAAGACAATTAATAGATAATAGAAGGTATTCAGTAACAGTAAGATAAAATTTTCTCTCTGCCTTTTCTAACGCAGTAGATTAGAGTTGGTGGACTCTTCTCTCCTGTTGTATTAACACGGGATGTTGTTGAGGGTCTTGAGACAGGGTGGACAGAATGGTCCCCCAAATCTGCCATCTTTAGTAGCCTCTGACTCTATACAAGTTAAGCTGTGCCCATTTTAGAAGTTGCTGGACAATTATGTGGCTGTCTTGGAGGTACTGAAGTTTTTATATTGAGAGATAATTAAATGATAAAGTCCTAACTCTCTTGTTCATTGACATCTCTTGGTGTATGACTTTTTTTCCCTCCATGGTGGTTTTTGGTGCATCATCTTTATAATAGTTACCCAGATAGACAATTCAAGAAAAGCTGTATCAACAGAAAACCTGTCCCCTATGATCGCCCACACTAGAAATATGGATGACATCCTCTTCTAACCTTGAGCGTTTATTTAAAAAAATATTTTTCTGTTACCAATTCAGAATTGAGATTTTGCTGACTGCTTCAGGAAACTGCCAAAACTATAATGCAAGTGTCATTTTTAAAAGGAGTTGTAGAGCTATATCACTGATCTCCAAGGGATAGGGATGTGGGAAAGAACTCTTGATGTTTCTGGAGAATGAGGCAGATGATCTGACATCCTGGGGAAGCCCCTGAAAGCTTGTAGATTTTCTGAGAGACAATGCCCAAGTGATGAGGGAATAGGAGTTGAAGTTAGAGAGAAAGCAGATTTGAAAGTATTGCTTTTAGAGGAATGGCAGTTCTCAACCGTGGAAAGAAAAATTTGGCATTATAATTGTTAACTGAAATGTGAGTCACCTGTTTCTAAATGTCTGCACATCACCTATCTTTGAATGTATATATCTTTAAAAAGGGCACATCTTTGCTTTATGTCATTCCCCCTCCGTTGGCCCGACAAAGGTGATAACATTATCTATATGTTTCTTTTCTTAATTTAAAAAAGTTATTTATTTTGAAAGAGAACATGCATGTGTCAGTGGAGGAGGGGCAGGAAGAGAGGGAGAGAGAGAATCCCAAGCAGCCTCCACACCACCAGTGCAGAGTCAGACACGGGGGCTCGATCCCACGAACAGCTAGATTGTGACCTGAGCCAAAACCAAGTGTTCGACTCTCAACTGACTGAGCCACCCAGCATTATCTGGACATTTCTTGATTGCCTTAGCTCTAGCTCTGCCACGAGCCTCTATCCTTGTTCTGGCACGTTGAGGACTACACAGTGTGACTACCTTCCCATTTTGACTACCTCCTTTGAAAAGGAGGTCGTGGTGGTCAGGACCCAAGATGCCACCGCTGAAGGTACAAGTTTCTGAGTGCGACTTCCTGCAGGAGGGTGATCACAGTCTGTCTGCATGAAAAGTGTGTGATGGGGTTGAGTGACCTGCTTATCAAGAAATGTGTTACCTGCGCGGAACACAAAATTGCTTGGATATGTTCATTAAAACCTTATGATGTACACGTAGGAAATTTAGAAATATATTTACACATGTATAGGATTTATATGATGAAATTGGTCTAGAGAAGGAGCTCCAGTTGTGTAGGATACTTTAATCAAGATTAACAATGAGGTGAATACTCCTGGTATGAGACGTTTGTTCTCCATTCCTGGTGCCACCGTCCATGGGAGGTGAGCTCCATCTGTGTTAACACTCTTGCCTTCCCTTCCCTTTTACTCACTCTGCCTTATAGGAGGTATAATAATTTCCCAGCTGGCAAGTTTGGGGAGAAAAAGCCAAACATGCCTGTTCCAGCTCCTCTGTTTTCCTCTTATGATTCCATCTGATCGTAAGAGTTGTGAATCCTTCTCATCTCCTCTCACTGATAGTCTCCCTAGGTCAGAATTGTTGCCAACAGAGTGGGAGAGTCTGTTTAATTCTGCACTTGAGTATTTAGAAGCCTGTATGGCCTCCTCCTAAGCTATATCTTCCCAAAGCTGTTAGCAGAAATGATAGCCATAATTTGACCTTCTATTTACCTTCACACGGTTTCTCTTCTCATTTTGTCCAGAACCTAGCATGAGGGTGACAGGTACCACCAGGGGGGGTGGGGGGGGGTTAAGGGATCTCATGTTTCAACATACAAGATTATAGTGACTCTGAGAGCTCATGCTAGGTTACATGGTGGAAACAGCTGCTCCTCCTTTTCCCAGGAAGAGGACCTTGCCCCTGAGTCCAGTGACTCCTAGGACAGAAAGCTTTTTATTCCAAGCAAGGTGGCTGAAACTCTCTTTGGACCCTAGGTTCTCTGTGTGCTGGGCTTACCAGCAATTCCTCTGAGACCAAGATGTCTCACACCTAAATACTTTGCTACCCTCCCACTAACCTGTGTGTGTTCTTGTGCCTCTTCTAAGAAGGAAGAGGAACAGGGGACAGAGTCCCACCCCTCCCCCCTCAATGAGGACACAGATGCACCTCACATGATAGTTGTGTATTAATTTCATTACGTTTTCAAACTGATTTTTATAATAGATGTGCCGTGGTCAATTTTCACCAACCAGGCGCAAGATTTCCAGGTCTACATTTTCACTTTGTAGTATCACCGCCTTAAAAGTTTTAGCTGTTCTAGTAGTTATATGTTATGGTGATTTTAGTGTAGTAACTGTATAGTGTAATCTTACAATGGTTTCAATTTGTGCTTACTTAGCGATGAAAGAACTTTTACAGCTTTTTATGTGCATATATCTTCCTTGATGCAGTAAGCTTTTTTATGTTTTTATTTTTATTTTTTTCAGCTTTTAAAAATTGCATAGCTTGTATTGAAGTTTTAAAAAACACATAGTCTGGATAGAAGTCCTGTGTAATGTACATATATTATGTAAATATTAACTCCCAGTCAGTGGCTTGACTTTTGTTTCCTAACTAAATCATTCAAAGAAAATCAAGTTACAGTTTTGATGATTTGACGAAGGCCAATTTATCAATTTTTTTATGGTTTGTGCTTTTTATATCCTACCTGAGAAATTGTTGTGTTATCCAAAACTTCAAATATTTTTGCCATCTTCTAAAGGTTTTATAACTTTGGGTTTTTTATTTAGGTGTGTCATGTATTTTAAGTTATTTTTGTACGCTGTGTAAGCTAAGTGTCTTTGTTTTCACATGGCTGACAAATTGTTCCAGCATTGTTTGTTGGAAAAAGTGTTGTTTTACCATTGAGTTGCTTTGGCACCTTTGTGGAATATTGATTATATATGTTGGATCTATTCCCGGACATTATTTTGTTCTGTTGCTCTGTATTCATGTTTTCCTTTGTACTAAAACCACATTCTCTTGACTACTGTGACTTTATAGTAAGTCTTAAAATCAGATAGTGTGAGTAGTCCAATCTTATTCTTTTTAAAATTATTTTGGTTATTCTACATTCTTTGCCTTTCTACCTACATTTTAGAATTGCAGTGCCAATTTCTATAACAAGACCATGTGAGACTTTGTTTGGGATTGATTGTCCTGACTCTATACATCAATCTGAAAAGAACTAACATTTTAATAATGTTAAGACTTCTGATTCAGGGGGCACCTGGGTGGCTCAGTCGATTAAGCATCCGACTTCAGCTCAGGTCATGATCTCCCAGTTTGTGAGTTCGAGTCCTGCGTTGGGCTCTGCACTGACAGCTCAGAGCCTGGAGCCTGCTTTGGAGTCTGTCTGCCCCTCTCTCTCTCTCTGCCCCTCTCCCACTCATACTCTGTCAGTCTCTCTCTCAAAAATAAATAAACATTAAAAACTTAAAAAAAAAGACTTCTGATTCAGGAACATGTATAGCTCTTGAGTTATTTTTCTTTAATTTCTTTCAGTAATGTTTTATAGTGTTTAGTGGATAGATCCTGCATGTATTTTTTCTAGCTGGATTCAAAAATATTTATAATTTTGATGTTATGGTAGTGTTTGTTAATTTCAATTTCCAATGATTTGCTAGAAGAAAAACAATTGATTTTCGTGCACTGTGAATCTTCTATCATTAGTTGTTGGATTTTGTTGTATTCCTTCAAAGAGTGTTGGATTTTGTTACAGTGCATAGCTAAACTGAACCCATTAGATATTTTTCAAGATTGTTTTTAAGCTTTGTTAGGGTGTTCCCCAAATGCTTTTTAGCCTAGGGCTTCTATCCCCACTACTAAGGTGATACCCTTCTGAGGATTCTATCAATACTTAATGTGTCATAAAGTCTTTCAACTCTAGCTGGTTCAAAAGTTAGCTATTCCTAGAGCTCCATAGGAACTCTGGAAATTGTTCTGCTTTCTTATTGTTCTTACCCTGGAATCGGGTAGTTTTCAGTCCCTCATTCACAGATCAGTAGTTAGCCAAATCTTCAGGAGAAGCTTGCTCTCTTTTTGTACCGTTTTCTCCTTTTCCACACAGTGCCTCACAAATTCTAGCCACCTCTGTTTTCTCAACTCAGTGGAACAGATTGGGCCACTTTGGCCTGCTCTTTTTTTGTGCTGTGGCCAAGAACCCTCTCCAAGGCAATAAGGTGATGCAGTCTTTGGGCTCACCTTATTTGTCTTCCTTTTCTCAGGGATCACCATCCTGAGCTGCCTGTGTCCAATGTGTGAGAAACAGTTGTGTGAGGTATTGTATTTTTGTTCAGTTTTCTAGTTGTTTAATATGGGAGGGAAATTTCTGCAGCTGTTTGTCTTTCATGGGAAGAAGCAGAAATCAATACTTATTTGACCTTTCAAATATCCTAGAGAGAAGATATCCATGGCTTTTGTGCAGAAAGCTGCAATAGCAACCTCATGGTGGCTTATTCTGGAGGGATTGACACTAACCTCTACAATGTTTCGGGCTACTCTCTTTCGGGATGTGACAAAATAACTTTTCCTTGATTTGAATAGGGTCTAAACTTATTACAAGTCCTTTGAGACTTCCTTGAAGATGAGAGATAAATCTCAAGATGACAAAAATTGGCATCTGTACTCTGTAGAAGAGAGCAAGAAGCTAGATGGATTTTAGGATTGCATTCTCTATGCCTGCTAGAGACACAATTGTCCTGCTTACTAATAAAAAGAGACACATATTTTTATCCTGCCATCCCTATGCACACAACTTCACAATAGAATAGTTGCACAAATTTCAGGGCACATTGTGTCCGGACCACTGCATACAATCATGAATTTAGCAAGCGTCCACCCCAAGGGATTGAACTGATGGCAAACAATTTCTGAAATCAAGAAAATGAGGACGTCCTATAAGAAGAAAACTTACTGATGTATTAACCTCACACAGCTGAACATTATTTATATTTATATTTGACCTCCTTCCTAATCTTGTTTGTCTAGGAGTATTATGTGGAAATAAGCATATTTAATAAATTCTATCATACTTTATTAACAACACCATCAAAATCATGAGTTGGCAGCTGTGTATGTGTGAAATGTGACAGGTTTAGGCATGATTTGATGTAAAACGCACCCAGATCCTGGCTTTGCACACTGGCTCTGTCATTATCATCTGTGTGACAGTGACATTGTCTCTATACCTCAGATTCTTTATCTGCAATATACCTTGGTTGGACTGGATCAAAACTTTGCAATTGCATGGCGGATGAAGGTGGGAAGTGACTCAAGTCATTACAGCTGGTAAAGGGTTCCTTTCACTAGGGCACCTGAAGATTGCCCACGTTTAGGGAACAGTTGCAATGAGGTCTTCTAATGACTTAGCTTATTGTTAGCTCAAAACCTGTGTGGTCACTGTGTGCATAACTTCTGAGTACCGCTTTATCTATATCCCTTAAGTTTTGGTATGTTGTGTCTTTATTTTCTTTCATCTCAGAGTATTTTCTGATTATCCTTCTTATTTCTTCTTGACCTCTTGGTTAGGTCACGAGGGTTAACTTCTACCTGTTGGTGAATTTCCCAAATCATTGTGCTACTGATTGCTTATTTCATTTCATCGGGGTCATACTTTGTGTAATTTCAATTCTTTTACATATGTTGAAGCTTGTCTTACAAGCTAACATATGGCCAATCTTTAAAGCTGTTTTATGTGCACTTGAGAAAAGTAGGTATCTTGTTGTTGTTGGGCCTCTATTACATATTATTCACAATATTAAATTACATATTATGTAATAAAATTTTTACTAATTGACATATTGAATTTTTTGAAAGAATCTCTTTCTTAAAAAAACTTTAGTTTTTTAGAGCAGTTCGCGGTTTTTTAAAGACATAGACATAGAGATTTCCCATATACCCATACGCCTACACATGCATTGCTTCCCCCATTATCAACATCACTCAGAATAGTACCTTCTTCTTCTTTTTCTTTTTCTTTTTTTTTTTTTAACAGGGATCTGCCTATGTTGACACATCATAACCACTCAAGTCCATAGTTTACCTTAGGGTTCACTCTTGGTGTTGTACATTCTGTGGGTTTAGACCAATGTATAATGACATATATCTATCATTATGGCATCCTACTGACTACTTTCACTGCCCTAAAACTTTTCTGTGCTTTGCCTATCTGCACCTCCCCCAAACTGACAACCACTGATCTTATTGCTTCCATAGTTTTGCCTTTTTCAGAATATTATATGGGTAGAATAATACAGCAGTAGCCTTTATAGATTGGCTTCTTTTACTTAGTAATATGTATTGAAGCTTCCTTCATCTGTTTGCATGGCTTTATAGCTTATTTCTTTTTAGTGCTTAATAACATTCCATTGTCTAGATGCATCACAGTTCATTTAGTCATTCACCTACTGAAGGACATCTTTCGTTGCTTCCAAGTTTTATCAATTATGAATAAAGCTGCTGTAAACATCTGTGTCACGGTTTTCGGGTGGACATTAGTTTTCAGCTCCTTTGGGTAAATGCCAAGGAATGTGATTTCTGGATCCTATAGTAAGAGCATATTTAATTTTGTAAGAAACTTCCAAATGTCCTCCAAAGTGGCTGTACCATTTTGTGTTCCCGTCAACAATTTAGACGAGGTGCTGTTGCTCTATACCCTTGCTAGCATTTGGTATTGAAAGTGTTCTGGATTTTGGCTATTCTAATTGTCTATGTTTCGTAGTATCTCATTGTATTAAATTACATTTGCCTTTTGACATACGATGTAGAGCATCTTTTTATGTGCTTATTTGCCATGTGTATATATTCTTTGGTGAGGTGTCTGGTAAGGTCTTTTGCACATTAAAAAATGGATTCTTATTGTTGAGATTTAAGGGTTCTTTGTATACTTTGGATAATGTGTCTTTTGCAAATATTTTTCCCAGATTGTGGCTGTCGTTTCATTCTCTTGATATTGTCTTTCACAGAGCGGATGTTTTTATTGAAGTCTATCCTATCAATTATTTCTTTTGTGGATCATGGCTTTGACGTGTCTAAAAAGGCATTGCCATACCTTCTAGGTTTTCTCTTATGTTATATTCTTGGGATTTGATTGTTTTGCATTCTGTATTTAGGTCTGTGATCCATTTTGAGTTAATTTTTGTCTAGATATATATATATCTAAGGTCTCTCTCTCTCTCTATATATATATATATGTATGTATGTATGTATTTTTCCACGTGGACATCCCAGTTGTTCCAGCACCACTTATTGATGAGACAATCTTTGCTCCACTGTACCTCTTTTGTCAAAGATCAATTGAGTATATTCATGGTGGGGGGTCTATTTTGTTCCAATGACATATTTGTCTATTTTATTGCCAATACTACACTGTCTTGGTTTCGATAACTTTATATGAAGTATTGATGTTGGGTGGCATCAGTCCTCCAACTTTGTTCTTCTCCTTCAATGTTGTATTGGCTATTCTGGGTCTTATGTTCTCCACGGAAACTTTATAATTTGTTTTTGATATCCACAAAATAATTTCCTGGGACTTTAATTGGGATTGCATTGAATTTGTAGATCAAGTTTGGGAAAAACTTGATATTATTAAGTCTTCTTATTCATGAACATGGAAAAAATCGCCATTTACTTAGTTCTTTGATTTAATCATCAGAGTTATGTAGTTGTCCTCATTTAGATCATTTACATATTTGTTTGATTTATACCTAAATATTTCTCTTTTTTCTGTGACAGTGTAAATGGTATTGTGTTTTTAATGTCAAGTTCTACTTGTTGTGTATAGGAAAATGATTGACTTTTGTATAATAAACTTGTGTCTTGTAACCTTGCTCTAATCACTTACTAGTTCTAAGCATTTTTGTTGTTATTCTTGTTGATTCTTTCAGATTTTCTGTGTTGATGACCATGTTACATGTGAACAAAGGCTGTTTTATATCTTCTTTCCCAATTTGTATATCTTTTCTTGTCTTTTCTTTATTGCATTAGCAAGAACTTCCAGTACGTTGTTGAAAGGCGTGATGAAAGGGGATTTCCTTGCTTTGTACCTTATTTTAGTGAGAATGCTTTGAGTTTCTCATCATTAAGTATGATGTTGGTTATAGGTTTTTTAAGAATATATACAATCAAGTTGAAAATATTCCCCCATTCTGAATTTACTGAGAGCTCTTTCTATGAATGGGTATTATGTTTTTTCAGATGCTTTTTCTGTATCTATTGATAGGATCATGTGATGTTTACTTTTTAGCCTGTTGATATAATGGATTACATTTATTTTTTTTTAAGTTCATTTATTTATTTTGAAGCAGGGGGAGGGAGGGAAGAAGGGGGATGGTCACAAAGAGAGGAAGAGAGAGAATCCAAAGCAGGCTCCATGCTGTCAGTGCAAAGCCTGATGCAGGGCTTGATCCCATCACCCTGAAACCATGACCTGAGCTGAAATTGAGAGTCAGATGCCCAACCAACCAAGGTACCCAGGCACCCCGGATTACATTTATTTTTGAATGTTGAACCAGCCTTTTGCACTTGGAATCAATTCCACTTGGTCATGGTGTACAAACTCAATTTGTATCCTAAATTTACATTAGAAATGATTTTGAAAATTTGTGTTTTGAAAGATGTGAATGGAGTTTATGAGGAAAACTACTCAGGAAACACTGGACCAGACAGTCAATGAGTCTTCACATGAATATATATTTAGGGCCAGTTTTAGGTCCAGGAGAAACTCACCCTGTTGTTAAGGAAGAGAGAGAAAAGGAGATGAGCAGTCAACAAAATTGTAGTCATTTTTGTTCTCAGGAAAAATAGGATACCGAACTATTTATTTATAAACACTCTTCCAATTTCTCTTCTACGTAGATTTTTACATTTGACGTTCATGCTTATGTGAAATGTTTCATCTATTGTTTTAGAGTGTGATGTTGGTTTTCTCAAATGCAAGTTCTGCTGTCAAGGACAAATTACCTAATCCTGCTTCAAATGAATATAGAATGAGGCCAAAATGTGGACATAGATGTGGAACAGATAAGCTAGGGGTCAGAAACTAGTAGTAGACTTACTTCTTATAATTTCTTGGACTGTAAATAATCAGTTACACTGCTCAGTGCCTTAGTTTCCTATTTTGTTTAATTGGGAAAATATCACCTGATAGGTCATAGAGATTGATGACTTTTTAATCTGGATCTTGTTATATTATGTGTTAGAACTGTCACCATAGATCTTCAAGGCAAAAGTATTTCCTGATTACATCATATACTCTCTTTTCCAAGTGTCTGCAGAGTTTTTTGTCTTAGATTTCAGTAAGGACATTTCTCTTTTCCTTAACCACATGTTTTAGTGCTGAGACTATAAGCATGATACACTTTAAAATCAGTGGAGGTTAAAGAGTCACAGCAAAAAAAGAGAGGAAAAAAAAGAAATTTAGGCCTGTATACTTCCTTGGTGTATTGTGTCCTATTACTAACTTATCCTCTTACTAAATAAATACTGATCCTGTTACTAACCCAGACAAGTTACAGGAGAGATTGGAAAGAAGAAAAACATCTTTGCTAACTTTCTTTTCATCTTTTTCTTTTTCCTCCAAAAATCAGATACTCCTTATGGTATATTATGTCTTAGTACTTTGCTGCCCTTGGAGTAGCACTGTGTTCATTGGCCCATTCATTCATTTATCCATTCATGAAGGATTTAATGAGCACCTACTAGATGCCAGGCTTACATTAGACTCCTAAGGTCTTACAGTGAATAAAGCAGGCAAATGTCTGTCCTTCAAGAACCTAATATTTTCTGGGGGAATACACACAATAAACACAAATATGTATTATGCTAGGCAATACTCAGACCTAAAGAAAAATGAAGCAGAGCAAGGAGGTTAGAAAATAGCATCAGAGGAGTGGGTTGCATATTATATAGGTGTGTTAGGAAAGACTTCTCTGGTAAGATGATGTTAGAGTGGACATGTGACAAAGTGAAGGGGTGGTCCATGAAGATATCTGTGGAAAGAATATTCCAGGCCAAGGGGGAGAGGGGTGTGGCAAGTGCAAAGACTGACTCAGTTGGAAGCTTGACATGTACAAGAACTAACAAATAGTTTGATGTGACTGGAGCAGAGTGAGAGAGAGAGAAAGAGTGGGAGATGAGGCAAAGAGGTAGCAGATAGCCAGATGATGGAGGGTCTTGGAGGCCATTGTATGAAATTAGGCTCTTTTGCTAACTGAGGTGGGAGGCCATTGGAGTGTTTTGAGTAGAGCAATGACATATGTAACATAATTAAATAGCTCAGTTGGGTGTAGTGTGGAGATTACATTGTAGGGGGTGTGGTTTCAGTAGTGCTGTTCTTTTAATGGCAGGATTTACTTCTTGGCCCTGTTGTAGGTGGGGCCATGCAGCTATTATTGGTCAATGCACTGTGAATAATGGGACCATCGTTCACTTTCAGATTGGAGGGTCCAATTTCTGTTATGTAAAACTGTGTAATTTTACTTTACCACAGCACCTGAGGAGTCTAGACAGTGACTGCTCTAACATCAAGAGTGAAGACAACATGGAGTAGAGCCCCTGGCTGCCCTGTGATGGACATATGATGTGAGTAAGAAATGAACCATACTTTTTTAAGCCACTGAGCATTTATAGTGGTTAACTGGCAATTAAAAGTAGGATGCTGCCATAATAAAAACAAACAAACAAAACAAAACATGAACTATGTGCATTATCTTAGGGACTAGATGTAGACTGCAAGACTGTTATCAGAATCCAGAAGGATGTTTTGCAATGGCAAGTTATTTGGTAAAATCTTTGATAATATGGAAGGCAGATCAAGTAGCTAATTAATGAGCCTGTATCCTTAGGGAAAGACTTTGGGAAAGTAGATATTAATGGTGTGTGTTGACTGATGCTGGCTACATTTCATAAAAGATCACATACAGAGATGACCTTAGCAAAGAATATCCTGATTCGCAAGCATGAATGAAAGGGATTAGAGACTAGTCACAAATTTGGCAATATGTGGGGTTGTCAGGCACTCACTGTCAACAACAAATAGAAGATAAAACTGAGAAATGTTTTGAGGGATAAAATTCAATTAAAATTGATGCTTATAGCAATGATAAAATCAAGAGTGTAGCTGCTCCACTCACTGTTGAAACCTCTCAGTGGATTAAATAATGTCCAGAAAATGATTTCAATTGGACTAATAACTTAGAAAACAGAGCAAGACTGAAAGTGTGGCTCTCTAACAGAAGTGAATGAGTCCAAGGTGTTCACCACTCAGTCTGGAACTAAGGAGTTGAAAGAAACAAAGAAATAGAGCAAATTAAGAAAAAGTTAAGGAAAACAACACAACAACAACTGTGTGTGTGGGTTTTGTTTTTGTTTTTGTTTTTGTTTTGGTTCATGAGCTAACTACCTGCCATCCAATGGGTAAGAAATCTACTAAAGCGATTGAGACTGTTGTACTGTCAAAGAAACGAAGAGCAAGGCTATATGGTCTCTCACTGTTGGAGACCATGATTCATCAGCCCCCAACATCCTACAAGCAGGAAACAGAGTATAAAATCTGCTTTGTCCCCAGGGATACCAGGGTCTATCCCATATGTGGTCGAAACTATAGAAAACTGCAAAATGTAGCTCCTTCTGCACAGTGGAGCCATGAGCCTCATGGGGTTGCTTTGAAGTTTCAGATCAAAGCACTCACAACAGTGCCTAGTGTAGAGTTAGTGCGACATAAATGTTTGCTGCTATTGTTAATACATTTCCTCCCTTCTTCCTCTTTTTCTTCTTTCATCTCCTCATTCTTATCTGTATTTTCCTCCTCCTTCTATGCCTTCTTCTCCTCCTCCTCCTTTTTCAGCTTCAAGAGAGCCAGAACCTGGTTGTGAAATCAAATGTGCTTGACTAGAGCTGTATCTTAAAGTATTTGCTGCCATTCGTTCCCCTCAACGTAGGTTCCAGGGAATGCTTAAGGTCTCACATGGCCATTATCAATTTATGGGAAGATCTGTTTTTGTCTCTAACCCAGTATTTCTCAAACATTAGCTATATGTTAGAATTATCTGGAGGGGTGCCTGGGTGGCTCGGTTGGTTGAGCATCCGGCTTTGGCTCAGGTCATGATCTCATGGTTTGTGGGTTGGAGCCCCATGTCAGGCTCTGTGATGACAGCTCAGAGCCTGGAGCCTGTTTCGGATTCTGTGCCTCCCTCTCTCTCTGCTCCTACCCCGCTCGTGCTCTCTCTCTCTCTCTCTCTCAAAAATAAATAAACATTAAAAAAAATTAAAAAAAGAATTACCTGGAGTCTTGGGAAAAAAATACTGATGCTTGAGCCTCATATATTTGTGTGACCTTCTAGCTTTTGGACTTCAAGTTCTGGATATTTTTAACTCTCTGATTCCACTTATTTTTATATCACTCCTTGTTATAAATGAGAAGTTCCCACTTAGGTTCATTCTTGGGCCCTGGCAAGGAGAAAAGAGGGGTGATTTTGGACAGCTGAATTGCACAAATGGTAAAAGGTTTTGTCAAACTGCCTTATCTCAAACTTTCGATAAAGTCTCTTGGAGGTAAAGAAAAGAAAAACTGAAGGAAATGAACCAAATGCCTCATTTTTGCTGGATTAAGTTTGAAGGGTTTGTTGTTTCCACCCAACAAATATACATTGCAAGCAACCAGCCCAATCTGTTTAGTCCTTATTCTATTATATGTGCGTTCACATCTGCTTTGGCTAACATCTGCTCACCTTCTTGTGAGCTTGAATATTGACTAAGTAGTAATCAAATGTCAAGGTGGTTCCCCATTCTCTTGTCAATTTCATATTATTAACAATTACCATATTTCTTCAGGCTTATTTGTTCTGCATCTGGAGAGCACGGACTGCTCTTTCCCGCTAGGCTGCTGCTGCCTCTTGCCTTTGTGATTTGATTCTGTGTGTACAGCCCTCTCATAGCTACCACCCCAATTGTATTACCAAAAGTTCCCCGATTCTTTGTTTTACTTCCAAGTTTCAAAGAGTGGAATGTCTCATACATATATATTTCATCATCATTATTTAATTTACTTTGCTTTTCGGTCACTCGATTCAACCAAAATTTATTGGGCACTTACTATACACAAGGGATGTGTGCCAGGAATTGGAGGCATGCAGAGATGAGAGAGTTGTGATCCAGGATTGGAAGTGGCTTTCATCCTGAGATGGCAAAAGGTGTGTGCACGTTTAACACGAGACAGATTTTGTTCTATGCTTTGATGGTAATGTGGACGGAATGCAAAAAGTTGTAAGTAGGGAGTTAGGTACTGGCATACTGACATTTGATATATTCTAGATCTCCAGTTGTAGAGACACTAATCAGAGGTCATAGTTTTCCATTTCACTTACCTATTTATGCACTTCATATATTCATGAGGAATTATATTCCCCCAGGCAAGTCTGTAATGGAAAATGACCCTAAAACATCCCTTTTTGCTTGACCTATGTTCCTGTCCTTCTAATGGGTACATACCCTCAAGTATACAGTAGATACTTTAAAAATATTTATTTTGAAATGGGGGGAGGGGCAGAGAGAGACAGAGAGGAGAAAGAGAATCCCAAGGAGTCTCCATGCTCAGCACAGAGTCCTACAGGGGTTCAATCTCACCACTGTGAGATCATGACCTGGGCTGAAATCAAGAGTTGGACGCTTAACTGACCAAGCCACCCAGGTGCCCCTCTACAGATTTTATGGGTGCTGAGCATTGGAACGTGATTATTTAATCCAATCCATACCTTATAGCAGTGTGTGTGGAAGGCATTATTATTCTTGTTTAAAAACTGGGTGAAGGGGCACCTGGGTGGCTCAGTTGGTTAGGCGTCCAACTTTGGCTCAGGTCATGATCTCGCGGTTTGTGAGTTTGAGCCCCACGTTGGGCTCTGTGCTGACAGCCCAGGGCCTGGAGCCTGCTTCGGATTCTATGTCTCCCTCTCTCTCTCTGCCCATATCCTGCTCGTGTTCTGTCTCTCTCTTTATTCAAAAATAAATAAACATTTAAAAAAATGTTAAAAAACTGGGTGAAAAGTTCAGGACATTTAAGTGAGGTTTGTAATAGCTAGCATAAGACCAAGTCATGTTTTGAACACTAATGTCCAGACTAAATGTCCAATCGTCACATCACAGGTGCCACATGAATAAATTAATTATCATGAAAGCAACAAGGGACGGATGTTTTCCTTTATTGGTCCTTCTCAGCACTGTGCTCTGAGTTGCTCCCATGCTCAACTTTGATCTGTCAAATAATTTTGGGGACACAGAACCCAAAGGATGATGCTCCTATGCCAAGGTGCACACTGACCTGTCCTCACCACAGAAAAAAAGGAAGCAACGGAGAGTGACCTAATAAATGCTAGACTAGTTTTTGGTATATATTTTAACTCTACAGAGTATGTTGATATAAATTAAGATGTCTTTTGGTAACTTCCAAATCATAAATATTTAAAATGCTCATCTACATTATTCATAAAGATGTGTTATGAATGGGTATGTGTGCATTTATAGTTAGAGTGTGTTTATGTACACACATCTATATGTATATTTAGAGGATCTGCCTCTTAAAACTAAGCTATATATTCATAGGCAAAAAGTATATTTAACTCATTTTATGTGACAATATATTTAGTCAGAATTTCCCTACTACATGTTTGTATAAATTCTGAAGCTGCCTATCCTTCCTGTGTGTTTTCTGGAAATTTTACTTCCTTTCAGATTGAGGAAATCTGTGTGTTCTCACAGAAGTACTCAATTCATTTTCGGCTCTGGTATTTTGTATATGATGGCTGCATTCTTGAAAAACCATGAGCCTGTTAGAGGCTAAAGCTATGCTCCAAGATTGGGTAGAACCTATCATACATCCAAGCCAGAGTAATTTTATACATTGGGATTCTGATTTTGTTTTTGTTTTTTAGATTTTGTTTTTGTAACTTGTATTTAGATATGGAACCATAATTACAGAAACCTTTAATTTTTTTGTTCTGCTACTGTATTTTGTACTAACAAGTTTAGTTTGTAGAAGGCTGATGTTTCTCCTGCAGAATTAGAATAAAGTCAGAAAGACAAAGGCTTTGAATCTGGCTTCCCTTTCATTTTGTGTTAGAGATCTTGATTTCTGTCTGTAGGGCAGATGGCTAGACTTATACATCCCTCTTGAATGGGGAAATCAGACTCCTTTTTTTTTTTTAAGTTTATTTATTATTTGAGAAAGAGAGCTTCTGTGCATTTGAGCAGGGACAGGGCAGAGAGGGAGAGAGAGAGAGAATCCTCCCTAAAATCCACACTAAAAGCATAGACCCTGACCTGGAGTTCGATCCCATGAACTGGAAATCAGACTCCTGATAGTAAAATTTAGGTAACCTAGGTGCTATTATGGCTGCATGACCAATTTGACATCAGAATATCATGAATGGTAAAAAGAGCATTAGAATTTGAAGAAGTAAAATTAAGGAAAGGATAGGCTGGGAATGTATTTTCTGATCTCCCCTTTCCATAGACTGGGAGAAACTGATCTCTTGTTAATGGACAATGGGCCATCGTGAATTGAGAAGGAGTGAGAACTGAAGTAAATGAAGAGATTAGAATGTCACCTCTTTGTAAAATCCTTCTATGTCTGTCTTGGGCCAATATAGTTATAGAATTCATTGGAGAGTGAATGCCATGGGGTCATGTGGAGTGTGACTACAGATCTAAGAGCTTTAATGGACTGATATATTGTTGCAAAACTAATGTACTTCCTCTTAAAGGCCTCCTTGACATTGGCTTCTTCCTTATTGGTTCTCATTTGTTTTAGGTGTGGCTCTTGCACTGTTCTACCCTATAATGTAGAGATGTCTTGGGGAGCAACTTTCTATGCAAGGGTTACAATTCCCAATACCCCTGCACTTAGGTGTGGACATAGGAGTAGTTCTTAATCAATGGCATGAGAATAGAAGTGGGTTCTATTACTTTGGGGCCAAGTGTATCATCACCATGTTTCCTTGTTCCCTTTATGCTAATTAGATGCTAACAATTATGAGGGATTTTTTTCTTTTTTTCAAGATAGAAGGAAACTGCAATCCTGAATTAGACTGAGGATTATCAAGTAGAAACATGTAGTCTGCTAGAGGAGGAAAAAAATCTCTCAAAAATTTCATTGTGTTAGTCACTAAATTCGTGGGTTTATTTGTTACAGAAGCTGGTGTTACCTTAACAAAATACATAAGACATTTTTGAGTTAATATTCTGAGTGGTGGAGTTAAGAGCTAGAAAACCAAGGTGCAGTGAGTCAGAGTAGAGAATGTGAGAGCACTGAATTTGGAAATGGTTAGCAATGAAAACAAGAAAAGTGATAGGATTATAGATAGTTAGTGATATGTATAGAATTGACACCACCCTCCAGTGTCTCTCAATGAAATTTGAAAACAAATTCTTTCATAGTGTTAATATTTACTTTAGTAAAATTCTTCTAATTGATTTTGATGCAGACATCTGTTGCATGACTTGTTTGGAAATCATATCCAGGCATGAATCTCCATTATATTATATTATATGTCCTTGTTTGAATTTTAGACAGATAATACAATTGTGGCATGTTCTCATTGGATGGGGGCCAGTGGTGTGGGCAGTGAAGGAATTTACCAAAGGCAGAACAAAGAAATAGAAGTTTCTTAAATACATGGCAAGGGAGCAGCAGGCAAGACAGTAAAGAAGAGACTGTCAGCCACAAGGTGGTGGAGAGGGGCTATATTTACAGGGTGGAGTGAGGAAGTAAGAAAACATGTGGAATTTTCTCTTTTTTGGTAATTTTAGGAACTGTGCCTGTTTGTAAGTTGCCCATTGGTCAGTTAGGGCCTATGTCTGTTTTGAGGCAGGCTGCCTAAAGAGCCTGTTTGCATTAGCTCTGTAGTCACTGGGGGCCCTTTGCCTTGCTCAGGTTTCCATTGCTCAAGCCTGTAGCCTAAAAGCAGCCTCTACAACAAAAATTTAAGTTTTTAAATGCATTTAAAGGTATCAATAAATTCTTAGTCTTAAAACTAATTCCCCTTGGAAGAAAATACTTATTTACACTGATTCTCAGAGAAGGTACTCTCTGACGGTTTTAGTATCATGACATTTGTTTTTAAAGGTTCATTTAAATGTACTTTTTTTTCTACCAACAAAACAGTAAATGTATTGAAAGAATATCTACAGTAATTGCTGGGCCCAAAGAAACACTAATATTTTTTTTCCCCAAGAGATAAAATGTCTACAAAGTGACAACATTCTACAGAGGCTCAATGGAAAAAAGGAAATGAACGGTGATAATTGCAGCACATGTCCCATGTCTAAAGAAAACAGCCTTGTTTGAAAGGCTTTAGTTTGGTTCAAATTCTCAGTCTGTTTTCTGAACAAGGATTGAAGTAATAGTGGGTTGATCTGTTGATGCAAAAATTATATAGTTCCTCCCAAGAGTCTCCCTGATTTTGGATTTCTAAAAGTGAATCTAATAAGTTTTAGACTTAACTGTCTGACCATTATTTTCTCAGTAGAAAGGCAGTGTCAAAAACGTGAAAGCAGTATTTATTTGCTTAGAGAAAAGTGTTTTAAGTGTCCATTTTTCTATAAAAATATGTACATTTCATGTTGAAAATTTAGAAAGTAAAGATAAGCAAACGCCGAAATAACAAATGAGTAATATTTTTCCATGTACGAGTATGGTCTTCTTTTGAAAAAATAAGATTTTGCTGTAGATAGATGGTTATAAATTTCTCTTAAATCCTGGTTATAAACAGTTTTATTTGTTTTTGAATATTCTGCAGTCTTACTTGTGTTCAACAGTTAGGTTGATTAGAATTTTCCAATATAAAACTTTTGTTTTTTTGAGAGAGGGAGAGAGAGAGAGAGAAGGAATAGGGGAGGAGCAGAGAGAGAAGGAGAGAGAGAATCCAAAGCAGGCTCCATGCCCAGTATAGAACCTGACCTGGGAATCATGACCTGAGCCAAAACCAAGAGTCAGATGCTCAACCAACCAAGCCACACCCAGGTGCCCCTAAAACTTCTATTATAAATCTTCATATTACTAAAAATTTCTAGATATACAGATTTCTTTTTGTTTATTTTTAAATGTTTATTTGTTTGTTTATTTTGAGAGAGAGGAAGGGCAGAGAGACCAGGAGAGGGAAAGAATCCAAAGCTGACTCTGGACTGACAGCATGGGCTAGATCCCTCAAACTGTGAGATCGTGACTTGAGCCAAAACCAAGATGTTTAACTGACTGAGCCACCGAGGCACCCTACAGATTTCTTTTTTAAAACAAATTCCTTAAAGTGACTTAGTGCTTTAAAAAATGATACTGATTTGATTTCTTTTTTCTTTCTGACCAAATGTCTTCCAAAGATGATGTACTAAGTTATTATCCCATTTATGACAGAGCTTTTTTTCCCACCACTCTTCAGTTTTGAATATTGCCATTTGAAAAATTCCACATATATCTTTTGTTTTAATTTACATTTCTTGACTCCTGTGGTGGTTTCTGGCCATTCTTCTTTTACAAATTGCTCATGCCTTTGCCATTGTTAAGATAATTATCTTCCTTCCTTTTCCCTCCTTCCCTTCCTTCTTCTTTCCTTGTGCACATCCTATTTTTCTCCAGCTTTTTATTTAAAAAATTTTTTAATATTTATTTATTTTTTGAGAGAGAGAGAAAGGGGAGGGAGCAGAGAGAGAGGGAGACACAGAATGTGAAGCAGGCTCCAGGCTCTGAGCTGTCAGCACAGAGTCTGATGTGGGGCTTGGACTCACAGATTGTGAGATCATGACCTGAGTCAAAATTGGACACTTAACCGACTGAGCCACACAGCTGCCCCTCTCCAGCTTTTTAAAAAGTGTGTTCATTTTAAGTGTAGCATTTAAACAATTATGTACACTTTTGGTATTTTGTCACAGTTGAGACATGGAAATTTTCATCATCTCTGCTGTAGGCAAAAAATGTGCCCCCTCCCCCCCAAAAGGATCTCAGTCACCTAATCCTTGGAACCTTGAATGTTACCTTATATGGCAAAGAATTAAAACAAAAAAGGACTTCAATATATATGATTGGATTAAGGATCTTAAAGGATAGAGATTATTTTTAGATTTTCAGGATATGCCCTAAATGCAATCACATGGATCTTTTTTTTTTTTTTATTAAAAAAACTTTTTTTAACGATTATTTTTGGAAAAGAAAGAGCACGAGTGTGGGAGCGGCAGAGAGAGAAGGAGACAGAATCTGAAGCAGGCTTCAGGCTCTGACCTGTCAGCACAGAGCCTGACGCAGGGCTCAAACCCACAAACCTTGAGATCATGACCTGAGCTGAAGTCGAATGCTTAGCTGACTGAGCCACCCAGGGGCCCCAGGCACATGGATCTTTGTAAGAGGGAGGCATAGATTCAATAGACAGAAGAGAGAAACAGAAGCAGAATTAGAACAATTTTATGCCACTGGCTTTGAATGTGGAAGAAGGGCCATGAGCCCAAGGAATGCTCTGGACACTGGAAGAAGTGAAAAGCAGATTTTCCTTAGTGCCTCCCAGGGAGGGTGGCCCCACTTTGTTAGCCCTGTAAGTCTCATTTTAGACTTGTGGCCCTTTAGACCCATAAGACAGTACATTTCTGTCTTTCCTTTTTTAAAGCCACTGAATTTGTGGCAATTTGTTACAGCAGCCATGGGAAAGTAATACTGTTCCCCAAGAAATAGTGGGTACTCTATGCCCTTTGCAGAGTCTCCTGCTGGCTGCCTGAGTGATATTCTGGATGTCAGACAACTATTGGTCTGCTTTCAGTCTTTATTATTTTACTTTTTTCTTTTAGAATTTCATATAATGGAATTATATAATATATAACATTTTATGATTTTAAAGGAGTATAATGTTTTTGAGGTTTACTTGTGTTGTGTGTGAATTTTTTTATTGCCAGGTAGTTTTTTTATTGTGTGCATATACCACAATTTTAGTATCCATTCTCTATTTGGTGGTCATCTGGATTACTTCCAGTTTTGTGCTATTATGAATAATGCTGCTGTAAACATCCATGTAAACATATTTGTGAATATGTTTTCACTTTTCTTATGTAGATAGTAGGTTGTGTGCTACAAGTTTAACTTTGTAAGAAACTGCTAACCCTTTTACCAAATCAGTTGTAATATTTTAAATACTGACAATATATGAGTTTTAAAAGCGAGAGGAGAGAGGAGGGGTGGGAAGAGAGAAAGAGAGGGAGAGAGAGGGAAGGGGTAGAGAGAGATAAAAAGAGAGGAAGGGAGGAAGAATAAAGGAGGAGGAAAAGAAGAAGGATGAAAGAATAAGAAGCAATCAAAAGACTGTTAGAAGATATTAATGGTTAAGGGTTATCCTATCCAACACTGATCCTCTACAGTCTGGCCTCCCAGAAAAAAGAAGTGGTTTCCTGAAAAAGTCTATTGAAATTATCCATAGCCATGTGCATGAGGCAGTCAATCCTGGTCAACCCAAAAGTTGAAATACAGCCTCTGTTATGGATTGTATGTGTTTCCCCCAAATTCTCATGTTGAAGTTCTAACTTCCAATGTGGTGGTATTTGGGGGTCTCTGGGAGATAACTGGGGTTAGATGAGGTCATGATGGAATAATACCCTTGTAGGAAGAGACATGAGAGCATTTCTGTCTCCCTGTCCATACACTAAGAAAAGATCATGTCAGCACACAGTGAGAAGGTGACCATCTGCAAGCCGGGAATGGGGCTCTTACTAGAAACTGGACCTTGATCTTGGACATTCCAGCCTCTACAACTGTAAGAAAATAGATTTCTGTTGTGTACACCTCCAGGTTATGGTATTTTGTTATGGCAGCTTGAACTGCCTCTTAGTCAAGCCAGAGAATGGGCTAATCCACTGCCCTCTTTCCTATTGTGAGTGAAGAATGAAATGTTCTGTCATTTACTTCCTAGAGGCACAGTTACAAAAACTGAGTCATAACACTCTGCTTATACCAGAGAAGGAGTTGGAGTTTTCTTAAACATAATGCAAAGATGACAGAAAAAGGCTAGAGTTCTGTTTCCACTATGTCATATTGTTAGTGTACCATACTTAATTGTTAATATGTAAGGATTTATTTTCAGAGATGTTTATTATAGTGTCATTAGTCTTGGCACAAAACAGAGTACAAAGGAAATGCTCAGTAAAAAATATGGTTCAATAATTTATTATTCTCTGCACGTATTATAAAGAATGAACTAGAGCCAGACCAGTTGATTTTGAAGGCTCAATATTTTAACCAGATATTTATTAGGAAAACAACTTAAGATGAAAAGAGGTATGCATTAAATGATCCCATTTAAAAATACAGTGAACAAAGGAGTTAAGATGGCAGAGAAATATGGGGACCCTGAGCTTGTCTCGTCCCTGAAACACAGGTAGATCAACATCAAACACCTAGGAAATTGATCTGAGGACTAATGCAACAATCTGCACAATTTGAGCAAGAGATCTTGCAGGTATGCAGTGTGGAGAGCTGAATTGGGGGAGAGAAAGGCTGTGGAGGATAGGGAAATGTTTTTGCAGATAGGATAGAGAAAGAGAACAAGGGGGAGAGAGTGCAGCACATCAGGATCACACAAGTAAAGCTCTCCCCCTGAAAAGTAGCTGGAGAGAACAGAGAAAGACAAAGGGCACTCATAGGGAACTAGAAAAGAAAAAAAACTAGAATGCAGCTGAAAAAAAAAACTAGAAAAGAAATCTGTTCCAAGAGCATGGACAGGGAAAAAGAAGAGGGTTTCAATACCGCCAGTTTTTTTTTTTTATAAACAGTGGAGCGAAGAGTCTGGAGTTTCAGAGCTTAGTGCCTGGTGCTGCTCTGGTGAGAAAGCAGGGTGAATCCCTGGGAGTGGGCAGCACAGTCTGAGAGCCCCCTGTGTTGCATGAGAAGTGGTTCCGCTTTTTGGAGTGCATTTGGTAGAGGCAATACAGCCTCTCTGTAGGCAAAGGTCCTAGAAGGCCCCAGAGAACTGCCACATCTACTGGTATAGGAATAAAGATGCTGGCTGAGGGCAGCAAACCCTGGTTCTGGCTGTGTATTTCTGTTTATGTAAACTCTGAGCTTTTGCCACTGCACAGTCACGTGAACATTTTCTGGGACCAGTCAGTACCCAGCCATTGCTCAGTGAGACCCTCCCCCAGAGGATAAGTGTGGGTCCAAGCCATGGGTGTCTCTGAGTTGTGGCGTTTTGAATCACAGCCCATCTGAGACAACACTCTGGAGGAGGTGCTGTTTGGCAGGCAGACAGCTTGGACACAAGGTAAAGGTGGGGAGCCTGAGACAAAACAGGGGTGATAGTGCATCTGTGAGGGCACAGAATTGATGCTCTGGAGACTATAGAGGAGGGTGAAGCCTTTTTTGCTAGTTCACCTGTACTGATTGACTCCAGTGAGCTAAGCAGTGCTGCCAAGTGGAGAACAGAGCTGTTACACCAAGCTCTGCCCACCTGCATCCTCCAGGCACATGTCCAGTAGGGCAAGTAGGCCTGAGAACCAGGGCAACAGGCCCCTCTACCAGCAGACCAGTAAAAATCCCTTCCACCTGCTTACTCTCTACCACCATCAGTGTGCTGTGAAGGTTCAGTTCTAGGGTAACCTGGATCTAGCTGCATTTGGGTTTCTTTTTGTTTGTTTGTTCATTTATTCATTTTCTTTGCTTCTGTTTTTATGGGTTTTTTTTTCTTTTTTGGATACAGAAAGAGTACATTTAAAAAATTGTTTTTGATGTGTATTTACTTTTGAGAGAGAGAGAAAGACAGAACATGAGCAGGAGCGGGGCAGAGAGAGAGGGAAGCACAGAATCTGAAGCAGGCTCCAGGCTCCGAAATGTCAGCACAGAACCCGATGTGGGGCTTGAACTCATGAACCATGAGATCATGACCTGAGCCGAAGTTGAACACTTAACTGACTGAGCCACCCAGGTGACCCAGAGCACATTTTTAAAAATTCTATTTTCTTTATTTTATTCTATTATTTTAATTTTTAATTTCTTTTTAAAAATTGTTTTCTTTTTTCTTTTTCTCACCAAGCTTCTTTTATAAGCAGACTGAACCACACCTAGGATATAGCTTCCTTTATTTAGTTAAAAAAATATTTTAATGTTTATTCAGTTTTGAGTAACAGAGCACAAGCAGGAGAAGGGCAGAGAGAGAGGAAGACACAGAATCTGAAGGAGGCTCTAGGCTCTGAGCTGTCAGCACAGAGCCTGACATGGGGCTCAAACCCACAAACAGCGAGACCATGACCTGAGCTGAAGTGGGACCCTTAAACAGTTGACCCACCCAGGAGCCCCCTTTATGTAATTTTTTAAATTGTTTTTAATTTTTAATTTATTTTTTTTCTTCCTCCAAAAGGACAAGATGGAGGAATTCACCCCAAAAGAAAGAACAGGAAGAAATTATGGCCAGGCATTTAATTAACACAGATATAAGTAAGATGTTTGAAATAGAATTTAGAACCACATTGATAAGAATACTAGTTGGGGTTGAAAAAAGTATAGAAGAAACTAGAGAATCCCTTTCTGTAGAGATAAAAACACTAAAATCTTGTCAGACCAAAGTTAGAAATGCTGTAACCAAGATGCAATCTCGAATGGATGCCATGATGGCAAGGGTAGACAAAGCAGAGCAGCGAATCAGTGATATAGATAAAATTATGGGAAATAATGAAGCTGAAAAGAAGACGGAAACAAAGGGAAAAGATCATGATACAAGACTTAGATAACTCAGTGGCTTATTAAAGAGGAATAGCATTCATATCATAGGAGTCCCAGAAGATGAAGAGAGACAAAAGGCTTATGTTAGCAAATTTTGCCTGAAAACTAACCTAATCTCGGGAAGGACACAGATACGAAAATCCAAGAAGCACAGAGAACTCCGATTAAATTCAATAAAAGCCAACCATTACCAAGGCATGTCATAGTCAGATTCACAAAATACACAGACAAGGGACGAATCCTGAAAGCAGCAGGGGAAAAAAAGTCCTTAACCTACAAAGGAAGATAGATCAGGTTCACAGCAAATCTGTCCACAGAAACTTGGCAGGCCAGAAAGGAGTGGCAGTATATGTTCAATGTACTGAATAAGAAAACTATGCAGCCAAGAATTTGTTATCCAGCAAGGCAGGTACTCAGAATAGAAAGAGAAATAAAGAATTTCCCAGACAAACAAAAAGTTAAGGAGGTCATGATCACTAAGTCAGCCCGTCAAGAAATTTTAAGGGGAGTGTCTTGAGAAAAAGCAAACAAAAAAAGACCAAAAGCAACAAAGACTAGAAAAGACAGACAACATCACCAGAAACACTCCATAGGGGACACAGTGGCACTAAGTTCGTATTTTCAATAGTCACTCTGATGTAAATGGACTAAATTCTCCAATCAAAAGACATGGGTATCAGAATGTATAAAAAAAAAAAATCAATCTCCATGTATATGCTTCCTACAAGAGATTCATTTTAGACCTAAGCATACCTGCAGGTTGAAAGTGAGGAGTTGGAGAACCATCTATCATGCTAGTGGACATTAAAGGAAAGTTGGAATAGCTGTACTTATATCAGACAAACTAGAGTTTAAAACAAAGACTGTAACAAGAGATGAAGAAAAGCATTATATCATAATTAAAGAGTCTTTCAAGAAGATCTATCAATTGGAAATGTTAATGCCCCCAACTTGGTACACTCCCCCCACAAAAAACCATAAAGAAACTCATTGATAATAATAAAATTATAGTAGGGGACTTAGCACCCCACTTACAACAATGGACAGATCACATAAGCATAAAATCAACAAGGAAACAATGGCTTTGAATGACACTGGACCGAATGGACTTAACAGATATATTCAGAACATTTCATCCTAAAATAGCAGAATACACATTCTTCTTGAGTACACATGGAATATTCTCCATAACAGATCACATACCAGGTCACAAATCAGCCCTCAACAAGTACAAAAAGATTGAGATCATACCATGCATATTTTCAGATCACAACACTATGAAACTTTAAATCAACCACAGGAAAAAATTTGGAAAGGCGACAAATAGTTGAAGGTTAAAGAACATCCGTCTAAAGAATGAATAGGTTAACCAAGAAATTAAAGAGGAAGTGAAAAAGTACATGGAAGCCAATGAAAATAAAAACATGACAGTCCAAAACCTTTGGGATACAGCAAAGGTGGTCATAAGAAAGAAGTGTATAGCAATGCAGGCCTTCCTAAAGAAGGAAGAAATGTCTCAAATACACAACCTAACTTTACAGCTAAAGGAGCTGGGAAAAGAAAAGCAAATAAAGCCCAAAGCCACCAGAAGAAGGGAAATAATAAACAGTAGAGCAGAAATCAATGATGTTGAAATAAATAAAACAGATCAACAAAAATAGGAGCTGGTTCTTTGAAAGAATTAACAAAGCTGATAAACCCCTAGCCAGACCTAACAATGAAAAAGGAACAGACCCAAATAAATAAAATGACAAATCAAAGAAGACAGATCACAACCAATACTACAGAAGTACAAAAAGTTATGAGATAATTATGAGAAATTACATATGAACAAATTGGGCAATCTGGAAGAAATAGGTAAATTCCTAGAAACATATAAACTACCAAAACTTAAACAGGAAGAAATAGTAAATTTGAACAGACCCATTAACAGTAAAGAGATTAAATCAATAATCTAAAATCTCACAACAAACAAGAATCCAGGGCTGAATGGCTTCTGGAGAATTAGAGACCAATTTGCCTGATGAACATGAATGCAAAAATTCTCAACAAAATATTAACAAATTGAGTCCAACAATACATTAAAAGAATTATTCACCACGATCAAGTGGGATTTATTCCTGGGCTGTAGGGCTGGTTCACTAGCCCTGAATCAATCAGTGTGCTACACAACATTAATAAAAGAATAAGAACTGCATGATCCTCTGAATAGATTGAGAAAAAGCATTTGAGAAAATACACCATCTTTCTTGATAAAAATCCTGAATAAAGTAGGTGTAGAAGGAATATACCTTAACATCATAAAGTCCATACACAAAAGACCCACAACTAATATCATCCTCAATGGGGAAAAGCTGAGAGCTATCCTCTTAGCGTCAGAAACACGACAGGGATGTCCACTCTCACCACTGTTGTTCAACATAGTAATGGAAGTCCTAGCCTCAGCAATTAGACAATGAAAAGAAATAAAAGGTGTATGAATTGGCAAGGAAGAAGTAAAACTTTCCCTCTTCTCAGACAACATGATACTCTATGTGGAAAACCTGAAAGATTCCACCAAAAAATTACTAAAACTGATACATGAAATCATCAAAGTCACAGGATATAAAATCAATGTACAGAAATAAGTTGCATTTCTATATACCAATAATGAAGCAGCATAAAGAAATCAAGAAATCATTCCCATTTACAATTGCACCAAAAACCATAAGATACCTAGGAATAAAGCTAACTGAAGATGTAAAAGTCTATACGTTGAAAATTATAGAAAGCTTATGAAAGAAATTGAAGACAACACAGAGTAATGGAAAAACATTCCATGGATTAGAAGAGAAAATATTGATAAAATGTCTGTACTACCCAAAGCACTCTACACATTCAGTGCAATCTCTTGAAAATAACACCAGCATTCTTCACAGAACTAGAACAAGCAATCCTAAAAGTTGTATGGAACTAGAAAAGACCCTGAATAGCCAAAGTAATGTTGAAAAAGAAAACCAAAACTAGAGGCATCACAGTTCTGGACTTAAAACTGTATCACAAAGCTGTAATCATCATGACAGTATGATACTAGCACAAAAGAGACATAGAGATCAATGGAACAGAATAGAGAACCCAGAAATGGACCTACACATGTATGGCCAACTAATCTTTGACAAAGCAGAAAGGAATATCCAGTGAAAAGAAAGTCTCTTCTGCAAATGGTATTGGGAAAACTAGCCAGCAACATGTAGAAGGATAAAACTAGACCACTTTCTTACACCATACACAAAAATAAATTCAAAATGGATGAAAGACCTAAATATGAGACAAGAAAACATCAAAAATCCCAGAGGAGAACACAGGCAGCAACCTCTTTGACTTTGGCTGCAGCAACTTCTTACTAGCATGTATCTGGAGGCAATGGAAACAAAACCAAAAATGAACTGTTGGGACCTCATCAAGATAAAATGTTTCTGCACAGTGAAGGAAACAGTCCACAAAACTAAAAGGCAACCTACAGAATGGGAGAAGTATTTGCAAATGACATATTGGATAAAGAGTTAGTATTAAAGATCTGTAAAGAACTTATCAAACTTGACACCCAAAAAATGAATAATCCACTGAAGAAATGGGCAAAAGGCATGAATAGACACTTTTCCAGAGAAGACATCCAGATGGCTAACAGACAGATGAAAATATGCTCAATATCACTCATTATCAGGGAAATGCAAATCAAAATAATGAGATACCACCTCACACCTGTCAGAAAACCAAAAATCAACAACTCAGGAAACAACAGATGTTGGTGAGGATGCGGAGAAAGAGGATCTCTTTTGCATTGTTGGTGGGAATGCAAGCTGGTGCAGCCACTCTGGAAAACCGTATGGAGGTGCTTCAAAAAATTAAAAATAGATCTACCTTATGACCTAGCAATTACACTACTAGGTATTTATCCAAAGGATTAAAAAATGCTGATTCAAAGAGACACATGCACCCCAATGATTATAGCAGCACTATCAACAATAGCCAAATAATGGAAACACACACACACACACACACTGGAATATTACTTGGTGATAAAAAAGAATGAAATCTTGTCATTTGCAAGAGTGTGGATGGAACTAGAGTGTATTGTGCAAAGCGAAATAAGTCAGTGAGAGAAAGATAAATATTTTATGACTTCACTCATGTGGGGAATTTAAGAAACAAAACAGATGAACATAGGGGAAGGGAAGGAAAAAATAAGATAAAAACAGAGAGGGAGAAAAACCACAAATAGACTTTCCAATATGCAGAACAAACTCAGGGTTGTTGGAGGGGAGGTGTTTGGGGGGATGGGCTAAATGGGTGATGGGCCTTAAAGAGGGCACTTGTTGGGATGAACACTGTGTTGTATGTAAGTGATGAATCCTTGAATTCTACTCTTGAAATCAGTACTACACTATGTCAATTAACTTGAAGTTAAAAAAATTTGTAGGGAACAAAATTAAGTGATTATTTTTTAAAAAAGAAGAAAGAAAGTAACTTTCCCAGAAATCAATGTTCTTTTACAGGCTATTCTAATCTTACTCTTTCATTGACTTCTATTATCAGGTATATAGTGATAACCTTAGATCTTCTCTCTCTCTCTTCATCCAAACTTGCATTTTCTACTGCCTACTCTTCATCTCAGCTTAGCGATTTATAGGTACTAGAAACTCTACCTGTCCAGGCTGCTACTCTCTTTCACCTCTACTTCTCTTTTCCCCCTGATCACAATGCATGACAACATCAATCACCCTCTTGTTCAAACCAGAATCCCCAGCATCATCTGTTATTGTTCCCTCTCCTTCATACCCACATTTAGTCAACCACCAATATGCTGACCTTACTTCTAAACTATCTTGTAAATGCATCCACATTTCCCCATATCCACTGTCCTTTATTTCAGGCTACCATCATCTCTTGCCTGAATTAGTCCGTATATCCTTAATAAGGCTTTTTGTATCTAATCCTGCTCCTTTTAACTGTCTTCTTCACATGGAGATTGGAAAGATTTTCCCATAGAAAAATGGGGTTGGCCCTGTTCACAGTTTAAACCCTTTGATGGTTTTCTCAGTTACTCCCAGGTTAATAATCAAGCCTATTTATATGGATTCATAACTATAATAGCATGTAATTATATGATTGACTCTGGAAAATCAAAGTGAAAAGAGCAAACACAACAACAAAAATCGATCATTTAGAAATGAAAAAATTACTCTCCAGAATAATTCTTGTAACAAAATGACATCAAAACTGTAATTGAATACTATAATAAAATAATAACACTTCAACCTAAGCTACACTCAGAGGGAAATCTGTAGTCTGGAATCCTTTTATCATAAAACAAGAGAAAATGAAACATTCAAATGCAAGAAGCTACAAAAAATTTTTTTAAACACTGAAAAGCATAAAGAATGAATTAGTAAAACTGAAAACAGAAGTTAATGATGTAGAAAACAAAAGAACAGGATGATAAATAGTTGAAAGGTTAATAAAATAGTCAATTTCATGAAAGGTTTTCTGAAGGGAAAAAGTGAGGAGATTATGATGAAGTGGAGAGAAGATAGAGCCACATGTAGGAAAGCTATTGAAATATTTGTGAGAAGATATCTTTTAGCACATTTATTAATAAACTTAACAGTCTTGATAAAGTGGAGAATTTTAAGGAAAATACAAAGCAAACTAAACTGCCTTAACCAGAAATAACAGGAACAGACTAAAAACCTTGAAAGTGTTTTGAAATGTTACCAATAAATACTCCCTGAAAATGCCTTAGCTCATGTGATTTTACAGGTCAGATTCCCATTGTGCTCAACACACATTCTAAAAAGGCTTAAATTTTCTGTGTAGAAAACGATGGCACAATCTTGTTATCGGTCTGTAAAGCTAACATCACTATACCCAAGCCAGATGAAGAGATCAGAAGGTCCATAGGCCAATCAAATCACATACATGAAAAATTCCTAAATGAGATCTATTTAGGTATTTAACATAAGAAAAAACATATAATGACCAAGTAGAACTTAGTCCAATTATTAAAATTGGAGCCATTAATACAAAATAGAAAGACCATATGATCCTTATCAAATAATGCCCTTGAGTAAAATTTAGCATCTGTTCCTAATAAAAGGAGAATATTAATTATATTGTTTCTCAATATTATAAAAATTGTTCATCTTAAATTAACAGTCAAAATTATATTTAGCAGTAAACATCATATTACATCAGGGGTATTCCCTTTTAAAGCTAGAAAGTTGGCAAGGATGTTCTCATTTAACATTGTTCTGGAAGTTTTATTGTTAGTAACTTGGAAAGCAAAATAAATGAGTATTGATACTGGAAGAGAGGAAGTAAAAATTACCATATGAATATGAAGACAATGGTTATCACCCTGAAAAGTTCAAGAAAACCAAATGAAAAATTGTAAGAACTACTAGCATAATCCAGTAAGTTACAAAAATCAAAACAAACATACTCCATGACATTTTCAACCTATATATTATTATTGATCAGTTAGTAAGCAGCATTGGAGAGTCCCATTTTCAGTTATAAGGATGAGGGTCCCATTTATATTGAGAAGGACTTCAGAAGAATAGGTTTGAACTGGGAAGAAGCAAGATGCCTATTTGAATATGTCAAGTTTGGGACACCTATGAGATTGAAATGTAGTTGAATTTAATCTGTCATTATAGAGCTGGAGTTTAGTGGAGTGGATACAATATTTCCAGTTATAAGGCTTGATGAATTCTCTTGAGAGTGAGTGTAGTTGGAAAAAAATTGATGCAAGGATTGAGCCTTGGAATGCTCCATAATTTAGAGATTATTTAAATACGAGCCAGCCAAGGAGGCTGGGAGGGTGATAAATTTACAAGTGAACCAGGAGTGGGACACCTGGGTGGCTCCGTCAGTTAAGCATCCAACTCTTGGTTTCAGCTCAGGTCATGATCTCATGGTTCATGAGTTCAAGCCCTGAACTGTCAGTGCAGAGCCTGCTTGGGATTCTTTCTCCCTCTCTCTGTCCCTCCCCTTCTCTGTCTCTGTCTCTCTCTCTGTCTCTCTCTCTCTCTCAAAATACATAAACAAACTTAAAAACGAAACACAACAACAACAAAAAACATTTACAAATGAACCAGGAGTTAATGCTGTTCTGAAGGTCAATTGAAATTTGTGTTTTAAGAACAAGGAGGTGATCTTTGCCAAATGCTGCCCATTAGTTAAGTAAGATGAGGACAGAGAATTGGCCACTGGATTTGGTAATGTGGGGATTATTCATAATCTTGACAAGATACATTTGTGTAGTGGTATGGATGTAAAGCCTGATTAAAGTGAGTTCAGGAAAGAATAGGAGAGAAATTAGACATGGTAAGAGCAACAACAAATTCTCTTGAGGAGTTTTTCCATAAAGGGAAACAAAAATGTTAGAATATTAGGTAAAGACTATAGTCAAGAGCTTTTTACATTTTTTGAAAAGTAGAAGATCTAACATCACTTTCATACACAGATGGGAATAATCCAGGAGTATAAAATTTGATGGTGTATGAGAGAAAAAGATATAGTTTGTAAAACTAAATCCTTGGGTAAGTAAGAGGGTATAGATCTAATTGGCAGATAAGCAGAGCAGATGGCATTGGAAGCAGAGACAGTCCATTAAATTATTTTTTTGAATGTTTTTATATGAAATTTATTGTCAGATTGGTTTCCATTCCACATCCAGTGCTCATCCCAACAGGTGCCCTCCTCAATGCCCATCACCCACTTTCCCCTCCCTCCTACCCCCCATCAACCCTCAGTTTATTCTCAGTTTTTAAGAGTCTCTTATGGTTTGCCTCCCTCCCTAACTTTTTTTTTCCCCTTCCCCTCCTCATAGTCTTAAGTTTCTCAGGATCCACATAAGAGTGAAAACATATGGTATCTGTCTTTCTCTGTATGACTTATTTCACTTAGCATAATACTCTCCAGTTCTATACACATTGCTGCAAATGGCCATATTTCGTTCTTTCTCGTTGCCAAGTAGTATTCCATTGTGTATATAAATCACAATTTCTTTATCCATGTGTCAGTTGGTAGACATTTAGCCTCAAAAAATTAAAAATAGATCTACCCTGTGACCCAGCAATAGCACTGCTAGGAATTTACCCAAGGGATACAGGAGTGCTGATGCATAGGGGCACTTGTACCCCAATGTTTATAGCAGCACTTTCAACAATAGCCAAATTATGGAAAGAGCCTAAAAGAGACAGTCCATTTATAACAAGAGTAGAGCAAGTGATGTGACGTTTATAGACACAGATTCAAATAAATACGTTGGTAATTGTGATAATTAGAATGTGTAGAAATTGTCTTCATCTCCTGATTATAATTTTGTCTTTTTTGTATTCTATTTACCTTGTTTGATAAAAATTGTAAGAGCTTTGTAACATAAATGGGGGACTACTTACATTTTAACGCTTTAAAAATGAATTTTTAAGTCTCCTATTTAAATGCTATGGGATATTTCACTGTGAAACTAGCTTACCTGGTTGTGCAGTTTTGAACATATTTTTAATAAGCTTGTGTTCACTTTTATGTATTTATACTCACTTCTTCTTCTGCATGGCTCACTTTTCTTCCAGATTTATACATGGCTGGCTTCCTGTTATTTATACCTCTGCTTAAATTCACTTCATCTGATAAAGTTTGACTGCCCTACGCAGAGAACCTATATCTTTCAATTATTTTCACTCCTATTGTCTTGACATTTTCTTCATAGAATTTATCACTCTCTGCAATTATCTTATATACAGTCTTGTTAGTTTCATTTCTGTCTCTTTCCCCTAAACCATAAGTTCCATGAGGTTAGCAATATTGCTGGTCTCTTTCAACACTGTGCACCCAGCATCTTTGTATTCCTTGTGTCTCCAGCAATTATTATTTGTTGAGTGAATGAATGATGAGAAAATGGTGGGGTAAGACCACTAAAATGGCCATATCATATATTTAATCATTTTTATGAAAGAATGAAATTATAATTGTCCTAGAAGAATTATATAGATAAACACACTGGGGACTCATTGAGGGGAGGGATCATTTTATTTTGATTTGTATCTGACACATTGACTGGTGCAATGTTTTATAAATAAAAGCATTTGGTTAACAGTCTTTGAATGAATTTGTAGGTTAATTGGTGAATTAATGAAATATGCTAAAGCTGAGGCATACTTTAGGTTTGTTACTTTATTTTTCCAAAACCAGTATTTTATTGTGGGTACTATTTTAAAAAACAAGGATTTAGCACATGTGACTGAGTATGCCTGATTTTTTAAAGCAACTTTGGGTCTTAAAGACAGCATCTCTGAAGTTCTAACTTAGAGAGTTAAGGAACATATAATTAACTTTACCATAAGCTTTACCATAAGCTGATTATAGAGTATCAGCTCCAGTGTGGAGCAACAAATCATCTTATCAACTAGAGTACTGTATGATACTCAGTGAGAGAAACACTATTATATATTTAAAAAAGTTATATTGCCCATTTAGTGTAAGAGAACTATATAAAACTGGCAATGTCACAGGGAAAAATGCTTAGACACAATTTCCATTTCCAGATAAATTTTGCTTTTATGTATTAGTTGTATTAGTATCCTACTGAAATTCTTAGGGTAGAAAGCAGTTATGATTAATGGCAGGTGTTCATAAGCATGTTTTATTATAAGTAGTATAAAAACTAAAGATTGCCTCTTCTCTACATATCCTGTGCTGAAAACTATTCAGAAGGTTTTAGAATAGTCAAGGTCAGCTTCTTAGCCTATTTTATGATGCTGGGGTTGGCATTGTGGCATGTAGAGGATTAATTTATTTTTATTTTTATTTTGTTAATGTTTATTTGAGAGAAAGATAGAGTGTGAGCAGGGGAGGGACAGACAGAGAGGAAGGCACAGAACCTGAAGCAGGCTCCAGGGTCTGAACTATCAGCACAGAGCCCGACGCAGGGCTGGAACCTACAAGCTATGAGATCATGACCAGAGCTTAACTGACTGAGCCACCCAGGTGCCCCTAGATGATTGATTTTTAAATTTCCAAACAGACCACTACTGAGGGTCAGTGTAAGTGCACTGATATTATGTAAACCTAGAACTCACTCATTGTTTGGTTCCTTTATTAATTTGTTAATTCATTTCACATAATAGAATGCATTCCATGAGGCAGTCTTAAGCATTGAAGATAAATAAGTGGTCATAGAAATTGCCCTCCTGAGCATATAATGGGCCAGCAGTCCTAAGTCGAATATAAGAAAGAAGAATCAAGGGAAAGATTCACTGGTAGGTCCCCACAGTTACTTCTGTGCTGTTCACTGAGCCACAATCAAAGCTCCCAACAAGGTCTGCATCTCAGTCCATGAGGCTTTGGGGAAGCTCTATATCAGCCCCTAAGTGTATTAGATTCTCCTTATATTTGTCAGTCCTATAGTCTTTAGTGTTATTTTTTTATTAGCCAAGCCCTCATTACTTTGATCCCCTTTAACAGTTATTTTCTTTATATTAAACTTTGCAAATTAAAAAAAAAGATTATTGAATAAATAGGTCTATGGCAGAAGCTGAGCTTCTGCATTTCTTTCTTTTTTTAATGTTTATCCATTTTTTTGAAAAAGAGACAGAGTGCAAGTGGGGGAAGGGCACAAGAGAGGAAGACACAGAATCTGAAGCAGGCTCCAGGCTCTGAGCTATCAGCAAAGAGCTGAATGTGGGGCTCGAGCTCATGAACCACCACATCATGACCTGACTTGAGCCAAAGTTAGAGGCTTAAGCAACTGAGCCACCCACCCAGGCACCCCTGATCTTCTGCATTTCTAAACAAGCTCCCAGGTGGTGTTTCTGATCCTTGTATCACACCATAAGTAATGAGAACATATAAAACCAAAAAAAGGGAGGTCTTTGGTTTTCTGAAAGTCTCAGTGATTTGAGTGTACACAAGGGTCAAAACATGTTTACACTAAAATGCTGAAGACCCAGGTATGCTCTTGTGAGGGTACCCTCACGCATGCCTCCAAGCCTTGTTATTATTATATGCAAATAGTTCTTTGGCCATTCTTCACATCTTAGAGCCCAGCCCACTCTTGAGAGGATTAGCTTGGGAACAGTGCTCACCTAGACCCTAGAGACATCTTTGAGGCTATTTGGGAAAATCATTCTGGGTGCTTCAGAATATAAACTGACTCTAGTGGAGGGAGCATGAGATCATGGATCTGGATAAAATAGAATCTACACACATGAAACTGGGTTCAGAACATGAATGGACTCAAGTCCTCATGTGTAATTGTGTGTACATAGCTGACTGGAATATTGGAGTTGGGACTAAGTTCTGAACAAAGAGAGAGGGAAAAGAGTAGAGAGTAGAGCTCTTTGTTGCATATTCTCAATTCTGGACTATGTGTATATTCTAAGTTTTCTCTGGTATATGACAGAATGAGGCATAGACAAGAGATAAAATACCAGTTAACTTGGATTTAGAATTCTCAATCTCATCATTTTCCTTCACTCTTTAGTCAATGGCTAGCCATTCCAGCAGGAAAAAGGCGTATCGCTGAATGATCTATTAATACACTGTTGCCAGTAATAAGTACTTTTAATAAGTACTTTCATTATCCCTGTTTTCTACTGTAATTTCCCCTATTATCCTCAAGAAAAGATATGTAAAACAAAGATACAAATTAAATTATAAGCCATATCATTTATGACAGAATTCTATGTTTAAAAAATTTTTTTAACATTTATTTTTTTTTCAAGAGAGAGAAACACAGTGCGAGTGGGGGAGGGGCAGAGAGAGAGGGAGACAGAATCCAAAGCAGGCTCCAGGCTCTGAGCTGTCAGCACAGAGCCCAACGCAGGACTCATACTCATGAACCATGAGATCATGACCTGAGCCAAAGTCAGCCGCTTAACCGATTGAGCCACCCAGTCACCCCATCTGACAACAGAATTCTGACCCACAGCCTTGGTGGCAGCCAGCCCAAGAAGCCAAGCCACACCTCTATGGTGGTCAGCCCAGAATAGTCAGTACATAATCAATGACTACCAACTTCTATATGTTTTGCCCTCACTTCCAAATCAGAACCAATCAGAGAAAGGCATATTTGTATGTCTTATGCCTACTTAACTTCACTGCACTTCTGTCTCCAGCACAAAATGCACAAGCATTACTTATGACCAACTATTGCTAGCTCTCATGGGATCATCTAAGTCTAAATCCTCTCCTTCTACAGGATAGCCTTCTGTTTCTTATATATTTTTTCACTATAATTTTAATTCTTTGTGCCTGTCTCTCTAAATGGTATGATTTCACCAAGGATGCTTTGGACCTTCTGTGTCTATTCTAAGGAATAGTTGACTAGAACAAAAATACTCATTTGATAATCATCTTAGAAAATAAAGAGAATATGGGCAACATTTTTTACTGGTATATAGAGGCCAACAAACAATATCCTGATTAAAAAATTGCTTCACTAAATGGTTCTCTGGACAAATCTAATGAGCAATTTGGCAAACTTAGGCAATAAGAACCTAGACTCATAAATCTTCACTCTCCTTATTCTCCATTTGACTCTCTGTATCTGGCTCCCATCTTCCCCCATGCCTCTGTGACTGCTCTACTTACACATCTCCATTGACTGCTACCTTCTCTTCTTGTCTAGACCCTTTACCTTTTCCCCAGTGACTGTTCTAAGACCCCAGAATACCATTTTCCTCTAAGGATAAATCATCCCAATTAGCTGTGTGTGCAGGTTACTATAGAATTCAAACCTTGAATCCATGTTAAATTTAAGACTATAATCAGGGGCTTTCCTAAACACAGAGGAGGCCAGCAACTATTTCTAGGAGCATCAGAATTCTTTTGGATGCATATGACCCAGGGCTGCCGGACCTCTTTCACCTTGTGTGCATATATAGTCAGAACCTCAGATGCTAAATTTTGAATGACAAAAGACAATGGAACCTATCCAGAAAGGGACCTCCTTTCTATAAAAAAAAAATTCTACAATAAACCCAAGGGTTAAGAGAGACCCCAAAAGTAGGAAAACATATCCTAAAAGTCTATTGAAACATTCCCAGTAAAAATCAATTTGATCGTAATTCAGTAATGCAAATAGAGAAAAGATGATGTCAGGATGGGACCTGTCTACTTACCTAAACTACAGGTGTTGTAACACCTGGCAGAATATTTTGAGATTGTTTTTGAAGAATAATAAGATGAGATTCAAACTATGGCCCTGCCATTCAAACTGCTGGGGGAACATTTCCCAACAGACCCCCTACTGACAAGGACACTTGTAAGTATTTTAAACAGAAAGGATATTTTGAACAAAAGAATATCCCATCTTACAAAAAAGAAAGCAGGACAAAGAAAAAAAAAACACCTCATCTCAGATCAAAGACGACACACGAAGGAAAGAAAAAAACATCCATTATCCTGCTTTACCCTTAAACACTCAAGGTGAACGAACTATAAATATATATGGTCAACCTCATAAATTTCTGGTACATATGGGCATCATTCCTATGTTAAATCCGTTTACTTTTGCTTCACTTCTTCTTGGGCATAAATATAGCACACAGGTGCTAGATATTTATAATAGCCCAGGTTTTCCCCGTGTTTTAACACTTAAATGTAACCCTGGGACCTTTGACTAAACAGCTTTATTTCCTGCTCTGTGATACCACCCTTAAGAATTAACAGGGAGGGATTTACTTTGAAAATGGAATTGTAATATTAAGTGCACACCAGAAGGACTATTTCTTGAGGTTCCAGAGGACTCCAGTATTCAGATCAAGTTGTGTCTGCTCTAGATAGAGCTTTTCCTTCTCCATTGTTTTTGATGCATACCCCAATTGAAGATCTTAACACTATACCTGATACTATATGGACTAAAAATTCCACTGGCATAGGAAAAACAATTGGATTAGAACCTATTAAAGTTAAGACAGATCTTGCCAAAGTATTGCAAACTTCCCCAGTATCTCTTGGAGCCAGAAGCAAAGGAAAGAAAACCTCTAGTTGAAGACCTTATGTCCAAAGGCCTTCTCATACTCTCTTTTAGCCGGTGTAACACTTCTGTCCCACCAGCATAAATAACAGATGGATGAAGATTTTGATTTGTTCCAGATTTTAGAATATTAAAAAAATATATCTCTCTTCTCAATAGTGCTTAGACCAAATGTCATCTCAGTATCAAATCTCCCCAAAGTGACCTGTTTCGACATAGTGGATTTTTTTCTGCTCTTTTCAAAGTGTACCTTTAGCCCAGGACAGTTAATACTTGTGGTGGCCAGTGGTACATGTGGAAAGTTATGCTCTAGGGGTTCACTGAAGCTTCCTCAAATTTTTCTCAGGTCTTTATTCAAAAATTAGATCTAAATTTCTTGTGTCACGCAGTTTAGATACAATACGTGGATGATTTGTTCAAAGAACAAATACTTTGTTTAGGGAACGAGGAAGCCTATAAAAAAAAATTCCATTTGTTTGCCTCAGCCTTAGCAGAAAAGGGACATAAAGTTTCAAAAGGTAAATAACAAATTTGCCAAACCGGTCCATTATTTAAAATATGGCTGGGGCGCCTAGGTGGCTCAGTCAGTTCAGTGTCCGACTTTGGCTCACGTCATGATCTCACAGTCAATGAGTTCAAGCCCCACGTCTGGCTCTGTGGTGACAGCTCAGAGCCTGGAGCCTGTTTCAGATTCTGTGTCTCCTCTCTCTGCCCCTCCCCCACTCATGCTCTGTCTCTGCCTCTCTCTCTCTCTCTTTGTCAAAAATAAACATTAAAAAAAGTTTAAAGTATGGCCTATCTAGGTGGGAAAAACATTCTCCAAATAAATTAAAGATTATCTAAACATAGTATAGAGCCCTCATCACATGATAACTTAAAGAATTTCTAGGTTCATCAGGATATTGAAGGAAATGAGTGTCAAGTTTTTCTGAGATTGCAGCAGCTTTTTATAAACTGACCAAGTGATGAGAAGAGATCCTCTCCTCTTGGAGCCCAAACATGAACAGGTCTTCCTACCTACAAAGACCCTTTTGTCTACTTATGCATGTGCAGTTTGGGCAAGTCCTTGGGCTTTTAACCTAATGTCATGGGAACCATCAAAAACCCATCATGTACAGTAGCTTCACCCTTGACCTGGATGCAAGACTTCCCTCCTTGGTTGTAGAGCGACCATTGCCACTTCAAAACTTGATGCTTTGTGGACTAGTTCTAGACAACCCATTTGTATTTATGGTCCCTCACACCATATAGCCTCACTGTTGATTGAGAACACGCAACTTTTTCCAGCAATCAAGTTAATCTCTTGAGATGCTGTTACTCTTTCCTTCTCAAATACTGTTTCCTGTTACAACTTCTAGAATCTTACACTCTCTGTTCTCTTGCCCTACCAGAAAAAAGGGAACCTCACAGTTGTCTTACTTCAGGTAGGGAACCTTATGCACTTTGCTCAGATTTATTGAGACTTTCATTGAGAACCGTGACCTATTATTATTAATGAGTCATACCTCAAGGTTGGAACTAGAGGCTGTGAAAGCAAGATGTGTTTTCACTAAATTAAGCTCTCCTTTAGAATATAGTTTTCTATCTGAGGTAAAAATCAACCCAGAAGGCCTAACTTTTGGCACTTAGTAAAACTTGTAAACTAGCCACAGAGCAGATAGTATAAACATTCATATAGATAGTAAACATGGTTTTGGCATAGGACATGGCTTTCTGATGCTTTAGAAACAAAAGAGCCTTCGTATCTCTGCTGCAGCATCCACAAAAATGCACAAAAAGGTGAGAAACCTTATTTTTAATTTTTAAACTGTATTTAAATCCAAATTAGTTAACATATAGTGTAATAATGATTTCAGGAGTAGAATTAGTGATTTACCACTTACTTATAACACCCTGTGCTCATCCCAACAAGTGCTCTCCTTAAGGCCCATCACACATTTAGCCCATCTCCCCACTCAGCACCCCTCCAGCAACCCTCAGTTTGTTCTCTATATTTAAGAGTCTCTTATGGTTTACCTCCCTCTTTCTTTTTAACTTGTTTTTCTTCCCTCCCCTTATGTTCATCTGTTTTGTTTCTTAAATTCCAAATATAAGTGAAATCATATATTTCTCTTTCTCTGACAGACTTCTTTTGCTTAGCATAATACATTCAGTTCCATCCATGTTGTTGCAAATGGCAATATTTCATTCTTTTTGATCACTGAGTAATATTCCAGTGTGTGTGTGTGTGTGTGTGTGTGTGTGTACACCACGTCTTCTTTATTCATCAGTCAATGGGCATTTGGTCTCTTTCCATACTCTGGCTATTATTGATAGTGCTGCTATAAACATAGGGGTGCATGTGCCCCTTTGAATCAGCATTTTTGTATCCTTCGGATACCTAGTAGTACAATTTCTGGGTCATAAGGTAGTTCTATGTTTAACTTTTTGAGGAACCTCCATACTGTTTTCCATAGTGGCTGCACCAGTTTGCATTCCCACCAGCAGTGCAAAAGCGTTCCCTTTTCTCCACATCTTCACCAACATCTGTTGTTTCCTGAGTTGTTAATGTTAGCCTTTCTGTCAGGTGTGAGATGGTATCTCATTGTGGTTTTGATTTGTATTTCCCTGATGGTGAGTGATGTTGAACATCTTTTCATGTGTCTGTTAGCCATCTGGATGTCTTCTTTCAAAAAGTATCTTTTCATGTTGTTGAGAAACTTTTAAATGTGCTGTTACTTCCTAGAGGGCTGGCTTTTATAAAGTTTGAGACCCATGTAAAATATGGGAAGGAAAGGAAAATCTCTACCAGATGATTATGCAAAACAAGCAGGATTAATTAAGGTTATGATCCCATCTAAACCTTCAAAGGATATGCCTCCAGAAAGGTTCAAAAAGGCAGTTAGGAAATATCACTGTTTAGCTCCTTCTTTTGGAAAGGAAGAATGGAAAAAATCTGGTTGTACCCTTCACTCAGGTAGTGTCTGTGATCACAAGATGGCTGGTTGGTGGCACCACATGATTTCAAAATTGTATTAACGAAATTTCTTCATGCAACCACTCATCATGTTATAGACAGATGGCTCATTATCTTAAATCAACATTAGCCAGGAAACTAAAAATAACCAAGAGAACCTATATTCAGGTCAGGCCATGAAAAACTTTAAAGATATGGCATGAACATGAATCAAAGCCTTATGAGCCATTTGACCACGTCAGATGAATTTTATCTATCTCCTATTTTCCGCGGGATCTGAGTGTGTTTCCATTATTATAATATGGATTTTAGAATGGGTTAAATCCTTTTTTTGCTCAAAAGATGCAGTCTCTAAAGTGCTGCTTGATTTTGTGTTTTCTGCTTAGGTTTACCAACTTTTATATCAGGTGACTGAGGCACAAATTTATGGGAAACACAAGATAACTCTGTAAGGAGTTATCTCTTACTCAAAAACTCCACTGTCCTTAATATCCTTTTGGAAAGGTTGAAAGATTAAATAACATCTATAGGTATCCCCAGCAAAATTTTCAGAAACCCTTGAGTTCTCTTAGGCAAAGTTACTCCCACTACCCCTTATGATATATGGTTCACTCCCTTGGTGACATATCTGTTATCCTTCTATGAACTGAAAACTGGAAGGCCCATGCATTTAGAGATTTCATTTCTGATACTGGACTCTGCTTCACAGGCACAGGCATGGCAAAATATTTCAAGGGACTCTGGTACTATACTCACTTTTATTATTAACAGATTAAGTCTGCCTTTCTACAGCATCAATATCATCTTTAGTCTCTTCATGACCTTCAATCAGGAGATTTGTCTATTGGAGAAGACATCAGAGAAAAGCTTTTCTTGAAACTCATAGGAAATAATCTTATTAGGTACTGCTAATAACAAATGAAGCAGTGAAACTCCAGAAGGTCAGTCTTGGGTTCATGTTTCACAACTGAAAAAGCCATTGGGAATTCACGCAATTAGAAGTCTAACAATAGATGAATTCAAACTGAGGATTCTCAGAAATCTAGAAGCTGCTTATCTTAAGAAATAGGCAGCTAGTTCAAGACCTTTGGAACAAGCTGATGACCTTGGAATGTAGACAGACCACCAAGACCCCTGTGTCTGTCTTGTTTTTCTCTGTTTGCTTATAATCATTTTTTTCCTTGATTGTAGACTACTCTAATGGCCTTTTTCTCTTTTCTTTTTATTATAATTTTTAGATCAGAATATACTAATGCCTTACTAGTGCCATACTAATTCTTAGATAAACTAAATGGTAGCCACTGCCCTCAATCTTACCAACTGCCACATATGCCACCCATCCCTGGATCTTATGATAAAAACCTTTGGGCAATTCTAGTCTCATCATATGAGACCATACATAGGAAATTACAGTTGATGGCATTTCTACTTGAATCTAGATGGAAATGACTTTCAGCAACTCAAACTGCAACTTTGCTAGTGTTTCTTTCTCTTAGAAAAAGAGCAAATTATTACAATCCATTGATCAGACCATAAGTAAATCTAAATGTAAGTTCAATAGTCTTTGCAAGTTAGCAAGCTAAATACTTGCTAAATGAAGAAAATAATAGAGATCCAAATATGTAATACAGGTAATGTGAGGCCTTGCTCTGAGCTTTTGCCACATACAAATCATCTTTTTTATCCTGGATTTCCATGTACTCTTACTTCCTTTGTACGTTAGAGATGCCTGGTCCTCATTGCCTCATATTAACACTCCTGCACCTTTGGAATTCTAAGACAAAATGTAGAAAGCCTAATTCTATAAATCACCAAGGCTGGGAATTCTTATTCATGTATGAGCTCCAAAAGGAGATCACGTTTGATTATTGAGGCATTCCCCGTGGGAGGATTACTGACTCACTATTTATGCAAACTATCAGAGAAGTGTATGATTGGTGGCAATCATACAACTAGAAAAGGCAATAAAAAAGTTATCACTAACTGACAGAAGTTACCATCAGTGATACCACCAATGATACCATCATTGATACTATCAATGGAATACTTGGAATGGATACTATCAATGGAATACTTGGAATGGATACTATCAATGGAATACTTGGAATGGATACTATCAATGGAATACTTGGAATGGATACTATCAATGGAATACTACATGGAATACAAATCCATCTTAACTCATGGGCATGAATACAGATGGACAATTGTATTGCTCTAAGTTTGTTGTTGGCTAGTCATTTTGGTGTCTAAGCCATTGCCAATATTTCTTGCTCTGCTTGGATCAGTAATGCAGGCAGGATAGAACAGGCTATGTATTGGCTTTAGGATAGAGCTACTTGGCTGTCAGGTTAATTCTTATGGACTATGGATTAGTTCTCTTGGCCTGAGTTGAGCAATTGGGGTTCTCTGTTCCAAAGATTTAATAAAGAGTATTAATTATTCTTGTTTTAGTCAGTGTTCATGGTGCTGGGTCATTGCATTCTTTCTGGAGCCTTAGGTGACCTTGTGCAGTCACTTTCCTGTCAGATGTTTGCCATGATATAACAACACAAAAGTCAAGAAGATCTCATGATGCAGTGGACTGTTGAGAAAACTGACATGGCCTGAGCAGTGAAGACCTGGGTCTTTAGCCATTCATGAATTGTGCAGTCTCTCTCAAGTTGTAAAAATGACCAAAGAGGCAGGGAGTGGGGGTGGTAGATGGGCGGTGAGACTGAATGGTCTACAGTCAATGGTCAGACCAAGTGTGATAATGGGACTCTGGTCCACAAACCGTGGTGGCATCCGTTCCAGTAAGCCAAACCACATCTCTGCAGCAATTGGTCCAGAATGGTCAGTGATTGCTGGCTTCCCTCTTTTCTTAACCCTGCCTCCAGCTTAGAACCAAGCAGAAAAGGCTGGGTACGTTCCTGAAACCAGTCACATAAGATGTCTTATTTCCAGTTAGTTTACCTCCAGCTTCCCTATGCCAACAACTCCAATCAGAATATATCTAAAGCCCCCCACCCCACCCCTGCACACATTTTTAAAAAAGCTATCAGGCTTTCCCACTCTCCTGCCTTCACTGAGTCTGTGAAATGCAATTCGTGGTAGCTGACTCCCTTGCACAGAAAGCTCCGAGTAAATGTCATCTGTTTGCTCTCCTTTAGGTGGTTTTTTGTTAATTCTACAGCCCTGAGCCATAACCCCTGTTACCTGAGTCGAATATTTTAAGTGTTACTTGAGGTTAGTAGTTATTAAAATGTTAGTGTACATCAGAATCACCTGGAAGGATTGTTAAGCCACAGATGGCTGGGCCTTTACCCCCAGAGTTTATAATTCAGTAGGTCTTGAGTCGGGCCAAGGATGAGCACTTTAGTTTTCAGATGATGCTAATGTTGCTGGTCAGCTGACAGCATTTTTGAGAAATGTCACCTTATACTGCCAATATGATTTAGTAACAACAGCAATAATACCTGAATTTATGCGGTGTTCTCGCTCACTGTGAGACAATTGTGTAAAATCTATGGACCCAAAGACATGTTTTAAAACATGACCTTCTTTGGAAACATACACCTTGACTTGGAGTTATGAGGTTATAAGAGGGAGAGAAATGAATTTGATCAGAGTCAGAGGGAAATGTCTCCACCTTGCCCATAATTATGATTTGTTTTGTCCTTCTAGGGTAATTAGCCATACTTCAGCAAAGGGAACTAGGAGGCTTTGTACTTACTCATCCATGATCTAAGGCTGAAAAGGCAACCTCCTTACCAAATTGAAAAGGTGAAAAGAAAATTATTGGGGTTAAGTTAGTTATGATCGCCTCTTACCAGAAGAAAGATGAATAGGTTAGCAATGGTATCTGGCCACTAATTGTTAACTCCCTTAGTAAATTCTATTGTCATTTGAGTGGAAATAGTGATGCAGAAAGCTGAGAGTAGAGCAAGGATGTAGATGCAGTTCTTGCCAAGGCAGTGAAGAAGACAAAATGACTCAAGGTGACATTAAGAATCGAAGGGTTGGCAGTGAGTCTCCCTTGGGAAGCTCATGGTCTTACTGCTGCATATAGATCTTGGCTGGCCTGTGGATGTCCCCCCACCCCCACCCCACGCACCAATATTCACCATTCTCTTATGCCAGCATTAGTTTTCCTCCTTGTTTTACCTTACTTATGTTCCTCACAACTTAAATACATCGGGTATCCTGATAACCAAATGATGCTCTTTGTTTTCAACTTTATTTTGCATTTTTGCTTGAATTGTCTGGAAAAACAAACATGATAAATCTCACCATAAATTGGACAGGTTCCTGTGTAATCTGCCTTTCTCAGTTAAGATTTACTCACAATAAAAAGAACGGTCAAGTACTTCCTTCTTTGTGCATTCTACACCAGAAGGCATTTATCGACAGTACACTGAGGAAACATTTTTTTATGGTAGCCAGTTTTGGTCTTTGCTTTTTAAAATTTGAAAAACGGAACCAAATTAAAAAAAAAAAGACCACGGTAATGATTAAGGGGTGAAAACAAATCTGAAGGGGAACTGTTTAAAGAATTGGATTGTTTAGCTGAGTAACAGAGCAGGTTCGAGGTTGCATTGAAGGGTCTACCTTGTGGTCAGTCATTACCACCTAATAATTTTTTATGAATGACATCTGGGAGAATGAAGAATGAAACCAATTACAATTTCTAATGGAACATTTGATCTAGTCAATGATTCTGAGGCACCAAATGCCTTCAGGAAGCTTTCTTCTCAGCTGGAACCTAATTTTACTGGAGCCATTTTACTCTGTATGATAATGCAGCTGTCCTTTGTGGCTTCTCTGAGGTCAAAAAGGCATCACTGTGTGCTGTTTAGGAGTAAGTTTCTTTCTAAATAAGATCTGACTGGGTCATTACCCAGAAGCAATAATTGGGCCATCGGGGACAAGATGAGCTCAAAATGAAAGAATTATTCACTGGCTAAAGATGATAAGCCACTAAGGCAAAAAAAAAAAAAAAAAAAAAAAAAAATCAGCTAAGACCACAGATTATGTCATCGGAATTAGGGCTTTCTCTTGCTTATTTATATGGGAGAAAGAACTGACCATACAAGGCTTGTTTAATAAATATTTTGAGGTGGCAGTTTTAACCAAAATTGATTATTGCTACCCCCTACCAAAAAAAGAGAGAAAATTATAAAATTCCAGTTACTGTAAGCCAGTCAACAGTTGAGGAAATACTATGTATATTTAGAGAAGAAACAATATTACTTATGAAAATACTACTTAAACATAGCTATGTGGGAATTGGGCTGCTTCCAATAAATTTTTAGCAAGCATTTCATATTTTTAAAATTAATAACTTGATTTAGCATATAAGACATTATTATGAACAATGTTTTTTACACATGTACTTGTAGTAAAAGAAATGCTTTGAAAATAGGCATTTTATATAAATGATACAGAAATATTTTCATCACCTTGGAACAAATATCTGATCTCATTTGCATTGTTTTTATTTTTTATTATAAATCTGAAAATAGGGATCAATGTGTTTTGTAGTTCAGTTGCTAAACTGCCAAAAATAAAATAATAACACTTCATCTTTAATTGCAACCCGCAAAGGGATTACTTGCTTTCTTTCTTGGTTTTCTTCAACATAAAAAGTACTTGTTATGAATAGAAAACAAAGAAAATAATAGCTCTGTGCTTACATATTTTCATATTTTATTTTTATTTGGAGAGTTTTATTAAAAGCATATTGTTGTATGTGGTATGTATCTAAGTTTCTATTAACAGACCTATATTACATATAGCACTAATGTGAACAGTATTTTCTCTGCTCAGTATTCGAAGGTATACATGCAAAGCACACCTTATTGACAAGTCCTAGTGGGTGTTATTCCTGCAAGATATGGTGAGAATATACCTTTAGATTTAGTGCCTTCATATTAAGGCAACATAATTGTGATTGTGGTCTTTAGTTTACTTTGAAAATTAGTTGTTTGCAATCTAGAGTAGTTGATTGTTTGCAATCTATAGCAACATTGTAGTTAAAGTTCACAAAAGACTATTTAAATCCATTATTTAAATGAGAAAGTGACTCAGTTGAGCCACTGTGAGAAAGTGGGCTTAGTTAAGGCTTGTGAGCACATGGTAGGATGATCAACTATCCCAGTTTGTCCAGGACTGAAAGGTTTCCCAGAACACGAGGCTTTCAGTGCTAAAACTAGGACCATCCCAGGGAAAACTGGGAAGAGTTGGTCACCCTAATACATGTCTTCTGATGGCTCTCCTTGAAGGAACATTCCCACCCTAAACTCCAACCAGAGACAACACTGAGCCACTCTACCATCTCACCTTAGGGCATCATTGCAATGGAAGCGAGGGAACAAGGAATGCAGATTTCTTGGGGAAAAGCACCAGAGTAGTAAGGAAAGGATGTTAGGTTGTACTGTAAGTGTGAAGGAAAGCCATTGGAAAGTATTAAGTGGGTGTGGCCTGATCTGACTTGTGATTTAATAGAATCCGTCTGCAGGTGGAGGTTTGACTGTAGTAAGGCAAAGGTGAAACAGGATGGCCATTTAAGGGTCTTTGCAGAAGTTCTGGAGTCATTATAGGGTGGATTTGGTAGAAAGGAGTTGAATTGCAATGTATTTTGAATATAGAACCAATAAGATTTATGCATGGATGGGATGCAAAGTGTGAGAAAAAGAGAAAAACCAAGGATTATTACAAAGTTTTTGCCCTGAACAATTGGGTAATTGGTGTTGCCTTTTACTTAGATAGCAAACGCTAAAAGAACTGATATAGGGGAAAATCAAGAGTTTGTTTTGGGTGAAAGTTTGATAGGTTTATTAGAAATTCAAATAAATATCAGGTAGGCTATTGGCTACAAAAGACTTGAGTTTAGGGGAAATACTTAGCTAGAGTTTAGAGAGGTAAATCTAATGGTTATTGATGTTTATATTGATGTTATTTGAAATAATGGGACTGACTGGGTTCATCTGAAAAGTGAAGGAAAAAGTTGAGGACTAAATCCAAGGAACTTCAACATTTAGAGTTTAGAAAGAGGTGAAAGAGTTGACACAGGAGTCTGGAAAGGAGAAGCCAGAAGGGAGACTAGGATAATTTAATGTCATGACATCAGGAGAAGACAGAGTTTCAAGAAGGAAGGAACAATTAAGGATATCAAATGTTAAAATTTCAAGTAAGACGAGGGTTAATGATTTTGATTGGATTTGGTAATATGTAGACTCTTACGAGGGTAGTTTCCATGCAGTTTTTGGGATAAAAGCATGACTGGAGTAGGTTTGAGAGAGCATGACGAGGGAGAATAAATGGACCCAGACAGTGTGGTCTGATGACGGAAGTTACCACTATGTAAATTTCATTGAATGTGGTAGCACTTAATGTTTTTAATAGCTGGGCTGTACTTAAGTATATTGCACACTTGTGAGTTCAAAATATTCTTCATAAAATCATGCCTAATTCTAATTTGTGCTTTTTCTTTAAAAAGCTAGTTTGTGGCTATTGTGGCTATATTGCCCTTATATGCAGGCTGTGGCCACCATTACAAAGCTATGATGAAATGACACACCCATGCCTCGTGCTGAGATAATCTAGGTAAAAAAAATCATAGGCTTTTCATAAAAAGCTTATACACTGTGAGATCCAAATCATTACTGTTAACAGATGATCAGTCTTGGCCCTCACACATCAATATGGAATGGAAAGTCAACTTCCACCCTTTTTTTCAAGTTGATGACATCTTGGCCTTAAATCATAGTCATAATAGTAGTGGATAGCAACAATGGTAGTTACGTTAGTACTTAATATTTTACTGTATTTCAGTTGCTTAATACAAGATCATAAATGAGTATGCTTTTTTTTTTTTCTTTTTCAGTGCTAGATTTCAGTGTTGAACAATTTCAGTATTAACTATTGAGCATGCACACTGCATAGTGCTAAGGTTTAGGTGTTAAGAGAAAAAAAAAATTAAGATCGATCCTGAGTTAGCTCTGACTATAGACTGGTTCAGATTCAAATACAGGCTAGAATAAAAAATTGGACAAAATTTTTACTTTGGATCACAACCAAATCTGCAGATAAGCAAAGCAAAGGGCAGATAGGAAGCCAAGGTTAGAAGTGAATGGATGCTGTTCCAGAATGCCTTCCTCGTTCTTCACAGAAGCTAGCCCAACTTCCATGTCCTCAGTAGCCAGCATGGAGTGAGGAATCTCAGGTCATGAGAACCCAGAGCTCTAGGCTTGCTGCTTTTTCTCATGTTATGCTGGGCAAGAATAATTCTTAGAGGGAAAACTTCAATTAACTTTTAGGAAAAAAGAAAATTTGGGAATTAGAGAGAGAGGTGGATGACGATCACTTGGTCTTATTTTCTGTCAAGACCTTATGTGCTAAAACCAGTAAACACCAATTACCAGGGAAGGGGGTGTCTTGTTCAAATGCAAATTCTGATTCAGTAAGTCTCCAAGATGAGGTGGGTGCTGCTGGTTAGGGCACAGACTTTTAGTAGTGAGGAGCTAAATGCTTAACATGGTGAATTAGAATAAGATGGAAAAGACAAGTTTAGGACAAATTGTGGAGGGTTCTGAAGATCAGATTGAAGAGTTAGATTTTTATTTTTATTTTTTTAATGTTTATTTATTTTTGGGAGAGAGTGTGTGAGTGGGAGAGAGGCAGAGAGAGAGGGAGGCACAGAATCTGAAGCAGGCTCCAGTCTCTGAGCCGTCAGCACAGAGCCCAATGCAGGGCTTGAACTCATGAACCTTGAGATCATCACCTGAGCCAAAGTCAGACACCTAATCGACTGAGCCACACAGTCACCCCAGAGAGATTTTTAAATGTAGAAGATGGGGCATCTATTGATGGATTTAGATCAACTGCCATGAAGTCATGATTTTAGAACTAGTCATAAATTAGACAACACAGAGATCAGACAGGATGGCATAGATTTCTGAGAAGTTGAAAACACTTGATGGGATTTGGAGGTATTTAAAATATGTTTGAGGCAAAGAAGATAGTCAATAAAAATCCCAAAGTTGTGAGACAAGATGAAGAGAAAGATACTTCCATTATAAAAATTGTTAAGCAAGGAATGTTGGTGGATGGTGAAAAATGAATACTTCCCCTTCTATCTAGAGATATGCTAATATCGTTAACAATATTGGCAGAAAATAAAGGAAAAACCAGCCTTTAACTGAGGGCTAATAAATATGTGCATACCAAAAGACGGTGACATGTTTGGGGGAAAAATTAAACTTTAAATTTTTGAAAGAGTATTATTATGAATTGCAGAGTGAAAGAATAAAGGAAATGAATGGAAATGAGAACTTATATCCCAAAATAGATATGAAACTTCTGGAGCAACATATAAACATTGCAGGGTAGAGAGCAAACAAGCTTCAGCTGAGGTATAATTCATAAAACATCAGCTGGAGTATGTCATTCAAGCTACTTACATAATTATAGTCCAACACTTCTGCTGTCTTTGTTACTTATGTCGCTCAGTTTATTACTGCAACTTAGAACCAGCACTTTAGGTGATTCATTAAGAGAGACAGAGACAGAGAGAGAGAGAGAGAGAGAGAGAGAGAGTGTGTGTGTGTGTGTGTGTGTGTGTGTGTGTGATGTATTTTTTTTTTAAATTAAAGATGCCCTACCCTCATTTAACTCTAAGAAGATTTTGATTATAAAGTGGCTGTAATAAGTGTTTTGATGACAAAGGCTTGAGCTCTTAGAATATTCTTTTTGTTCCTTGTACTGATCCTCTGGTAGTAGTGCTGTGGGAGAAACTTCTCATTGTGTGCCAGCGTCTATCTCTTTCTTTTTTCCATAGCACTGCATTTTTATTTACGGAAGTGTCCGGTTACAGACTAATTTTCCCAGCTTCCCTCATGGCTAGATACGGTCATTTTGGCCAATGTGATATGAGTAGAAGTGATTTATGAGACCCCTTTAAAGAGGAATCGGGTTGTGCCCTCCTACCGCAGTTTCCTCCTACATCTGCTTATTCAAACATGGACATGGTGGTAAAGCAGCGCAGACTAGGAAGAACATGAATGTGCGGTGAGAGAAGAGCATGAGGTGATGTGAGCCTGGTTTCCTACATCCATGAGTTGCCAATCACCCACACACTCACACCCTTTCAAGAAAGAGAAGCACATTTCAATATTGAGTATTTGGGGCTTTGTTACAGCAACCAAACCTGTGTTCTAATAAATACAAGGCACTTTGAGGAAGGTCAAAACCTAGTGTACCTCTAGACCTTCCTCACTAAACAGAGGCCCTCTTTGATATCAGTGGGGTGTTAAGTATTAGAGTAGCCTTCCACATTGACCTTTGTCCCTAATCTTTCTATACCTGTTCATCCAGCCCTTTCAGTTCTGGAAAGCTGAACATAGTTTTCTCCCCCAAGCCCACTATTGCACAAATATACACAATCCTATTCTTTGTAAATTCCTAATTGATTAACTAGCATAACATGGCCATTATCTCCTTGTTGTACAGTGCCCTTCCTTCCTGGTTTCAACTGGTGTCTTTTTTTTTTTTTTAAGTTTATCTATTTTGAGAGACAGAGACAGAGAGAGAGAGACAGAGAGAGTAGGGGAGGGGCAGAGAAAGAGAGGGGGAGAGAGAATCCCAAGCAGGCTCTGCACTATCAGCCCAATGCAGGGCTCCTACTCAAGAACTGTGAGATCAGGACCTGAGCCAAAATCCAGAGTCAGATGCTTAACCAGCTGAGCCACCCAAGAGCCCCTCAACTAGTTTTTTTTTTCCCCCAAAGATGTATAGTCCTCTTTAAACTGGGAAATGAAATATTTGCTCGAGTATGCTGTGGTTCCATATTCTCATTTCCTTTTCTGTCAGACTACTCAAATGATGAGACTTTGTACACTGTCTTCAAATAGTACCATATAAAAACTCTTCCATTCTAATTATGTTATTGAAACTACCTTTTTATTTTATTTAATTTATTTTTTTTTAATTTTAGTTCATCTCATTTTAATGTGTATTTAGTTTTGAGAGAGAGAGAGCACAAGCAGGGGAAGGCAGAGAGTAAGGGAGACACAGACTCCGAAGCAGGGTCCAGACTCTGAGTTCTCAGCACAGAGCCTGAGGTGGGGCTCAAACTCATCAACTGTGAGATCATGACCTGAGGTGAAGTCAGACACTTTACCAACTGAACCATCCAGATGCACTGAAACTGCCTTTTTATTTTATTTTATTTAAAAATTTTTTTAAAAAATCTTTATTTATTTTTGAGATTGAGACAGCGTGTGAGCAAGGGAGGAGCAAAGAGGGAAGGAGACATAGAATCCGAAGCAGGCTCCAGGCTCCGAGCTGTCAGCACAGAGCCCGACGCGGGGCTCAGACTCACAATCCTTGAGATCAGGACCTGAGCCGAAGTCAGATGCTTAACTGACTGAGCCACCCAGGCGCCCCTGAAACTGCCTTTTTAAAAGGTTATACTTTCTGCCCCCTGATTATTAAAATAATAAATTCTAATTTAAAAACCCTAGAAAATATAAAAGACAGAAACCTAATCCCTAATTTACCATCTAGGATACATTAACATATAATAAATATATATTATGGAATATTTTCTGAATATTAAGATATATACCAAATATGAACTAATTATATAATATTTATATTAGTTATACTTGGTATATATCCTAGTATTTGTATTTGGTATATATTATGTATATAACTATGATATTTGGTATAAATATTATCAGTATTAGGATGCATACCAAATGTTATATATAATATAAAATTTCATATTATGTATTAAAAATGATATTGGGTGTGCATCCTAGTACTTATAATTATATCTATTTTTATATTTCTTTTATGTAATGAAATCATACCACATATACCTGTTGTTTTATGCTCTTTTGGATGAATAATATAGTTTGGACCTCCTTCCTCACCAATAAGGAAGGAATACCTAGAGAATATTATATTAAAGAGATATGCATGAATTTATTTTTAGAATTACTCCTTTAAACATCTGTACTGTTATGGTTGTACATTTGAACTGTTTTCAGTTTCTGCCATCATAAATAGTGTTAAAATACTTTACATGCTTGCTTTCTCCTTTTTGTTCTCAACTGATGTTGGTTTCCTTTCCATGCAAGTATTTTCCTCTGTAGTCTCCCATATTCAAATCAAGCAGTATAAGATGCAAATCTGATCCTACTTCTCCATCAAACCTGCTCTTTTTTCCTTTTCTCATTGGTATCTGTCTACCAGAATTTGTATAGCCATTTCCCCATTCATTTTGGTACTTAATTGTATATGGTCTTCAATTAATCATAATTGTATGTGTGTTAATAGTGAGATCTATTAGGCAAGGAAGGCATAGGCTTCTATAACCCCTGATTGACTCAGCACCATTACTTCCAAAAAGCTGTATCTCTTGCTTGAGAAATTTCATTCCTCACTTATAGGTGGTGTGCGCGTGTGTGTGTGTGTGTGTGTGTGTGTGTGAGAGAGAGAGAGAGAGAGAGAGAGAGAGAGAGAGAGAGAGATGGAGACAGAGATGGGTGGGGAAGGGGTAGGGAGAGAGGTTAGAAGTTTTGTTCTGCTTTGTTTTATATCTAAGACTGTCACTGCACCCAATTCCCAGAATAAATTTGCCAAGGATCACTTCACTTTGGTCAGCTCAGTTGACATTTGACCAAGAGCATCATGTTTTGATGCAGTCATGGAACACCACATGTGAGGAAGGTGATGGGAGGACAAAAATTGAGCGGGGGCAGCAAGGAAAAGAACAGAGGTCTGGAAGCAAAAATGCGCTAGGAAGAGACAAATGGGCGGAGCAAAATTACTCAAAATGAAGTCTGTGTTTAGAGACTGAGAACTAGAGCTTTCTTTTTACATCACTCTGGTTAGCAGTCACAAATATAGAGGGTCTCGACTTGGGTTCTTATCCCACTAGGCCACATGCTAAAAGGCCACATGTTAATTCTATATCTTCATGGGCCTCAGTTTGTGAATTGGAGGTATTATTTACTGTCCCAACTATATCAGTATAGCTGAAATATCAAGTTATGTAACAAATGTGCTTCAAAAACTATACAAATATGTGCCAGATTGCATTTTCTGAACATGGGTATGTAGCATCTCCTATGCCTTGTGGCCTTGCTACTCTCCATCGAGAACCCTTTGCCCTTGTATCTGAGTGGGCTTGTGACTACTTCAACCAATACAGTATATGGCAGATGTGATGCTATGATAGTTCAAAGCTAGGCCATGAGAAGCAATGCAGATTCTGCCTTGTTTTCTGGAACACGCTCCTGAGATCCTTGAGCTACCATGTAGGAAGCCCAACTACCCTGAGGCTACTCTGTTTCGATGATGTGTTGACCCCATCAATAGTCCAGGTGTAGATGCTGAGTGAAGATGCTTCCAAATGATTGCAACCCCTGCCCTGCCCCCAGTCTTCTCAGCTGAGTCCCCAGACATCATGAAGCAGAGACAAGGCATGTTCACTGCACCCTGTACAAATTCGTGACCCATAGAATCTTTGACCACAACGAGATACTTGCTTATGATCTAAAGTTTGGGATGGTTTGTTATACAGCAAATAAAACCAGAACAAAATCTAACAGACGACAGTCATTATTATCATGATCACTTGGTGTAGGAAAACATGCTAGTATCATGTGGTTTAATCTCTGATGAAAAGCAAAGGTGGATGAGTTCAAAGCTACAGTTAGGAAGGAACAGAGATTATCATCAGTGTTGCCTCAAAACTGTTGTTTTTGGACAAAGAATGTCTGTGGATGCTTAGTCTATAACAAATTAGAGACTTTTCCCTGGCATCAGCTGGGACTAAGAGACTCACCAAGATACTCTGGCCTTGGTCTTTCACAATGAACCTCATAGAGGTGCAGGCTGCCCCAATCCCCAAGTGCTCTCCTTGTGTCTCTGCCAGACCGAACATCCTGAGCCAGCTCACACAAACTGTCTCCCTGATCCAGAGCAGCTGTCTAATTACAATTTTGTTATTATTAATTACAGAGCAGAAAATCATTTGTAATTAGCTCAGCCTAAATCATAGTTTAAACAGCCAAAAATTACATTACAAACTAAAGTGTAATTAAAGCACTACACTAAAGTGTTTATTTAAACCCAGTTTAGTTACTGCAAATTTTTCAATCAGCTTCTCAGGCTCATACATAGATTTAATTAGTCTCCAGTACTGACAGTTTAGTGCGTTTATTCATTAAGCATCAATATTGCTGAACAAATGTAAATAAAATATAGACAGAGATGCTTTAAAGGGGCAGTCACGAAACATCTGGGCGAGATAATGAGGCTGGGAAAGATGTGAATGTTAATCAGGAGCAGCACTGAGCAAGTTTATAGAGCGGGCTTGCACTGCAGTTTGACTGGAATAGTGTGGGGTGGGGTGGAAGTCAATTCAATTTAGTTCTTGCCATTGCTCTGGAGTAGATGTCAGGTGCCACTCAGTGGAATCTGGATGAGATAAAAGAGACCATCCCACTCTACCAACCTCTGGGGCTCTGTGCATCTTCTTAAGAAACAGAAGAGCTTACAAAGGGATTCTCAGGATGAAGTAGCTTCTTTCTTAAAGGGTGTAGAGAAAGTGGTCTCTGTGATAATAGGTATCATGCGCATTCCAAGGAGTAAATTTTCTATTCAGGGACTATTGTTTGGAAAACCACTCTTTGCCACACATGCAAAAATGCCTACACACACTTCTAAATGAGTTCCAGATTCTTGGAAGTACTCTTCAGGGGCAATCTCCATATTCGTTGATAGGGCTGCTGTTTCTCAACACATTCTTGGTAATTCTTTGAAGTGCCTTCAGAATCACCTTCATCATTGTTGGTTGGACCTCCATAGCCTCCGAACACCCCCTGCCCCTGTTTTCCAGTCTTATCCCCCCATCATCATTTTCTTTTCTTTTTCATCCTACTACCAGAATTATTTCTCTAGAATGGAAGCCCTTTTGTGGCATTCCTCCACCTACCACCTTAGGGGTTGCCGGTTGTCTCACCAAGGTTCAGGAGCTGAAACTTCTCACACGAGGCTCTCTGTGGACTGGCCAGCCTGCTTCTCTGTCATTGTTTCGGCATTCTGTCCTGTGGCCTAATTCTTTAGGATTCCCTCAAGTCACCAGACTACTTTTGGCCTGCATGCCTTTTACACACGTGGTATGCCAGTCTGTGAGCTGACTTTCTTGCCTTGGCTTGGCCAAGTCCTGTGCATCATTCAAAATTCATCCCTGGCAGTGTCTTGTTGGGAAGGCCTTCCTGATATTCTTGTTCTGTTCTTCACTGTAAGTAAGTACCAACCCCCCTGCCCCCCCCCACCAGCACACATACCCTATTTCCATGCTATTATTGCTTTTATATCACTAACACCATATATAATAATCATCTAGGCCTGCTGAGACCAATAAAATATGACCTCTTTGGATTAAAGGAGGTGACAATACATAATGACTTTAGGAAGTCATTATTCACTTCACTGTCCCCAACAGCATCCATGGTGCTTTTCACACCCCAGGTGCCATGTAAGTATATGATGCGTGAAACATGGCGCTATTATTTTGGGTGTTATTGGTGGTCCCCAACCTTTACTTTTTTGAAGATAGATTATAGTCTTGGAAATAGTCATGAATTATTTGAAGACAAGATTAATAAATGACAGTGGTCGTAAAATGGTGTCCAATGATTTTTGGTAAAGCAAAGCCATACATGGGTAAAAGTAACCGTGTTTCACAGAATAAAATAGATGTGGATTAATTATTTCTGAAAAATCTCTCAAGTATAATAACATCATTGGCAAAAGGATAATGCAAATTTGGTTGTTTTTTTAAATACTTACAAAATGATTTTTATAATTGCCCCGTTGCATTTTTGTCATAGGTAAATATTACTATTTTTGCTGGATGGAAATATTTGGACAACTTTTGCTTTATAAGTAAGTAGCAACAATGGTCAGGAACACCCTCAAGAATCATATATTCTTCAGTGAATGCAAGTTTTTCCCTTACCTGCTATGGGACGTTGGGCACTTAACCACTGTATGACTCAGTTTCCTTATTTATAAAATGGGCATTACAATAATACCTGCCTGATAGGCTGTGGTGAGAATTAAAGTGGTTAATGCATGTAAATGTTTTTGGATAATGCCTCGGATATAGTGGTGCTACGTTATAGTTTATAAGTTTTACTTTTATATTAGTAATATTATTTGCTTTCCTGAAATATCAAGTTTTATGTAGAAACTTGGTATAACTTAAGTAAGTCACTGGTACTTGGAAAGGGGGCAGTTTCATTGCAACCGAGTTAAAATAGTGGATCTTAACTTAGATGTTGATGTTTGTCTAATTATTTTGATTCTCATTTGTATTGATGGATTTGACTTTTTAGATGAGAATCAGATGATACATCCAAAGTATACCTGACAGTTCCTACTGGAATATGTACATATTTATCTTCAGAATTTAAGAATGAATGAGGAGAGACATGCAAAACCATTTAAAACTAGTGAAAGGATCTAGATTTGAGTTGCAAATTGTCAGGTTATATCTCTTTAAAAATAAACCAGGGTCACCTGGGTGGCTCAGTCAGTTAAGCATCTGACTCTTGATTTCTGCTCAGGTCACGTTCTCATGGTTCATGGGATCATGCTTTGCATTGTGCTCTGCATGACAGGCTGAGCCTGCTTGGGATTCTGTCTCTCTCTCACTCTCAAAATAAATAAATAAACTTAAAGAAAATAAACAGTCTACAAAAGCATTGAAATCCTTAGTATGTACTTATGAGGCAGTCAGATTTTGAGGACTTACTTAAATACATTTGACAGGAAACGAAAGAACTGACCTTGTCTCCAGCCTTTCATGTTTTTCTTTGTTACCACTGAATATCTATTTACAAAACAGCTTCTAGTACCATGTAGTGATCTAGTTCTGGGAAATAATTTGTTCTGCTGAAGTTAAGGCAGATACTCCTAATGAATTTAAATAACACTATAGAATTGCTCTTTTCAGAATAAATCTTTGGCATTATCCCCCTGGTTCAGATTACGAATGTCATCACAAACAATTTAGTGAGACTTGTCACTCTATTTGTCGTAAGAGTTATCTGTTTATGACACAACTCAAGATTCTTCTTATGAGAATCAATGGGAGATATTTCTGTGTTTTCTTGTTTGTTCAGAACTGGTTTTGATTCCTTCTTTGTACAGAGAAGACTCTGTACAGACTTTGTACAGAGAAGACTCTAGAAAATCCAGAGTCAAATGCATGATCATCTTCTGGCAAACAAATGACATTTGCAACATGCAATTTGTATATTTATTACTTTTCTCTTACTCTCATTGTCCCTTTTAATGCTTCATTCACCTATTTCAATATATTGTTCTTGAAAAATATATATTATTAACTATGATATTATGTATTTATGAATTCACCTTTATGTGTTTTAGAAGAAGGACAAGAATAAATGAAAAAGATGGAGGAAGGAAAATGGGAGAAAGAAAGGAAGGGAGGAAGAAAAAAGAAAAGACAAGGAAAGGGAAGAACAAAGAAGAAAGGGGAAGGAAGGAGTCTAGAATGGAAGGAAGGAAGGAAGGAAGGAAGGAAGGAAGGAAGGAAGGAAGGAAGGAAGGAAGGAAGAAAAGGAAAGGAAAGGAAAGATGGAAGAGGAAAAGTTTTGAAACTCCTTTCGGTTGGTCCAAATATAGAGTAACCATATGGTGAGATTTCTTATATGGTATTATATTTATGTCTCTTATATGGCCAAGTGAGTACATTATATTCCTTGTAGAGTGGGACACTATTAACAATGACTAATACCTATATCTCCACACATGTGAGCTCCTTCACCAGTTCTCACTTTTGGAAATGTTTGCAGAACATTCTGTATTAGAAGGAGTCATTCACTTGGGTGATAGGATGTATATATGAAACATGTTGAGAACCCCAAAGCTGTATAGATGCCAATAACTCAGGCTAACACTTCTGTCATGAAAATAAGGCTATCTGATGTGTGCTATTCTTTGCCCAGAATAGTGTTCATTTAAAAGCAAAATCTCTTTAACTTATAGAAGACAACTTATGGTTGCCCAAAACATGGGGATATCATGCAAAATCACTGGATTTATTATTTAAATTCCTCCTCCTTTTTGGTTTTCCCTTCCTTTTATTTTATTTGAAGTAAATTCATAGTTTATTAGAAAAGCCTGCCACAGCTTGCTTCAAATTGCTTGCTTCTACCAAAGTTCTTCACACCCTGACAGCAAATTGTTTGAAGTTTTCAAGATTACAAAAAAGTTGATCTTCAAGAAAAGATTTTTTCTTTTGAATATTCTTTTGCATTTTTATTTATCTTGTACATTTAACATAGAGAATAAAAATGTACTGGATGCATATGATATGGTTATAATGTGAGTTGAGAATACAAAATTCCAAGTCAGTAAGTGGTCTGGAATTTCATCCTAGGAATTGGGTAAGGAGGTAGGTTTATACATTAAAGGCCCTTGCCTCCAATAATATATCTCCTTTCTTCCCCTAAAATTCTTCAGAGGACAAAACTCATTATGCTATAATTGGATATAAAGTTTATTATACAAACATCTTGGGGGGGTGGAATATGGTTTTCCCAAATTCATGCTAATATAAACCAGATAAATATCTCCCAGCTCCAGGATCACCATTTCTCCACTCTGGTCTGTATATTATGGGCTGGCCCACGCTAACCAGATTTCCCAGCCTCTGTGGTCCACTGGCTTCCATCTGAGATCAGCTAATGTGGGACAGAGAGTAGGGAGGTTAGAGGAAGGGAGGAGCTAGGGTATTATACCTCCCTCACTCTGCTCAAGGTGGCTGTCACCTCCTCTGTGGTCACAGCTCCCAGTGGGTAACTCTTGTTATGGTTCTAGGACCCACCAAGCAGCCTCAACTCATCTGCTCAGGTAACCACATCTCCATTTGTCTCTTCATCCCTAAGGGGTGATGAGGGGTTTCTTCTGTAGTGGTTCTGACACTTACCTACCATAAGGCCTTCCAGGCCTTCCAGCTTTTTGGGAACTGGTCCCCAGTGCTATAGGCTCTCTACACAAATTCTTGTTGTGAGGTGCTATCTTCCTGAGTGGATTTTTATTGATGTTGTATCTTCATTATTCTCTTTCTCTTGGTTACCCCAAACAAACTTTTCTTAGTGATTACTTATTTAGCAAGATGACTTTCATGTTATAAGGAAGAGCAAAATAATTCATTAACTTTTCCAGTTGAATGTCTGAAAGTTTGCTTAATGTCATCAGACAGTGTGAAATACAACATCCCAGGCCCACAGGATGATCAACAAAGGGGGAAGGTGTTTCTGGGCTTGCTGCTTATGGTGCTGGAAAATCAATCTCCTGTGAGAAAGAGCTCCCAGCAATATAGATTGTTTGAACTACTTACCATTATGTCAAATTCACTTTAGCATCTGCAAACAGACATACTGTATGAATACTTTAGAAGCACTGTTTTTTCGGTTTGCACTTAAAGGCCTAAAGTTACATAGATTTTCATAATCAAGAGAGCTTAATTCAATAACAAGTCCTTCACTTAACCCTTAAATACTTAATGTCTTGGGTCAATTTGTGTCTCATTAATGGAAAAAAATAATTCATACATAATTTGTTCCTTCAAGACATAACTAAGTATTTAGAAGGAAACTTTAGTTTTGAATGTTGGTGTCTACCCATTCTCAGCTCCCTGAAGAGTTATTCCATTTCTTTTCCACTTTGAGCAATGGTGATATCACAGCCAATGAAATTCAGTCAATGAAATTCCCAGAGTAAAAACCATTTCCATGAGACTTCAGCCAAGTGTACCAGCTGCTGCAATCCCAGGACAAATTAGGTACAAACCACGTGTAAGTTTCTTCAGGTGAATAGTCAAGGGTTTGGCTAGATGTTCTGTGCATATAGATGAGTAGTGAGGAGATGGCAGGATGGGGGGATACAGGCATATTCCAGTTGGTGAGGTACCAACCAAGAGGGCAGAGGGGAAAGATGTTTGGGCTTCTTTCCTGGCAATGCACCTGTTACTCCTCAGAATATTTCACCATGGCCGTGGACTTCCTGCCATTTTCCAGGTCATACTTTTGTACCCAGAGCATCGTGCATTTAGTCATTCACTCATTCAGTGCTCCCCCTCCTGGCTCCTTGCCCCACATCTTCCTGCTAATAACCTGGAAAGAGGGGCTTAAACTCGTCATGTTCACACACAGTTCTCTTATAAGAGAAACAGTCTTCCTTAAACACATTATTATATTTTGTAAAATCTTGCCTGACCACCCTAAATTGCATGATATAGTTATAAGTTTGTTATGGCTCTGTGTTCATGGCTGGTTTTCAAGCATGATGGAGCTTGAAATAATTAGTAGTATTAAGAAACAATAAAAATAAAATATGATGGTTGGGGTGCCTGACTGGTTCAGTTCGTAGAGCATGTGACTCTTGATCTCAAGATTGTGAATTCAAGCCTCACGTTGGGCATGGGGCCTAATTAAAAAGAATGTGGTGGTGGTTTTGGTAGGGGGAGGTGTGTTATGGAAGGACTTCAGGTGGTTTAATGTAATGTAGAAAACAGAGAAAACATGCTTGAGTAAGTGACGTTCATAATGAGATCTGAAGGATGAGTGGAAGTTATCTAGAAAATGTGTTATCTAAAAAATGCACATTGGGGCTAGGGGATGGAAGGGTGGCAGTTCCTGTAAGAAGGAGCAGCATGTACTAAGATGTGTCAGAAAGCACAGTGGTGAAAGACCTGTAGGGCTCAGAAAGACTGGAATGTACCCTGGGAACGGTGGATCCCTGCCAGGTAAGGCTGAAGAGTAAGCAGCGGCAGGACTCTTGGATGGGTTTGTAAAATATCCTAAAGATAAAGAGGCAGCTTCTCAGCAAAAGTGGTTATTCTTAGATCTTTCTTCTAAGTGAAAAAACAGTCTTTTGAGGTGCTTTAAGAGTGAGGAGATAAGAAAGATGTGTATTACTGCAATAGGTAAGATAATCGGCAATACGGCTGAATTTTGGTAATCCAGATGGAGGAAATGGCAATGGTCAGGGCTGAATTCTGGTAATCAAGATGGAGGAACTGGATAGATTCAGAAGGTATTGAACAGCTAGGGCCATTTGCGGTTTATCATACATTGTGCAGTTTGGATACTTAGTTTGTATTCATATTCATATACATAACAATACATACATACACATGTATATGTTTACATATATATAATTTTATACATCTGTGTATCTATCAGTCATATATTCTCAAATTCTCATATATTCAAAATGAGGATCTGTTGGTCATCAATAGGGCAAAATGCTTGAATTTATACCTATTATAGAAAATTCTGGAATTTTGATATTTATACTGTTCTTCCCAATTGTATTATAAGCCCTTAAAGGTTATATTATGGTGTCTCTCACAGTACCAGCACAGAGTTTAGCATATATTAGGTGCTCAGTAATGTTGCTTGGTGAACTCAAATGTGCCTGTGTGAAATTCAGCAACTAAGCAATCTAACCAATGTTAACACAAGTTCTGACCTACTCCTACATGAAGGGTTGTTGGATTGTTTGCTACTGATATGCTAGATAGAATGTATTTAGTAGGAAGTGATAAACAGTGTGGTGTTTCTGGAATATTTAAAGTCTGATGACCCCTTGACCAGAACTGAATGCATCGTACTTTCAGTTCATAAACACATTCGCCCTGAGGTTGTTTGAGAGGCAAAGGGCTTTCATTTAATATGAAGCTGATATTACTGATTTTTTTCTTCCACACATAGTGGGGGTGTGATAACCAAGACCTTATATTTATTAGCCCGACTAATCATTAGTAGTGGTTGAACTTCAGAGAACTTCGGGACTTTGGTTGAGTTTCAAGTACTCAAGTCTGGATGCTCATCAGAGTGTACACGCACTAGAGAAAGCCCTAAAGATCTCTCTCATTCCTGAACTGTTTTCTTGGTGATTTTTGTTTTCCTTTCTTCCAGCCTTTCTGTTCAAGTATAGTCCCATAAGTAGCTCATATATAAATTCTGTTTCTATATAGTTTTTTGGTTCCATTGTGAATTTTCAGCCCAGTTAGTTCTAGAGAGCTCTTAAGCAGAAAGACTTATTTTTTTCTTATAAAGGGAAGATAAAAAAAAATATTTCAAATAGTTTTTGTACAGCATGGTGTATTAGAAAGAACATGGACTTGTGAGCAAATAACCCAATTTGAAGAAAATTTTAGCCACTTATGGTGTGAAGTGGAACATATGACTTACCTTTTTAGCTTTTGTTCCCTTATTTACTGAATAGGGATATACATAATCTAAGTCACAGAATCTTAATATTAAATATAAAACACAAGTAAAGAGGGTTTTTTTAAAATAGCCTGGCATATAGGAGATAGGGTTTAAAAAAAAAAAGCTAAAACTACTGTTGTGTTTTTTTTTCCTTGTCAACTTCTCTGTTAGAGATTGAACTGAGATTATCTAATGCTTCTTAGCTACCACTCTCCAATTTCCATATAAACTACAGTCATCTAAGAGCCATGTCCATGATGAATTGATTTTGTATTTCCCATAGCATTTATCACAGTCCTGACCTAGTACATACTCACTCAGGAAACTTTTTTGAATAAATTCATAAAATAAACTTATTCAGGAGGTTGTGAAATTTTCTGTCACTGAGAATGGTATGACACACAAACATTTTGAGAGAAGGAGCAAGCTTCATTCACTGTTACATTCCTAGTTCTTGTATCACAGTAAGGATTCAATAAATATTTGTCATTGAATGAGTAAATAAGTGAATGAATGAAAATATTCCAACCTATAATGATTTTGTAAAGAATACCCCAAGTAGAGAGAAAATCTACCACTTTGCAAAACTGGATAATAGGCCACCCAAGGTAGCCTGCCAAAAAAAAAAAGGAAGAAAAATTACAGAGAAGATGGATTTAGTTTGAGAAAACCCCTTATAAGAATATTAATATTGTTTTACATAAGTTCTAGGACTCAAGGACCGGTTTTTGAGTTAGGATGGAAAACCGTACATTGGGTGTTTCTGTTGAAGGTGTAAGTTAACTGGTCTATAGTGTGTCATAATTTTGGAGAAGATAACGTTTATCTCTATACCTCTTACCTGTTTTATTCATATCGTTTTTTTCTTCTCACTTTTTATAGACTATTGTTTAAAGACAGTTGACTAAGAGAAAAATCAACATTGAGAATTTAGGAAGACAAAGGTGTTGGCATAAAAATTTGTCTGGTAATGAGTAAAACCAATGAAAGTAGAATGAAAACTAAACATTGAAAAAAACCCCTAAACATTGTAAATATGGTTTTAATTTCAAAATTTGTCTGAAGAGAACACATATGTATGGAAAAATAATTTTAAATTATGATTTGATTCTAACTCTGTATTTTATTTATTTTAATACAGATCATGAAATGGAAAAGTTTATAGACAAAAGTAAAAATTGGCCCATTCCTCATTTTTTATAGGGAATACTCATTTTTTATTTTGTTAATTAGTTTCATATAGGATAAGATTATATTTTGAAAACCTTAAAAGTAACTACAAAATATATTATGATTTATAACTTTGAAATCACTAAAGACAAATGGAGGCAGAATATATTAAAAGAGAGGAGAGGGGAGGGGAGAGGTAGGATGGGGTGGCAGGGGGTGAGGTAGGGTAGAGTAGGGTAGGGTACCTGGCTGGCCCAGTCAGTAGAGCATGTGACTTTTGATCTTAAGGTTGTGAGTTCAAGCCCCACGTTGGGTATAGAGAATCCTTAAAAAAGAAATAAATAAAATAAATTAAATAAATAAATAAATAAATAAATAAATAGGAAAATGTGATAATGTATTTTAAAGGAAAGTTTTTAAAAATGTTTTACAAAAATAATTATAAAATGAGGTTCCTGGGTGGCTCAGTTGATTAAATGTTTGACTCTTGATTTCAGCTCAGGTCAAGATCTCATGGTTTATGAGTTTGAGCCCTGCATTGGGCTCCATGCTGGCTATGGAGACTGTGCTTTGGATTCTCTCTCTCCCTCTCTCTCTCTGCCTCTCCCCTGCTGACTTTCTCTCTAAAAATAAATAAACTTAAAAAATAATAGTTTAAAAGCAAAAAATATACAAAGAGTATTTGATATCCTACAAATACAAAGAGTAATTGATTCTAGCATAATAGTGTAGGAGATTTCACTGGAGTTAAAAAATTGAATGTTTTTATATCTACACACACACACATACAGTTACATAGCAAGACTACATGTTGTTTTCAAGATTCTATAAACATCTCAAAAGTAATCATGTACCAGGCCACCAAGACACGTACAGATCTTTAAAAAATTTTTTAATTAGAAATAACAAGAATTTTAAAATAATAAAACACCGAAAGTGAATCTTTTAGAATAAAACAAACATAAGGTTGAATAACTATTGGGCAAAAGGAAATCAAATTTTGCAATATGGATTTTTTAGAAAAGTTATTAAAATTTAAAGTCTACACATCAAAATTTGAAATGTGACTAAATTGGTAAAGAGAGAGCAATGCATAGCTTTAAGTATTTATGTTATTTGAAAATAAACACTATAGAAGTGATTACAATAGTTCAAGAAGTTATAAAAAACATAGTAAACTTAAGAGAATCTGATAAAAGTAGAAATCATTGAATTAGAATACAAAGTTGATTTGATACATAATATTTTGCTGAGAAAACATTAAAATGAAAAGCTCCTCCTAGAAAATCTGATTATGTGGATATGACAAATAAAAAGAAAATGAAAAAAAATCTAATAATACAGTGTTTTCATCCATTCACATCCCTAAAACACATTGGCGAACACATCTGGTTAGTAATTCAGCTGGCACATAAACTGTCAGAGACACAGTCTTAAATATTGTTGCCTGACCTCAGGAAGAAGGATGAGGAGAAGAAGGAGAAGAAAAAGGAGAAGGAGGAAAAGAAGGAAGAGGAGGGGGAGGGGGAGGAGAGGGAAGGGGAGAGAGGGAGAGACAGGGAAAGGGAGAAGGAGAAGGAGAGGGAGGGGAAGAGGGAGGGGGAGAAGGAGGAGAGGAAGGGCGAGAAGGGATGGGAAGGTGGGAGAAGGAAGAGGTAAAGAGAGGGAGAAGGAGAAGAAGGAGAAGAAAATATTAAATTATCTCAAAATTTCAAACCAGTTTCTGTAGGAAACTAAGAATAGGAAACTAAAGCATAGTCTTATGTTGCTTAAGATGTCACAGTCAGGAAATGGTAGAAAGACGGTTCAGATTTAGGTTTGCTTGATACTAACACTTTCGTGTCCTATGAACTGGCACAGAACACTTTTCACATAGTTCTAGGTCTCCCATTTAGTTAACACAAAGGCATCTGTAGCAGTATCAGCCTGCATGGTTATGTAGGATTTTCTCTAGCAGTTTTCTACAAATGAGACAGGAACGAGATCACAAGGTACAGGAGAAATCTTGTACTAAGGAGAAATCTAAAAAGGAGAATCTAGTTGGAAGTTGCAACAATAACAACAACAAAAAAGGAATGTGTGGGGATCAGTTTCTCTCCTACTAAACTTCATTGACTAAAGGAAGGGCAAATTTGCTTACTTCCCAAGGTTCAAATATGGGTACTGAAGAAGCAAGCAGGTCTGGGTTCATAGTAAAAGGAATTCCACTCAAGAAGGGCTCCTTGAGGTGGAGATAAGACCCGAATGAGGGAGGCTAGTTGGAAAACTGGGGGCTGTTGGGGTCTTAAGTGGCAGCTAGATACAAAGTCTTGTCCTTGTGAAATAGCTTCAGCCAAAATCCCAGCAAAGGATCCCTAAGGAGCCCACTTAAAGTGCCCCAGGAGAGAAGGAATTAGCTTTTTACACCTCCCAGCAGATGGTGCCCCAACAAAGGACACTAAACCCAGATCATTATTGTTTTGATCCAGTTTATCTTGTCTGCTCTTTTCTCTCTTTCTTTTTCCACCCTAGCCATCAAGGAGCCAAAGCAGGAGCTAGGGAGTAGAAGAGGAGGTGGAGAGAGGAAGAGGAAAGAGGTCGACCATATCTACTATTCTACTGTGGGTTTCAGTTTAGGGTAGTTGAGACCCACAAAAAGGAAGAAGCTTTAAGTTGGGTAAAAGTCTAGAGTTCTGATGTTATACAGGTACAATATGCTAATTACTGAAACAAGATAAGTTTTAGGACTAAAAGATTTTTAAAACGTGCTTCTGGCCTCAGATTTAACTAAGGGGTGGTGAAGAATGAACTCCTAGAACAGGATTGAAAGGGCAAAAAAAGAAACAGTGGGTACAAACTTAGGTGTAAAAGGCATAAAAGATTATAAACTTAGATATAAAAGGTATAAAAAACAACAGGTACCAAATAGGTATAAAAGAAATAAGCTATGGATATGTAATATAAAACATAGGAACTATAGTTGTTAATACTGTAGTGTATATTTGAAGGTTGCTAGAGGAGTAAATCTTAAAAGTCTTCAAAACAAGAAAAAAATACATATTTAACTATGTATGATGACAGATATCAAGTAGACTTATTCTGGTAATCATTTTGCAGTATATAAAAATTCTTTTTTATGATTTAAAAATTTTTAAAGTAATCTGTATCCCCAAGGTGGTGCTCAAACCCACAACCCTGAGACAAGAATTGCACACTCTTATCAATTGAGCCCACCAGGTGCCCCAAACGCTGAATCATTATGTTATAGTCCTGAAACAAATATACTGTTATATGTCATTTATACCTTAAAAAAAAAACCAATAAGGTTGGTTTTGACTTTAATGCTACCAAATATAACTCATTTAAAAAAGATTTTGTAAATACTCCCTGAATACCTATCATGTGCCAGGCACTGGGGTTTCAGAGATCAACAGAACAGGCAAGGTGCCTGCACTCATGACAATTATATTGTACTAAGGCAATTAGATGGTAGACAAGTAAACAATGAAGATATCAGAAAGCATGAATTTTATGTATAGAATAAAATCGGAATGATGTAATACAGAGTTTATTAGGGGAATAGTTAAGATAGGGTAGTCAGTAGCAGCTCCTCTGAGGAGTTATTTAAGCTGAAGGCAGAATGGCAACTGGGATCCTGACTGCAAGTGATGGGGAAAATTCATCACAAGCAGAGAAAATACTTAGGAAAAGGCGTAAGATGGACATAAGCTGGGTGCAGGCCAGAAACAGAAAGGCCAGGGTGGGCTTGAGCACCCTGCCCTAGGGAGGTAATAGGTTGAGACAAGATTAGAGATAATGGGAGGGGCAAGAAACCAGAGACCTCTATAAGGTAGAGATATGGGCTTAATTTTATCCTAAATGATAGAAAGACAAGGGAGGGTAAGGAACAGGGAATGATGTGATCTGCTTTACATTTTGCAGAGCTCTCTGGGTGCTCTATACAAAATGGACAGTCTATTGCTGAATTTCTGGGAATTTTGAAAGCCCTTTGTTTAACATGGTCATTCTTAAAATTGGCCATGGCAGATATATTTATACCATGGAAATTGGCAAATGCTACAAGTCAGGGTTTTTCTCCCTCTATTAAACATTTACCAGCACACTGCTGAAAACATGATAGGCAAGCAAAATAAGCTGCGAGACCGGGAAAGACACCCCATATTCATGGATAAGAAAAATGACTATTGTTGGAGTACCTGGGTGGCACAGTGGGTTGGGCATCTGATTTTTGATTTTGGCTCAGGTCATGATCACAGGGTCATGGAATCAAGCCCTCGGTTGGGTTCTGCGCTGAGTTTGGAGCCTGCTTAAGGTTCTATCTCTCTTTCCCTCTACCCCTCTCCCCTGCTTGTACTACCTCTCTCTGAAATTAAAAAAAAAAAAAAAAAAAGACTATTGTTAAAATATCCATAATACACAAAGCCATTTTTAGATTCAGGGAAATCCCTGTCAAAATTTCAATGGCATTTTTTTTCATAGAAATAGAAAAAAAAATCCTAAAATTAGTATCAAACTAGAGAAGACCCCAAATAACCAAAGCAATCCTGAAGAAGAACAAAACTGTCAGCATTACACTTCCCAATTTCAAATTATATTACAAAGCTATATTAATCATGTATTAGTCCACTATGGTTCTGGCATGGAAACACACAAAAACAAATGGAGCACGACTGAAAACCCAGAAAGGAACTGTGACATAGTCAACTAATATTCGGCAAGGAAGCCAAAAATACTCAGTGGGAAAGGATAATCTTCAATAAATGGTGCTTGGAAAACTAGATAATCACATGCAGAAGAGTGCTATTGGACTAAAAAAATTAATTTATACCACTCAAAAAGTTAACTCAAAATGGATTAAAGACTTAAACATAAAACCTGAAACCATAACACTAGAAACAAAACAAGAGAAAGTTTCTTGACACTGATCCTGGCAATGGTTTTTATAGATGTGACACCATAAACACACAGGCAATAAAAGCAAAAATAAATATGTGGTACGACATCCAACTAAGAAGTTTCTGCTCAGGAAAATAAGTAATCAACAAAATGAAAAGACAACATAAATGGGAGAAAATTTTGCAAACCATATCTGGTAGAGGTTAATTTCCAAAATATAGAAGGAACTCCTACAACTTAATAGCAGAAAATAAGGAGTTCAATTAAAAAATATGCAGAGGACATGAGTAGAAGTTTTTCTAAAGAAGATATATAAATGGCCAGCAGGTACATGAAAATGTACTTAATATCACTAATCATAGAAATGCAAATCAAAACTACAATGAGAAATCACATCACGCCTGTTAGGATGGCTACAATAAAAAGACAAGAGATAACAAATGTTGGCAAGGATGTGGAGAAAAGGGAACACTTGTGCACTGTTGATGGGAATGTAAATTGGCACAACCACTATGGAAAATGTTATGGAGGTTCCTCAAAAAATTAAAAATGGAACTAACAGCAATCTCATATCTAGGTATATATCCAAAGGAATGAAGTCAGGAACTTGAAGAGATATCTGTACTCTCATGTTCATTGCATCATTAATCACAGTAGCCAAGATAATGAAACAACTTAAGGGTCTGTCTATGGATGAATAGATAAAGAAGATATGGTATGGATGCATACACACCCACACCGCGCCCCCCCCCACACACAAACACACACACACACATATACACAATGGAATAATATTTAGCCATGAGAAAGGAAATCCTGCCATCATACGTGACATCATGGATGGACCTTGAGGATATTATGCTAAGTAACAGAGAAAGAAAAATACTGTTTAAATGTGGAATCTAAAAGGCCAGACTCAGAGAGTAGAATGGTGGTTGCAAGGGGCAGAGGTTGATGAGATAGGGGAAATGGGCAGATTTTGTTCAAAGGGTATAGTTGTAAGATAAATAAGTTCTAGGGATTTAATATAGAGCATGATTACTAGAGTTAATACCATATTGTATACTCGAAATTTGCAAAGGGAGTAAATCTTAAATGTTCTCACCACAAAAAAAGAAATAATAATTATATGAGGTAATGGAGTTAACTAACCCTACCGTAGTTATCATTTTGCAATATGAAAAATATCGTATCATCAAGTTGTACACCTTGCACTTATACAATGTGATATGTCAGTTATATCTCAATAAAGCTGCAAGGGTTAAAAAAGAAAAAAAAAAAAAACCCACAAAATCAAACCAGTAAATCTATCCAAAGAGGATCACATTTTATGCTGCTGCTGTTTCTCCTTTGACCATTTGGTGTCGCTGTGGAACATAGATTCATTGAAGCGTAGTGAAGTCCTTTAGGATAGCAGAAGCATGATGGTGACCCAGGGACATATGGCTAAACAGCTGGCACTCCAGTAGGTACTTATGCACTGTCACAAGCACAGTAGTAACTGAGGTCAGAATTACTTGCCTGACAGTGATTTCTCAAGACTTAGAAGAAGATGAAGTCAGGCTTCCACATGGTTCCACTGAACTACGGTATAGCTGTGCACGTCCAGTGGCATAGCCATTTATTTCCCACTGCACAGAAGTCCTTTACTTTGCCAGTTCCAAAACTTGTTCCATTTCCTGCTCCAGGACATATGACATTTCCTTATTCAAACGGACAAGGAGAGAACAAGATATTGACATGATTTGTTATAATTGTGAGAATAGAAGTAACAAAAGACATTTTTTTTTGCGTTTGATTGGTGTAGCAGTATTGTTAATGTCATTAATTTTTTAAAAGAAATCTTTAAAAAAAAGCATGCTAGAAAAATCTTATTTGTCATTGTCTTAGTTCAGATTAATCAATATCATACTCCTTAAACCTAAGTCTTTCCATTGCTTTGTAAATTGTCAGTCTAGTGCATGCCAGCTTCAACCAGTTGCAAAAACAGTCCGAGTGGATTTGCAGTACTTTGGAGAGATGGATGGCCATCTTCTTCCAAATTGTGCCAGCTGCCCAGTTTATTACTCTCATAATGATTCCAGCCTCCTGGGGAAATGAAGCGCTTTGTCACACACTGATCATGTTTCAAAGAAGGTACTTCCATCCTCTTCGTGTATTATCAAACAGAAAGTCAGTTGTCATTCACAATTTATTAGCAATAATGCAGGAGGTAGGGGTGGATCATGCATACTAGGTCTTTGCATTGAGGTCTGGTATGTTTCCTCATGGACAGATTAAGAGAAGGGTTTCCATGGAGATGCTGTGTCCAACTTACTCCTCCACCTCATGCTCTCATCAAAAAGACATCATGATTCATAAAAGCTGGAGCATTTGAACAAACTTCGAATTTGGTCCAAGTCTTCTGTTTTTTGTTGCCCCAAATGGATTACCAGAGCAGCTTCCCAGCCCCACCCTGTGTCTAAGAACAAGAAAACGAAACCTGGTTCTTTTACTTTAATGAGTATTTGCTTATGTGGGTTCATATTCAGAATTCTAAGCTGAGTATTTTTGTTGTTTTAATCATGAATTCTCTCTTCTTCCCCCAAATTCATATGTTTGAGCCCTACCCCTTTATGTGACTATATTTGGAGACAGGGCTTGGAAAGGGGTGATAAAGGTCAAAGGGAATGATAAGGGTGGGACTCTTATCTGGTAGGGCTGGTCCCTTAAGGAAAGAGGAAGAGCCCCCACAACTCTATCTGTGTCATATGAGGTCACATCTGCAAAGGAGGAAGAAGTCCTCTAGGAATTGACCGTGCTGTCACTCTGATCCCAGACTTATAGTCTCTAGAACTGTGAGAACATAAATGTCCTTGCAGCCATCCAGTCTGTGGTATTTTGTGTTGGTATCCTGAGCAACTGAGAGAGTACAACATGGGGAGAACAAAGGTCCTAGTCCTTTGTCCCCCCTCACCGCCTCATGAGAATAGATGGTCATTTGCAGAATAAAGGTTTCTGGGGGAAGAACAGAATGCCTTCCAGGGACCTTATTATAAGTTGTAATGCTTCCCTTCACTTGCCTTGGTAAAATAAAATACAGACGTGTGGTAAAGGAGTGAACCTCACTTTATAAACTTCAACACGAATCTTGTATTGCTTCTTCATAAGCTTGCCAAACATGTCCAAACAGACTATTACATAGAATAGCTAACTAGTGTCTCTCTCTCTTTCTCTATCATATCTGCATCTAATATTGCTATAGGTTTAAAACGTACCAGTTTTTCAGTGATGTCTAATTTTATTAAAATCCCTTGTTACCCTTGTTATCCTTATAACATTTGTAACTCCGTATTTGATTTCTGTATTCCCAGTTGTACTCTGAGCTCTATGATAGCAGGGTTTTGTATCTCTTTTGCTCATGAATTTATCCCCAATAACTACCACAATACTTGCCAAAGAGTGAGTGCCCAATGACTATGTATTGAATGAATGAAATTGAATTAATGAATTCCTGTTTCATCATGGCCTAATTTATTTTGGGGCTCAGGCCAAAATCCTTAATATCTTAATTAAATTGACAGCTCTGTCCCTCCTGGCAACATTACAGATGAGAAATAAAGATGTTTGATGCAGGTGCTCAGTTTGGGAGTTGGGACATTTATCAGAATCTAATCACCCATGTCTGTATCTATTTCTCTGCTTTCTTACCTCTTGTGCAACCCACATAAAAGATATTTAATATCCTTTTCCCCTTCTCTCCAGTTTAGGGACTACAAGTTAGATGACTATTGTCTACCAAAGTTCAGTCCTAGAAAATGAATCCAATCAAGCAAATCTAAAAGCTAAACAAAGAGGTTAGCAGTAAATGGATCCAATCCCTACATGGGTCTGTCTTACTTTACATTCTCAGGAAACTGTACCATGTGGATTCAACCAAATTCTGAAATTATTTTGTTCACCGTGGCATTTAGTGAGATTAGTTATTTTAAAACATACATGTAATAGAATTCCTTAAGTTGTCACATCTTAATTATCCACAAATTTTATTATGCATTGTGAACTAGAGTCTGATACTCTGTGCTAAATGACAATCACACCCTGATATAAGAAGAACAGATGTATACTGGGCCACCTGGGTGGCTCAGTTGGTTGAGCGTCCGACTCTTAGTTTCCGCTCACGTCATGATCTCAAGGTTCGTGAGTTCGAGATCCACATCAGGCTTCATGTAGGCAGTGCGGAGCCTACCTGGGATTCTCTGTAACCTCTCTCTCTGCCCCTCTCCCCGCCCCCCAAAATAAATAAACATTAACAATATTAATTTGAGCTCTTACTGATTACTTAGACATTGTGCCATTCCTGGGATTTTCTTACCTGCACTTCTCTCTCAGTACAGGTGATATTTTCTCTCATTGGCCATTCACAACTCTCCAGGTATCTATCTGATCATTCAGCCAACTAAGGTCTTTTCTTGGAGTCCCACCTCCTCATTAAACGGCTCTCTTGGACAGATTCCTTTTAAGATGATTTCAAGCTGACTTTCTCTCCTACAAGGCCCATATCTGGTCCACATGAAAAACTCACCTTGTTGCTGGGGCTGCCTCAAGCTTCTATGGTACCTTTCTGCAAATTAGAAAAAGGTGACTCCTTTGGAAAGACGCATCCTTGTAGAGCGCATGGCTTTGTAAGTCACTAGTTCCTTTGTGGAAAGAAAAGTGCATCCCTTGGGGTGGGTAGCTGAGGGCTTGCCCTTGTGGAACAGAGAGAGGGTGTGTTACACCCTCCATGTGCCACCTCAGCCAACCACCTTCATGCAGTGCACCCATGATGCAACCTTCTCCATGCAAGGCCAGGTGTGGCCAGTGCAGCTGTCTCCTGGTTTTCTGTCTAAGAGCGGCTAGCTGGCCACGGTCATCCACCATAGGGCTTCTCCTCGTGTGGATCTGGCTCCAATCTCTGTGCTCCGGCTATACCAGAGACAAAGCATGTTCTTTGAGGACCTCTACCTGTCACACCTTGCTTCGTTGGAAATGTTGGCACCCCTTCTCCTTCCTGCCAGGTAAAGACCACTGCTGTCCAACAGTTCTTTCTTTCTCTCTCTCTCACTCAAAAAAACAAAAAACAAAAAAACAAAAACAAATGCCGTGGGGCATCGGGGTGGCTCAGTCGGTTAAGTGTCAGACTCTTGATTTCGGCTCAGGTCATGATCTCACTGTTGGTTTGTGGGATTGAGCCCCATGTCGGGCTCCTTGCTGACAGCGAGGAGCTTGGATTCTTGGGATTCTCTTTCATGTTGGGATGCTTGGGATTCTCTCTCCTCCTCTCTCTCCGCCTCCCCTGCTTGCCCTCTCTCTCTTTCTCTCTCTCTCAAAATACATAAATACACTTTAAAAAATGCTGCTTTCAGCTCCTACAACATTAACCATTTTACATCTTCGAAGTAGGGTTATTCTTGTCGAACTGTTTTGAGCCAGCTCCTTTGTGAGTCAAGTTCACGTGATCAGGTGCCTCCTTCTGGAATGTGTAAATGGTGTCTCTTAGTGGGTTTGTTCTAGCCTTTTGTGATCTCAGTCAAAAAGGAGATTTTTAAGAAGGTCCATTTTAATATCCTCTCTCATTCATTAAAAAAAGCCCATGTTCATGTTGTTTCTGAACAGTGCAGAAGTCTCTCATTCACATTCAACCAGTTCAAAAATCTGGAGACCGCTCTTATGTCATCTACACCACCTAGCCTGCTTTCTGTTGCCTGTTCCTCAAAATGACAGTGGCTTACACACTTTTCCCCATCCTGATTGCCTCTTTGGTCATATTCTAATTTGCCGCGGTCCTTAAAATGTTGACCTGTAATTGAACATAATACTCCAGATGTGGCTTGATCAGAATATAGAAAGACGATGACTTCCCATAAACCAGAAATTACACTTTCATTAATGCAGTCTAAGATCCTGGGCTTTTTAGCAGCCACATCACACTGAATTACAGAGTTGACTGTAATTCAGAATAATATCCAATTTAAAGCAAGTGCTATTCCCCTGCCAGCTGGATAGGGTTTCCCATTTTAATGGAGCATTTAAACCAAAATGAGGTTAATATGTGACCAGAGGTGGCATTAGACCACCAAAGCACGTTATGCTCCTAAATTGGTTGACTAATAAGTGTCACAAATCAGCTCAAGTGAAACTGAAGTGTCAACTACCTTGACTACTTGTCAACAGGAGGAGAAATTGGGGTGGTAGAGGTAATAAACAAGTCATTTTTCAGAATTATTCATAGGTATTTTGTCTGAAGGAATAGGGCTATTTATTATACAACACGCCCTCTTTGGGTTTTAATATGATATTTAAAATTCAGCGCTCTTTAATTTTTAAAAACAACATGTTTCTGATGTTAAAATACTCGTTCATTGTAGAAATTTGGAAAACATGGCAAAGTGTAAAGAAGAAAAAAGAATATGTACCCACTACTGTTAACTTTTTTTTTTTTTAGCGTCGATGCTTTTTTGTTTCAAATTGCTTTTGCAGAGGGGAATAGTCACCTGAGTTAACACAGCTTTACGATATTCATCTTTAATAGCTGGAGATAAATGCCACTGAGTTTCTTCAACCAGGAAGTGCTTTCGTGAACAATGCTCGCAGAAGGCATGACTAATAACTTATTATGCAGCATTAGAGAAATCTGATTTGTCTCGTTTGTCGGTATCTATTAAAACCACACGACACTACCATATTTGTAGGTAAAGAGTGGCTGAATATTGGCAAGTATCCTATGATTCCACGTGGTAAGTTTGTGGCAGTCTTGCAAAGTCTTTCTTGAATTTTGTGAATGTCAAGACAGTTTTTCTATATTTGATCTAATAAGTAGCCCCGTTTGGCAGGAGATGGCAGAGACTGGGGAACAAATGAGCTGCTCATGCCTATGGTGGTTTTCAAGGACTAAAATGCAAAGACTACAAAGGTTAAAAATTTTGCATAAGTGTTGATGTGTTAAGCACATTTTAAAAATATTTTTTAATGTTTATTTATGTTTGAGACAGAGACAGAGCATGAGTGGGAGAGGGATAAAGAGAGAGAGAGAGGGGGACACACAGAATCCAAAGCGGCTCCAGGCTCCAAGCTGTCAGCATGGAGTCTGACGTGGGGCTCGAACTCACGAGCAGTGAGATCATGACCTGAGCTGAAGTTGGCCACTTAACCGACTGAGCCACCCAGGTGCCCCAAGCATTTTTAAATATACCCTTAATTTGTTTGGTAACATGAGCATAGGTACTATGTTTCTGTGAGTCTTTGGTGATACCTGTCCATTTTGTATTCTATTTCTAATATACATAGTGCTGACCAGACGCTATAGATTAATGTCCTCAGGAGGGTTGCAATAACGTGGGAGTTTGTTTAGCCCCTCTCTTTTACATTTTAAGGAAGCTCTAGGCCTGTATATCCATGCAAACACATTTTCGAATAGGTTAAATGAAACGTCTCTCTCTTGGTCCAAATAAAATATCTTAAGAAGAGTAGCATAAATCAAATCACTGATACTAATCTTCCATGTGGGCAGCACTTGGGTGAAATAGAAATACATTTTTTTGTGTCTTGTGATTATTGCTTAGTGATCAACTGTTCAATTGAATTAGCCTTCGTTTTCCATTTTCCTTGCCTCTCAAGGTATAATTAAAGCCTGATGTCAAATCTTACTCGAGGTCCCATCAATAACTTCCACTTAACCACTTTTAAGAAGACAGTCAGCCTTAGAGCTCAGACAAGGAGACTACAATTCACAACTTACTGTTTCGATGACCCTTAAAAGCCATCCCTGGTCAATAATTCAAACCAGTGTCCAAGTCTCTGTATAAGGGGGAAGGAATTAACCTTTTGTGCCCCCGTAGCACTGTTTCATCCAGGTAATGTAAATCATTCAGATTGAAAACATAACAAGATAAAGAACAGGTTTTCTCTGTGCACATAGGTGAAGTGGGCTGTCTAAGAAAAGCAAAGCAGTCATTTCCCTTATGCTGGAAACAGAAAGAATAACAATGCTGTGGTGGAGCTGGAAGCTGCTCGTTAGGCTGGTATTGGAAATGGAAGAGATCAGAGCAGCACCAAAAAGCTGCAGTGATTGCCCAAAAGCAGGTTACATGGAAAACAGTTGAGCTATTATATTAAACACTGTTTTGTTACTTACAATCAGAAATACATTTCTGTTTGTTACCTCCATTAACCTCCCCCCAAACTTGGGTGTTATACCTGCTTGACTCAAAGGAAACTCAAGCTACCAGAAATTAAGTGATAAATTGGCTGCAGTACAGAGAAGGCAGAACTTGAATTCAAAACTTCTGAATCCACGATTTGTGCTTTTTCCACTACCTCACAGCTGTTTAAATGGTCTTGAGTCTTCTCCATTCTCACGGAAAGCTGGGAAGGGTGGGGGGGGGGGCAGACATTCAGTCCAGGTGGTGGAGAGGTTCAGCTCCCATCTGTGTTGGATATCAGAGCTGATGGCCTTTTACAAATGAGGATGAAGCCAAATTCATTGTCAGACTTCAAGTCAGTGGTGATGTCAGCATGACTCTCCCCAAGAAATTGTAAAGCTTAGAGTGATCACTTTTCTTAGTTCAATTTTTTTGGAAACCGTGAAATTAAGTATATGTATATATATACACACATATATATACAAATATATATATATACTTAATTTTATATATATATATATATGTATATATATATATATATATTTTCTTTGTTTTAACAGAGTGCAAATAGTTCACAAAGTATAAAATGTAAACCAAATTATGTCCCCTTCCCGATTGTTCACTCTCATGCCCACTCCTGTTCCTAAACTACAGCCGTCTTAACTATATCTGATTTTAGTTAATCTGGTGCTTATCACCAGACTTTTAAATAGTAGGCTCACATTTAACTATATTCTTTGACTTATAAATTTACAGTTTTTCCTTAAACTGTATTATAATAAAAGATGAGCAATTAAATCCACCTTTGCTACTTCCCACATGGCCTCCAGTCCTTTTTGTGTGTTTTTAAGAAAATGATATGTACTATATATTTTATAATAACTGCACATTAATTATAATTATAATTAAGATGCTTATAATATATTACAGATGACGTGTTAAATGTATGATGCTTATTATATATTATTAAGTTTTGTTTTCCTTTCAGATACCTTTGCAACTCTAAATGATACACTTTGTTAAATACTCATGAGGCTGAAACCCTGGAAAGTTTGACAACAAGCTTTCATTTATGGGTAGGGTTTGTGGATGTGAGGCTTCACCTCAGGGTAAATGGGAAGATAACAACTTTACGCGAGAAGACTTGCCACAGAGCTAGATCCAATTTATTGCATTACAATGTGGAAAAATTATTAGCTTAGGCATACACAGGAAATGTCCTATATAGTAAAAGCTTCTACATTTTATGATTCATGTGGAAATATTGTGTGTGTTATATCTTGTTGGTAGAAGTAGACCTTATTAAATCAGTAGATTTAGACGCTCGTGCCCTGGTCAAGAAGAAGAAAAACTTTTGGTCAGAAAGACACTTGATCTGGAAATGACAAAGGGGAAGAAGAAGTTTTTTGGGCCCTGAGAGAAGGGGAATGAGAAGGTGATTCCAAAGTGTTGGAGAAGGCAGTGATCAAAATTCCATGATGACTGAGATTTCAAACCCAGGGTAAAAGAGAAAACAGTGAGTCTGTAAGCCCTTAAGCATGTTTGGGCATGTTTTCTGTCTTTCTCCCGCTGACATATTTTTGAATGACATAGATAAACCAAGTGTTTGGGGATCAACTTTGATTTGCTTTTATAATTTGTTAGCCCTATGAAGGAAACATGGAAATGAGAAATTGCGAAGACCATTCTCCTGGAGGTTTCTATGAATTAAGAATGGGCTGCATGGAAGTGTGAAGAAATTGACTGCTCTCCCTGTCTCTTGTACTCATTGTCTGAGAGTCTTGGGCACCTTCAGATGAAGTAAATACACACACACACACACACACACACACACACACGGAAAGCAAACAAACTAGTATCTTTTATATAACTACACTTAAAGAGTTCTGGCCAAGCTTTTGCTCTTAATCATTTACTATGTTGACCATCTTCATCAGATAGAATTATCACATAAGATTTTATTTAGAGATATATCTCTCGAAACAGATATATGGCCTCTAGATTGAAAACAAAATTATTTCTTATGACGTACACAGATTTAGATATCCGTAGATACTACATTTGATTGTTCAGAAAAACTGAAAAGATTTCAATATAGAATAATGTTTTCATTTTGCCCATGAAAACTAACCCTCCATGTAAGTTTTAAGGAAAAACTTACTTCCTGTGCTTTTCCTCTACTGTCAGCGATGCTTCTGACACCAGACGTGTGGATTTTCCACACACAAAGCAAATTCTCCGATGCCAGCTGGGTGTCCTGCAATTTAACTCAGTTCTGACACTCTGTACCTGGAATTAGCATCAGATCCCATAAGTAAGGGCTCAGTCCCACAAACCTGTACCCCTCCGCCACTTGAAGTGGCTAATTGCAAGTCTAGGTTGTTACCTGTGCTTCTGACTGACTGGCTATGAATCAGAGATTTGTACAACACCCTCCTTGGATTTGATTAATTTGCTAGAGCAGTTCACAAACTCAGGAAAACAGTTTACTTGGTCGATTAGTGGTTTATAATAAAAGGGTATATTCAAGATCAGTCAAATGGAAGCGGTGCATGGGGGAAAGTATGTGGGAACGGGCACAGAGCTTCTATTCCCTCTCCAGATGCACCATCCTCCCCACATCTTAATAAGTTCAACAGGCTGGAAGCTCTCTGAATCTCATAGTTTAAGAACTTTTATGGAGGCTTTATTATGTAGGCATGTTTGATTAAATGATTGGCCATTGGTGAATGACCTCTAGCCCCTCTCCTCCTCCAGAAGTTGTGGTGGTGCCTCGGGCTGAAAATTGTAACCCCCTGATCACATTGTTGGTTTCCCCAGGCCCCATCTAAGCCCCTAAGGGGGCTTTCCAAAAGTCACTGTAAACTTAGGTGTTGTTGAAAGGGACTTGTTAAGAATAACAAAAGACACCCATTTCACCCTTGTGCTCTAAGCTATTTCAGGAATTTAGAAGAGAACCCAAACTGTATATCAAAAGATGCTCCTATTACTCTAATCACTTAGGAAATTACAAGGAATTTGGAAACTGTGAGCCAGGAACCAGTGGGCAAAACCAAAATATATATTACTTGTATCACACAGGTGTTAAAAAAACAAAGGTGAAATTAAGGATGAGATTAATCGCCATATTAAAATGAATTATTTTTCTATATAGTCCATTGTTTCTTCTTTACCAAAACATATGTTGATATTTAAAAGGATGTATTTAAGAAGTCAACAGTTTTTAATTATCAGCATTTTTAGAAAGAGAAGGTGTGAAAGTATTTTTTAGTAAGTACCAACATAAAATGTTACTTATGGTTCAACAGTTTTCCTTAGTATATGCTTAATCACCAAGTATTTCAAGCCTACAGTTTCTAATATAGAATTCTAGAAAGTGGAAATTTCCAAGGCTTATAATTATAAATAATTTTATACTTTACATTTGAAATGTGATTTGATAAACCTGACCAATAGCAGACAATGTTACATAAAAATGACCCCATGTTAACTATCAGTTTTACATAAAGTTTTAAATTCCTTTCCCTGCATGTATTAGGAATTTTGTTCAACCTATATTTTTAAACTAAGAAATATGAGGAGAAATTGGTGTACTTGGGTGGCTCAGTCACTTAAGCATCTGACTCCTGATTTTGGCTCAGGTCATGATCTCATGGTTCGTGAGATGGAGCCCCATGTCGGGCTCTATGCTGATAGCGTAGAGCCTGCTTGGAATTCTCTCTCTCTCTCTCTCTCTCTCTCTCTCTCTCTCTCTCTCTCTCTCTCTCTTTCTCTGCCCCTCCACTGCTTGCATGGGTGCAGTCTCTCTCTCTCTCTCTTAAAATAAACAAACATTAAAAAAAGATACATAAGGAGGAATAGATAGTATCTTTAAAAATATTCCACATACTCTATTTTCTTCTAATTTAAGCACAACACATTTCATTCACATACAGTTTTTAAGATGCTTGAAATGACTGTGGAAATAACATCACAAGTAACCACAACTAATTTAGAAATGTTTTGATTCATACAGATTTTTATCATATTGCTATGTCAGCTAGCTCATAGGGTTGGGTGTGAGTTTTGACCCATAAAGCAGTGGTAGGTAGTGTTTGCTCCCTGGGCATGGTATACAATCTCTATCATGGTGATGACTGTTGCATGTTATACTACTGACTATACAGTATTGCCGTGACACACATACATCCTCATAGTTTGATGACATCTAAAATTAGCAGCTTACACAATTGTTGTTACGGTGATGTCCTATCTTAAAAAACAAAATGAACTGAGTAAATATTAAAGATCTTATTGGCGTTATTCAGCAGTTTGTGAATTGGCCAGCATCCCATCGAGCCCATGGAAAGGAACTGTGAGGAGCTCTAAAAATGAAAGACTTTTATAGGCAGAAGAGGCAGGACAGGGAAATTGTTCTGTCGGAAAGTGGCTTGTTTCAGCAAGGTCACTTTCCTTTGAGAGACAGGATCTATCAAGCAGATTACCTCACTAGCATTGACCAAGAAATTTCAAATTGACTAGTTTAGGATTATATTCCTGAGAGAGGCTAAAACTGCAGTTAGGTTAGATCTTAGGTCTCGATTTGGTGACACAGGGCTTAATGAACGTGGCTCCATTTTGGTCCTCTTTTTATAATACCTGAATACATGTCAGCCTTGAGGGTGACTCTCTTATGGGTTTACTTTCTCATTCTTTCCAACATTAAAGCTTTCTTCATCAGATTGCAAAGAATCCACTGATAGGTCTTAGACTGTCCAGTATTGTGCCCCTATCATTTTATTACCAATTAATAGAAGTAAGTATGAACTTCATAAATTAGTGTATGTTCATAGTACTATGTTAGTTGATGTGCAGAATTTCTCCTGCCAGTTAGGAGCTCTTACACACGTGAGACACATAATGCTTACATAGATATATTTTCAAGGACCTTTAAACAGCCAAGTAAAATAATACACCTAAACACCGACATGAGGTTATATGTTTCACACACTAATCTGATTAAATTCACTTTGATGCAGGAGAATGGGATTGATACATACCTGGAAGACTCGATAGTGAAGTTCTAGTTCACATGAGAAGAACTGTGTGTGTTCATCTATCGTCCAGCCCACGGGAAGCTCTGTAAGGATCACAGCACACAAGAGAAATTTATATGTACAGGTTCAAAATCCACTGGCCTTCTTCTGCTCTATAAGGAAATAGAATTTAACTTAAATATATTTGGGGATTTGTTAAGTATCAAAGTCGTAGAGTGGCAACACAGTTCCATGCATATCATAGTCATTGATTAAAGGCGGGCTGACTGAGTGAACGAATGAGATGCTTATGAAATGCATGAGTATGAAGAAATAGTGTCAAGAAGTTCATGAGTTGAGTGGAGGTGGTCCCTATGGATTGGGAGTCTATACCTTAGATGTTTTGGGTAGATAAAACTTCACTGTGTTATTTAGATTTAATGTTTGCATGGGTAAAAAATATTAGCAGATTAATTTTTTAAGGACACAAAAAACCTCGTGAAAATAACGTTCCCTGATTTGGGACTTAGAAATTAGAGTCACTATAATTAATCAGCGTATATTTTAATAGCTAACTGATGGGCTTTAAAGTGCTCGGGTTCTGTATGTTCCTCCATGTTTCTCCGAGACGGTACAAACTACACAGAGATGAACTTCTCCGAGAACACATTCTACACTAAATATCAAATATTTGAAATTAGAAGATTTATAGGAGGTTTTATGTTTGCTATTTTAGCATGGGCCTGTCTACTTTAGTTTATTTTTTTTCCCTTCATATAACAGGTCGATAAATTTTACCTGAGTAATAAAGCAATTTTGTGGAAATCAATCTTCAATCCTGATTTATTCTGAGTGGTTTGTGTCAGTGACTAGGAGATAATTCACAAGATACGTCTGCCGTTTGTCTGCCAACGGGGTCTCAGAGGCTGGCCAGAGAACGGTTGGATCTAATCCTCCTCTTTAACTCATCCCCACAGAATCTTCATTCAGCCGGTTTGCTAAGTGATTTGGGTGGCTAGCAACATAGGAACAGGGATTTAGAAAGAAGAGGGAGAGAAGGAGCAGGAGACAGGTAGAAAGAGGAAGAGCAAGAGAGAGTTTCAATTTGGTCTGGTGGAAACAAATTTTTGTTTTGCATGTTAGGGGTGGATGTTTCCTCCCAGAACGAAATAAGCAATAATGGTGGGTTAGCAAAAGGTCCCGACTTTTTAAAGGAAATGTGGTGATTTTCTTAACGGAGGCAAAAGTTCCCAGGAGGAAACTCCATAAACAATCTCCATGTGTGGCTTAAAAGCTCTCTTTTGCAGCCACTAACATTTTTAATGTGGTGGGAAAAGATGGAAAACAAAATGGTAGAATCTTCTTTTGTCTTTTCTTTCAACACACACACACCCAGGCACATGTTTGAGCGATTAACTCTTTAGACTTTGATTTGAGATGGATTTAAAAAATAATAATAATAAGAGGTGCCAGCCAAAACCCCCCAGCTCTCACTGGCAAGTAGAGCAGACCTGTAAAGGGCTTTTATCTCCTGCCCATCGTCTCAAATTGTCTTGTTTACCCCCCTGAATCCTGATCAGGCACCATTACGGCACTCAGTGTCCACAGCACTCTTGTGAAGGAAAAATTAATTTCGAATTAGTGGCCCCATAACTGCCTGTTCTTCGCATTATCTGTCAGGAAAATAAGCAGACAATAGCTAGCTAAGTGGATTTCTGTGAGCTGCCATTCAAAGGAGAAGGGACAGGTGTTCAATGGGGCTTCTTTCTTTCCTCAACTGCTATTTAACAATACATACAAGAGGAGTTTAATTGTCTGTACCCACCTGCACCCTTGTCATTTCTTGGTTTTATTGGTTTTAATGAAAATATTAAGTGCACTCTAGTAACAGTGGCTAAGTGACATTTTGATTGAAATATATAGGGAAATGTATAAAGGAAGCAGACACTATTACAGATTTAATAGAAACTGAAAGAAGTAACATCCAGAACAACATTTTTGCTATTGTTATGCATATAGCTAGTTCTGAGAAGGGTAATTGGGGATGGAAAGAAAAATGGTTGTTGTTTAAAAGAGGCTTTCACCTTAGCTACCTGACTTTGTTTTCCTAGAAGAATGGAGTGACCAGGCTTTGGCATTTTTCTTTTATTAGGTACCGATTAGGCAGCATCCATCATCAAGTATGCATTGGACTACCTTTCCTCTTCTCTGGAATCACAATTTATTAAAGCTTCTTGAGAGAACATGGATTTGTGGATAAGAGTATGGGATGAAAACAGTGATTGATGGCAGCTGACCAGGTGGAAAAGGGGCTGGTGATCTTTCTCACCAGCTGGCAATGTCTCATGTTTGCCAAAGCCCATCTCCTAGACTCAAAATAGAGAAAGAAAACAGTCAAAGTAAATATTATGCTATGAATCATTTTCAGTGCATGTGATAGCTTTAAGTTTTGCTATATTTAAATCTTGTTTGTTATAAGAACAATAGACTCTTATATAATGAATGAAAAATAAAATACAAAACACCCAGTGAACATATATGCACATACAGGCACACACACAAATTACCTCTTAGAGTTTCAACTGCTAGGATAGAGAATTAAAGTCCTCATAAATTTCACATATTTTTATTTAAAGTTAGAATATTTTCTAAAGAGCATGGAGTGGGAGAGAAGAACAACTTGTCCTTCATTAAGAAAGTTCCTAGGGGCGCCTGGGTGGCTCAGTCGGTTAAGCGTCCGACTTCGGCTCAGGTCATGATCTCACGGTTCGTGAGTTCGAGCCCCGCGTTGGGCTCTGGGCTGATGGCTCAGAGCCTGGAGCCTGCTTCCGATTCTGTGTCTCCCTCTCTCTCTGTCCCTCCCCATTCATGCTCTGTCTCTCTCTGTCTCAAAAATAAATAAACGTTAGAAAAAAAAAAGTTCCTAAATGTATACAGTCATGTAAAAAAGTAACATACTTTTCTTAAGTGAGACGTTCTTTATTCATCCATGGTAAAACAAACAAACAAACAAACAAACAAAAAAACAATGCGGAAGGTTTACAATATATTATAATGCTAAAGGGTAAAACAGAAATCCATCAGGACACGTGTCACATACCTGTGAGTACATGTAATTATCCCCAGTATTTTTTGCCCATTACACAGCTGTACAAATAGTCTTATTCATTCAGTGGTTCACTGATTCATTTATTAATCCACCTATCCATTCATTGTTTTAGAATCTTTGGGCTGCAAGTTGTAGAATATTAAATTAAAATTGCCCTAAGAAATAAACAAATGACTCATAACAAGATGCCTGAGGCAGAGTAGTTCCATGTTTGGTACCGTTTCTTAACAGAGTCCTCAAAGAACCAGATTTTTTTCATATTTCTTTTCATTCATTTAAGCCTGTTGCTTTTCATTTCTATGCTTCCCTGTCTTGATTGCAGGTTGCCTTGAGGTGTTACATTCTTAAAAGGCAGGAAATCTGAGCATCTTTATTTTTATTTGGAAAAAAATCCAAGAAAGCCCAAGTCCCATTGGTAGAACTGGGTTATAGGCCCTCCCCTTAACCAGTCCTGGAAACGAGGCTTGGGATTTCCATTATTAGCTTATGCCAACCATGATTCTGGCTGAGCTGGTGGAATGCTGGTAAATGTCTAAAAACCTGCTCTCTGGGGAGAAAAAAATAACACTGGTTATAGCATTGACTGATTTCCATGGTGCCAATATTCTCATCTTGGCTGCTTTCAGGCTACCAACATGACTTCACTAAGGCAGAGCTGGGAAGAGATGTGGGTAACTGGCTCCCACAACCCATTGTTAGATCTCTCCATCACACTAGCAGGCTGGGTCCGTTGCTACCCACTACCCAGCTAAAATGGGGTTGTTTTAGAGAGAAATAAGGGGAAATTGACATATTATCTGCAGTGTCTGCCACATTCATTTGTTCATTCATTTAACACATGATTTTGATTCCCTCTGGATGTCATATATTAAGGATAAGTACTAGGCACCTTTGAAGGAACTGCTTCAACTATGCCCCTTTGTTAGAGAAGCTGCTTACTCCCACAATTCCTGCTGATGGGGCAGTGAGCAATGTACCATTGCGACCGTTCCCTGAACCCTCACCCCCATTATAATTGACCTAATTGGGAACTATGTAGAAACTGATAATAGGGCTTTGCATAGCGAGGACTTGGACAAGTCAGACTTTTGAAATCATTTATCAGTATTTAATATTGAGTAGGTTTTGTTGAAATCAGGCAAGCTGGTTTTATGCAATATGAATAATCAATAGAATGGGATCAAAAAAGGAAACATGGAGCTAGTCATCAGAGAGTAGAAAAATAAGAGACCTGATGGGGTCAGAGATATATAAAAAGTGTGATCCCGATTCCTGACTTTTGGTTCTAATCTATCTATCTGTGTGGCCCAGCGAGTGGTATCTTCCTTCCTCTCCTTGAATAAAGCCTTTCAGTATATCCTTGTGGGCCACCATTTTATTTCCTCCATAGAATTGAATTTTTTTTGCAACTATTTTTATTATCTCAAATGAATTCCTATTCCTTGCAATCAAAATTTTCTTAACTGGAATAGAGCACAGAGGTGAGCATGAACCTCCTCCTGTTGGTGAGCTCATAATCCAGCAGTAGAGACACAGAAATAAAACAAGAGGCAGTGACTTTGTACTGCCAAATGCTTCACTTAGATAAAGTATGCATCATAATGGGAGTACATTAGAGGGGCAGCTTTGCCTAGTCTTTAGGGGGCAAGAGAATATTTTAAGAGTCACAGAATTATTTTAACTTGTACCATCAGGAGAATTTTTGTCCACTCTAATTATAAGACTATGTTTTCGGGGATGAAGTTTATGGTCTTAACTCTATTCCTATTTTTTCTAGGTTCCAGATTCTAGGGTCTCTTATTTATTGGACTGCTTTTAGATCCAGAGAAGGAAGATACACAACTGTCCTTAACGCTTCTAGGTCAAGGCAGAAACTCTTCTAATAGAGAAAGGGAAAGGTGTGTGTCACACACCTTTTAACACAGAGCACATGTACGCAAGGGACATTAAGGAATGAATGTGGTGTCATTATTTTCTCTAAAGTAGTTCTGAAGAATTAAACTGTTTAGGCACCATGAAACCCAAGCCAAAAACAAAAGAAAAAAAATCAGAAAATCTTGTCTAAAACAGTTGTCTTCTGAAGTATGATGTAGGGGTTCTACCTTGTACGGGTAAAAGAGAACACGTGGCTCCAGAAGCAGTATTTTCTGTTTTAAGGCATTTATGGCACTAGATGAAATCCCTCCCAGCGAATGCTGGGTTGCAGACCATCTATTTTATTAAATTTTTTTTTAACGTTTATTTATTTTTGAGACAGCGAGAGACAAAGCATGAACGGGGGAGGGTCAGAGAAAGGGAGACACAGAATCTGAAACAGGCTCCAGGCTCTGAGCCATCAGCCCAGAGCCCGACGCGGGGCTCGAACTCATGGACCGTGAGATCGTGACCTGAGCCGAAGTCGGCCGCTTAACCGACTTAGCCACCCAGGCGCCCCTAGACCATCTATTTTAAAGACACGTTTCTAGGTAAAATACAAAAAGAATCAGTAATGTATTTCGTGCAGACCCTTCCTTTTACTTCACTGTTGGTCTTTACTTCTTGGCTCAATTGCAGTTTATGCAGTTATACCCTGATTATCTGAAGCTTACCCTGCTGTCACTTCAATTGGTTAAGGGTTTCTTCTTCACCTCTCCTTTCACAATCTTGTGAAGTGGCTATAGAAACAGTTATCACATTTACTGCATCTTCTGTTATCACTGAAACCATCTTAGGGCCACATATTAATAGCAGATACTACCACAGCATTAGATGGCAGAAATCATACAAATGTGTTTAAGCTATCTTTGGCTTCCAATGAAAGAACACAGGGGATTTTAGGGCAGTGAAACTACTCTGTGACAATGTAATGATGGATATATGCCATTATAATTTTGTCTAAACCCATAGACTATACACTACCAAGAATGATCCCTAAAGTAAATCATGGACTGTTGATTATAATAATGTGTCAGTGTGGGTTCATCAGCTGTAACAAATATATCGCTCTCGTGGGAGGTGTTGGTAACAGGGGAGCTTATGCACGGAAAAAGGCAGGGAGTACATGGTAAATCTCGGTACCTTCCCCTAGACTTGCTGTGAACCTAAAACTACTCTAAAAAAGGAATCCTGTTATTAAAAGAAAAACAGGCACATGTTTACGGTGTGAGAGCTCAAATAAGCAGGAGGAGCATTGGGAGCTTTCTCAACCTCAGTTGAGAATGTGGGTGTCAGGCACCTCACATTTTTTTTTGCCTCTCTGCACATATCCACAAAGACTGTGGAAGAGCTGTTTTGATTTGAGGGTTACAAATGAATTTTAGGTAATAGGTTAATTTATAAATATAGGATTCACAAATAATGAGAATCAACTGTATATATCCTGCTTGATTCTGAATTAGTCCCACCATGATTCTTAACTTGTAATGTGTATTTGGTTTATGGTAGATTATGTCTGTGATTTCTGCGATTTTAAGATGGAACTCAATTTCCTTTTCCTCCTAAGATCTCAGTGTTGATTTTCAGGCTAATTTCTTTCAAATAACAGTTCTACCCCTCATTGACTTCATGTCTTTATTCAAGTTGTTTAACCTCTTTGAAGTTCAGATATGTTATCTATATATGGGAGGGAAATAATACCTAACCCTGAAAAAATGTTGTGAGATGTGGCAAGATGATGGCTATACAACAACTAGCACCCTACTTGGCCCATTGTAGGAGGTAATGGGTAACTAACTACTCTAACACCTACTACAGTGGGTACTGAAGAAAAGTTAATTAGGTCCTGTGACATAGGCATGTGAAGAATCTCATTTATGTAGAGTCATTCTTTCAGTCATTTATTCATAATTTAAATATTTACTGAATACTTAGAATATGCAAGATACTAAGCAGGTGATAAAAATGCAAAAACTAACATTGAATTGAATAAGGACATATCTAAGCAAATCACATAAAATGAAGATACATTTAGTTGAAGATGGCACAGACTGGCAAGGTTAGGGAGGGCTTCACAAAGGAGACAATGATTAAGCTAAGTCTTAAGGAGATATAAGAATTTACTACATGAGCAAAATGAAGAACAATATTTTAGGAAGAGAAATTTATGGAAATTCTATGCATAGAAGCCATGAAGTGAGAGAGAATATGGCACATTTTGAGAACACCAAGAATTTTGATGTCATGTAAACCTAGGGTTGAGTGTCAAAATAAGTACCTGTACATGTCAGAAAAACAAACAACAACAACAACAAAAACCCCACAACAACAAATCAGTCTGGCTAAAGATTTTAAACCTTATTCAAAGGCCAATGGAAAAACCAAAGAAAATTGTTAAAATAGGGATTGATATAATTCAGCTTACATTTATGACAATCACTGGTCACTGATACAGAAGATCATTTGGAGGAGCAATGCTAAGAAAAGAAACAGTTTCTGAGATCATATATCAGTTCATTGTGGAGAGGTTGGAAACTAAACATTTGGGTGGCAAAAAAAAAAAAAAAAAAAAAAAAAAGATTCATCCAAAAGAGAATGAGCAAAAGCTATATATGAGAACTTGCTAGAGCCGGAGTTAGCCACCATCCCTTCCATTTGGCAGAGACTCAGCATAGGAATGGCAAAGCTTATGGCGGAAAGAAGTGGAAAATCTCTGATATGCCCCAATTGGAGACAGTTGACATGTCAAAGCCATACATAGATTGGCAGCTACCAAGAGGCAGGCCATACTGCATTATGGGTTAGCGGCGCATAAAGAGCTTCCTCTGGTTGGTTTTAAGTTAGAAATGTGGGACAAATTAGAGAAGCTGTCAGTTGTTAGTCAAGTCCTGAATGTTTTGGACCAAGGGTTACAAAGGTTATTGTTTGACTTCCTGGACTGCTTGATAAAGATACTAGTTAGACTTCTTGGATTCATTACTATAGATAGGTTGGCTTCCTGGGCTGATTGCTGCAGATTATGAGTCAGAATTCCATTTTTACATAGAGTCTGGCCACTATCTTATTGTTTATTTAGTGTCCTGAGTGGGTAGTGCATTTTAGGAACTCATAAGGGACCACTGAAATGGAAGGTAAAACTAATATTCAGACAAGATTTCCATAATTTCCATAAGGGAGAAAAATCTTCACTGTCTGCACTTCAAAATATTATCTCCTGTCCCCAAAACATGCTCTTTTTTCATTAAGTGCATTATGATTTTCTATGACTATGTGCTTCATTCTGTGTATTCTGCACAAACTTGGAACAAAAAGAATAAAGTAGAAACTGAGCAAATGGAACAGTTTTTATTTGGATGAATTGCCTGAGCCTGTATGTTTTATCTCCAGGAAAGGATACTTCTTTATTCCTTCTCTCCATACCCTGTATTTTTTCTTACTGGATTAAAACCTACTGAATGATTTAATTTGAAACAAGGATTAAATGTTAGTAAAAGTTTCAGATTTGATTTTGAGTAATATGGATGAATGTCTGAAAGATTCAAAAGCTATTAGCAGACCAAGGAAGCCTGACAAAACTACAGGGAAAATAAGAGCTAACAAGCATATCATCTTGGTTTTCCATGCTCATAAAAGTCCAGTCAGTAAAGACTGATGATATGAAAGTGTGGTTTTTTTTTTGTAAAGTTTATTTACTTATTTTGCTAGAGCACAAGCGGGGGAGGAGCAGAGAGAGAGAGGGAGAGAGAGAATCCCAAACAGGCTCCATGCTCACAGCATGGGGCTTGATCCTACAAACCAGGAGATCATGACCTGAGTCAAAATCAAGAGTCTGATGCAAAAAAAGATTGGGAGGGGGTGGGAGTCGGTTAAAGGAAACTGCTAGTAAATTGTGACAATATGTCAAAAGCAAAATATTTCTTCTGCCTGAAATACAGGTATTTATACCCAGTCAGTGGCAGAGGCATAGTGAAGAAGCTATTTACCTAGAACTAAGGCCTTTTGTACCACTGCCTCTTAATTTATTTAACCCAGCCAGGCTCCTTACATTTTGTAGGCAAGCCACACCTCAGTAAGCACTTTAAATGCGGAATGACTGAAACTCTTTCACTTTATAACTCCTTCAGCTTTACTTTCTTTCACTGAGAACTGGTGGAAGAAATGAGTTTAGGGCAGGACATTTCTGTCTTCTCCCCTTGTAAACAAAGGCTTTAGAGGAAAAATATTTCAAGCAAGGGAAATTCTCTTCCCATGTTGGGGTCCACCTTTTTCCTCAACCTTCTTTGTGCCCCTCCAGAGCTGACTCCTTAGTGTCCGAACTCAATAGGAACCTCACTGTTCTCTCTGGGGAGAGGGAAACACCAACCTTAGACCACAAGGCAGAACACATGCTAAAGTTTCATTAATTAACAATATGGAAACAATCTCCATGATCATATGGTACATATGCTACTAATCTTCTTTAACTGCCTTACCAAAGTAGACCCTCCAGGTAGTCAAAAGAAGAAAGACACCACCAAGGCCTCTTTTCTAGATAACCACATACCCCAAAATAAGATCTGAAGGAGGTGCTGGGGCTGCCAGCTTGCAGAAAATCCCAACTCCTACTTCCTGGGAAGAAGCAGCGGTAAGAATCCAAACAACTGAAGACTACAACTGTCATATTATATCAAGCTCATGATTCAGAGGACCCCATTGGATTAAAATGCAACAGCCTCATGCCACATAGGGCAAGGTTCACACTCTTGACAAGGTGTGTCCAGCCTTTCGTAACCTGACCTCTGGCCCCTTCTCCACCTTCTTCTGCTGCCAGCCTCCTCAACTTCCCCTGACTCCACTGCCTCAGGTGCTCCTCTCCAGCCATTGTATTTTACCTCCCTCCTTCCTTCCTTACAGTTTGCCAATGTTTCCATTTCTCAAGACCTTAGGCCATTATTGTTTCTTCTTTGAAGGCTTTTCTGACTTTCCCTGTCCCAAGAGAATTATATATATATATCTATATATCTATATATCTATATATCATCTATCTATCTATCTATCTATGTATATGTCGACCACCACCATTTTTTATATTTGCTCAGTAATCTTTGCAGTCAGTGATATTTTTTACAAATATGTCTGTTTTCTCTCTTGAAAGAGAGCCCCTTGGAAGCAGTAAATATATCTGTCATTACTCATCTCCTTAGCTAAACACATTTTTTTGCACAATAATTATTGTGCATAATCATTATTTATTGAATAAGTGACTTAATGTGTGACAGTGGTTACAAAATTCTGCCTCTGACAGTAGACTAACATTTAATAAAAAAGATCCAGATAAGTCATTTTCCTTGTTAAGGCATTGTAAATATAGTTTATAAATAGAACTAATGCTTTCATGACACAGATATGTTTAGCCCCTTTGGGTAATGAAATTCAAATGTTTATTTCACACTTTGTAAATGTTTAATTCACTTAATTTTTTTGGAGGGCTTCAGGGGATAACACCAATTTCCAAATTATGCAGAATAAGTTCAGTCCAGTTTTATGCTATTTTGGTCCTCCCTGATTTTCTGGCTATAGTTTATTCCTTTGGAAGACTGAAAAGTTATTACTGAAAAGTTATTACTTTTAAATTGTGTATTTGTCAGGATAATGATAACTGACCAACACATGTAATTTGGAATCCTGACCAGAGCTGTACTCAGGAGATCGGATGATGTCATCAGAAGTCTCACACTTTTCCTATTTCTCTCAGCTCTGCTTGTCTGTGTGCTAATTTCATTCCTTTAAGCAGTATCCATCTGATGGCAAAGATGACCACCGGCAATGTTAGGCTCCCCTAGTGTTTCCAGTAAGTGATCCCAGTGAAAGACCATGTTTCTGTCTCTGTGGCATGAGCCCAAGTTATGCAGATGGCTCATTGGCCTGCATTGTGTCCCATGTCCCTCTTTGGACCAGTCACTGTCGCATTGGACACTAATTGGATAGGACTAGGTCATAAACAGATCCTTGTGCTAGGGACGGTATGGGATTAATTCTGGTTTACTGTACCAGCACTCCATGTTTAAAAAATGTAAAAGAGATGATTTCCCAGGACAGATACCAAGCAACCAATACTAACAAAAATATTTTGGCCCTACCACAGATATCTTCTGCTTGTTCTCTACAGCTGGTCTATGTCTTTCTTGAAATTGAAGCGATCAGAATGCCCTAAAGTATGCAGTATTAGAACTGCCATCGTATTGCAGAAGACCGGAACATTTTGTTTTGCTTTTAAACGTTAGTACTAAACATTAGGAGATTTATGGGTTTCCTTTTTGTCTTTTTTCCACATAAAGCTTCATCTTGAGCAAGTATTTATAACTCTTTGCTCCCATTCCTGAATCATAATTGATTGCTTGGGGCCCAGCATTCTCTGAAGAGAGTTCAATTTTTCTCTTTTCTCGAATATTTGCCTTGCACTAAGATCATATTAAATCCACCTGCCACTTTTCTGCCCACTTTCAAAGCTTCAGAGTTTGGCTGCCCTTTATCCACCCCCACCCTTCATATCTATCCAAAGATGGAACACTGAGGAGGGTTTACTTTAATTTTTAAACTAAAGTTTTCTGTGCCTACTTAATCCACAGTAATTGGTGATATCATCGTCACATCAAAAAATAATGACAGTAAACATAATAACATTAGCAAAATACCCCAGTTTGTCACACCCTTACTGTTTATAGAGTTAGGGTCAAGTTAGCTTGCTCTGATCTTCCAAAGCACAGCTGAATGTGGGGGATGAGACAGTGGGAAATACAGTTTCTAGATGTGGAATAGTGTAATAGTGGAGGTAACTGCATTCTTGTCACAAAGCAGAACATGACTGCAGTTGATGTATAGCTGTTTGAAATTTGTCTTACCATAAGGAAATAAGATTTCCTTTTCAGAAAGCCACTTTGACCAAGTATGTGAAAATGCAAAGAAATAATGATAAACTTCAGTAATCATATAGTTCGTTGGGAACTGCTCAGTTACCAAATGCAACAGTCAGGCCTTCACCAACATTATTTCCTGTGTTGATTTCCATGACACATGTCTATAATAAATGGGTTCTCTTTGAGGTCTCCTTTTTTATATTCTCTTTCCCTTCTACCCTATAAATGCGTGTTGCCATGATCTCTCCTTAGAGTATAATCTTGTGCCTTTATACCCTCTTTTTGGCATTTTCTTATATCTGCATCATTTCTGTGAATGATATACATACACATCTGTATTTTTAGCTGAACTATTCTTCCAAACTCTAGACCTAATTTTTTTTTGTGTGTGTGAGCCGTCTCTATTCAGGCATCCCATTAGGACTTCAAATTCTTTACTTGTAAGATGAAACACCTCATCACAAAACCTTTCTTTCTCCTGATTTTCTTTCCTCTATCCCTCCTTCCTGTTTCCTTTCTTTATTCTTTAGTTATTCATTGTCTAAACTATTTTATTCTAAGAAGGCCCAGATGTGTACAACAATAAAAACAGGCATACATTTCTTAGGATTTTGACTTTCATGCATCTATTATGCCAAAAAAGGCAAACATTTCTTAGGTACACAGATTTAAAACATTCAATATGACAACAGTAAACTTGTCATGATGACCAATAGTTTCTTAAAACAAAATTGGTATTTGTAATTGAATATGACAATGACTACTGTGCCATTCATCCATTTTTTAAATCATGTATCAGATGCCTTGTGATCACTAAACTTCCATCTTGTTTGTCCTCTTAGAGTGAAAACTTTATAAACTTGTCCTAAATTTTATGAATGCATCTTTTAGAAACTGATCCTGCCTCTATTCTGTTTATGAAAGATACCAGACATATGAAAGAATGTATGTAATTCAAGTATAATAATTATGAAAAATGGTAAAATATTCATGTACCCTCCATCAAGCTAAAGAGAAGTATTAAAAACATTTTTTATAGTCTTTATGTACCCCTCTTCCACCCACCCACGGAGCCATATGTTATCCTTTATGGATGCACCACATAGGTATGCAGCCCATATTAACCACACATATATGCATCCCTGTGTGTGGTTTTGTCTTTTGACCTTTTTTATAAATAAAATAACTTTATAATTTCTTCTACGATTTACTCTTTGCTCAACATTTTGTTTATATAATTCTTCCATGTTGATACACATATACTCCTTCATTTTTATTCTTAATATTTCTTTGTATGACCATGACAAAATATTGACCCATTTTAGGGGCACCTGGGTGACTCAGTCAGTTAAGCATCTGACTTCAGCTCAGGTCATGTCTTGCAGTTCGTGGGTTTGAGCCCTGCCTCCAACTCTGTGCTGACAGATCAGAGCCTGGAGCCTGCTTTGGATTCTGTGTCTCCTCACTCATGTTATATCTCTTTCTCTCAAAATTAAATTTAAAAAAATATTTCAAAAATATTGATCCATTTTTCGGTGATAGTAAATTGGGATGTTTCTAATATTCTTATTTAAAAAAATTTTTTTTACATTTATTTATTTTTGAGAGACAGAGATGGAGCACAAGTGGGGGAGGGGCAGAGAGAGAAGGAGACACAGAATCTGAAGCAGGCTCCAGGCTCTGAGCTGTCAGCACAGAGCCCGACCTGGGGCTCGAACCCACAAACCATGAGATCATTACCTGAGCTGAAGTCGGATGCTTAACCGACTAAGCCACCCAGGTGCCCCTCCAATATTCTTATTATTTTGAACAGTGCATCTGTCTATCTATATATCTATCTTTTAGAATATTATAATGAACCCCATCTTGCCATTGTCTGTATTAAAAAGTTATCATTTCTTAGCCAATATTCCACTGGATTATTTTGAGTTAAATTATTTCAGTGTATGGACATTTTAAAGTTATCTTTCTGTCATTAGTTTACACTTTAATATCATTGGGGCCAGAGGATATACACTTCATGGTATCAGTTTCTTTGAAATTTCTTGAAACTTACCACATGGAAGTCAGTTATTGCAAAAGTTAATTTTGTGTTTGAAATGAATGTATATTCTCCACTTATGAAAGCCAGGAATCTACCTATAACTACTTAGTCAAGCTGTTCAAATTTCCTTGTCCCTACTGATATTTGTTTATTTAGTATGTCAATTGCAAAGAGAAGTACGTTAATTATGGTTGTATTTGTCCATGTCCATTCAGGTTGCTGTAACAAACTACAATGGTGGGGGGGGTGTTATAAACAACAGAAATTTATTTCTCACAGCTTTGGAGGGTGGGAAATCCAACAACATGATTCAATGGCAGATTCATTGTCTGGTAAGAACCCACTTCCTGGTTCATCGACCATAGTCTCCTTGCTGTGTCAACCTGGTAGAAGAGGGGGAGGGAGCTCCCTGGGGTCTCTTTTATGAGAGTTCTAGTCTCATTCGTGAAGGTTCTGTCCTCCTAATCTGTTCACTTTCCAAAGGCCCCACTTCCAAATGCCATCATGCTGGGGATTAGGTTTCAACATATAAATTTTGGGGAAGACATGAACATTCAGTTTATAGCAGTATGTTTATCATTTTTTTTCCTTGTGATTTTGCCAGTTTGTCCTATACCTTTTGAAGCTATGTTATCAAGTACATACAAGGTTAGATTTTTTTTTTACATCTTTGTAAATTGAACTTTTGTCAATATGTTATAGTATTTTTATATTTTCTAATAATTTCAGCTTAACATATAAAGAACTTATACAGTTCAGCACCCAAAAAGCAAATAATCAAATTTAAAACATGGGCAGAGGACATGAATAGACATTTTTTTTCCAAAGAAGACATACAGATGGCCAGCAGACACATGAAAAGATGCTCAACATCCCTAATCATCAGGGAAATGCAAATCAAAACCACAGATCACCTCACACCTGTCAGAATGGCTAAAATTAAAAGCACAGGAAATAACAAGTAAATAATAATAATTTCAGCTTATTGAATTTTTTTAAATATTAATATATTTATAGCAGCTTTCTTTGGTTGGTTTTTATAAGGATACACTTTAATGTTCAAGTTTTCTAGGTATTTTTGTTTTAAGTGTGAATTTTATAGATAAGAATACTTGAATTTTGCTTCTTTCAATCTTTGAATGCTTGCTGTACTTATTTTGATTACTGATATATTTGGTTTATTTTCCTCTCTTATGTAGGCTTAATTATTTTTTACATTTTAATATGCACTTTCTTGTGGGTTTCCTGTTCAATTTCCATATTTCCCCTCTGATATTTTGGAAGCTAGGTACTTTGTAACAATTATTTTCATGCATACTATAGAAAATCTACATGCACATTTTAATAATAAATTCCAAAGTTATTTGGTGTATTATAGATCTGTTCAGTTAACAGTATTAACACAAATTTAGTGACTTAAAACTATACATTTATTATCCTTCAGTTTTTGTGGGTCAGGTGTCGGTACAGATTAGCTGAGTCATCTGAGGGGAGTCTCCCAAAGTGACAATGAAGATGCCTTTGACTCAATAAATGTACTTGTTTTGTATTAGACATTTGTTTTTTTAATATCTACAACCTTTTGGGGTCTGAGTCTATATTGGTTATATTTTATGTATTAACTGATGATGGCTTATTTCCTGTTAACTTTTGTGATTTATTGTGAGTTTGTATACCTTTTACTTTTATCTGTGGAAAGGCTTTGAGAGCCGATCTTCAGTGTGTTCCTCCAAAGAGGTTTTTTATTTGGTGAATGCTAGGCACCTCAGGGCAGTCACCAACCTAGGTCAAATTTAAACTAGAGTTAGGGCTTGTGGATTTTTCAGACTACGTAGTTATTACAAATTCTGTCCTCAAATTGAAATTTATGTAGGCATTGGTTACTAATTCTCAGAAAATGAATTTCTTTTACTTGGTTCTACCAGAGCAAAGACAAACATAGATATGTGAAATTTGGGAGGGCCCTTTCATCACCTTCAGTTTCAGAGATTTAGTAGAAAACTCAAACATGAGGTTCTAATTGCTTTCTCCTGGTGGAGTCTTGCAGACAACCCTTACTTCCAGCCATGGTATGTGGCAATATGCATGGAATCTTGCCAACTAGAGAAATATACTGAAGCCTTGAGGTCCAAAGTTTTTATTGAGGGTCAGTCATATAGACATGACTACCTATCTGTGTGTCTGACCTTACTTTCTAGCTCCTCTAAGAGTCAAGTTGATTCTATATGGGTTCAGGCTGTCCCCATTAATCACACCATCTGGTATGGTCCAAGAACATCATGTAAACAAAGACATCTTTATCAGACAAGGCATTCCAAGTGCCTAGGGGCTATTTCCCAGGAACAAAATACAAAGGGAGTATGTTTCTTAGGGCAAGATTAATCTTTTATTAAATGGTTTGCACCCCTACTATCTCCCTATGTAGGCTTCCCCTATCCCAACTGACTTACTTTGCCTTTTGAAAAGTTGTCTCACTTGATAAGGCCCAGATTTGTTTGGGATTTCAGAACTGATGTTGTACCCTATTTTATCCCAGTTTTATTTCTAGATAAATCATAATAATGGATGGTATTATTAAAATCTAAGTTCTGGTCTACCTGGGATGGACACATCTACAAGACCAAACACTGACGCCATATTTCTTTTACTCTACATTCATGATATCTTGTCAATTCTGGCTTCTAAAGAATTATCATACCTTCGCATCCTCTCAACCATGAGCTGAACTGAATGTAATATTTTTTGAATCTAAAATTTGTAATTGTAATGAACTGTGAGTGGCTTGTATAAACATCTGATCTCCCATATCTTTATTAATGGAAATTAGGATACCTGGAGCTTAAATCTTGGAAACGTTTTTGTTTCCTTGCATTTCCCATGGAATCAAGTGGTGAAAAGTAGCTATTTACTATCTCCCTAACCTGAAGAGGACTCTTCTGAAGTAAAATTCCCATTAAGGTACATCTTCAAGAAGATCCCTTACATGGGGCTTAAAAGTCTCCTGACCTCCATTTTCCATTCTCAGGGGCAGCGGTTTCAATTAAAAGACTTTAATTATTATGCACAGCCCTATACAAACATTTCTGACTTTTTCCAGTGACAGGCTGGTATAAAAGTATATGGAGAGGAGAACACATAATATCCAAGTCCCCTCTTATTCATCTCTTACTTGCTTGCTCCTTTGATATACCTATGTGATCTATATCGTTTTTCTTTTTCTGGATAAGATTAAGGAAAAACTTGCTTATCAGAATCTCTAAGAAGGTAAAAGAAGATATTATAAGTCACAGAAAGATACTTTCTTTCTACTAGTACAGTTCCCAGCTGCAACATGTTGGACTTGACTGTGGGCAGCAAGGAGACCCCTCTGGAGTCTATTCCTGTTTTAGCTCTATGATCTCCTCTTACAGGACAAATGGAGTCCAGAAACTGTTAAGGCTGAACATTGTCAGCACAACCTCCCCTTTTTTGGTAGAGTCATTGAAGGTTAAACCTGATATTTAATTTTATTAGTTTGGTTAAAATTGAATTCGAGGGAAAGGACACAAAGTGAAGGAAAGGAAACGTAGGAAGGAAGAAGAAGAGGAAGGAAAGAAGAAAGAAGATTTGTGAGGAGGCCTATATTGTTTGTTGATATTGAATTACATTACAATGATAAGTAGGAGATATTTGAGAATGTTAATTATAATCTGTTCAGTGATAAAGTTTTAGACCAGTTGAAGAGACTATAAAACATTGCTACTATTCTAACTTCATGGATGAATAAAAGGGCTTGAGGTACACAGTTGTACTTTAGACTCAGAACTGTGTTTTTTAACATCATGCAGAGTGAATGAAAAATTTCTCTGCCAACAACACATTTTCTGACTTTTAACCTTAATTTTCTCACAGAGGGAATAGGAGGAAAGGCCTCTGGAAAAATTTTCAAATGCAGTCATATTTTAATTCTTGGATGCTATTTTGTTTGTTGTTGTTGTTGTTGTTGTTGTTGTTGTTGTTGTTGTTAGAAAGAAAGAGAGTGGTGGAGAGGGGCAGAGAGAGAGAGAGAGAGAGATTGAAAGAGAGAGAGAGAGAATCCCAAGCAGGCTTTACGCACAGCACACAACCAAACATGGGGTTCACACAGCCCGACTCAGGGTCCCACAATCCTGGGATCATTACCTGAGCCAAAATCAAGACTCTGACGCTCAACCAATTGAGCCACCCAGGCATCCTTAATTCTTGGATGCTATTAATGGGAATGTTGCATATGGATTTTCTTTTTTCTTATTTTCTGAGTGGCAAAATAGTGCAACATTTAAAAATACATTCATATAAAAAGTGCCCCCTCTTTAGGCTTTTGGGTCTGAAATGAAAGTTTCTCAAAGGTGATTTCCCATCAAGTAGGGCAAAGGTTCAGCAGTGTGGATCTTTCTGAGACTGAGATTTATTTTTATTTTCCCAGAGGTTCCTGAGAATTGCTTGTTACTGCTCTTTGACTATCTTCAGAGATTGTGTGACCTGGTATGTGACCCTCAGCATATTAAAATTCTGAGATAATGAGTTTAAAAAAGAAAACTCCACAATTTATGGGCTGTCATTAAAAGACACAGGGTCGTAAATAAGATGGTTATTTGCAAATAGAAATGGGGAGGTGTGGAGATGCTCTTAGAGGATATTATTCCAGTCCTCATTATCTCTAGCCTATATTACTGTCCAGTTTGCTTACTGGTCTCCTGCCTAAGTGACCTCCATCCGAGTGTTCTTTCTTATATGATTGTATTACTGCCTTGCTTAGCATTTCTCAATAATTCACCATTGTCTACAGCAAAAAACAACTACTAAATTTTGTTGCGTATCTCAGACAGAGTTGTGTATGATCTATTCCCCTGTCCATTTTTTTCTAAGTTGCAGTAATGAGCTCCCTGCCCTCCCCCTCAAACCTGACATTCTTTCTCATGCCTCCCTATATGTTTCCCTTCACTTGCTTCATTCCAGAAAAACCCTTCCATTCCAAACTCTGTCTAGTCCCTCCTATTTTGTTGTTGTTAATTTTTTTTAATGTTTACTTATTTTTGACAGAGAGAGAGAGACAGAGCATGAACAGGGGAGGGGCAGAGAGAGAGGGAGACAGAGAATCTGAAGCAGGCTCCAGGCTCCGAGCTGTCAGCACGGAGCCCGATGCAGGGCTTGAACTCACAGACTGAGAGATCATGACCTGGGCCAAAGTCGGACGCCCAACCGACTGAGCCACCCAGTCACCCCAGTTGTTGTTAATTTTTAACCAGCCAACTGCTCACCAGGCCTTATACTAAAAATCCGTGAGACTTTTCTTAACTGCCTCTTATGTACCCCTCTGTGGGTGGCTGGATAATGCCTTCCAAGGATGTCTAGGTCCTGATCCCTGGAACCTATGGATTTTATTTTATATGACAGGGATGACTTTGCTGCTATGATTAAGTTAAGGATTATAAAAAGAGGTTATTTTGGATTATCCCAGTGGCCTTCAATGTAATCACACACGTCCTTATGAAAGGGAGGGAAAGGGAAATTAGACTTTAGAGGACAAGGCTCTGTAGTGGCAGAAGCAGTGACTGGAGTTATATGCTTTAAACATAGAGGAAGAGGTCACAAGCCAAGGAATAGAAGTAACCACTAGAAGCTGGAAAAAGCAAGGAATTTGATCCTCCCCTAGAGACTCTGAAGGAAGCATGGCCTTGCCAACTGTATGGTGTTGACCTGGTGAAATCTGTTTTGGACTTCTGGGCTCCATAAGTACCAGAGAATAAAGTTCTGATGTTTCAAGCCACTGAATTTGTGGGAACTCGTTACAGTAGCAGTAGGAAACTAACATACCTTTTCTGCCTTGCACACTCCTCCTTTTGAGTGTTTCATGCTTTTGTAGTCATTTGTATACTTGCTTTCTCTCTAAATCATTGATCTGTACTCTACTCAGATCCAACAACTTATTTATCATGCCCCTTTCACTGTCCTGAAGTGAAATTCACCTGTGCTCATAATTTGAAAAATCAACACAATGTCTTACCTTAAATATATGGAAAAATGAAAGGAAAATTAAGATTTATAATTAAATTATACTTGTTTCTATGTATAAATATTAAGCATGATTAAATGTCAAGACAACTATGATAGACACTGACTCGTACAAATAAGATAATTGTGAATGTGACAGCTGCGTATGCAAATCAATACAGGTGTGTTTCTTTGGTGACTCAAATCCTAAAAGGGTAATTACTGTTTCTCTCTTTTTTTTCTGTTTATCATTACTTTTTATTGTTGACGAAACCACGTAGAACTCTCAGCAAGTCCCAACAACAAAAAATAAAATAAAAATATATATAATTATTCTAGACTTTCATAATATTTGCATTCTTGGAGAATTCACTGTAAGTTAAAACTATGAAAATTCTTTGTGTGTTTTGGTTAATGTCCAGGCTCAGATGATGTCAGAAATGTTTTTAGCACATGAGTGTCTGGTAAGAGATTGGGAAGTCGTGGGGGAGCTGGGACATTTCTTGACATGTGAAGTGTCCTATGAATTGTAGAATGTCAAAGACCTTGAGCCTGTGCACACTACATGCTAAAAGCACCTCGGAATCATTAGAGCAACCAGAAATGTCCCCGCAAACATCCAGAATCCTTCAGTGAGAACCACTGCTAATGTATTCTCAGCTCCGTGTAACCAGTGAGTGTGTCTTATTCATCCAAATGGTCTCCAAATCTATCTTGGCTTCTAACACATAGCAGATGTTAGGCACCTGCATGTGGCATGAAGAAAAGGTTGTGTAAATATTGTGTAGTGTTCTTTTTTTTTTTTCCATAAATATCAGTAAGGTCAAGGTGACTGGTAACATTCAAATTCTCTATATCATTTTTGTTTTAAACAGCTTCATTAAGATATGATTGGATTCAGACCATACAATTTACCCTAAGTGTACAACTCATTGACTTTAGTATAGTCACAGAGATGTGAAACCATCATGATCCTCAGTTTTAGAACATCTTTTATCATCTCATAAAGAAACCCAGTATTGGGGCGCCTGGGTGGCTCAGTCGGTTAAGCGGCCGACTTCGGCTGGGGTCATGATCTCACGGGTCATGATCTTACAGTCCGTGAGTTCGAGCCCCGCGTCGGGCTCTGTGCTGACAGCTCAGAGCCTGGAGCCTGTTTCAGATTCTGTGTCTCCCTCTCTCTGACCCTCCCCCATTCATGCTCTGTCTCCCTCTGTCTCAAAAATAAATAAACGTTAAAAAAAAAAATTAAAAAAAAATAAAAGAAACCCAGTACTGTCTAGCCATCGACTCCATATCTCTCCATTTTCTTCAGAAAATAAGCAGACAATAAACAATTGCTAAGGTACTTTATGTCTCTAGATTTGCTAATCTGGATATTTCATCTAAATAGAATCGTGTAATATTATCTATTAATAGTAGCTTCTTTCATTTATTAAGTTTCTGAGATTCATCCATGTTACAGTATGTACCAGTCCTTCATTCATCTTTTGTGGCCAGCTAATATTTTATTGTATGGATATATCACTTTTTGTTCATTAAATTAATCAAATCCTCCTTATTTTCTTTACCCTCTACTATTTATGTTTTTCTGTAGTTGCTGAGATGTGTTAAAAGTTAACATTTCCTACCATGATTGTACAAATGTTAAATTCTTTTTGACTTTGTCAATTGCTTAATATATTTTGAAGCGTCTTAGGCATTTATACATTTATGATTATATATCTTCCTGCTATACTGACTCTTTTATTGTTATCCCCAATAGTAAATACTGTTTCTCCACACACACACACACACACACACACACACACACACACACACACGCACACACACACATGCTAGCTTTCTTATATTTCCTGCTGGTATCAGCTAATTTTCTACATGTTTACTTAAACGTTTTCTGTGCATACAGTTGGATCTTGCTTTTATATTCATTCTGATAATCTCTTCCTTCTTATTGGAAAATTTAGTCTATAAACATTGAATAAAATTATTTTTATATTCAGATTTAGGTCCATTATGTTGTTTTTAGTTTGTTATATCTATCTTCTCTTTTTCTCATTCCTTTCTTACACTCTTCTGAGTATTTTATAGAATTCGAATTTAATTTTTTATTGACTGTTTCACCCTAGATCTTTGAATACATTATAAACTTCTCTCATTTTTTTCTTGAAAGTCACATGTACTTCAAGTAAATTATGGCATAAAATAGTATTTTATAATTGCCTGTGCTTTTGTAAGAATTTGTGAAATAGCTTATTGCCATTTGGATACTTTTCATTCATTCCTAAAGATCTGAAATTTCCTCCAGCATGATTTCTCTTCAGCCTGAAGATCTTCCTTTATGATATCTTGCTGCATTGCCTTGTCATGAAAAATTCCCTTAGCTTTTGTTTGAGTATGATTTGTCCAGGTATAGATTCTTGGAATTAATTCAATCTGGGGTTTGCTAAGCTTTTTGAATCTATAAATGTATATCTGTCACCAAATTGGGAAGTTAGTTCTGTCATTATATGTCTAAATATCTTGCTCTGCACCATTTTCTCTCTGTGCAGTACTGGGACAAGTACTTCTATATAATACCTTTTGAAGCTTGTCCCATAGATCCCCGAGGCTCTTTTAATTTTTTCCAGTTGTTACCTCTCTCTTCTTCAATTGTTATGTTTTCTTGATTTATCTTCAAGATCAACATTTCTTTATCATCTCTATGTTCTTATGATACTAATCCAGTGATTAGTTTTTGGGTTCTTTTTTTTTTCTTCCAGATTTCCTACTTATGTGCTATTTCTATCTTTTAATTTGACACAAGTGTATTTTCTTTTACCTCATTGATCATAATTCAAACAGTGGCTTTAAAGTCCTCATCTAATAGTTCTAGCACCTGGGTCGTCTCAGAGTTAGTTTGCATCAAGCATCTTTTCCTTTGAGAATGGGTTACATTTTCCTTGCTCAGTTAATTTTGGATGTTATAAATGTTATGTTGTGGATTATCTGGATCGTATATGTCATTATATTGCAACAATATATTGATGGTTATATCATCAAAATGTTGATGTTATTTTTTTACAGATGAAATTTGAATCAGTACCAAGTTCAGTTATTTAAACCTCCAGTCTTAGAAACTTTCAGTTATCCCTGCGCAAGCTTGATTCAGGGGTTGGCCAGTGATTTCCTTCTCTGCCCCTCTGCATTCTAGAGTTCTTTTATTACTCTCTAGTGGTTGTGCTTGCCCTAATTAGGACTCCTTTCTCTGATTCCTCTGGGTAAAAGGATGATTAAATTTCAGTGTTTTTCTTTTTTTTTTTTTAATGTTTTTATTTATTTTTGAGACAGAGAGAGACAGGGCATGAGCAGGGGAGGGGCAGAGAGAGAGGGAGACGCAGAATCTGAAGCAGGCTCCAGGCTCTGAGCTGTCAGCACAGAGCCCGTCGTGGGGCTCGATGTGGGGCTCCACGTGGGGCTCCACGTGGGGCTTGAACTCACGGACCGTGAGATCATGACCTGAGCTGAAGTCAGACGCTTAACCGACTGAGCCACCCAGGCGCCCCTCTTTTTTTTTTTTTTCATCATAGTTTTAACCATCACTTCAACTATGGCCGGCCTCAGAATAAAGCTGCAACAAAACAAGGCACTCAGTCTGTTCACATGCTCCAAGTTTCAACTCTCCCCCAAGACATGTCAACTTGGTAGTGTTCAGATCCCTCCAGATCCTTCCATTGTTTTTGTTGTTGTTGTTGTTTTTCTTTTTGGCTAGGTTCTTTGTTCTTTGTGGGAGGGTTGGTTTCTTAAAACTTACTCTTCCATATCAAAAGCATGTTAATTTCCTTTTCTAGAAAAAAAATTACAAAGATCTGAAAATAAATCATAGCTTTACATTATTTTTAAGCTTTATATTATTTTACATGAACTTGAAGTTTTTGTGCACAATTCACGATCTGTGTTCTTCTTTCGTATAAACAACCAAAAGACTGTCTTTTGCTCTGAAAATTCAACAATTGCTGTAGATGTAATAGTTCAGACCTCTGGACAGCAGTGTGTTTGTTCAAAGCTACAACTATGACTCTGTTCAGAGTGGGAAGTTTCTGTGATAATTTTGCAAATGGATGAAAATACTAGTGGGCTTTCTTGAACTCACTCCGGGCGTTAATTGCCCCTATTTCTGAAGACAGCAGGGGAGAGGAAAGTTGGCAAGGAAGAGTAAGAGCAGCCAACATTGCCTTCTCTTTTCTCTGTGCTCTAGTGAAAAGAGGATGAAACATCACAAAGAGATGAAAATCTTTTGGTTTGCTGTGAATCAGGCCAGCATGTTTGATGACTCAGGGAAGGCATTGATGGGTACAAGGTTAGAAGAAGAAAGTGACAGCAAGGGCAGGTTATGAACATATTGTTCTGCCTGTAAAATAGCCACTTGCCTACTTGCCCTGTACAAAGAGTGATTTATCCAGGCAAGAACACCCTGTAGGGAAGTGGATCAAAAGAGAGCACCAGCAAGTGAGATGAACTAGCACAGGCTTCTCAAACTTTAGTGTGCAAGCCAATTTCCTGGGGCATCTTGTTCAAATGCAGATTCAGACTCAGGAGTTCTGGGTGGGCCTGGATTCTGCATTTCTAACCAGTTCCAGCGTGGAACTGGTGCAGTTGCTCCTGTAAGTAGCAACAAACCAGAAGCTATCCTGTGGCAGCATTTTGCCTACAGCTGACCCTGGTCCAGGTGAGGAGAGTGAAATGATGATTTCATTTATTTTACTGCCAGGAAAAATTCCATGGGGGGAAAAGTGTAAAAATTTCTGCTTGAGTTGGTCAATTTTTTGTGCATTGTCCAAATATGTTATTAATTTATTATCAGGGGTAGTACTTATTAAGTTCCCACTCATCCCGGCTGTTGTGCAGTAACACAGCTCGTTATATGTTGTAAGGTGTCAACAGCTGTGTTATTGATGCTAATGCAATTTTCCTCACTGATAATTATTATAAAACTCCTGTTTTCAGTTGGGGATTATTTTACCCTGCTATTCTTTCTGTGGCATTTCTCACCGTTCTTTAAATCTGTGGGGGTTTTTTCCCCCACGCATTAAAAAATAAACATCTATTTCTTTTTGAATTAAGCGTGGGTTTTTAGGTTATATTTTACTTTAGTGTTTAATATTTGTGATAATAAAACACATAGGAAAAATTACACAGTTTATTCTCTGCTCTGTAACTATATTCTCTAAGACACAAAGTAAGATGGGCAGGACAAATGATCTCTGTGCTTCTTCCAGGTATGAAGGGCAGTTTAGAGAGCAAGGACACTAAAAGTGTTAGAATATTAGAAATCAGGGTATTTAGATGGTGTAGTAGGACAATGGAAATAGTATCAAAAAAATGCTTGCAGAGAAATTTGATAACTTTGGGTGGCTAATCTTTAGAATATATTGCCAAAATAAGCTTCAAAATTTATATGACCCCCTAAGATACTCCTTCCTTTAATATATATACATATACATATACATATATATATATATATATATATATATATATATATATATATATATAATTGTCAAATTGGTTTCCATACTACACCCAGTGCTCATCCCAACAGGTGCCCTCCTCAATGCCCATCACCCTCTTTCCTCTCCCCCAACCCCCATCAACCCCCAGTTCTCAGTATTTAAGAGTCTCTTATGGTTTGCCTCCCTCCCTTTCTGTAACTTTTTTTTCCCCTCCCCCTCCCCCTGGTCTTCTGTTAAGTTTCTCAGGATCCACATAAGAGTGAAAACATATGGTATCTGTCTTTCTCTGCCTGACTTATTTCACCTAGCATAATACCCTCCACTTCCATCCACATTGCTACAAAAGGCCAGATTTCATTCTTGCTCATTGCCATGTAGTATTCCATTGTATGTATAAACCACATCTTCTTTATCCATTTGTCAGTTGATGGACATTTAGGCTCATTCCATAATTTGGCTATTGTTGAAATTGCTGCTATAAACATTGGGGTACATGTGCCCCTATGCATCAGCACTCCTGTATCCCTTGGGTAAATTCCTAGCAGTGCTATTGCTGGGTCATAGGGTAGATCTAGTTTTAATTTTTTGAGGAACCTCGCCACTGTTTTCCAGAGCGGCTGCATCAGTTTGCATTCCCACCAACAGTGCAAGAGTGTTCCTGTTTCTCCACATCCTCTCCAGCATCTATAGTCTCCTGATTTGTTCATTTTAGCCACTCTGACCGGTGGGAGGTGGTATCTCAGTGTGGTTTTGATTTGTATTTCCCTGATGAGGAGTGACGTTGAGCATCTTTTCATGTGTCTGTTGGCCATCTGGATGCCTTCTTTAGAAAAGTGTCTATTCATGTCTTCTGCCCATTTCTTCACTGGATTATTTGTTTTTCGGGTGTGGAGTTTGGTGAGTTCTTTATAGATTTTGGATACTAACCCTTTTCTGATATGTCATTTGCAAATATTTTCTCCCTTTCCGTCAGTTGCTTTTTGTTGATTGTTTCCTTTGCAGTGCAGAAGTTTTTATCTTCATGAGGTCCCAATAGTTCATTTTTGCTTTTAATTCCCTTGCCTTTGGAAATGTGTCAAGTAACAAATTGCTGTGACTGAGGTCAGAGAGGTTTTTTTTCCAGATACTCCTTCCCATTTCACTCAGCCTCATCTTAACTAACACTGTCCAAACAGAAGTCAGTCATCATCTTTAGTCCCACAAGTGTGGTGTTTTACCCTGAAAGATTAGATGCTCCTTGAGGATTTATACTCTCATTAAACAAATATTCAACTGTTTTTAAAAGACATTATTGAGAGGCACAGATGAAAAATTACATTTTGATACAGTAGGTAAGAAAGACCTCTTCTTAAATAAATTAAAAAGATGAAAAGAAAATTAAATCACATATGAGAAGGGCAAATGATTTGGTGTCTCAAAGGAGATGGACAAAACATCATTCCTCTGGAAGCTTTGGAGGAGGTTTCTGGCAAAGGAGAGTCAAAGAACTGGTCTTGAAGGATTCGTGGATTTGTGATAGACATAGGAGGCTGGCCGTGTTTGGAGCCAAAGGGACCTCATTATCAGATGCTCACATGATCATAAACTTAGGGACAGGGGGGTCCCTGTAAACATACCCACACAGATGTTTACAGAGTAAATACTTTAAATGAGTTACAGGTAAGCTGGGCTACTCAACCTCAGCCGTTTACTCCAGTGAGGAATACAAATGTTATCACTTTCATGCAGATTTAAGTTAGTGTTTTTATTATCTATTATTGTAAAATAAACTGCTCCTAACGGCTTTAGAAAGCCAGTCTCCTTCCACTCCTTTCCTTCTCATGATTCTCTGGGATGACTGCGTACATTTTCTGCTGATCTTATGTGATACCCGTCATGTGATGCCTCTCATTTGATGACAGTCAGAAGGTACCTAGGGCTGAATTCGTCCATAAGCTTGACAGAGATGTTACAATAGCTGGAACTTTATTCCTCTCCCTATGGTTTATCCATGTAGATTGTCCATCAAGAAAGCAGAACTTCTTACATGGTGATTCAGGGCTGCCAAAAGTGAGCATTCTCAGAGAAAGGAATTAAAATCTGCCCATTGTCTTCAATGCCAGTCTTAGAATTGATACCTCTGCCAGATTATGTTGGTTAATATGTGACCAGGCAGCCCAGTTTCATTGTGGAAGGTATGTGAATGTCAGAAGAAGTGCTTCGTTGGGGATCATATTTTGAAACTAGCTATCCCCGGAAGCAATATTGAATGTTTAAATATGTAATGTCAACAAAAATTTAAATAGAAAAACCCCCATTTTGTCTTTGTAGAGCCATGTTTATTTTTTAAATTTATTTTCAGTTTCTTTCTTATTTATTTATTTATTTATTTATTTATTTATTTATTTATGAGAGGAGGGGGAGAGGGAGAGGAAGAGAGAGAATCTTAAGCAGGCTCCATGTCCAGTGTGGAGCCCAACACAGGGCTTGATCTCACGACCATGAGAACATGACCTGAGCCAAAATTAAGAGTTAGACACTTAACTGACTGAGATACCCAGGTGCCCCTGTAAAGCCATTTTATGGTTGAATTAAGATGTGGTTGATCAGTTTGTCAGTGGAGTGTAGTACAGAGAAAATCAAGGACAAAGCCAAGATTTGAACCTGCATAGCTATAAAAATCACGGTATTATTAGTAATGATAATTCATGCAAAAGAAGATTTAAGATAATTTATTCATAGAAAAATGATGTCAAGAAGTAGATCTTCAGTATAAGATTATGAGATTAATTGGTTAAATCTGGGTTTCCAACAGAGTGCTCATTATATGTAAAGGCTAGTGCACCAGAGTGACATTCATAGTGAGGTGAGGGCAGGAGATGCAGATGTGAAAGTCTTGTCAACAGAGATGACACAGCATAAAATTTATGGTGCACACGGCTAGGAAACTGGTGGAATAAAGACACACAGAGGCTAAGATTATGAAACCTTTTGGAGATTTTTTTTTTTGTGATGGAGAAAGGGGAAAATGAAACCAGCAGACGGAGAGAGGTAATGAGGTAAGATGTAAAACAAATTCGATCAGTATCATAGTAGCCAAACAGGTGTTTAACACTGCTAAATGCTCCAGAAAGCTGGAAGAACATGAAATCTGAGAAATAGTTGTTTAATTAGTAGTTGGACCAACAGAAATGAAGGGGGTGATTCTTCTAGGGAATCTCTCAGTAAGCTGTCTCTAACTTCAACAGATGCTGGGCAAACATATGTATAGTGTTTTCGCTTTGTTTGTTGGTTTGTTTTTTCTCTGGAGGAAAGCAGACTCTAGTAACAAAGAAGGTTCAGGAATAGCTATTGGGTCAGCAATGAACAGTGTTTGCCACACTTCAAAATCTTTATATATTTTACCTTTTTTCCTTGTCATTTTTCTGGCTAAACTTTTTAGTGTCTTATTGAATAGAAGCAGTAACAGCTTGCATCCATGTCCTTTTAACTGGACTTAAAAGGAAAGTTTCTCATAGTTTATATATCTGAGTATGAAATTTACTATAAGTTTTGGGAAGACAACCTTTATGAGTTAAGGTTAGTAGTTAAGAAAATTCAATTCACGTTCTAGATTATGTTTTCTATTTCTGTTGAGATAATGTTTTTTGTGCTTTAATTTGTTTAATGTGGTAGATTATACTAAAAATTCTTAGTCTAATATCATTCTTGAATTCCTGGAAAATCACTTGCATTTTTGGGAAGAACTCAAATTATGATTTGATTATATGATTTATCTATCATAAAATAATATGATTTATTATTATTTGTAATACATGGATGAAATTATTAATATTTTGTTTATAGTTTGTTTAAAACTTAATAAATTTGAAAGTTGTCTGCAGTGGTCCTTTCTCATAATATCCTTGTCAGATAATAGTATTGACAGTTTAAGAGTGTCATTAAATGAGTTGAAAACCTGTTCCTCTGTTTCGTTTTAGTTGAACTCTGCATGCGAGTAATCTGTTTTTAGAAAATTAGTTGTAATGTTCATTTAAACCTTTTAGGTCTAGTGTCACATGTTTTTTGGGGAGGTTTTTTCTATGGGTCTATTTGGGTTATTTCTTTTTAAGTATTTTTGGCATGGAATATTTTATATACTTATAGAAAACTGTTCAATTCATTACAAACTTTAATTTTACTGCCATAAAGTTTTATAGGGAGAGGCTCTATTGCATCCAGAGATTTGTCCAATCATCATTTTTGATTTTGCATTGCATGTCTCTTCATTTGACTAGTCTTTTCGAAAAACCTGCCTTTAATTTTTTAAATCTTTATATCATGTGTGTGGTAGGCAGAATATCGGTCCCCCTAAAGAGGTCCATGTCCTAACCTCTAGAACTTGTGAACACATTGTTACGTGACAAGGAGATTAAAGTTGTAGATGAAATTAAGTTTTCTAACCATCTGATCTTAAAATAAGGATGTTACCTTGGCTTATCTTATGGGCCCAATATAATCACAAGGATCCTTCAAAGTGTCAGGGTAAAGCAATATGAGAAAGACTTGACTGGGCATTGTTGGCTTTGAAGATGGAAGGAGGCCACAAGTCAAGGAAAACAGTAGCCTGTAGAGGCTGGAGAAGGCAAGGAAATGGATTTGACCCTAGAACCTCTGTAAGAAATGCAGCCTTCCTGACACCTTGATTTTAACTCATTAAAACACATTTCAGACTTCTGACCTTCAAGACAGTAACATCATAAATTTGTATTTTTTCAAGTGACTAACATTGTGATAATTTCTCCTAGCAGCAGTGGAATTTGCTGTTTTGGTGTCTGGAATGGGCTGTTACCGAAAAACATGAAAGTGGTTTTAGAAGTGGGCAGTGAGCAGGAGGCTGAAAGAATTTCGAAGAAGGCAGAATGAGGCCAGATTGCCTTGAAAAGACTGTTAATAGAAACATTAGAAATACTGCTTCTGAGGGCTCAGAAGGAAGTGAAGAAAATGGCAGAGAAAACGTACATTGTTTTAGAAAATACTGAGATCAGCATGAATACACTGTTAGAAGGACTATGACATTGAAGGCTCTGCCAGCGAGGATTCAGATGGAAGTGAAATGAGGAACATGTTATTCGAAATGTGAGGAAAGTTGGATGCTTATCATTTAGTGGCAGAAAATTAGCTGAATTGTGGCCCGAGGCCATGTGAAAAGCAAAGCTTGGCAATGATGAACTTGGATATTTAGCCGTGGAGACTTTCAAGCAAAGCGTTGAAGGTGTAGCCTAGTTGCTTATAATGCAAGAGGAATGCCTTAGATTGCACTTCTTCCAGAATCTCAATTCATAAATATCCCCCTCTCTAACCATTGCCACCTCTTTCTATCCCATTCCCTCCTCTCATGTCCTAAATACGACACTTTTTAAGTCCTACTTGATTCTACAGTTCATTGGCTTTCACCATTCCACACTTCCCTTTGGTACGTCTAGGACTGAAATAAATGAGAGAGTTGCCATCTCGAATGTCAACTTGTTATTATTAATGGCATGTCATCTTCCTCCAAAAAAAATTGGGAGATAGAAGGTAAAAAGAAAACAAAAGAAGTCCTAACACCAACCACAACGTTTCTTCTTAAAAAAGGAGAGCTGATAGGGGATACTGGGAATAAGATATTTATTGCAATGTTGCATTTGGCCATAATGAAGGATTTAAAGCAACTAAAAGAAAAATCTGAGTATCCTGCTTTTTAAATCCCATTTTACTGATAACTCTGCTTTCTTTCATCATTTGGGATTGAAGACAGCATAAAAACTTTTATAAGGGGATCAAGTTAGAAGAAACAAATGCAGAAATCCTGTCATTCTATCAATTGTCACACATCTAGGGAAAATTAATGTATGCATTCATGCATGCACTGAACATGTTTATTAAGCATCTATTTTCTATCAAGCACCACAACAGAAGCTGGGGATTCAATGGTGAGGAAATTATGAAATATATTTATTAAAATAAGAATTTATAAAGAAATGGACAGTTTATTTTCTGTGTACATATTATTTGTTCAAAACAAAAGACACTGATTATGTCCCTGGTGGACCCCTTCAAAACACATCTATGAATAAGAGGATTGATAGTAAATTCCAAGTTGAATTATTTAATTAAAATGTACTTAGAGGAATTTTAAAGACGATGGGGCAGAAAGAACTGAGGAATAAGTCCAAAGATTGTACCTATGATAGCAACCCCAAAACAGTTTAAAAAAAACAAATATTTATATTTGCCCCCATCACCTTTATCTGTAGGTCATCTATGTTTCTTTTTTTTTTAATTAAAATATTTTTAATGTTTTTTTTTGAGAGAGGGAGGACAAGTGGGGGAGGGGCAGAGGGAGAAGGAGACACAGGATCCGAAGCAGGTTCCAGGCTCTGAGCTGTCAGCACAGAGCCTGACAAGGGGCTCGAACCCATGAACTGTGAGCTCATGACCTGAGCTGAAGTCGGATGTTTAACCGACTGAGCCACCCAGGTGCCCTGATAAGTCATCTGTGGTTCTATCCCAAATTTCCTTCACTGTCCTGGATTCTAAGCTGAGGGAGCATCCTTTGCCTGAGGCAAATCATTGTTGTGGGAGAGTGGAAATAGCAACAGGGAACAAGCCAATGACTCTACAAACCTCCACTTACACGTAGCTTATGTTCTACTCGCATTCCATTGGCCATAGCAAATCAAATGGACAAACTAATCTCAATGCATGAGGGAAAATATGTCTCTTGAGAGAGAAGGAGAGAAAATACTTAGGAACTAAACTGATATTTATTTAAATAAAATGCAAACGGTTCTTTGAGAAGACAGAGTACAAAGACTGAGGAAAAAATAGAGACCATACGTTCAAAATAGATTCAGCCGTGTTTCAGAAATTCTAATTAATGTTGATCTTATATGGCCAAAGAGGAAGCCTGGTATATTGAACTGGGTCAAGTTGCAGACAATAGAATATGATCTAATTAATCAGAAGAACATTTGTTTTTTACACCAAGAAATAGAAACTCACAGAATTATTGAAAAGGCTAGGAATTGGTTCTAGGCTAAAGTAAAGGAATGATTTCTAGGCTCACAACTGATCTACCTCTGCTGCAATTGTTAAATGGACCTCTGGCTTCATAGAAAGCTGACAGTCCAGGCAGCTGCTGTCACCGCTGCTGTTTGCAAAGCGTGCTCCTTCTGCCATGAAAATGCCAGAGAAATAACCTGCAAATTGGGAAGTTGCTAATGGGGCTCTAGAGCCTTCTCGTATCTGCTCTATTCTGTGCCAGCAGAATACATGCTGTGCTCCCTACCTACCTCACATAACATTTTTAGGAGTCAAAGCTTATACAGGGCACTAATTGGTGGAATAGAAGCACACTGAGAAACCTAGCTCTAAGAAAATCAGGGAAGGTAATTCTTTTTTTTTTTCTATAATAGAAAGGCTTCATTTAATCTTTGTAATAATTCCATTTCCTTATGCTGCTCTTTTGACTTAGACACTAATCATACAAATAAACAGAAACAAAACTCAATTAGAAATTGGATAAACATCACACTTGCTGTGTATCGTCTTTTTTCAGAAGCGTGATACATTAGATAAAAAATTCAGAGTCCTAAGAACTGAAAGACATTCTTTTCTAAGGCTAATGAGGAAAAACCAAATTAGCAATGATTTACATTTAATCAACTCTCATTTACAGAGAGAACATTTCTGAGTAAAATTTGACAGAAATTGATGAAATTAAATACACTTTTGTTTACCTATTCACTTTTTTCAAAAAATTAGCACTTTTTCTACGCATTTTGTTTAAAAAATGAAAGAAAAGAAAGCTACAGGGAAGTTAGAAGAATGGTATTTGAATAACTTATTGTCATTTACTTACTTCACCAACTGTTAATTGTCATATTTGCACTCTCTCCCTCCCCCCTCCCTCTGAGTCTCCCCCAACCCCTCTACCCCTGCCCTCATAAAATACATGCTTTAATCTCTTTGTCCCTCTACACATGACTTGGTTTCTGCAGAACCATTTGAAAGTAAGGTGCACACATCACGACCCTTCACCCCTAAATAATTCAACATGAATATCCTAAGAACAAGGGCATTTTCCTCCATAACCACAATACCATTAACACATTCACAAATTTTAACATTGACTCAGTGGGAAGTGTAACTTTTAGCTTTCTCTGCATTAAAAAAGAGGTAGGAATGGATGTTGACTGAACCCAGGCACATTATCTTCCATTTTTAAGTTCAAGAACTGCCTTCCCCTATATAGGGGTTGACTTTGATGTCTAAAGCTGTCACTATCCTGTCAGTCCCTGAAGGTGAATTTTCTACTCAGTTCCATTCAGAATCATTTCCCTTCTGGATAGAAATTATCATAAGTGTAGCAATTCATTCCTGTTATGCCCTGAGAATAAACTCAGGGTAGGTTGAACTTGTAGTGCCAGAGTCAGGCTCTGACAGGGCACATCTGTTTGGTGTCAGCAGATGTGGCTGTGGCCATGGAATTCATTTGCAGAGCGATGAACAGGGAGAAAGTGGAGTGTTTTTGTTGACCTGTTTGGTTCTAATGATGTTCTCAAATAATAAGGATGAAGGAAATATATGAAAATTATCTCCTCTGTTACTTCTATAACTGAAGCCCATTAAGGTAAAATAAAATTCAGAAGGAACAGCAAAAAAATGTGTTTTCCTTTATTAACTCTATACAGTAAACATAATTCAAACTCATCTCCCTTTGTGGCATTGGTGCAAAGCAACTACCTAGAAGCCCAACTAGCTACAGCCTCTTTTATTTCATTCATCTCTAGAGGGAGGGCCTAAAATATATGAGCCTCAGACTTCTGCTCAGGTCATGATCTCATGTTTTGTGAGTTCAAGCCCCTCACAGGGGGCTCCTCCTGTCCCTGTCCATGCAGAGCCTGCTTCAGATCCTCTGTCTCCCTCTCTTTCTGCCCCTCCATCTCTCTCTCTCTCTCTCTGTCTCTCAAATATACATTTTAAAAAAGTATACAAAACAGACTTCAGCAAATGTTAAGAGCAGTCCAAATGGGGGAGAGAAAGGTGAGGACTTCTGAAATACAAAGAAGTTGCTCCCTGAGTTGATTTCCTCCCAATGACCCGGTCTTTCTTTTGGAAGTGTCCTGACTATAAATCAAACTTGCACATTTCAAATAAAAAATGACACAAGTTTTTCTTACCCCCCCCCCCCCAAGTATGAGCATTTCCGGAAGAGTTTAAAGTCCACCATTTTTTCAACATTTTTTAAGACTTTTACAATGTTTTTATTTTATTTTATTTTATTTTATTTTATTTTATTTTATTTTTTTGATGTTTTTTAATTTATTTTTGAGACAGAGACAGAGCATGAGCAGGGGAAGGGCAGAGAGAGAGAGAGAGAGAGAGAGAGAGAGAGAGACAGAATCCGAAGCAGGCTCCAGGCTCTGAGCTGTCAGCACAAAGTCCGACCTGGGCTCCAACCCACAGACTGTGAGATCATGACCTGAGCTGAAGTTCGACGCTTAGCCTACTGAGCCACCCAGGCGCCCCTACGATGTTTTTATTATTTATTTTTGAGAGAGAGAGAGAGAGAGAGAGAGAGCGAGCGAGCACGCGCACCAGCGGGGGAGGAGCAAAGAGAGAAAGGGAGACACAGACTCCCAAACAGGCTCCAGGCTCCAAGCTGTCAGCACAGAGCCTGACCCAGGGCTCAAAGCCATGGACTGCAAGATCATTACCTGAGCCAAAGTCAGATGCTTAACCAACTGAGCCACCCACATGCCCCTAAAGTCCACCATTTTTAAATGTTCTTAAGCTGCCCAACTCTTGCAGCTTCCAGTACAGTGATGAGGAGGCTTTCATTTTGTAAAAATTTAAAATTCAGATTTGACTTTCCGCTGTTTTCATTTTTTTACCTTAGAAACTTAAAAATTCTGAGGTAGAAATTTCAGAAGTGTTTAAAATCGAATATAAGAAAAGTGACTCATGAAGAAACCAATCTCCACTGAGGGCTGAGGTTTCATCTATGGGCTTCTCCATCATTTTGTAAAAAGTCTACAGATTATTTGATAGTAATTTTAATGCATATGTACGAAGGACCTAATAGATGTTAATTTAGTATTTATCAAACACTAAGATACATTTTGGGGAAAGGTTCAATCAAATTTGAGCATGTAAGTCTAACAAACAGGTAAGATCTATATGCTTAAGGTAGGTAACTGTACCAGAAAATGCACATCTGCCTTTTAATATTCTCCCTAATAGGGAGATACCATGATGCTTAAAAGATGGTCTCAAGAAGTAAAAGTTCGTTGTGGTAGACCTTGAAAGAAAAAGTAACTATTTTTGAAAAGATGATTTAAGGATATGTTTATTGAGGATCCGCTATGTTCAAACTTTTGTGTAAAGTATATCCTTATTAAATAATGAAAGAAGTGTTCATATATTCTCTTTAGAAAACACATACCAACAATCCAGCTTAAACCAAAGAGAGCATCACCTAGCACCCTCATGCAAACCCACCCCCATTCTCACACCCTCCACCTTCTATCACTCACCTGCTGCAAATACATCAATGGCACAGCACTGATTGATACATCGTGAAAAGGATGCCATTTCCCTTCTTAGGACTTGAAGAGAAAGAAGTATTTTTCATCCTACTTTGCCCTTATGCCTTTGCTCTGCCCTTAGTTAATGTATGGTGTTTTTGTATAGTGATATAGTAGATGCAGTGCTTGAATCATGGGCCAATCAGCATCAGCACAACCTGTTTTTGTAGTCATATCTTCTGTGATTTCCCAGTATGGACCATGCTCCCCCACCTTTTTGAAATTTTCCTCATTCTTGAACATTTATATTTTCTTACTTAGTTTCTCCTCTAAACAGCCTTGGGGCAAGGGTTCAAATGTGTTTGGAAGTACAGGAAATATCAGTAGAAAAATGTAAAAGTGAGAGAAGAGAAAGCAACCAATAAAGGATTATAGGGTCTCTCCTCTTGCGGGCAATTAGAGCTTAATTCCGCTGGAAAAACTCTGAGAGGCAGTGTAGGTTCATCACAGGCCAGGAAGCTGAGCATTTATTTCTACAACAACTGTGGGAGGTATTAATTCCCCAGCTCTCTGGCCACTCATATCTGTAGGAAAAGGCATTCAGCCATTTCAGAAACAGCACTCAAGCAAATGGATAAAGATACTAGTGGTTGGAAGTTGGCTCCTGAACTTGGATACTCCAGGGACATGTGTTAGAATGACTTTATTATTCGTGGCCTCACTTATTCTTTTCCCTAGATCTTTGCTCCTGGTCTCCTCCTACCTTCTACTTACCCAGTTTCTCCTCAAGTTATCCCAAATATCTCTCTCTGATGTCATCTCAGAGCATCAAATAAGGCTTATTCTTTCTTTTATTATTCTCCATTACACCTATAATGGTGCTTGTACTACTATTTTGTGCTGAGAACATTTGAGTACATAGTTCATTTTCACTATTAGAAAAAGTGATTTAAAAAAACAGGGACTTTGTAAATGTGTATCTCTTTCAATGTCTAGTAGAGTGCCTTGCACACAATCGATATTATAAAAACTTTGTTGAGTGTATTTGCTGAATTGAATGTGTTCTGAAAACCAAATATCACAGGGAAAGAAAATATCAGTATTTTAGTATGATCTAGCAAAATGTAGACAAGTGCATTTACTATTAAAAATACATCTCACAGTTCCATATGAAGCAAGGATTTACAAAGAAAAATTCAAAGCACAAAGTGATTTGATATATATTCTTTTCAACCTGATTGTGATAACTTTTATTCAGCTTTTTCTCAGCTTTTTGCTATCTAGTTTCAAGCCCTCAAAGTCCCACTTGTTAAATACATTTTTAGTATTATTTACAAAGGTATTATAAATCCCACAGGACTGAGATCACCACAGCTGAATCTTTCATTATTCTCATAGTGGGTAATATCTGTTCATCTTTGTCATTCTGAAAGTATCTCTTTTTTACTAACAGCAAAAGATCCTCTTCTCCTGCTCTGTCTGCCTTCTCAGTGAATGCGTCTGATGTCATTCTGTCTGCTATTTTCAATTTGTCTTCCTGCATCATTGCCCCAGGCTCTCTCTGGTTTATGGCCTCATTTCAAATTTGAAGTACCATCTGCATAAATTTAACTTATTAAAATTATTTAAAATAATATCATATTTTTAAGTAGATTTTTCTTGCAATAGAAACAGGAAAATGATCTTGATAGGCATTTTTAAATTGATGGAAAAAGAAGTTGAAAAATAGAGAAGGTGAAATTAGAGGAGTTTATTGGTGGGCTTTCGCTTGGTGGTTAAGAATTTTTCTCTTGCACTATTTAAAGATAAACATTTTAATCTAGGATTTTGTAAAACCATGGTCCATGAGTTAGAAAGCATTCCAGTCATCTGTGTCTGGTCTTGCCTTTACTTGTCTAGCATTTTTATATGATAATTCATGAGTGAATGTGAATGTGCCTATGTGTAATAAATATGTGATTTCATAGATGAATAGTACTGTCATCATTTGCAAATATTTGGCCAAGTTGACTTTACAGCTATAGTACTATTCTGATGACATCAGTGTGTGTGTGAGCAGGGGGTGGTGATTTCCCACACCACCAAGCAATTAACTCAATTCTGACGCTGTCTGCCTGGAGGTAGCATCAGATCCCACAAGTTAAGGGCTCAGTCCTAAAAGAATGCCTTCCTGCTCTGACTTCAGATGCCAGTCACAAGTCCATATTGTCACCTGTGCTTCTGACTAACTGGCTATAGTTTGGCTTCCAACAAGTCTCTTTTCGGGCTCAACTCATGTGCTAGAGTTGACCTCAGAACAACATTTTACTTACTATATTACCAATTTATTACAAAAAGTCAGGAAGAGCCAGATTGAAGAGATGGACAGGGCAAGGGCAAGGTATAGGGAATGGGCACAGAGTTTCCATATTATTCTATAGCGTCTCCATGTGGTCACCAGTCCAGAAGCTCTTTGAACCTCCTCTTTTTGGGATGTTTAAAAAAAATTCGGAGGCTTCTTTACAAAAGCATGAGTGCTTAAATCTTTGGACACTGGTGATTGATTGAACTTTCAGCCCCTCTTCCCAATCTGGAAATCAGGGGTAAGACTAGAAGTTCTGATCCTCCAGGATTGTTTCCCCTGGCAGCCAGTTTCCATCCTTAGGTACTTTCCCAAAGTCGCCTCATCAAACATAAAGTCAATTATGAATAATAAGGCAGCAATTTCACCTTTATGGCTCTGAAGCCATAATTTCAAAATATTAGGAAGTAAGGACAAGAGACCAAATATTATAACACAAGAGGCTCCTATTGGTCTTACTGCTCAGGAAATTCCAAGGGTTCTGGGAGCTGTGAGCCAGGAACTGTGGACAAAAAACAAATATATATGAGAAATACATTTTGCTAACATGAAGGACTAAATTTATATTTCTTATAAGCCACCACGTATAGATGCAACATATAAGAATAATCACTAGTGTGGGATAAATTAATTAGCCATCAGGATGGGAAAATAAGTGCTTATTTTATTTTCCTTTTGAGTTAAAAGTCAAAAAATGATGTTTGTAATATTCTTTCCTAAACGTATGGATGTCACCCTCTTCAGTCTTCAGAAAGGATGAGGGTTAGGATATGGCCCAATAGGAAGGTAAAATCAACTATTATAATTAAAGCAACTCTTCATCTCTGCCATATATTTTATGCAAAATTTTATTGGTTTATTGTATGTATTTCTACATCCAGAGAATTTTAGAAATGAAATAATACGCAGTATTGGTCTATACAGTGTCTCCGCAGAGAAGGCTCAGATTTGAGCCATTTAAGTCTATGCAATGACAATTTTCTTTATAAAACAAACTATTTTCTAAAGACTTCTGGGCTTGCTTCAAAAGTAGAACTTTGAGTTCTACTTCTGTGACTTACTGGCTGTGTGATGTTGGATGAATTACGTAAACTTCCTGAGTTTTATGTTTCTCATTCAGAAAAAGAGTGGTGATTCAATGAGATACTATATTTGAAAATACTTTATGGCATGCTAGACTGTACTTTAGGAATCTTTATACTGTTTCCACTTTACATATGAAAATTAAAAATCACTTTTGGAGGAAAAGTACTTAACCTCATCTGATTTGACATCTGATATCTCTTCACCGTTTTTTGTTGTTGTTGCTTTTCATACAAAAAAGTCTTCCCCTCTCTAACGTAAGCCCCACTTGTTGCCTGCTAATATCAGGAGAGAATGGTTCATTACTTATATTTTACCAGATAACCAAGTAAACAAATATGTCTGAAGTCCACTAATTCTAGGATGGAGATCATTCCTAGTGCACAGCATCCAGTTCAGCCAAATAAGTAAATTTCCAAAGCCTTATTTTGTTGAGTAAAAGCAAAGCTACCTGTGACTTTAGTTGTGAAGAAATGCTGTTGGAAATCAATAAAACAGCAGGTTTTTCCTAACCCAACATCTTTTCTGTCAATAAAAGTATACAATTATATAATGGAAAAATAGGACATGTAGGGAGATTTCAGTAGAACTAAAGACTATATTCTACCTGATATATTCGGAGACAATTTGTAGGTGACATGTTTAAACTTGCCCCTAGAGACTATTAATTTGTTATGACTGAAAGAGAACAGCTGGGGTCAAGGACTGGATTGAGAACACAGCTGGGTAAACAGCAGTCTTTCACCCCCACTGAGGGTATGTCTGGTCAGAGCCACCATTTCCCATTAGTGCCATTTAGCCACCCAGGAATATCCCCCAATTTATCTTCCTGAGTTATATTCCTGATTTCCCCGAGCATCTGAAATGTTATCAATTCTGAGAAGAGGGGATCTTTAGAGTACAAGTGTTCTGGGAGTATTTTTACTTCCCCCAGTATTGATGCAGTATTTGCTTCTGTATTGGAAAAACCCCAGAAAATTCCTTATAAATGCCTGGGAAGATCATTCCAAATTTTATTTCTGTGATGGTGACAAGAGGCAGACTAGTCATTTGGGTGACCATTAAGCAAGAGTTGACAGTGGTTTGACTTCTCTGCACCTTAAAAGATAACATGCCTAAATAGATACTGGTTTCTTCTTGGGGTTGCCCCTGTGATTTTTTGCTACTATTTTGAGTGAAGTGTATTTATCTTATTCACTTTTAAATGAAAAAAACTACTTTTTATTAATTTTTCTTTTTCTCTTTATTCATTTTATTGAGGTAAAATTCATATAACATAAAAGCCACTATCTATAACCATTGAGGTAAAATTGATATAAAAGCCACCACTATAACCATTTTATAGTAAACAGCTCAGTAGTTTTTGTTGTACTCGTAATGTGGTACAACTATCACCTATCTAATTTCAGAACATGTTCATCACCTCTAAAAGAAACCCCATACCTCTTATGCAGTCACTGTCCATCTGTCCTTCACCCCAACCACTGGCAATCACTAGTCTACTTTCTGTCTCTATTTATTTTGATCAGTGGAATTTCTGGATCATATGATAGTTCTATATTTGACTTTTTTGAGGAAAGGCCATAATGTTTTCCACATGGATGTACCACTTTACATTCTCACCAGGAATGTAATTTTTCCACATTCTCATTAATAGTTGCAATTCTCTGGGGTTTTGTTTGTTTGTTTAAATTATAGCCATCCTCTTAGGTGTAAAGTAATATCTCCTTGTATTAATGTGCATTTCCCTAATGACTAATGGTATTCAGCATCTTTTCATATGCCTAGTGGCTTTTTGTAAAATTGTGGTAAAATATCTATTCAAAATATCTTTGTTCATGTTTTAATTTTCTTTTTGTTGTTGAATTCTAAGAGTTCTTCCTATATTCTGCATACTAGACCCTTATCAGATATATGATTTGCAAATATTTTCTCCCATTCTGTGGGCTTTTTACTTTTTTTAGTGTTTCTTGTAGCACAAAAGTTTTTAATTTTGGCAAAGTTCAATATATCTAACTTTTGCTCCTTGTACTTTTGGTATCATATTTAAGAAACAACTGATCCCAAATCACAAAGATCTGCATCTGTGTTTCCTTCTAGGTTTTATAGTTTTAGCCCTTACATTTAGGTTTTTTATCCATTTTGAGTTAATTTTTGTATATGATATAAGGCTTGGATCAAAATTTATTCTTTTACTGTGTGGATATCCCATTGTTCCATCACCATTTGTTAAAAAGACTATTCTTTCCTCATAGGATGATCTTGGCAATCTTGTTGAAAATCAGCTGATTATAGATATATGGGTTTATTTCTGGATTCTTGGTTGTATTCTATTGATTATTTTGTTTGTCCTGATGCTGTTTTGATTACTGTAGGTTTGTATTAAGTTTTGAAATAGGGATATATGAGTTCTGTAACTTTGTACTTCTTTTTCAAGATTATTTTTTTAGCTATTCAGGGTCCCTTGCAATTCTCTATGTATTTTGGGATCAACTTTATTTTTTTCTGGAAAAAAAGAAAAGTTACAATTTTGAGAGATTTACATTGAATCTGTAGCTAAATTTAGATAGTATTGCTCTGTGAACAAAAATGAATTTCAATCAATGAAAATAGGTCTTTCTACATTTAGGTCTTCTCCAGTTTCAGTCAACCTTTGGTAGTTTTCTGCAATTCTTACATGTCCTTGACTAAATTTATTCCTAGATATTTTAATATTTTTGATGTTATTGTAAGGAAATTATTTTCTTGATTTTATTTACAGATTCATTGCATGAGTATAGAAATACAATTATTTTTGTATATTTATCTTATATCCTGCAACTTTGTGAACTTGTGTGTTCTAACAGATTAAGTGGATTACTTAATCCTTTCTATATACAAAGATCATGCCATCTTCATGATTCTCAATAAATCATCTATTTATAATCATCTATTTATCATAGATTGCTTCTGTCCAATTTAGATGCCTTTTTTTAATATCTTTTTTTTTTCTTGCTTAATTGTCCTCTGTTGAACTATCAATACAAAGTTAAATAGAAGAAGTGAGAGTGGACATTCTTGTCATGGTCCTAATCTTAATGGGGAAACTTTCAGTCTTTCACCCTTAAGTGTGATGTTAGCTGTGAGTTTTTCATATATACTCTTTATCAAGTTGAGAAAGTTCCCTTCTACTCCTAGTTTCTTGATTGTTTTCAATACTAAAGAATGTTGTATTTTGTCAAAAAATTTTCCTGTATCTATTAGGTGATCATGTGGGTTTTTCCTCCTTCATTCTATTAATATGGTATATCATATTGAATGAATTTTACATATTGAACTACCCTTCATTTCTGGGATAAATCTCACTTGGTGTTGGTGTTTAATCCTTTTAATAAACTGAGGTATTTGTTTCACTAGTATTTTCTATAATGATTTCTGTGTGTATATTTATGAGAAGTAGTGGTCTGTACTTTGCTTTGATAACAATAGCATCATAGAACAGGAAATTTTCCTTCCACCCTTGCACGCGCACACGTGTGTGTGTGTGTGTGTGTGTGTGTGTGTGTATGTGTTTGAAAGACTTTGGGAAAGATAGGCTAAATGGTCAGGGTTTTTTGATCATAGATTAATTTTTTAATTTGTGGATCTATTTTTTTTAACATTTATTTATCTTTGAGAGAAAGAACACAAGCATGAGTAGGGCAGGGCCAGAGAGAGGGAGACAGAGGATCCAAAGAGAGAGGGAGACAGAAGATCTGAAGCAGGCTCCAAGCTGTGAGCACAGATCCCCATGTGGGCCTTGAACTCATGAGATCATGACCTGAAATCAAGAGTCGGACGCTTAATGCACTGAACCACCCAGGTGCCCTGACCTGTGAATCTATTTGGATTTTCTGTTTTGTCCTCAGTTTTGTAGTTTGTGAGTTTTGACATATTTGTTTGTTTCATTTAGGTTATCCAGTTTTTTGGTCATACAGTTATTATTCCCTTATAATTGTTTCATCTCCATAAAGATGATAGTATTTTCCCCACTTTAATTTCTGATATTAGTGAGTTTAGTCTCTATTTTGTTTTTTGGTCAGTGTAGTTAAAGGTTTGTCAGTTTTGTTGCCTTTGTCAAAGAACCAACTCTTGGCTTTATTGACCTTTTTATTTTTTTATTTATTCTCTGATTTATTTGTCTCTGCTTTACTCTTTACTATTTCCTTCCTTCTTGTTATGGCTTAAATTTATTCTTTTTCCATCTTTTTTTAATATGGGAGATTAGGTTATTGACTTGAGGTTTTTCTCCTTTTTTAATGTAAACATTTGAGGTTAGTTTTCCTCTGGGCACTTCTTTAGCTGATACCATAAAATTTGGTATGTTTTGTTGTCATTTCATTCCTCTCAAAATATCTTCTAATTGTCCTTGTGATTTCTTCTTTGTCCTATTGAATATTTAAGAGTGTTGTTTAATATATGTGTTTTTGTGATTTTTCCAAATTTCCTTTTATTAATTGATTTCTAATTTCATTCTGTTATGTTTTGAAAACATACTTTATATGATTTTAAGTATTTTTAAATTTATGAGATGTATTTTGTAGCCCATCTTCTGGAGAATGTTCCTTGTACCCTTGAGAAAAATGTCTGTTTTGCTGTTGTTGAAAGGAGAATTTTAGGTATGTTAGGTCTAGGGGGTGTAGTGTTGTTCATGTTTTGTAATTCTTTACTGATCTTCAACTATTCTGTTCATTATTCAAAGTGAGCTATTGATGTCTCTGTAATTGTTGAACTGGCTATATCTCCCTTCAATTTTGTCATTTTTTGCTTCATTTATATTGTGACCCTGTTGTGATATTCATTTGCTTTTAATTTTTATGTATTTTTGATGAATTAATCCTTTTATATAATAATCTTCTTTGTTTCTCAAGTCTACGTTTGTTGTAGTTTATTTTGTCTGACAGTAGTACAGCCATGTCAACTGTCTTTTTGATATTATTTCCTTGGAATGTTTTTTCAATCCTTTTTCTTTCAAATCATTTGTCTCTGGATTAAAAATGAGTCTCTTATAGACAGGTTATTGTTAGATCATGTGCTTTATTGTTTTAAATTTATTTTGGCACTCTACCTGTCAATTGCAAATTTAAACTCATTTATTGTTAATGTGATTACTGATAGGGAAGAACTTGTGCCATTTTACTGTTTGTTTTCTATGTATTTCTATGTATCTTTTTTGTTCCTCAGTACTTCTCTTATTTCTTTTTTGGTTAAATAGTTATTGTCCTGTGCATCGTTTCAATTCACTTTAATTTCTTTTACTATATATTTTTAAGTTATTTTTAGGGTTGCCCTGGGGACTTCAATTAACATATTAATTTATAACTAATTAAGATTAATAACAAATTTATTAAAATAATATACAGAAATGTTGCTCCATTATAGCCCTTGCCTTCCTTTTGTGTTATTATTGTCACAAATTCCATTAATGTACTCATTAGTAAAGATTTAATATTGTGTTATGCTGTTTTTCAAAATCATCCTTTAAAAAGGAGTCATAAAGAAAAATACATAAATACTGACTTGATATTTACCTCTGTAATTACCTTTACTGGTATTCTTTATATCTTTTTGAAGATTTGAGTTACTACCTATTGTTCTTTTATTTCTGCCTGAAGGACTTCTAAAGGAAGTATAAAGGAAGCCTTTCTTGTAGGGCAGGTCTACTAGCAACAAATTCTCAATTTTTGCTTATATGAAAATGTACTAACTTCTTGTTTGTTTTTTAAATTTTTTTTAATGGTACTTATTTCAGAGGGAGAGAGAGAGAGAGAGAGAGAGCAAGGGAGGGGGGGGGTGGAGAGAGAGGGAGACACAGAATCCAAAGCAGGCTCCAGGCTCTGAACTGTCAGTACAGAGCCTGACACAGGGCTCAAACTCATGAACCGCAAGATCGTGACCAGAGCCAAAGTCAGATGCTTAACAAACTGAGCCACCCAGGCACCCCTCTTGTTTGTTTTTTAAAGACATTTTTACTGGGCATAAATTTTTAGTTGACATTTTTTTTCTGTTAGCACTTTAAAGATGCGATCCACTGGCTTTCGTCTTTAATGATTTTTTTTTTAAGTTTATTTTTGAGAGAGAGAGAGAGAGAGAGTGTGTTAGTGTGGCATGAGTGGGAGAGGGGCAGAGAGAAAGGGAGAGAGAGAATCCTGAGCAGGCTATGCAGAGTCAGCAAGAGCCTGACACTGTGCTCAATCCCATGAACCATGAGATTGTGACCTGAGCTGAAATCAAGAGTTGAACACTTGACCGACTGAGCAACCCAGGCACCCATATTCTTGGTGATTTTTGATGAAAAATCAGCTGTTACTCTTGTTGATGAACCCTTGTATATAACAAGATGTTTTTCTCTTTCAGGGTCTGTCTTTAGCTTTAGCTTTCAGCAGTTTAATAAGGATGTGTCTTGGTGTGGATCTCTTTCAGTTTATCCTTCTTGGAGTTTGTGGATCTTCTTAGATGTGTATATTAAAGTTTTTCATGAAATTTGAGAAGTTTTGGCCATCATGTTTCAAATAGACATTTCTTTCTCTTTATCCCCCCTGTCTCCTTCTCTCCCTCCATCCCTTGCTCTCTTTCTTCACTTTTCTTCATTTTTTGGTCTTACTGGATAGTGTCAGTAGATCTTTGTTCAAGTTCATTGATTCTTCTGTCTTCTCTACTCTACCATTGACCAACTTTCGTGAATTTTTCAATTCAGTTGTAGATCTCAACTACAGGATTTCTATTTTGTTATTTTTTAAGTTTCTATCCTTTTATTGATATTCTTTACTTGGTGAGCCATATTTCGTGGTTTACTTTGTTCCCTTCATGTTACTTATTACAGCTGCTTTAAAGTATTTTTCTAATATCCAATGTCTGGGCTTTCTCAGAGACAGGTTCTATTAATTACTTCTGTTCCTGTGTATGAGGCATAGTTTCCAGTTTGGCCCCAGGCACATCTTCTTTTTAATATTGGCTTAAACAGCGGTACCTATGTGAGCTTGCGTCCCAATTGTTCGTGTCTAGTAGGTGTTCATCTTGTTAAATACCACCAGGAAGATTTTTCTCTTCTCCTTGTATTTGGCTCTGTAACCCTCCAAACTGGTAAAATGCAAAGAAACATACATATTTCTGCATTTGCAATACCTAATACTTGAAGACAAAATAACTGCTGATGTAATTTCTTAGCTCACAGTGTTCCACCAACCATTCATTCATATTCTCTATTATTTTGTATAATTTCTGTCCTGGAATGGATGTATAAAGATTAATGGTGGGTGGCAGAATTCTCTCTGCCTCTAAAAGTGAAGGAATATCTACCTGGTTTTGCTGTTTGGCATGCAGCAGACAGTGAGGAGAGGTGAAATAACTTGCTACCCTATTTATTTTCTGTTTCATAAAACATTGCATGGAAAGCTACCAGTGTATTTTTCTTAATCCAGCACCTAGAGCTGAGTAGCAACTGGAAATTCTAGACTTAAGTAATAGGCTTTCTATCAGTCTTTATTTTTGGAAGGTGTGAATTTTCATCTTGTTCTGTTGCTTCATAGGTATTTTAGTGATAAATTGGAAAGGCTGTGGCAGAAGTTCCCAGCCAGATGCACTTTAAGCTGGAAGAAGAGAGTGTGTTCTTTGTGTTCACACGTGTCCTGCAGCCAAAGTGTGCTATCATATTCCTTTGGAGTTTTTAAATTTTTTTCCCCAGCAGGACCAGCCCTGAGTTGAAATATTTAAAGTTGGTGGACTGTAAAGTGATGAGATTCACTTGACACTATGGAAAACACAAAGCCTTTGGGTTTCATTATCTGTGCTGAATTTAATGAGCCATATGAGAAAAATAAAATTAACACCACATCATTGTGGGATGTTTAACACAAAGACAATTAGCAGCACAGGGAGTTGTCCAACCTAATCTGAGGTCCTAGCAACCCTGAAGGGTTAGTGTTTTTGTTCGATGTGCTTCCCAGGAGTTGTAGACTGAAATTTCTGCATGGCTGGGTCTAGAGCATGAACAGTCAGAGGGATGAATGCTCTGGATATGTTCTGTCATGTTGGCTACATCAAAGACTCTTTTCTCTTAGGTTCCAATTCCTTTTATAAGTTTGAAAATGAACAGGAGTTGCAATTAATGAGTCACCAAGTGAAAAAATCCTTCATCAGCACAGCACATCTGTGGGACAAATGTGGGAAACGAATAAGAAAAGTCACAAGGGCTGATGACAGGGACCATTCATTTCACTTCCCTCAGAAAGGACATTTGATTTTCTTAAAACTGAAATCAAAAGAAGGAGCCATCACTCTTGAACACACATAAACATGCATGCATATACACAGGTCACTTTGGTTTTATCTGTCTCTGCTCTGAATTCATGTTACTATAAACAGAAGCTTGAAATCCAGTGGTTGAGTTTGATTAAACCTCCATCTGAGAGCATCTGAGAGTACGTATATGAGCAGCCTCATTCTAAGATTTCATATGTATTATCAGTAACAACAAACATCTGTGACAGTAGTTCAAATAGAAGTAGAGAAATAGATTGAACTGAAATGACTCTATTCTATTTAAGCCTGTGATGTTTTTATTTCACAAAACACATTTCTTTACTTTGGTTGAAAGCCTTCAATCATGTGGCCCATCCCTCCTGGCCTCTCCATGTACTTCAGTTCCAAAATTCTATTTCTTCCTCACCTTTTACCTCTAGATCAGTTTTGTCCAATAGAACTTGCTGCAACTACAGACATGTTCTAGATCTGCACTACATAATAAGGTAGCCAATAGCTTCACATTGCCTATTGAGCACTTGAAATGTGGTTAGAGTAGAATTTTAAATTGTATTTTATTTTGGATAATTTAAATTAACGTATCAATAGCCGCACATGGGTAGTAGCTACTATATTGGACAGCATAGCTCTAGATTCTTACTATTTAAAGCTACAGCAGTAGCATTACCTAGAAACTTTCAGGTATTCAGAATCTTGGACTCCACCCAGATACACTGAATCTGAATCTGAAGTTTAACAAGACTCTAGATGATGTTCATGTTCTCTAACGTTTGAGAAGCACTGCTCTAGATAACTTCATCATTCAAGATTGAGATCCAGAGTCCTTCCTTTAGGTAGTCAGGACCAACTTATCAGCAGTAAGCACAGTGCTAAGGACCCACAATCCTTTTAGAGACCCATGAAAATGTTAGAATTTCTTTTAAAGTCATAATAAAACTGTGAACTTCTCAGTCAAATTATTTAAACTTTTTTTTTTTTAACGTTTATTTATTTTTGGGACAGAGAGAGACAGAGCATGAACGGGGGAGGGGCAGAGAGAAGGAGACACAGAATCGGAAACAGGCTTCAGGCTCTGAGCCATCAGCCCAGAGCCTGACGTGGGGCTCGAACTCACGGACCGCGAGATCGTGATCTGGCTGAAGTCCGACACTTAACCGACTGCGCCACCCAGGCGCCCCCTCAGTCAAATTATTAATAGTGGTGTTTCTACACACACAGTCATATGTTATCATTTTATCTATACATGGAAGAAGGGACCAATGAAGGCAAAAGTGTTCAAGTCACGTGGATGTCATAATGTGGCCCTGTTGGTATCATCTTTGCATCATTTCTTCCTGCCTCTTGTGGCTTGCTGATCATTCTCATCACACAGTGCTACGTAAGTGTAGTGACTCCTATGGCCACTGCATTATCCTCTAAACCCCTTAAAGACAAAAACAGTGTCTTGCATGGGTTTATAGCACCAAGCCTGTGTTGTTTCACACATCTGGTGCTTGATAAATGTACAAAAGAAGGAAGAAAAAAAAAGAAAAAAAGATTCTGATAGATTTAGTAGTTTACTGAAGGGAATACATACTGATAGCCAGATCCCTTAAGCTGATTTTGATGAGATAAAAAAAAACAAAATGGAACCCTCAAAGTCCTTATAAACCAGCCTCTCATTAGGAGGTATACAGAAGAAGTAACTCTGCGTTTCTTAGCAGAAAACCATGACTCATGTGCTGTGGTGAACAAAGAGCAGTTCCCTTAGGGTGAGGACACCTGATTTTCTTTTCTTTGTTATTTCACTAATTTCTTGTACGTTTGGGCAGGTCATTTCACTTTTGATTTCTCAATTTTCCATTGGTAAAATAAAATAATGAAAAGCTAACTCTTTTTGAATTCTGTGTCAATGACTTTCCTGACAACTTTTAGTGATGAATTCATTTACTTTTCATAAAACTTTATTGTTATCCCATTTTACATATGAGGAAACTAAAGCACAAAGAGCTTAGCTGTCTTGCCTAAGATCACACAGCTAGGAACTAGAGGAGTCAGTCCTGAAATAGGCTATCTGAGCCCAGGGTCTAAGTTGAACCATTATTCTGAGTTGTCAGAGATAAATGACTACATTTGATATAGTGCTATGGGCAGAGTTGTGTCCCCCCAGATTCATGTATTGAACTCCTAATATATGAATTATTATCTCAGAATCTGAAAGTATTTGGAGATAGGATCTTTAAAGAGATAATTAATTTACAAACCAAGGAAAAGGTTCTTAACTCTAGAGAACGAACTGAGGGTTACCAGAGGAGAGGTGGGGGGAGGGGAGGGGTGAAACAGGTGATGGGGAGTAAGGAGTACATTTGTCCTGATGAGCACTGGGTGTTGTATGGAAGTGATGAGTCACTATATCGTATGCCTGAAACTAACATAACACTATATGTTAACTATACTGGAATTAAGAAAAAATAATTAATTTAAAATCAGGTCATTAGGGTGGGCCCTAATGTAATATAACTGATGTCCTTATAAGAAGAGGAACTTAGCACACAGATGCATACAGAGGGGGAAGGCCATGTGAAGATACAGGAAGATGGCTATCTACAAGCCAAGGAGAGACACCTCAGGAAAAAAAAAATTCTGCCAACAGCTTGATCTCAGACTTCTAGCCTCCAGAATCATGAAAATAAATTTTCGTTGATTGACCTACCCAGTTTGTAGTACTTTGTTATGGTAGCCTTAGCAAGCTAATGCATATACTGTGAGGCTCCTTATATAATAATAAATAAAGGGTATTACTAAAACCTGCAAATGTAGGTTCTCATTTATTCATCCAACAAACATTATCCTTTATTATGTAAAAGGGGTGTGTTGGTTGCAACAAGAGATAAAAAAGAATCACCTCGATATGGATGTGTCTGTATGACTGAATCACTGATTAATGTTACAGTCATTTATTTTCAATCTCCCCCACCAGAATATCCACTCCATGAAGGCAGCGCACATTGAATAAATATCTGTGGATTGGGTGGATGACTGAGCAGGGTTATTGAACAAGGTCCATTGCTGGGTTGTAGGATAACAGTCTAAATAGGCCACTGTCATCATTGTTGTTCTTTTATTTTATTCTTTTCATTCTTTTTAAACACGCCTTCCTCCTCAAACACCAGTAAAGCTGTCTCTTTCTGTTCCTAGCTCATGGACTACATTCTCACCTTTCTCTCCTTTCTCCCAGCGCTGTAACAGTTTTAAGTCTTTCAGTTCCTCCTGTAGCCTCACAGGCGTCTCCCTCTATGCCCTTCGATGATATAGCATTACAGAATCTTTGACTCTGGTAAAGTAGACACTTTTTGGGTGGCAGAGGTGGAAAAATGGTGGGCGGAAGAAGAGATGAGAAGGGAGAAAATTGTGTTGGCAACTTCTAGGTTTACTTTGGTGGTCTGAATGAAAGAGGGCATTTTGTGAACATTGTGAACTCTCATGCATATACTTTTTATTTCATCAGAGAAGAATCCTGTTTTCAAGATGCTTATAATCCAGTAGCAAGCAAAAGGCATGTGCATAAAAAATGACAATACTAAAAAAGATGTGACAATTTCATATTAGTGTGCTTAGCTCTATGCTTTAGTTGCCTATTGCTGCATAACAAATTACTCCAAAATCTAATAGCCTGAAAGGACAAATATTTATTATCTCACAATTTTTGTGAGTCAGGGATCTAATGCAGCTTACGTTTTTATTGGCAGGATTCAGTTCCTCACAGGTTATTGGGCTGTGTTCCTTGGCTCGTGGGTGTCTCCATGAGCAGCTCACAACATGGCAGCTGGCTCCCCTCAGAAGCTAGAGCCAAGGAAAGTGAGCAAAATGAAAGCCAGATTCTTTTTTTAATCTAATCCCAGAAGTGACACCCTCACTTTTGCCTTATTTGTTGGAAGCAAGCCACAGTGTACAGCCCTCAATCAAGGGGAGGGGATTACACAAGGGCATGAATACTAGGAAGTGGAGATCATGGGAGCCATCTTAGAAATTATCTACCACGTTCTTGTTGCCACTTAAGAAACACATTATGAATGAATAAATATAAAGTGAGAGGAGGGGTAGACAAATTTGGGGAAGGAAAGGGATATAGGAAAGATTCTTTAGGGGATAAAACACTTTAGTTAGACTTTAATGGTGAATAGGATTAGGTCATGTGGAAATGAATGAAACATGTTTATAGGTAAAGAAACAGCACCAATGAGAATCTGGAGGCAAGAAAACCAGAGAGAGGAAAAAATATGAGATCTGATATCATTAAAGGTGTCACTATATGTATACCATAAAGACTTTTATTATATGCTAAACTAATGAAGTGTTATTCTTGGTGAGGGGTGGCCTGTCTTAGCTCAGGCTGCTATAACTAAGTACCATCGACTAGGTGGCTTACAATACTGTTCGATCTTATAGTTCTGGAGGCTGGAACTCCCAAGATCAGGGTGCCAGCATGGCCAAGTTCTGGCTTGCAGAAGGCTACTTTCTTGATATATCCTCACATGGTGCCAGGTGGGGTGGGGGACCATATGTGCTCTCTTCTTATAAAGACACTAATACCATCATGAAGACCCCATCCTAAGACTTCATATAGACCCACTAATCTTCTAATCTCATCTCCTTAGGGATGATATGATACGCATTTCTAGGAGACACATACATTCAGTCTGTAACATGGCCTTGCTCAGAATTTCTGCAAAGAAATTCAAATTCATAGAGAGTAAAACTATAGTTCTTAAGGGGCTCCTAGGTGGCTCCTTCAAGGAAGCATCCGACTCTTGATTTTAGCTCAGGTCATGATCTCACAGTTCATAAGATCGAGCCCCATGTTGGGCCCTGCACTGACAACATGGAGCCTGCTTGGGATTCTCCCTCTCCCTCTCTCTCTGCTCCTCCTCAGCTTCTGTACTCATATGTGCTCACTCGCTTTCTCTCTCTCTCTCTCTCAAGAAAAAAAAACACACAAAAAACTATAGTTCTTAAGATATTTCTCCTAACCCAAGGATTCAAAACTACAGATGTCATTGTGTTCATTTAATTGACTTCCCCTGATATTGGAAACAATCCCTGCTTATTCTTCCTCTCTATCTCTACTGCTTCAGTTAATGTACCTGCCATTTGGTGGTTGTGTAGCATGACCATCAAATATCTTAGACCGGTCCCAAAGCATTCACTACATGGATTGCTGTAGAAGTTAAAAAATGAAAATAGAAGTAATTCATGGTGGCACGTGGTTTTGAATTATACAGTAAATAATAGAATCAAGTAGCAAGCGTAGATTTCATTTTTGTTTCCAACCGGAATAAATGTCCTCCCAAGAGGTTGCTTGAGTCTGAAAGAAAATACCAAGCATTAGGCTTATCCTAATGCTTCCTTCCAGGAACAGAATCTTTTTTTTTCCTGTTTATTTTTAGGGGGGGTGTGTGGGGGGGAAGAGAGAGAGAGAGAAAGAGAGAGAAACAGCACAAGTGGAGCAGAGAGAGAGGGAGAGAGAATCCCAAGCAGGCTCTATGCTGTGAGCACAGAGCCTGACCCAGAGCTCCATGAGATCATGACCTGAGCTGAAATCAAGAGTCAGACTTGTAACTGACGGAGCCACTCAGGCGCCCCAGGAACAGAATCGCATGAGTGTTTTTCACTTTTCCTTGCCCGCTTTCTGCTGTCAGTAACACTATGGGTAGATAAGAGAACAGGCAGATTTATCTATGTGGGAACAAATGTCTGTCATCAGGAAATCTAAAGTATATGCACTTGGTTAAAAATAGAATAACCAACATTGATTTATTGTAAAAAAAAATGTTCAGCATTATAGGTATGAGGTAAATTCTTGAATTAAATATCAATGTTTCAAAGTCTACAGTTATATTTTAAGTAGCTTGTCTTTGGGTGATAGAAAGAAAGAATAATTGTGAATAACAATTAAGAATTATTTTATCTTTTCCATTTGTCACACTTTTTAAAAGAATCATTCATTGTTATTTAAAATTCTGGGCAAATTTCAAAGTGATGCTTCAAGTCGTCTATTAATACAATATGGAAAGGTCTGAAATTTTAACTTTAAAAAATGTTTTGACATTTTTATTCATTTTACTGTTCAATCTATTACTTTAATACCTTCAGAAAATGGGGGGAATCTAAGGATTTTAAATGACTGAAAAGGGAAGGCGTACAAATGATCTGTTGCCAAGAGTTGTAAAAATACATCTCCTTCAAGATACAGTTTTAAGACTGTGTGTGTTGGTGGCTGAAGGGGCAGGCATGGGTAGATGAGGGCTGGCAATTAGAGGAATGTATGAAAGTGGAATGAGGGGATGTTAGTGCTAATCTGTAGTGTTCTGTAATCCTGACCTGTGGCTTGTCTTCCTTTTTTCCTCCCTCCATCCTTTCTTCTCTCCTTAAATGAAGGCACGAAACAATTTCTTTACATTTTGAGAATGAGTTAGAGGTGGATCAGTGGGGAATTGGAAAGACCTGATTAACTACAGGCACGTAAATGATTTAGGAGATTCCTAAAATACATCTGGGGTCTGCTTTTAGTTCTTTTCTGGAAAGACATTGTTTATCACATTGGGAGGCCCTATGCAAATAAATATGTGTGAAATAGTGGACATGAGCAGAGTTGTCCCATGCATTTCCTCCATTTTGACAAGTGATGGTGCTCCCAGGGCTAAAAGAAAATTCAGAGGCAGTTTTCTGTTTGCCTATCCTAGAGAAAACCCATTTGGCCTGTTGTCCTCTCTTCTCCAGTTCTCTAAGCTACCTACCTTACTTCTCTTGGTGAACTAGTTGGCCTTTCAGGATAAACCATAATAAGAATAAAAACATCCAGTTGGTTGAATGAAGCTTTGTTTAAAAAAAAAAAGTGTATCCTGCTAGTATTCAACCAACTAATCAGTCAACCCTACCATTTCATGATCTGTTGGAGTTGATTACCCTACCTCCTTATTCTCAGAAAATGCCAGAATCATGCAGGGACGACCCCCAATTTCCTTCTCTGCTACAGCCCCTACAGATCTCTGTCACCACACTCATTCTTGTCTTCCTGGATCCTTTGTTAGAGAGTGAGGTTGATCTATGATTTAGATTCTGTGTCTCCCTAGAATGTGCCCCTTGTTCTATCAACTCCCCCCCCCACCCCAGTCTCCACTCCACCCCCAGCCTCCACACCTTACCTTTATCTTGTCCCTTGTAAATGGCTCTTTCCTTTAGCCAATGAAGTATGCTGTCCTACAAAATAAAATAAAGCCTCCTGTAAAGGTGTGCATACCTCTAATTACCATCCCATTGCTCTCCTTCTCACAACTTATCTTATTGAAAAATGAGGCATCTTGAGTCTCCTCCTCTCTCTGATACCACCTAGTTTCAGTTCTCTCCTTTCTATTGCATCCACTTTTGCTAAGGTCAACAAGTAATGTCAAACCTAAATGGCACTTTCCAATCTTTGTTTCACTACAACGGTTTGATCTCTTGCCTTTGGCCACGCACTCTTAGAGCCTTCAAAGTCCTGGGTATCCCCAACAATTATTACTTCTGATTTTCCTCCAAAGTCTCGGACTGCAGTTTCTCTTTCTTCTTTATGTATTCCCCTCGCACTGTGCTCCTCCTTTGGGAAGAATGCCACAATGTGCTACCCAGATCTACCCCATCAGGAATAAAGGGCTAGTCCCCTTATTAGTTGGGAGTGCTGCCCGAAGTTGGCCATCAGCTGACAGCCCTCTTTGGGCAATGCCTTGGTGGCAAATCCCTGCTTCACCTGGGGTTATGCCTCATCAAGGGAGAGCTTACAGTGAAACACTGATCAACACAGGGCATAAAGGCCCCCATAACCCCAAATCTGAAGAATTATTCCAGCTCTCCAGGGTTTGCTGGTAAATCATGTGGGACTGTGTGCTGCTCAGCTTCATCCTCTGTTGAATCATACTTCCTTCTACAGGTGTGCATCCCACAAAAACTTCCTAATATCCTGCACTCACATCTCCATCTGAGGGTTGCTTCCTGAGGAAGCCAATGCATAATAACCCCTGAAATGTTTGACTCAGTGGACCACTAAATCATTTTAATGAATAGTCTACAAATTATTGACCTGGTTTTATCAGAAACTGTTTTAGAGTTTTTATAATCTAGCGAGAGGGAAATGGTTAGCAAACGGTAAAACAAAACAAAACAAAACAAAAAAACCAAGAAAACTAATACGTTGGAAAAAGTAAAAATTATAATTTTGTGTAGGGCTGTGTCACTTTTAATGTATTTTAGCCCTCACATTTCTTTAAAATCTATGAGAGACAAGGGTAAGAGAGATGAAAAAGGATAACTAAAGTATATAAGAATGAGTAGTTACAATAACTTTTGTAAAGAACCGTGCAGGTTATAATGAACTTCCACTGGGGTTATCTCATTTGATTGTTAAACCATTGCTTGAAGTGAGGTTATTAACACACGTTTATGAGTGAAAAAGTGGACTCTGAGACTTTAAGTGATCTAGCTGAGACCACACAGCTACGAAACAGATCATAGTATGTTCAGAGCAGGGAGGACGTGAGAACAGCTGCATTTCCAACTGCTTGTGTCATTTGTCTGTTCTCTGTGATGGCCCTGGATTGATGTAGCCAGGAACGTCATGTGCTACTGATTGTACAATTAGTCTATGTCATCTCTCCTTTGACAATGTAACTATACAAGAAGAGAAAATGGGCCTCAGTCAGTGTCCTGTCCCTCCTTAAGGTCTAACGGTCTTGGTACTTTTTTTTCACGATCCCTGTGTTCACTTTTACCACTGCTGATCTTCTCATTAACACTGTCTTCTCTTTTACTCATAATTTTAATCCAGTATCGATCCATAGAATGTTTTGTGATGATGGAAATATTCTGTGTCTGCACGGATCAGGACAGTAGCCTCTAGTCGCTGTGGCCGTGGCTGTTGAGCACTTAGAATGTGGTTAGTGGACTGAGGAAAAGACTTTTTAATTTCATTGAACTTTAATTGATTTACATTTACATTTATTTATTTTTATTTTTTTTTCAACGTTTATTTTTTATTTTTGGGACAGAGAGAGACACAGCATGAACGGGGGAGGGGCAGAGAGAGAGGGAGACAGAGAATCGGAAACAGGCTCCAGGCTCAGAGCCATCAGCCCAGAGCCTGACGCGGGGCTCGAACTCACGAGATCGTGACCTGGCTGAAGTCCGACGCTTAACCGACTGCGCCACCCAGGCGCCCCATTTTACATTTACATTTAAATAGCCACATGCGGTTAGTGGCTCCCGTGTTAGACAGTGTATAGTCTACACTCCCTGGTGCCACAGCCCAGCTGCAGCTGCTTCTCAAGTCCTCTGGTTTCCTTCCCCCATCCTGATTTTCCTGGATGAAGAGGCTTCATTTCTACCCTTTCTCTCCTTATCCTACTCTTTACCTGTCCAGCAACACTGCAATGATCCCAGTCTCCCCAGTGCCACACAAACGAGGCTGTTCTGAAGAAGGATACCAGCCTCATGTTGCTGCCATAGAGGCTCCTTGGTCTCTGGATAGCACTTTGTTCTCAAATTGTGTACAAATACTCTGAAATTCATCTCGATTTGTTTCTCATGTTGTGCAAAAGAGAGAGACACAGAGACAGACAGAGAAGCTTTCTTTAAGCCCTCCCTGGTTTGTGTAGGTATTATATGTGACTGGTTAATTCACCGTCACCCAAGTAAATTATTTCACATCTCTGAATCACATGTGGACTATTATGCTTAGCAGGGTACCTCTCATCCGTCCCTATCTAAACTCAGAATAGCCCTTTTGCCTAGCATTTCTCAGTCCAAATCAAAGACCCATTTCTGTGTGTCTTCACAGTTCTCTGTGGCCTCGCTCATTATGGCTTGAATCAGATTATCAGGATTTGTGTAGTTTTGTGTTACTGGATTGTGGATTCTTTAAGGACAGGATCATGCTGCATGCATATTTGTATCCATCACTGTGAGACAGAATGCTTGGGACAAAAAATCTTTACGGAATCGATATATCCTTTGAGGCTCTGAAAGTCACACCTTCTCTTCACTGGTTCATCCACTTTCTTTTCCTGAGGTCCCACTCTAAGAAAATGGTGTTCTGAGTTAAGAATTCCTTTCACATTTTACCTGAATTTCTCTCCTACCAGTACTGGTATACATTCCATTTAAATAATTGTGGATCCTCTGGGTTTTTATGGTTTCATGTCAGTAACTTCTTTGACATTGGCTACAGCAACTTCTTTCTAGATATGTCTCCTGAGGCAAGGGAAACAAAAGCAAAAATAAACTGTTGGGGCTTTATCAAAATAAAAACTGCATAGAGAAGGAAACAATCAACAAAATTTAAAGGCAACCTACAGAATGGGAGAAGGTATTTGCAAATGACATATATGATAAAGAGTTTGTATCCAAAATGTATGAAGAAGTTATAAACTCAATACTCAAAAAAAAAATGAATAATTCACCTGAAAAATAGGCAGAAGACGTGAATAGACATGATTCCAAAGGAGACATCCACATGGCCAACAGACACATGAAAAGATGCTCAACATCACTGATCATGAGGGAAATACAAATCAAAACTACAATGAAATATCACTACACACCTGTCAGAATGGCTAAAATCAAGAACACAAGAAACAATATGTGTTGGCAAGGAAGTGGAGAAAGGGGAACCCTCTTGCACTGTTGGTGGGAATGCAAACTGGGAGGGCACTCTGGAAAACAGAATGGAGGGTCCTCAAAAGTTAAAAAAGTTAAAAATGGAACTACCCTACAATCCAGCAATTGCTCTACTAGGTATTTACCCAAAGAATACAAAAATACTAATTCAAAGGGATACGTGCACCCCAATGTTTATAGCAGCATTATCTACAGTAGCCAAATTATGGAAACACCCCAAGTGTCCATTGACTGCTGAATGGATAAAAGAAGATGTTTTATATATATATATATATGTGTGTGTGTGTGTGTGTGTGTGTGTGTGTGTATAAATACACACACACACACACACACACACACACACACACACACACACCAGAATAGAATATTAGCTATAAAAAAAGAATGAAATCTTGCTATTTGCAACAGTGTGGATGGAACTAGAAAGTATTTTGCTAAGCGAAATAAGTCAGAGAAAGACAAATACCACATGATTTCACTCATATGTGGAATTTAAGAAACAAAACAAATGAGCAGAGGAACGAAAGAGAGAGGCAAGCCAAGAAACAGACTCTTAACTACAGAGAACAAACTGATGGTTACCAGAGGGGAGGTAGGTGGGGGGAAGGATAAAATAGGTAATAAGATTAAGAAGTGAACTTGTTGTGCTGAGCACCAGGTGATTTATGGAAATGTTAAATTACTATACTGTACACTTGAAACTAATATAAACTGTTAACTAACTGCAATTAAAATATTAAATAAATAAGTGTGGTTCCTAGAACATTTGTTTATCAACTTATTTCTCTGTATGTATGTGTTATGGTTGCATTTTATTCACTTCGGGTATATTTGCTACTTCTTTTGATTTTTTGCAAATATAACAGTGGAAGCAATATTATCTATTAAGTATCTCCAACATTTGGAAGCATTATTGTATGGCCTGATATCATCTTCACAATCTTTGTGTCTCTCATCTTGCCTCCACCTCTTCTATTTTTCATCACTATCCTTAATTATGCCAGGAAGTCCCATGATGGGACTGCCCCAATTGTAAATTCTCAGTAATTATTATCTCCTGAATATGCCAGATGTGACTAAATTTGCAAAAGCTCAATATACACTTGACAAGTTATTTTTTAAAATTTTTTAATGTTTATTTATTTTTGAGAGAGACAGAGACAGAATGAGAGTGGGTTAGGGGTAGAGAGAGAGGGAGACACGGAATCCAAAGCAGGCTCCAGGCTCTGAGCCATCAGCACAGAGCCCAACGCGGGGCTCAAACCCATAAACCACGAGATCATGACCTGAGCCAAACTCGGATGCCTAACCGACTGAGCCACCCAGGCGCCTCTACATTTGACAAAAGTATTAAACACTAAATCAAAATGTGCTTTAACACCTACACACATGAACTGCTGCAGTGAATAAAAGCTTCTGATGAAGAAAGTTATTTATCCTTTTTGATAATTTCAAGTAAGTCAGCCTAGATGTGGAATCTGTGATGTTCATTTTTCCAATTCTAGCTATCTTCCCTTGGTAGCATGAATATGATTCTTGAATCCCTTTGATTCATGACACAATGCCATATTGAATATTTCCTTAATTGCAAATTTGATTTTCAGTCACATTCAGGCTTATCTCATTGTGCATTATTATTATTATACCCGTCAACAGAGTATCCCTGCAATTGCCCCTTTTGAACTTGAACACATTTGGTGATCTGCAGGAGTGATGCTTAAACAGGGAATATGGCACCAAGCAATTAAAATGGACACCTGCAGGAGCAGGTTGGGTTCTAGAGGTCTCCTGCTGGGCCAGGCTTTAAACCTTTAGCTGCAAGAGAGTTCTTGGGAGCTTCCAAGGTGAGTTGTTAAGGCAGCCAAGGGAATGGGTGGTAGATGACAGTCATGGTCAGGATAACTGCCTTTACCAACTGGTATGGAGTAGTTCAATGGCCATGCATGCCTGCTGAATATCAGCCTTGGTGATGTGTCTGTTTAGGAACCAACAGAAAAGAAAATAGTCATTTAGGTGTTTAGAATATGTGTTAGAAGAGCTAATGCTCATCTGCTTCTAAACTTTTTGACTTGCACAATTATATTTGTCATTAAACAGTTATAAAGAGAACATGTTCTGCTTGGAGCAGAATTCACCCTATTCTGAAAGAGACTTAATACATTAGCAGGTGAGACACATGAACACACAGATTCACTCGTTAGAACTCAGGTATGAATTGGGAAGCTTTTTCTAACTGACCCATCTTCCTGAGTCCAAGTGATAAATAGGAATGAGCTCAGTATGGGAGATGAAGGAGTAGAAGGAAGAACATTCTAGGAAGATGGAACATTATATGCAAAGGCACAGAAGGGAGAAGGATCATGCCAGGCCAAGTTTGGACAACCTTCAAGCAGGTTAGATTTGCTGGAGGGATGGAGAGAGGAACTTTCTCGAGCAGGATTGATAAGGCACCAGGCTGGAAAGGTGTACAGGAGCTGGGTATAAAAAGTCATAATGAGAAAAAAAAAAAGTTCATTCATTCCAAGACAACAGTGAGGAAAGGATTTGGAGCAAAGAGGAAGAAATTTGTCTCAATACAAAGGATAATGGCAGAGCCTTGAAGTGGAGCCCAAAGAAGATGAGCCTTACATATGGGGAGAGACAGGAATTGCCTCTTTTCATTTGTAAAATCAGAATTTTCCACAACGTTTATTGATGGAGGTTTCCTACAGAAGCTTTTTATAACCACTGAATGGCCATGGGGAAGTACTGGTGTGAAGCTTTATGGTCGAGTTAAATCCTATTTATTGTTAAAAAAAAAAAGTCTTTAGGCATGAGGCGAAGGTATTGGAGGCTATTACACAGTCTGAAAAGATCTATTTGATCACCTCCATCTGAGTCATAACCCAGGCCACTAATGACATGAAAACTCTCTGCCAGCATGACTTGCTCCTTCCAGCAGGGCTCAGTCAGAAGCAGCCAGCCCATTGCCCAGTGATCAGAACGCTTTTGCAGCTGGAGCTCTGTGCGTGCAACGCCACACGCACAAGATACAGAAGACTGCCTTGCAATCAGATTAACAAGGAGTTTATCCTCTTCTCTCTGGCCTCCAGTATTAGCACCTCTGATGATAACTTGGAAATGCTGAGCCCCTGGAGGGGAGGAAACATCCCTTGAGGAGGTCAAGTGTAAACCAATTATCTTCCCAGTGCAAATTTACCAGAACTGCTTGGATTCCTAAATGTTAGTAGGGTTGAAATGTTGTAAAAATCAAGTAATTATATTAGTAGCTCACTTTTGACTATTTGCAAACTTTCAGACTGTAATAATTATTTCCCTCTGTAGAATGAAGCAAAGTAAGAGTTAATTAAAATTGTCCTTTCGTTGTGGTGCCTAATAAAATTTAGATTGTCTTTTTGAAATAATTGTATTGTTCACAGAAGGGTCAAATACCAGTTCATGGTTTATATATATGAAATATATTTTACTTAACAAACCCATACACAGCACTTATCATGTTCTAGAGACTTTTTAAATAGCGACTGTAATCATCAGTGGTTCTGTACAGTTTATGTCTGAGCAACAACCCCTTGACCTTATCCATCTAGCCCTTCTCTGGCTCTGGCTACTTCCTTGGATACATCTGGAAAGATCAAGACTCATGACATTTTTGTCATGCCAGGCTATCTAAGGTTTCATCTGTTCCATGAACTTTTGAAGTATTTACTTTCTAAAGTGTTATCTCCACAGTGAGAATTCATACAGCAAACATTTTAGGCCTTTTCTATGTGCAGACACACTAATAGGCACTAGAAAGAGAGTCATTAAATATGGGCACAAAGCTTCCATTCTAGTTGGGGCATATAGGCAATCAATAATTACCAAGATAGTGATGATGGCTGTTGAGGCCCTTCACTATATACATTTTTATCATTTAGCTTGAATTCTCTCCAAAAGTACAGCCTGAGCCAAGTACCTGTGTAGTAGAGCTAATCCCAGGAACGTGGAGCGAGGAGATAGAGTGGAACAGAAGGAGGAAAAATCAATACAAGCATACATAATCAAGGTGATGACCACCGTGGACACCAAGGGCTCCATTTTGCCTGTGTTTTTTGAGAAGGTTATAGAATGTCTTTCAGATTTTCCACTTAAGGTTTAAAAGGGAAAAATAGGTGTATATCAGTTCCTGCTCCCCATTATTTGAGGTAATTCTCTGCTCTCCCATTCCAGGTTGCACATGCCTGCCTACCAAGTAACAGAAAGATGCTGCCATTGCACTGTGAGCTGAGATTCACATGGAACTGTTCCACAGAGCTATGGCTGGAATCAGAGGTGAGGCCAAAGGGAGGAGGCAGAATAGAGGTATTTGATACAGTCCAGTTTACACTGCTCATACCCATACATGCTTACCTTAAATCGAGGCTTCAAGATGGTAGCCTGCTGTAATCTCTGCAAGTACTTACCAACGATTGGTGGAAGAAGTTCCAAGTTTTCACAGGAATAAATGGTCCCAGGGCCATCAGTGATACTCAAGCATCTCTCCCCTCAGCTCTCCATTTTAGATTCATTTCAGCTGGTCTGAGTTGTGTGCCTGGGCAGAGGGAGCCAGACCTTCATTCCTGAAGGGTTTGAACCTTTAGATTCATTTCCATTGTTTGGAAATGTTAGTTACAATAATTTTTTCATCATCACCACCAGGGATGGGAGCAAAAATACCTCGGTAAAGAGTTCTAGACACTTCTGTCAGTCCCTGTTTTGTAGCCTCACTCCTTATGACATCCTGTATCAATAATACCCAAGATTAACTTCTTTTGTTGTCATCACTTGGTTTTTGTGGCTGATCTACCAGCATGAGTTCCTTGATATGACCAGGTTCAGTGGAATTTCTACTGTGTTTTCTGATGGAAACCTTCCTTCCCTGGGAACTATGGTGACTAACTGAGAAGATCTTAAGGTTTGGGGACAGAAAGCAGTAATTTCTCATTGGGTCAGTGTGAGAATTGTTCACAGAAGCAATATCCACCCCTGATTTCTGGGTTCATTTAGTCTAGCCTTTGGGGCAAAGTGCTGGATATTGGTTCTTGGTCTTGTGCTGTGCTGTATCAAGAAGACAGAACCAACACTGTAGATGATTTCCCTCCAGCTGGCTCCTCCATTATTATTTTATTATAGGTTAGCTCCTTCTGATGATATATTATACAGCAGGACTAGTGGCCCCTGTGACCATATGCCCAGTATCTCACCTTCTTTGCCATAAAATGGGCTCCTTGCTTTAAGGCAGCACTGTGTGTGATGACTCAGAAGGCAAGTCACCTGTCCACCTCATGGTTTAATGGCTCCTCTGCACTGGATTATTTGTGAGCGCTAACACCCTGAAACACAATAGTCCACAGATTCTGTGTCCTCACCAATGGGTCCACGCAGAACTGTCTGTCCTGCCATGGCTAGACTCAGAGGCAAGACTGAAAGGGATGTGAGGGGGGTACAGGAGGCATCTTATGTAATGCTGTGTTAAACTACCTATTTATCTTACTATATTGATCCCTAGATGATGAGACTGTTTAGGGGAGAGGCTACATCACATTGGTGTAGCCAGCACACTCAGCACAATGTTTGGGATTCAGTAAACACTTAAGTCATTTTATTTTGTAATGTGAGCATGCATGCAAATGTGCCTAGAGATACTTTTGGTCTTCCTTTCTTCCAAATAAGGGAGATATATAAGGGCTAATGATGAGAAGGGACTGGTCTAAGTTCCTCTGTCCACTTAGCAGCAAAGGCAAGGGTAGCTCTTAAGTCTGACCCCAACGCCACAAATCTTCATCATGCTAAAATCTTCTTGGTGGAGACTGGGCATAGTTTCTAACGCCCCAAGACAGTCAAAGTGATACTGATTTCTGAGTATAAGGATACGTTATAAAACTGTAAAGGATTATGGAACTACTATGTTCTGATAATATAAGTTGCATATTCATTATATATATTCTTTCATTATAAGATGCAAATCTGAAGTCCAGGCCACTGGGGAACATTTCCCCACTGACCAAATGACTTCGGAAAATTATTACTTTTTCATGTGTTTCCACAAACTTTATTTTCTTTTGTTATCCCTTGATGGAATTTATAATTTAAACCAAGTAGGGGTTGGGATTACTAAAGTTGTACACTGAAAGCAAAGAGTTGAGTTGATGGAGTGGAGGCAGGAAGCATGGAGTAATGATTAAGAACAAAAATGTCATTCTTTAAAAAAATCTGACAATTTTCAGTCAAATTAAGTATTCTTTTTTTTAATTTTATTTTTTATTTTTTAAAATTTACATCCAAATTAGTATATAGTGAAGCAATGATTTCAGTAGATTCCTTAATGCCCCTTACCCATTTAGCCCATCCCGCCTCCCCCAACCCCTCCAGTAATCCTCAGTTTGTTCTCCATATTTATGAGTCTCTTCTGTTTTGTCTCCCCTGTTTTTATATTATTTTTGTTTCCCTTCCCTTATGTTCATCTGTTTTGTCTCTTAAAGACCTCATATGAGTGAAGTTAAATTAAGTATTCTTAATATCCATGATCCATAACTCTACTCCTGGGTACCTAGCTTAGAAAAAGTCTCGTATAAATTCACAAAGGGAATGTGTGCATATGCATACAGCATTCTGAGTATAGTGGTGGTGACTAAGAACAAATTCAGTGTTTCTCACCAGAGAAACGATACATGTATTGGTTTGAAGGCTAATACAACCACACTAAGAAACTCCAGAAGACTCATGGCTTAAATAAGATAGAATATATGTGTCTCCATGCAATAGGTATCTGAGTTTCAGTTGCCTGAAGCTTATATGGCAACTCCATGGTGTCTCTGGCGAAAATTCTTTCTAGTTTGATTCTCTGCCATCCCAACACGTACTTCTGCCTTGAGGTCTAAAATGATTGCTGTGGCTCTAACCAGTAGAAATAGGGGAAAGGGAAAGTGGAGGGTCTACCACCTCTATTTAGAAACACAGCCTAGAAGTCTGACATATTACTAACATTCATATGTCATTATTCAGAACATAAGTCACATGACTATATCTAGCTTCAAGGAACTCTGAGAAATGCAGTTTTTAGCTGGACAGCCATGTTCTCAGCTGTCCACTACTGCTAAAGGAAGGAGGCATGAATATTGAAGAAGAATTAGCCGTCTCTGGCATTATAAGATTACAATAAGTATATATTATTCAATAAAATGCAGCGGTAGTTAGAATCAATGAACGATATGTATTCCAACAACATTGATAATTCTTACAAACAGAATGCTAAGTGAGAAAGAGAGAGATGGAGACAGAGAGATGAGAATGGGCTATAAGAGAATACTTGAATAAATAAATATAAATATATAGATAATTCTTATAAACAATTACGGGGCCTTGAAAGGATAAACAATTATATTGTGCTAAGAAATAAAAGTTTAGTAAGCCACATATACGTACTCAATCTAGTTCTAGCATACGGTCCACTGAAAGTTACATAAATGCCCAAGGCCAATTTTTTCATGATCTGAAAATGGTAATTATACTGTTCATATAAGATGAACTTGTATACTTAAAGCACTTATTATGGTGCTTGACACACAGTAAATTCTCAGTAGAGATTAGCTGTTATTACTATTTATTATTATTATTATTATTATTATTATTATTATTAGAGACATTGCATAAAGATTGCATGTGAGATCAGGACCTTATGGAAAGTTGGCTCTTGGTAAATATTGGTTGGATGCACAATAAAAGAACAAAGAGCATGTTGGTCACAATTGTTAGAGATGAATGAATTGGGTTTTTTCAGTCATATTTGTGAAGTGTCTCTTATTTGTCAGGCCCCTAGGATATGAAAGTAAGAACTGGCATGGGCCCCAACCAGTGCAGGAGAAGGCAATTAATAATAAAAAAAAAATCATACAAACACATGTAAAACTGCTATAAATATAGTGAAGGATAGAGATACTCGTGTGTGTGTGTATACACACACATATACAGGGAGGTTTGATCCACTTGGTTGAGAAAAAATCTTTCTTTTTTTAAAATTTTTTAAATGTTTATTTAGTTTTGAGAGAGAGCAAGCAAGTAAGCATGATAAGGGATACACAGAATCTGAAGCAGAATCCAGACTCTAAGCTGTCAGCACAGAACCACAGGCAGGCTCGAACCCATGAGCAATGAGATCATGACCTGAGCCAAAGTCAGACACTCAACTGACTGAGCCACCCAGGCACCCTGAGAAAAAGTCTTTCTGAGGAAGTGATGCTTGAATTGATGTCGTTTAGGAATTACCTAGAAAAAAAGTTAAAGGAAGAGCTTTCTTAGCTGAAGTAACAGCATATGAAAAAGCCCTGGGCACCTGGATGGCTCAGTTGGTTGAGCATCTGACTCTTGTTTTCAGTGCAGGTCATGATCTCACGATTAGTGGGTTCAAGGCTCACATTGGGCTTCTCCCTGACAGTGCAAAGCCTGCTTGGGATTCTCTCTCTTTTCATCTCTCTCTGCCCCTCCCCCACTCATGCACGCCTGCAAACAGTTTGTCTCTCCATCAAAATAAAGTTAAAAAAAAAAAGTCCCTGTGACATCCAAGGCTTGGAAAATACAGTGGCCCTAAAGAAATTTAGTGGGGTGGGGTCACAAAGAAAAGAGATCATGTGATATGAGTTGACATGGGAGAGTAGGTAGAGGCAAGACCATACAGGGGGCATAAGCTGTTTAAAGAGGTTCTCTCTTTACCTCATAGGAGGGGACACTGTATTCGCTTGCACGTGCTGCTATAAAAAATTGTCACAAACTTAGTGGTTTAAAACAACACAGATTTATTCTCTCACAGGTCTAGAGCTCAGAAGTCCAAAATCTTTTTCACTGGGCTAAAGTCAAGGTGTTGTCAGGTCTCGTTCTCCCTGGGGGGCTCTGAAAGGAGAATCTGTTTCCTCGCATATTCATCTTTGAGTCACCTGTATTCCTTGGCTTGTGTTCCTCTCTCCATCTTCGAAGTACATTATTCCAATCTTCTGTCATCATTTCACCTTCTGCTCTGACCCTGAACTCCCCTGCATCTTTTCTTACATGGACCATTTTGATTATATCAGGCCCACCTGGATCATCCAACATAACCTACTCATCTCAAAATTCTTAATTAATGAAATTTTCGAAGTCTCTTTTGCCATATAAGGCAACATTCACAGCCTCTGACAATTAGGGCAAGCACATTCATTGGAGGCCACTCCTCAGCCCTACCACAGAAGGCATTGCATTTGTTTAAGCAGCAAAATGTCCCGTTCCACGTTGTATCTTTACACGATCGCCCTGGCTGCCTTGTGAAGGACAAATAGGAAGAAGACCACGTTTATGTTTGTGAGCCAACTGGGAGGCAAATGCAGTGGTCCTGGGAAGGAGAGGAGGAGAGTAATTTCATCCACGAGATGTGCGCTATAATATCTTGGCTGAGAGAGTCCTAGGCTTTTAGAGCCAGGAAGAAACTAAGGGTACTCTTATCAGTCCGGTACTGGGTCTGGTGCGTACTGGTTTGCAAGAGGTGGGTGTGTGCCTCTAGCCGAACCGCATGTTCAGTGGTATGGTAATGGCTTGGAATCAGCCACGGAGGGAATATTTACCTCATGAAATTTGACACACGCTGCAGGTGAAGACTTCCCCCCCTCTGGCCCTGAGATCCAGTTTACCAGCACCTCCCAGACTCCACATAACCTGGGAAAGGGGCTGAGGGGTCTCCCTGTCTTCTCAGGCTTGGCTTCCAGTAACATCAAGCTTATTCCTCATCCTACTGTTGACCGGTTCCGTTGTGGAGACGGACATATGGTATAGAGCCTGATTTTTAGGAAAAGGATCTCTCTCTCTCCCACTTCGGTATTTTTTTTTTTACGAGTTTTACAATAACCAGGCACTATTTTTATAATTACAGATAAAGCCAACTTTACTTTAAAAATGTTAATTTTAAAAACACATATGAATGAGGACACAATGGAACACTTGTTTCAGGTGTTGATTGCTAAGCTGTGATCTAATCATTACAAAAATGGATTTTTAGCCCTAATTATGTACAAATTCATTTTTGAGTTTCCTGGGGAATGTGTCGCAGGCCTTGTTCTCCTGATTTGTTCACTCTAGGAAGGAGGAGGACAAAGGGATGAAAATGAACACGATAAAAAATACTTAAAAGCCACACGTATTCAAATACATGAACTTACATATATTAAACATGTCATGGGAGAGTTGTAAAAGAAATTTTATCTTGGTACTATACACGGTCTTGAGATAGTAGGAAGTGTTTAAGCGAATGGTCTTTGGAGCAAGACTTTCTGGGTTCAAATCCCAGCATTACCAGCTGCTCTCTGGAAACCTTTTCTGCCTCAATCTCTTCATTTCTTTTGTGCAGTGGGGACAATGATAGTTACTCATGGCATTGGTGTTTGTGAGATTTAATTTTTTAATGTTTATTTATTTTTGAGAGAGACAGAGAGCGCGCAAGCAGGGGAGGGGCAGAGACAGAAGGAGACACAGAATCCGAAGCAGGCTCCAGGCTCTGAGACTGTCAGCACAGAGCCCAACACGGGGCTCAAATCCATGAACCTTGAGATCATGACCTGAGCCGAAGTCTGATGCTTAACTGACTGAGTCATCCAGGTGCCTTGGTGTTTGTGAAATTTAAACTAGTTACTCCATATGAACCCCTCAGAAGAGGGGTGCACATATTAAGCACCCAAGAAGTGTCAGCTGTTATTTGTTGACATTCACTTGCACATAGCCCTGCACATTATTTCAGCATAGATTTTTCCTATACGAAGAACATTTTAAAGATTTACTGTAATTATAGCATTCTGCCAATCACCTTCTTTCCCCAAGTGATCCGTCCTGTTGAGAAAATGAGTGATTTAATCAAGTAAATTTGTGTTAAAAATTTCCCAAAATATGCTAGATATTTGTTTTTTCACATTTGCGTATTGAATTCCCATCTATCTCCATAGGCTTCACTCACGACTTGCGAGCATTATTGCTAATCTGGCTGTTAAATCCCCAAAGAATGTTACTTGAGTCAGGTATTTCTTCCTCTGCACTTCCTCCCTGACTAAATGTACACATCCACCACCCCTCATCTCTCCTGGCAAGTTTTCTGAGGTGTGTACCAACTTCCTGAAGAGCTGAATATCATCTTGCCTTGAGTTAAACAGGAGACAGCTGGCACCATTTATCTCTTCAAATTACAAGAAAATGTGAGAAACAACGGGGTGTCTGTATGGGGTTGGGCAGAGCCCGAAAGGGCAGCTGTGTGTGAAAGAGAATATCATGGCAGTGAGCTTGAGAATTAGGTGTAGTCCTAGAAGGTTCACACTCCACAAGATGGCTTATCTCAATGTGATTTTGTGATCAGGTTAAAAAAAAATATTTTCCCTATCCTATCTAGCTGCATCTTCAAAAGTTAGATATTTCCATGATAATTATAGTAGGGGGAGGAAATGAATTTGTTTTTACTTTTGTGCTGTGATCGATACACAGTTTTTGATGGCTTCCTAAATCCCAGAAGATATCAACGTTTAAGTTTTCTAATTATTTATTATTTTTGTCTAATCCTGTCATATCATCTTTTAATGCAGAGTAAGTTTTGTAATGCGTCACTTTGAAAAGAAACAAACACTCCTTTGTAAGCATTTTATGTCTCCTGTGAGTTTAATATCAGTGAAAATTCGTAAAGGAGTTTTATTCCAGTCAAAATGTTATAAAGTAATCTGTTTGAAACCACATACAGAAAGATTAGCCAAGATGAATGTATGCATGATATTTTTAGAAAGTAGAAATAAGTAGAAATTTTTCTTAGCACTTCTTTTTGTGTATTGCCTTAGTGAGAGAAGAAATTACATAAGAAAAACTATAAATTTAAAATCTGGATTATTAGGAAGCATAAAGGTTCACCCTAGAAGAGACTTTTCCATATATTCATTCTTGTTACTACATTTAAGAAAACATCAGGACACAAGGACAGGATAATTTACTTTAAAATGTGCATAATTGTAGAATGTGAGGGAGGTGGTTAAATGGGTATAACCTTGAAAAAGGGTTGTACATTTGGACGACAATGAAAAAAAAAACTTGGAAATTATAAAGTTTTCTCTGTTGCATGAGGAAATAGGTAGTATATATTTCAGAGACTACTTGAAGAATTAGTATAATAAAAGAAGAAAGAACTTTAAAAAAATTTTTTTAATGTTTATTTACTTTTGAGACAGAGAGAGACAGAGCATGAACGGGGGAGGGGCAGAGAGAGAAGGAGACTCAGAATCCGAAGCAGGCTCCGAGCTGTCAGCACAGAGCCCGATGTGGGGCTCGAACTCACAAACCATGAGATCATGACCTGAGCCTAAGTCGGAGGCTCAACTGACGGAGCCACCCAGGCACCCCAAGAAGAAAGAACTTTTATCTACTATTACTGAATTCTCTAAGAGTCTGAATAAAGAAAATGTGTATGTGTTCTTATATTTAACAAAGGACAAGTGTTATATTTGTAGAGACATCAGTTTAATTTTGATACCTGGGCAGATACTGGAACTAATAATTATCAGGTAGTTTGTAATCCCCTATGAAAGCACAACATCCTGGGTCACAATCATTGTCACTTTCTGGAAAGTAGACTTTTGCCAACATCAGTCCATTCCATTTTGTATGATAAAAATGTATTTCAGAATACACCGTAAAACTAAAAATATACAATGAAGTTGCACATGCAATTTTCAGAACTTTGATTCTGTTCCATACGCTATTCTTATCAGCACCCTACAATTCACTGTAGGCCTGCATATTGCTAGAGCAGAGGTTCTCAAACTTTTTGGTCTTAGGGCCCTTTTATCATCTTAAAAATTATCAAAGAGCCCAAAGAGATTTTCTTTATGTGAAGTATTTAACATTTACTGAATATTTATCAATGTTTACTGAATTAGTAATGAAAACAAATTTTTAAAACACAAGATTACACACATCCCATTAGCCATGAATTGACAAATCATCATGTCAGGTATCTTCTAGAAAACCCCATTGCGTGTGCAGGAGAGAATAATAGTGAAAAGGCAAGTAAGTTCTTAGTATTATAATGAAAAAATGTAATTTTGACCTCACAGATCTCTGGTTCTCAGGGACCCCTAGTGGTCCCTGGAACACACTTTGAGAACTGCTCTGCTGCAGAATTACTGACTGGAGGATTATCAGGATTCAGTAACAGAAACCCTGAGTGGCCCAAGGGAAACAAATGATCAAATAGCATCCTTCAGAGTGAAATTTTGCATAACTGAAAGTTAATATTCCTATGGAAGGTTTGAAGGAATGAAATAATGATTTTTAAAAGATAAGGGATAGAGGAGAAGGAGTGGAGCATTATTTGACAAATATTTATATGTAACAGGCACTGGAGAGATGAAACAGGCCTTAAAGATGTGATCTTGTCCCTTAACATGTTCATAATCAAGGGAGAGAGATCACAAATAAATGCTCCAATAGAGTTAAGAAAAAAATTCTGACACATCGCAGTGGAAGGAAGGATGATTCCTCACAAGCCATTTTGGTGAGTTTCTGTAAAAGAGGTGACAGTTATGACCAGGCACACACAAGGAGTGCCCAGTTAGTTCAGACAAGAGCACTGTACGTAGGGGGAGAACTCCAGGTAAAAAGACCTAGAAGGTCATGTCTTCAGTGCTGTTAGGGGCTTTTGCTGTGGGGTGGAAGGGGTGGGATAAATGGTGTGAATGGGAAAGGTTAGGCTGGACTGCAGATAGCTTTATTTGCTCAGATTAAGCATTGTCCCGTAGACAATGGGAAGCTAAATTTTTTTAAGTAGAAGGATGATTTGTCCAGAATTATGTTTCAGAGATTCAGCTTAGTGCCTTTGCAAAGGTCATTAAGGGGGTGAGGGTAAAACTATAGTACGGAAGAGCACTCTGGAACATCTCACAATAGTCCTTGCAAGAAGAAAGCCATGTTGTAGAGGCTCTGGTTCTCCCTTGGTTTGGGGACCTCAAACCATTGCCTAATTTACATGTGCCTTAATTTTGTCACCTGTAGAGTCGAAGGGTTAACACTATCGACTTTACCGGGTTGTTGTAATGATGAAATAGTTTGATGCAATTAAAGAAAATAATATTTGATAAAATAAAACAGCACTTACACTTTGCAATATATATTAGTTATTGTAGGTGCATACAATACTAGGGAAGAAGGAAAAGGAAACAAATTCTGAAGATATTTAGGAGCGAGGATCCACAGGGTTTTCATGACATTGGTGGGTGATGGTAAGAGAGAGTGAAATCATTTCAGTTGTTTAGATTCTAGAGACTCCAGGGAGCGTTAGATGATAATGATGAAGGCTGGGACAAAGGGCACAGAGAGAATTCAGAGAAACAAAGACCTATTTTCGCACAAATATTGTTTATAAAAATGGTGGCAAGGGCTTACCACGGTTACCTCACATAATATGAAGGTGTGGTATGTGGACTGAGGAAAGAGAGCCAGCAAGTGTTAAGGAACAAGACAGAAGAATTCAATTGTGGCGAAGCGTTCAGACCAAATCAAGGCAAGAGCAGAGTTAACTAAGCCTCTAACAAAAATAAGGAATTTCTCATTAAAATCAAGTGCTCTCCTTGAGAACTGGAGGGCAATGCACAGCATTTAAGGAGAGAACAGGTACAAATTAAGAGAAAAGCTGGGAATTAAAGCTTGATAAGAGTTCTTTCCTTAGCATGAAAAAAAAAAAAAAGATTGAAAACTATCAACATATTACAAGGGGGATGAAGTACTGAAATTAAGGCAGCCAAAAAAGATCCAGATTAGGTAAATTCCTGTTATAGTAGGTCAGATTTGGAGTTTAAAAAAAAAATCATTGGGCAAAAGGACTTTTTATTTTTTTTGACCTAGATGGCCAAAAGGTGCTAATTTAGAAGAAATACACATTTTCTAAATGACGTGCAAACTCTGTCATAGTTCCATAAGAAGTTAAAAAGGAGTGAGCGAAAGCTAGAACAGAATCGCTCTTTGTCCAACACAAATAATCGAGGAGGTAAAATGGTCAAGTTAGCAGAGGAACACGTAAGACGCATTTCCCCATGCCGTGCTTATGTTCATTGTGAAGTGTGGGGAAATCCACACAAAAATGATTGCTTCCTAACCTCGGCATAAGGTAGAGAAAACACAAGCAGATTAAATGGGGGGAACCTATGGTATAGTAATATTGTTTTGGATCAGTTGTTTATTTTTCAGAAGGGAAGGGTCATAAGATAGTACTATTAAATTAAATTAATTAACATTGCAATTAAAATTAGAATATCTCATGAAGGAGCTTAGACAGCTAATAACATGCCAAGCATTGCCAAAACCTGTGACAGTTCATAGACCCTTTGCCTTGAGATGCTAGTCATATTTTTTCTAGTCACGTGGGAATTCACAAAACGTGACACACTTTTGTAGCAGAATGGCACCCCCCTCCACTACTAAAATGGGTTGTTTAAGCTTCACAGAACACTGCCCCTGTTCTCTGAACGGATGAGGACCTACATGAGAGCATTACCATATTAGAGGCTGGTCTTAAGGCTTAGAGTTGATCATCAGGTATGTCTAGAAAACATTTTCTTCTCTTCCTCCTCTATCCCTTTCCTGAAGTCCCATTGATCGGTGCTTAAAATGGGAATTTGGATCCGTAGTTGCCTCGGTGAGTGAAAGGCTGCCGTAGGAAGGTGCTACTTTCCTATCCCAGTGTGCGAATTCATAGTGTCTGGGATAGATGTAGCACCTCGCACTTGTTCCTGTCTCTGCCCCCCAACACATATGTGTGCCCTTCTTGCTCGTAAGCCCTCCTCGGGGTTATAAAATGGATGAGATCTTTCTGAGATCTAAATATACAGGAACACAATTTTAACATATTGTGTCATTAAGAAGTTTAGGAGCTTTTAGACACAATCTGGAGGTAGTGGAAAATTAGATGCAGTGTTGCATTAGACATGTTTTTAGTATTTTCTTCTTTTTGTAAAAGCTGTAATTTTCAGAGTTTAGAACCAATTTAATGTCCCTGGAGTTACAGCTTTTTTGTATCCATTGTCCATTAGGTGAATTACTAAGCCAAGAATGGAATCCATTTATAATGTATAAAATACCGTGAAATGTCTTAAAAACAGTCTTTGCAAGGGGAAAAAAAGCATTGGGAGTCCATTAAATTTGAAGACACTGAGTTCTGAGGTTCTTCTTATAATCATATAATGGTTTTTTGTGCCTTGATAATATGATGCATTAGATATTGGAAGATTTATTGAAAAGTTTGAATTCAATGAAAATTTATATAGAACTAATGCAAAATGCATTATGTTTGACATTCCAGACAGTTTTCAAAACGGAATGTATTCTAAAAAAAAACCTTTAATAATATTTATTATCTTTTAATGCAAATTAATAAGTAACCAATAAAATGCTACTAAATGTCTTATTGATGACGGTATCACTATTACTAGCATTTAATAAGCCTAGGAGATTTGGTTTTTAATAATTTTTTTAAGTGTTTATATGTTTGAGAGAGAGAGAGAGAGCGAGCATGAGCAGGGGAGGGGCAGAGAAGAGGGGGAGACACAGAATCCGAAGCAGGCCCCAGGCTCTGGGCTGTCAGCACAGAGCCTGACATGGGGCTCGAACTCACAAACCATGAGATCACGACCTGAGATCGTGATCGGACACTTACCCGACAGAGCCACTCATGTGCCCTGGAGATTTGGTTTTTAAATTCTTATTTTGAAGAAATTCTAGTGTGGCCCAAAAAGTAAAATAATTTGGTCTAAGGAGAATATAAGATACGCATGATATATATGTATGTGTGTATATGTGTGTGATATTTTTAGACACACCAACCCATTTCCAATGATCAGATTTTAATCAACAACATATTGAGGATTCAGGGTATGTATATTTGTATGCAGCATGCTGGGTGCTGTGAGATCTGAAACCATAAATAATTAGAAGTTTGGCTAAACTTTCCTTTCATGTGTTACAGGAGAATTTCAAGAAAACAAGTAAATCTCAAAATTTTGTTAATTAGATAAATAGATCAACAGATAAAAATGTAAAATTGTTACCTCTAGAGTATGTCCTGGCATCCATGCAGCACCTGCTATATCTCAGAGACTTCTTAGCACTTAGAGCACAGGGCTGCATATGATGTTGAGCCTTATGGAATTGTCACTTATGTTGGTCAAATACAGGTGGCTAGCAGCTGTTTCATAAGGTTGAACCTACCGGTAATCTTTGGTGCTCAGAAAGATAAGCCTATGGCACTGAATTATGGTTGAAGTACAAAAAGAAGTCAAACTGTACTTTCTGTACTCACTAAAGCAGAAAATGTGACATATTTAATACAAATTCTAATAAAGATTGCTACAAAAAGCACTTTTCCTCACTTTTGTTAATAGGATTTTTAACAGAAAATCTTATTACCCAGGCCCTGATAATTCCCTATGTGTGTGCTTACACATTCATTGCTTATTACTATATCAGACATTTTTTTTCCAGCTCTGTTTTACATAAAACCCAGCTAGGCATGGCCTAAGTAAATACGGGTTGGTTTTTCTCACATAGCACAAATCTGGAGATAGAAAGCCCAGGGCAGGTGTGACAGCACTTTGATGTGATCGTGGACCCAGTTTCTTTTTATCCTTCTGATCAGCATTTTTAACCTTTTAGCTGGCTGAGCTACAGCATCAAGCCCAGGACAGGAAAAAAGAGAGAAAAGATAGCATGGTACCAGCCTTATCCACCCCTGTTATTAAGAGAACAAATGTCTTTCCAGAAGCCCCAGCTTAGGGTGTATATGTCAGGAAAATGCCATAAGGCAATACTTGACTATGGCTAGAAAGGCAAATTTTCTTTTCCAAACTCTGTAGCAAGTGTGAGAGACCGGAGCTGGGGAAATATTGGGGAGGTGTTGAATGCCCATCAACAAATCAACATCATCTTTGAAATTCACTCACTTCTTTTTCTCTTCCACTCTTTCTCGTGTTGACTAACCTGTGCACCACGAGTATTATATTACACTGAAACATGCAGAGTTCCTGGTATCTCTGCAGTGTTGGCTTATAAAAATGGCACTGTCATATGGTTTAATCTAATACTTAACATTAAAAGCTGTTGATAAAGGCAACTCAGTTGTTACCAAGTTCCAGGAAATAAACACTGAATGAAGCCTTAATATCAAATGCTATACAGTCCATTTTAATTTTCTAATATCTTTGAAAAAATCCACATTTGAATCCATGTGATAAGCAGTAAATGAGTTGAATGAAGTTCTGAAATGCCATGCATGAGGTCGTGCTGAATATGTTATACTGGGTACGTAATGCATGTTTATTAAATTGTAATCAATGTGCTGAACAGCACATGGATTTTGATCAAAATGCAATTTTTACTTTATGTCTTACCATCTCTTTAAATTTTGTTCACTGGGAATGATTTCCCCCTGTCGATAGATGGAAATTCATGCAGGCCAGTGATTGTTAGGTGTTAGAAGCTCCTAGAGTCCCGTTACGTCAAAAACACAATTTCAATTCAGAAATTCCAATGTTGAAACCCGCAGACATTTTGAACTTCTTTCTCCTCCTCCCCAATTCAGGCTTGCTTCAGACTGAAAATCTGCCTGAGGAAGAGAGGCTCTATCAGTTATCTCCTGCTGTACAATAAATTGACCCAAAACCTAGCGACGGAAAACAATAATCGTTATTTGTCCACAGTCTACGGATCAGCGATTTGAGTGAGGTTCAGACACCTGGTTCATTTGCTGGTCTCAGCTGTGCTCATTCATGGTTCAACAGTCAGCTGGTGGTCAGTGACCTCACTTACATATCTGGTTGTTATTGGCTGGGGCACTGTGATACGTATTTCTTATCCTCCAACGGGCTGGCCCAGGCTCATTCGCATGGTGGTGGTCACAGGATTTCCATGTCCAACAAGGGAGAGCAAGTCCCAAATGTACAAATGCTTAAACTGTCTTCCAGACTTGGGCAAAGCAAGTCAACCCATCAATCTTGATGATTCAAGGTGTGGAGGAACAGTGTCCACCTTTTGATGAGAGGATATGTCATACCACATTTCAGGGAGGAGGATGATGTATGGCCAATTTTACAATCTACCACAAAGAATTTGGACTTCTATTCAACATTTTACCCTGTCTTGTACTGTCCATTTTGCTAGCTACTATTCACTATCTGCCATGGTCTAAAAGGAGGAGGGAAGAGAGATGAAGAGATGGGTATTTACTCAGCTAGGTGGCTTCTGATTCCTTGGACCTGGCAGTTGGTTAAAGGTGACCCTTGTGTAGGGTACAGTTGTGCTTTCCTCAGTGGTTCTTTTCAGTAGAGATCTCTCAAGTGCCAGATGCACTTGTAGCCTGGGCCATTGCTTCTGATTTCGCCCTTGATCCAAGGCATCCAGTTTCATACCTCCAGCCTCTCAAATAGGACCCCAAACAATCTGATGCCTGCTCTCTTTGTAGCATGGCGCACATCAGACTGCTAGAATACACTACCACATCTTTGTCCTGGCAATTTCCAGAACTACAGGACAATCTCAACACAACAGCCATCTCTCAGATCTGCCATCAAAACTGTTCAGCAACCTTTCTCTTGCCCTCTAGATTTCGTGGGTAGGAATCAGATCTCAGTTCTCAATCTATGTTAACTTTATTGGTCATAAGAATAGCACCAAGTCTTTGTTTCTGCCACAGGAACAAATTCAAAGCTTTCAGTGTATACCTCCAGGCTTTGGGTTAGAAAGTGGCACTCTTATCCACTCCTTTTCCAGAAGAAGTAGCAGAGACTTTCAGCTTAGAAACTCTCTGAAGAAATCTTTTCACCAGTCTGTTCTCTTTAATTTTTTTTTTCTGATCCCTGTTATGCCTTTGATCTGCTTGAGGGGTACAGGAGTCATGGAACAGATTCCACTTGTAAATTCTGCATATGGTGTGTGTATTGGCAGGGAATCTTCATTCCTTTTGTAAATTCTGCATATGGTGTGTATGTGGAGGGGGAAGGGGATCATATTGGTGTCTTCATGAAAATGATTGAGGCAGGAGGGATTCCATCCTGATAGGAAGGAAGGAAAGTAGGAAGGAAGGAGGGGAGGGAGGACCAGAGGGATGGTTGGAGGGAGGGAGGGAATTTACTTTTTCAGTCTCTCATTCTAGAGCATGCTCATCTTTATTTGGTGGATATTGACTTCAGTACACAGAGCAAACAAGGTGATTACACACATATACTTTATAGACCTCCATTTGCAGTGCTGAAATCTTTATTTTATTTTCTAAGATGAGACATATCCTGGCCCCTTTTTATGTGACACTAAAATCCCCAGAACCGCTAAAACAGACTGGAAAATTCCTTCATTTGAACAGCTCATGGGTCTTGAGTTGCAGGGTTCTGAAAGGAAGGGCTATTTAGGGATGCCCAATCATGCAGGCAGACCTAAGGAACAATTGCGTGGAAACTCATGTGAAGTTAAATTGGCAATCAGCTCTAGCATTTCTTATGGCACAGCTGCCTATTGGGTAAATAATATGCATTTTATAAAAACATTCATAAGTGTAAATTCACACAGGAGACTGAAATGGCTCCTTAGGGTTAAATGAAATACATATTAACAACACTTATGAATAGTAAATAGCATGCACTTTTAAAATGTGCTCAATGTGTATTTACATAATAGCCTGTAAGAGTTCCACTGTCAAGTAAATAATACTGTAGTTGCCCTTAAAAGTCTTTAATTACCTACAGTATTTGCGAAGCACACTATAATGGATTTCTGGTTTGTGTTAGCACTCCACTCTCTTCTCAGATTAGTTCCTTTTCTTTGCTGGTTTCAAATGCATATATATTTATGAAAATAAACTTAAATTGGCACTGAGAGAAATCACCCATCTAGCTAGAATGGCCTTGAATGGTTTCACTTGTGTGAGAAGGATACTTTTAAATCATGCTGACAGCAAACCCATAAAGAGCATCTTATAAATGAAAACAAGTAAACAAAAAAGAGAGCACCTAATGGAGCAGTCCATTGTGGGCAAACCATGCTTTGGTGAACTGGAGCGAGTGTTTCAGCCCTTTCCTGTGCCATTGTGTTTCCATCTTCTGCTCTTTCATTGTATCAGAGGGCTCTGCCTCCTGCAAAGTATGATTCCCAGTCTCTTTTATCAACTACTTTCTGGCTCTTTGAGGGCAGTGGGGAGAACTGGTTAGAGGCTGGAAGGAAGGAAGGAGCTATGAATCAAAGATGTCTTCCCTCTTCTCTCTTCTTCAGGCATAGATCTAACAATGGCTGTGGTACCACATACCTCTTTCCCATCTGTCCACCCCATAGGTCTACCATGGTTCTATGTTCATATGTGGTGTGGCCCAGGCTTCCAGGCTCCAGTTCTCTTGCCTCCCCTCTCCAGTCCTCAATGTGGTAGCAGCTCCCTGTAGTTGCTAATCTCTGTGTTGCCTCACCTTCTCTTGGTTGGTCTTCCAGTTCTCACCTCTGGTAACCAATGATCCAGGTTAAATGATCCCTGTCACTACCTGGTGTAGTGAGCTTTCTTTACTTGGATGGTCTTTGATAAAACTGGCATATGGAAGTTCTCTTCTCTGAAGAAGTTGTCTATGTCCAGTCAAAGGTATAATTGCCCTCTTTCCTATTTCAGGCAAGAAGTCTCTTGGGACTTCACATTCAATCTGGTAGAGCCCATCTGATATTGGTGTCTTTTTAAGATGAAGGAGACAGATTTAGATGTTACATTAGACATAAAAGAGGTTAAGTCTAAATATTCAGACAAGGCTACTTAAAAAGACAGCACTGTTCCAGAAATATCATTAGTGTGAATGCTGGCTGTTGCATTTGACCAATTCTGATCTTGCCTTACTGCTTTAACATCCCCAGCTTTCGAAGATTCTTGACTGTAAGACTTCTGCTTCTTGTTTACTGGCTATAATACCACTCTTAATCCTTGTAGTTACAATCTGAAATAACTTCTGAGCACAATATGTAATGGGAGTCAGTGAACAAGAGGGGTCTTGATAAAATGATGTGCCTTGAGGAGGGGCATTCAGTTTTGTATGACTCCATGTGAGCCACACAACATAACTTTTGCCAGATCTGGCCCTCTGGCCTGCCTGTTTGAGACTTTTAATTGACTATTTCATTTGGCAAGAAGCATACACCTGCCCTACTTCCATATTCTCATTCTTTCTGTGCCACCCTTCCCACCACCACAATGAGCCACATTCTTGCCTTGGATTTCATGGATTCATGGCACCTACCTCACCGCCCCCAGTCAGTTAATATCCTTTTGCCCACATACCCTGTGCTTAATCCCAACCCCACTCATTCTTTCTCAACCCTTGGCCTTCCCATGCTGTCAGGAGAAACATGTGGCACCTGAAAAATCACCTATTAGAGAGTATTTTGAAAGTTTACCATAGGTAAAAATGTCACTCTTGTTTTATTAAAATACACTCGACTATTCTGCATTTTATTTAATATTATATCAGATGTCACCATTGCCAGGTTAGGGAGTGCTTACTACAAGCTAGGTACAGTTTCACAGTTTTACAGTCTAATTCATTCCATCTCATGTTACCCTTATCTCAAAACCTTCCTTTCTGTGTGATTATAATGGAGAACAGTGCCCTGGGGAGAAAGAAGTTCTATCTAGAATAGGCAGGGGGAGGGGCAGGTGAAGAAAGACCCTAGGAATAACTTCCCTAGCTCGTGGTGTTACGTGGGTCTGAGAGCTAGGCTGGTGAGAGAGGTGTGGGCTCCCAGACTGCTGGCACTGGGATGGCCCGAGACCCATCACTGAGCTTGTGCTCTCCACTGGTTCCTGTCTCAAATATCAGGAATAAACTGGTGAGAAAGATACATAAGACTGTTTTCCTTCTGGCAACTGATTCTGCGGGGAAGAGGACATTAAACAAGTGCACAAGTGAATTAAAAAGATCATTTTAGAAAATGAAATGAATACAACGGGATGCTGTAAGAAAAAGAAAATCAGTGGAGCAAAGGACAACACCAGATTGCATGATGAGGGAGAGCCTCTGAGAAGGGCATATTTGAATGATGGGAAGAGCCGGCCATGCAAAGCTCTGGGGCAGTAGAGTTCCACATGGTAAGTATGAAAAGCAAGTGCTAAGGCCCTGAGTCCAGACAAGGGCAGCAGACTTTCAGGACAGAAAGAAGGCCGGTGTGGCTGGGATCACAGGGAGAGAGGCGTAGGAACAGATGTTAAGAGGGACCATTGGGTGATAAATCAGGTGGTGATTTTTTAGAATGGGTAAGTTATTTGGATTGCATTCTAGGTGCCTATAGGGACAGGGAGGCTGAGGCTCCAAGAGGTGAAGTGGCTAGCAGGATTTAACATGGTTGCATTGTTGTAGAGATGCAAACTCAGTCTGGGATTCTTCATTCAGTCTTCACCGCCTGTATGATTTCTGCAGTATTCAAATTCATGTATTTACCTCCTTAAAAATAACAATCACCACAGCAAGAATCTCTTGACCTATTTTATTTTTTTTTTTTTTATTTTTTTTGTTTTTAGTTTTCTCGGTTGTAGAGGTCCTTTAGTATCAATTGATCAGATCTTGTACTCGTTGACAGAGCAAAGTCTTGGTGGCCCTTCTGCACAGGAGCTCTCTAGGAAGTGCGTAGGGGCTGTTGGGAGCTCAGAGTGCGTGTAAATCAGTAAGTGGCTTTTAGATGTCATCCATCACCTGGAGTTTGTTCAGAGTGCTAATCAGAGCTGCCCTCTGAAGACACCGGCCTACACTGGAGCTGTAAATCTGAGGCCAGGCTTGCCTGTGATTATTAGCGATCCCCCCCGGCAATTTTTTTGTGACAGATGAGGTGTTAATTCCAATGCCTTGGCCCAAATCCAACCCAGGAAATTACTTTTTGCCTACCTAAATTGCGTGTAGACTTCCAATTGGAAATTAATTCTCAAGTTCTTTTCTGGGAAACATTACTGTTGCAGTGCTGCAAGAAGTCCCCACACGCCCAGGAATTTCCTCCTCTAGCCTTCTCCTCCACCACTTTGCCACCGTGTGTGCACTTAGCCAGCATGGTATGATTTGGATATACCTGAGAATCTCTCTGTGCAGCAAAGTGGGACAATTACCTGTGATTCTGTGTGTTTCTGGGTGTAAGTTAAGCCTCTTTCCATCAACACTATGACCTGCCTTGGAATCATGACAGCTAACTCAGTATGTCTTTTATTCTTATTTAGATCAGTCTCCATAAAGAGCTGGGATGCATAAATCATGCCTTTTCTCCTGGATTATTCTCTAGTCTACTCCATCTCTTTCTTTCTCTATCTCTCTCTCTCTCTCTCACACACACACACACACACACACACACACACTTACACAGAGCCCAGAACTTCTTTCTCTTTTCTGCACTGTCAGTTCTGCCCTCCCCTGCTGCAAAACACTTCTTGGCATCTAATGTGTTATATGTTTTAATTGTTTATTCTCAAACCCACCTTAGAATATATGCACTATAAATGCAGGGATTTTTTTTTAAACTTCTTTTGTTTCCGGTCCATATCCCAGTAGTAAAAATGCTGGCTAGCATGTAGTAGGTGCTCAATGAATATTTGTTAAATGAACTGTTAAGTAACTACCCCAAGCCCAGTCATTTGGGTAACAGCTGAGAGATGCAATTGGACACTCAAAGTGTTGATTGTTCATTTATTCATTCATTATTCATCCCTCATTTGATAAACATTTATTAGTGCCCACTATATCAAGAAAAGTGCATCACTAGGAAGCTGAACAGACATATTCTGATTCCCCCAGAGCTCTTAATCTAAATAAGGAAAAACACATGTGAGTAGCTAATTAAGGACCTAACTATAAACCAGCGGATAAAAGCCAATCTCCTGATATGTTGGAGGGTGGTAAAGGCTATAGAATTTTGACTCAGTACCCTTCCTGGATAGCTCCGTCTGGTAAACTCCACTTAGAATTTAATAACGGGGGAAAAAATCTATTCCCAAAGATATTCAAGATTTTTCTTTAAATCAGGATAGAATAATCTTTATCATGTTTCCCTTTTTGCTTTAGTGGCTAGTCAGTGAAAATCTAAGTGTGATAATCAATTGAAGTCAAAACCATATAATGAGTATCTGGTAGACCCGGTTTCAAATACCATACTTTATGATTTGTGATTGCTTTTCCTATCTGCATGCTAATTGTTGTGTTGTAAGTGTATGCACAGACATGTGGCTGTGCATTTGCTATCATTTAACCATTCTTAGATTCTCTGGAGTAGCCACACGGCATAGATAGTAAATAAAGCTTCATAGATATGGATGCTGGAGATGACCCTGCTGACCTATGCTAAAATATGAAATTCATAAAAATCTAGGGTATGATGCCTACATCCAGGCCCCAGACCTCTGCCTAAATAACCAAAGTTTGGGGATTTACTGCACTCTTCTGCACATCCTTTTGAAGGCTGTGATAAACCTTTATGCCACCCCTTTTCCTATAGCAGCTTTTGATGTTTATTTTAAACCCCTTTATGCACATGCAAATAGTACAAGTTGGAGAGACAGGGAGAGTGTAATGTAATTTACTCCACACAATACCCCAGGATTGGTTTTGTGTCTCATCCTCTGCAAAGAGCCTTAGTGCTTCTTATCCCCTGGTGTGGGCTTCTTGGTAGTGGCTTCACCTATACCAACATTTCACTTTCTTTGTTTGAATTGTCTCTCTTTCTAAATTGGTCTTGCCGTGTTTTATGTGTGCTGGTAAGGCACCTTAAATCCATTCTGAAACAAGGTGAAAAATAAACAACCAACCAATCAAATAAATAAAGCTTTGTAAAATCATGGTATTTAAAACCATGTCTGCCCATTGAAAAACAAAGTAAGAACAGAGTTTCCAAGATAGTATCCTAGACCTACTTATGGAATGATCAGGTCTGGAAATCTGTATTTCCAGGTATAAGAGACATATGTATGATATATAGACATTATCTTAGTCTGTTTGGGCTGCTATAACGATGGCATAGACTGGTTGGCTTATAAAAACAGAAATGTATTTCTCACAGTTTTGGAGGCTAAAAGTTCCAAGATCAAAGTGATAGCAGATTTGGTGTCTGGTGAGACCCTGCTTCCTGGTTCATAGCTATCTTTCCTCTTTGTCCTCACATGGTAGAGGGGGTGAAAGGGTAAAGTCTCTTCTATAAGGACACTAATCCCATTTATGAGGGCTCTGCGCTCATGACCTACTCATTTTCCAAAGACTCCACCTTCTGATACCAACACATTATGTTTCAACATACAAATTTGAGGGAGACACAAACATTCAGTCTGTAGCATTCCACCTCTTGTCCTTCGAACCCTTGTCTTTCTTACATGCAAAATATATTCATTACATTCTAATGGTCTCAAAGTCTTAACTTGTTCCAGCATGAACTCTAAAGTCTAAAATCCAGAGTCTCATCTAAGTATCATCTAAATCAGATATGGATGACATTCAAGGTATGATTCATTCTGAGGCAAATTGTTATCCAGCTGTGAATCCAGCTTATTAAGTCATGCACTTCCAAAACACAGCGGTGGGACAGGCATAAGATAGACCTCTTCATTTCGAAAGGGGGAACTAGGAAAGAAGAAAAGAGTAATTGATCCCAAGAAAGTCCAGACTTAGAAGGAAAACTCCATGAGATCTTAAGGCTTAAGAATAATTCTCTTAAAATCAGCAGTCTGTCCTACAGGTCCTGGTGGCAAAGATCCCACCTTTTGGACCCACTGAGGTGGTGGTTCTGTCTCCACAAATTTGCTGGGCAGGGGTTGGGCTCCAAGGCACTATGTGACCCTTCCCCCATTGCTTTGGAAGAAGCCATCTAGTCTGTTGGAAACAAGACCATGGTTCCCCACTTTGAAACCAAGGAAATAGCCCTGATGATTTCTGTATTGCCTTTGGGGTTCTTCTTCCATTATCTTGGAGAAAAACTCTTGGTTTCTATTGAGATGGCTGATTCATAATGATCTCTTTATCAAATGGTCAGTTGGCCACACCTGTAATGTTCTTTTCCAACTGTTTTTCACAATATGGATAGGCTAAGAATTTTCCAAATCTTTAAGTTCTGCTTCCTTTTTACCTACAATTCCACAACTCCATCTTTAAGTCATTTCTCTCTTCTTTGTTTTCTTTTTTTGAGTATAGGTGATACACGATGTTAAATTGGTTTCAAGTATACAACATAATGATTCAATAACTCTATATGTTGTTCTATGCTCACTACAAGTATAACTACCATCTTTCAACTGTTACAATACCAATGACTATATTCCCTATACTGTACCTTTTATTCCCATAACTTAATCATTCCATTGCTGTCTGTTCTCTGTATTTATAGGTCTGATTCTGCTTTTCATCATTTCTCCCTCATTGCATTTTACAGTAAGTAGTCAGGAGGAGCCAAGCCATACCTTCAACACTTTGCTAAGAAGTAGCTTCAGCTTGGGTACCTGGGTGGCTCAGTTGGTTAAGCGTCCAACTTCACCTCAGGTCATGATCTCAGTTTGTTAGTTGGAGCCCTGCATTGGGCTCTGTGCTGACAGCACGGAGCCTGGAGCCTGCTTTGGATTCTGTGTCTCCCTCTCTCTCTCTCTCTGCTTATGTCTCTCTCTCTCCCTCTTTTTCTGTCTCTCTCTCTCTCTCAAAAGTTTCAACATATGAATTTTGGAGGGATGGAAAAACTCACTCTGTGGCCAACATGTATAAGCTCCCCGGGTGATTCAGATCCCAGGATGAATCATTCCTCAAATCTGTGCATGGTAGAAACATCCCTTTGTTTCACAATAAATCCATTCCCATTCTTGTAGTACTCACATGTGTATCATCCAGCCTATAGCCAACCCACAGGTGAAACAGTTATAATTGTGCATATTTCTATAAAGTCAACTTGTTTGGGCTTAAATAGCATCATAACTTTCATCTGATTGCATTGGCTATGCTTCTAACAAAATGTTAAACAATAATTCTTGAGTTCAAGAAAATGTCGCTGATATTTCCTCATTGAGAACGAGCATTTTCCCATGTATAGCTGAATTCTATTTCTTTGTTTTTCTGTCTATATCTATTTATGAATATAATTATGATTATCACATTATACTAGTATTCATAAATTCCTATTTTATTGAGTATATTTATAGAAATTATAGTTGAATATTGAACTTTTTATCAGCATCTAGAGAGCTAATCATATGAGGGTTTTTCTGAGCTCTAAATATGATAAATATAGTATTTTATGTATTTGAACCATCCCTGCATTTCTAGAAAAATACATGTTTGATGTGTTGTCAGCTTTTATGTAGCATTTTATTTAAAAGATCTTGCATACATATATATGTAACATTGGTTTATTGGTGTGTGTGTGTGTGTGTGTGAGAGAAAGAGAGAGAGAGAGAGAGCGAGCTAACTTCATCAGTTCTAAAGCCGGCATCTAATTTAATGGGAAAATGCTAGAAATATTTTCCTAAAGTCAAAAAAAAGGCAAGGATACTGACTACCTTTACTACTCTATAGAAAAATTAGAGGTGAGAGATTTGAAAACTACCTTTGTGCATGAGATGACAATATACGTGGAAAATTCATGAGAATAAATGACAAAATTAACACAAATTTAATAAATCATTACCTAATAAATCATTAGGTAATATAGTGTAACATTAACAAAAGTCAATAGCTTTACTATGTCTAAGATATTACCATTTGTAAGATACAGAATAAAAACCCTATTGCATAATAGTGACAAAATTCTTAATAATAAAGTTAGCATGAAATGGACGAAATCTATAAGATGTAAACTTCAAAATATCTTTGAAAGACAAAAAACTGGCCTGAGTCAATAGAAAGACTTATCTTGTTCTTGGTGGGCATCTCACCATTATAAAGGTAGTTATCCTCAAGTTAATTTTTAAATTTAATCCAGTAAAATGCAAATAAATTGCTTTATTTGGTTTGGTTTGGTTTTGGAGTTAGACAACCGATTATGCAGCTCACATGGAGAGTAAATTTGAAAAATCACCTGAAAAAGCCCTCAAAAAGAACACACAGAGAGAGACTAGATATAGTCTATATCTACTAGATACAGTCTTTAATATCTACCAGGTATTAAAACATAGTATAAAGTTCTTATAATTAAAACAGAATAGGGGCGCCTGGGTGGCTCGGTCGGTTAAGCATCCGACTTCGGCTCAGGTCATGATCTCACGGTCCCTGAGTTCGAGCCCCGCGTCAGGCTCTGTGCTGATCTCTCAGAGCCTGGAGCCTGTTTCAGATTCTGTGTCTCCCTCTCTCTCTGCCCCTCCCCTGTTCATGCTCTCTCTCTGTCTCAAAAATAAATAAACGTTAAAATTAAAAAAAAAAACAAAACAGAATAGTGTTGGCGCACGAATAGACACACACAATAATGAACATAAAAGAAGATACAGACATGGACCCAATCTATTTAATTTGTAATGAGAGTGTCATCTGAAATTATTGACAAAAAAGAAAAACAGATTCAAACCTCAGACTATATACCAGAATGCACTGCTAATTGTCAGAGATCTAAATGTAGAGAATGAAATCACGCTAGTACTACAAGAAAACATCAGTGAATTCCTACATAAACTAGTTGTGCAGAAACCATGTCTAGCTATCCCTAAAAAAGCCAGAGGCAATAAGAGAAAAGATTGGTAAATTCACTTAAAGTTTAAGAAAACGACTTGGCAAAGAACCCTAGAAGCAGAAGCAAAAGCAAAATCGGGACAACTGGCAAGAAGAGGGCTCCCAACACGTTGGTGTCTTTGGCCTCTGGGACCTTGAGTGGGAAGAGCTCTACCACTAGCAGTGACAAATGACATGTGTTAACAGTTGTTAAACATTTTGAGACTCACTCTTGAGGACTGTGGTTACTTCTTTGGGGATTTAAGGAGGAAGGATGCAGAGGGGAGGAAATGCCTACCTGGGCTTCTGTAGAACTAGAGATATTTTATTCTGAGATCATTACGTTGGTATTTGGTTTCTTCTAATCATTACATTGGTATTTGGTTTCTTCTATTTCTATAAATCGTATATCCACATTTTGTGTTTTCTTCTTTGACTCTATGTACTTCATAGTCATAAACACCTTTAAGGGACTATCTTTACATTCTCTGTTACTTGCTGATGCATTATGGCTTCTCTTCTTATTTGTTTACTGACTCAGATATTTCAACCAAGTTTCAAATGATCCTGATCCAAAAGTCCTATTATGTAGTGTTAACTTTAAAAAGCAAGATGCAAAACCGTATGTACATAGAAGCCCAATTCTTAAAAAAATATTCTTATCCAAAAAAAATCTGAAATACTTTGTAATATTTCTTACTTTTCTACAATGAATATGTATGTGTTTTATAATTGAAAAGAAATTCTATGTATGAAAATACTAATAAAAATAACTGTCACCTAAGAAATGTAGAGCAAGTTGGCTCTGAGAGATTAGACTTTGTTTTCTTTTTATTTGAGAGAGCAAGAGAGACAGAGAGCATGTGAGTGGGGGAGAGGGGCAGAGGGAGAGGGAGAGAAAGAGAATCCCAAGCAGTCTCCACGCAGAGTGCAGAGCCCAACATGGGGCTCCATCCCACAACCCTGGGATCATAACCAGAACAGAAATCAAGAGTCAGTGGCTCAACTGACTGGGCAACCCAGGCGCCCTTAGACTTTGTTGTCTAAGAAGGAGTTTCCCCGTCTTATCTTCACCCTGTGCTCCTGTTCAGAGATATCTCCAGTTCAGAGAGAGATATCTCTCGGGTAGAGAACAAGAAAAATATTTAAGAATAACTTTTGCTTTAAAAAGTTTTTTTCATATGTATTGTTGTGTTTCATCATCACATGAGTTCTTTTGGCTCAGCAGAGCAGAAAATGTACTGATGAAGATTTGAAAAAACTCACACCTTATTGGATGGTTGTTGGGTTCAGTTCCAGTCACTTTCCTAGGCCTTTATATAATCTCATTATTCCTCCCAGCAATCCTATAAAGTAGATGCCATTTTCCCATTTTATGCATGAAAAAACTGAGGATTAAAAAGGTTAAGAATTGTGCCTGAGGTCACACAGCTGCTAAATAGCAGAGCCAGAATTTGGATGCGATCCGACTTCAAATGCCACGTTCCTTTTGCAGTGCTCCTCATTGAGCTCTGACCAGAATGCAAGCATTGCAATCCTGCATTTTCTCTGCATCATGCAGACTCCCTGCAGCGCTAAGATAATGCTCTTTAATGGTTGTTTTGACACTCGTTAGACAGAATTTTGTTCTGACCAAACATTCTTGGCTAGGCAGTGGGTCGTCCAAGTGCTTTGTTAATTTGAAAGTGCAGTATAGGCAGAAGCCCTTATTGGGGGGAGGGGGAGGGGAGGGCGGTGCAATGGTAAGAGACCTTGGCAGAGTCAGAAGTTCTTCAGAATCCTCCCTCCTGCTAACTCATTTTGTAACATCAGGGGGTGCATTTAATAGCTAAGCATGAGGGACCTGCCTACCCACCTAGGTACTTTGCACCTCCCTCTCTCCTACCCTCCTTTACAGAATTGTGAGTGTAATTGCCGCAATGAACAACCTTGGTACATCGGAAAGAGTTGAGGTTTTTTTTTCCATCATTCCCTTCATGCTTGCTCTTTTGAACTTTCTCTTTATATGGCTTGATTATATCTGGAGAATGTTCCCTAAGGAACCAGTTAGTATTAGAACAGTCTCATCGTCATATTATTAGTATTGAAACACAAAGACGGTCCAGTCCAGTCTTAACATGACATCTTATATCCAGTGTAAGGCTTTTCTCGTCCATGCCCTTTGTGTGTTCTCTTTCTCCTTTCCTCTTCCTTTTCCTTTCCTTTTCCTTTTTCCTCTCCTTTCCTTTCCTTTCCTTTCCTTTCCTTTCCTTTCCTTTCCTTTCCTTTCCTTTCCTTTCCTTTCCTTTCTTTCCTTCTCTTTTCCTTTCTTTCCTTCTTCTCTCTTCCTTTCTTTCTTTCTTTCCCTTCCTTTCCCTGCTCTTCTTTCCTTCCTTCCTTCCTTCCTTCCTTCCTCCCTCCCTCCCTCCCTCCCTCCCCCTCTGAATTAGGTGTTGGATAGGGAGGATATAAGCAAAGAGTCAAAGTTTTTCACTACCCAATGCTGCTTTTCCCTGGGGCATCTGTGTAGGTTTTTCAGAACGGTCTCTCCCTTCACAGGCCCCTGTTGTGAGTATGTTCTTCAGCTGACCTCCTCAAATACCTTCTTCAGCTCCAGGTCACTGAGAAACCCCTCGCATTCAGTTTTTACTGTTGAAGCGCTCCTGAGTGGGGCATCAGCTAGATGGCTCCAGGTAGGCCACTTTCTAGGGGCCATGTTGGTCCGTGGGAAGCTCCCATGGTTTGTCTTGTCAGAGATGAGAGTGGAATCTGCTCTTTACTTATCTTCTAGTCTCTTCCTATTTTTTTTCCTCTCTTGCTCACTCTTACAGAGATTTTGCCTCAGTTATAAGATAATTAAAGAGTTCCATTTAACATTTTTTTAACATTGTGTTGCATATAAAACAGGTAGTTTTTTTCATGAAATAGGGTAAAAATACAGGTGGTTGGTTGCTATCAGAAAGCATTTCTGTTGCTTATCACCCAAAAGTGATTTTATTCAGTGAACATTTATGCGTTAGACACTGCTCTAGACATTGGACATACAATAATGAATAAACCCTATCCTTACTCTCAAGGATCCTTCATGGACTATTTCAAGAAGCCGATAAAAACATTAAAGTTAAGTTTTATTGGTATGATTCTAGAAATCTACTTAGTTAAGGTAATAGCAGAGAGGGACTATTTAATGATATTGCCAAGGAAAACTATTATTGTTATTTGATAAATTTGATGTTTTATAAATTTAAGATGTGCGATGTGCTACTTTGATACATTTATATATTGTAATATGGTTACCAGTGAAGCAGTATTTATCCCAGTACATCATGATACTACAGTATTATTTTCTATATTCATTAAACTGTGCATTAGGTCTCTATGGCTTATTTACCATTCTTTATAAGTTCATGTCCTTAAACATCATAAATCTTATCCTTCTACCCTTCTTCCCCTGGTAACCATTGCACTCTGTTTTTTTACAGATTTGACTATTTGAGATTCCATGTATAAATATACAGTACTTATCTTTCTCTGTCTGACTTATCTCACTTAGCATAATGTGCCCAAGGTCCATCCATGTTGTCACAAATGTCAGAATAGCCTCCTTTCTCAAGGCTGAATAATATTTCATCATGTATCTATACATATCACACCTTTTTATCCATTCATCTATTAATGGGCATGGGTTGTTCCCATATCTTGGCTGTTGTGAATAATGCTGCAATAAAAATGGGTGTGCATATATCTCATCAAAATACTGTTTTCATTTCCTTTGGGTAGGCACACAGAGGTGGAATTGCTAGGTCATATAGTAGATCTGTGTTTAATTTTTTGAGGAACCTCCATATTGTTGTCCATAGTGGATGGACTACTTTACGTTTTCACCAACAGTATATAAGTGTTCCATTTTTACCACTCCCTGCCAGCACTTGCTGTCTCTTATCTTCTTGATGATAGCCATTGTAGCAAGTGTGAATAAGTGGTTTTCATTTGCATCTTCCTGATGATTAGTGATGTTGAGCATCTTTTCAAGATTTAACATTTTGATGTCCTCTTTGAGAAAAATGTCTGTTTAGTTCTGCCCATTTTGTATTGAATTATTTGTTTGTTGTTGTTGTGTTAGTTCTTTACATATTTTGGATATCAACCCCTTATCCAATATATGGTTTGCAAAAATTTTCTCCCGTTCTGTAGGCTGCCATTTTGTTTTGTTCATTGTTTCTTCTGCTGTGCAGAAGCTTTTGAGTTTGACATGGTCTCATTTGTTGATTTTTGCTTTTGTTTTTTGTGCTTTTGGCATCATGTCCAAAGGATCATTGCCAAAATCAATATCAATAAGCTTCTTCCCTGTGTTTTCTTCTTGTAGTTTTATGGTATCAAGTCTTATATTTAAGTCTTTGATCCATTTCAAGTTAATTCTTGTGAGTGGTATGAGACAGGTCCAATTTCATTGTTCTGTTCTCCATGTGTTTCTCCAGTTTTCCAGCACCATTTGTTGACGAGACTATTTTTCCCCATTGGGTATTCTTGTCTCCTTTGTCGAGTATTAGTTTAAAATCAGTGTGATACCTATGAATTTGTTCTTTTTTCTCAGGATTGCTTTGCCTATTCAGAGTCTTTTGTGGCTCCACACAAATTTTAGGATTGTTTCTTCTGTTTATGTGAAGAATGCCTTTGACATTTCCATGGAGATTGCTTTGAATCTGTGGATGGCTTTGTGATAGTATCGCTATTTTAACAATATTTATTTTTCTGATCCACGAACACGGGATATCTTTTCATTTGTATCTTCTTCAATTTCTTTCAGAAAAGTCTTATGGCTTTCATTGTGTAGCTCTTTCACTTCCTTGGTTAAATTTAGTCCTAAGTATTTTATTGTTTTTGATCTAATATGACTGAGACAGTTTTCTGTATTTCTTTATCCGATGCTTCAACGTTGACGTAAAGGAATGCCACTGCTTTCCGTAAGGTGACTTTGCAGACTCCACTTTACTGAAATCGTTGATTGATTCCAACAATTTTTTGATTGACTCTTTGGGATTTTCTATATCTCAGATCATATCATCCGCAAATAGTGACAATTTTACTAAGGAAGAGTATATTGAGAAATATTAGTGCTATTAATATTATTACTATATCAAACTATAATGTAAAATACTGTTTCTATTCTACTAACATACAGCCACCTATTATTGAATACTGACCATAACCAAGAGTAATGGAATGTTTTACATGTACTATTTTATGTAGTCGTCACAATCATCCTCTATGAAGTAGAGACTCTAATTACCTCCATTTTACAATGGAAAACAGAAAACTAAGACTTAGTAAAGAGTGAATGAGTTTTTCAGTGTGACAGGTTTTCTGCCCTTCCTGCACTGGTAACTGTTACTCAGTAATGTCTCCCTTGGAACCATGGTTTTGAAGGCACATATGAGGTATGTGCTTTTTGCTAGCAATGGTGTTAAAATAAATAGTATTTGAAATGATATTAAGTATAATAGGAGGTTCAATAGGAGGTCTTATTGATGATTTGGATGCAAGAAGAATGACTACAGGTGGGTCCCATTCACTTTTCAACATGACCATCGAAAAGACGAGTATTGGAAAGTAGTCTTCATTTGAGTCTCTTCTTTATAGGAAAGGGGGGTTTGGGCTTCCATTGTCTGCTTCCTGTTCATTCTAACCAGCTGACAGAGCAGCATATTCAGAAGCTGAGTTTCTGCTCTTCTTGAACTTTACAAACTGTGAGGTTGCCAGTTACTCTAAGTTGAAAATAGCACCAGTATTTAGCCAAGAGTTTTCGGAATTGGAAAAAAGGCTCTTTGGTTTTGTTGGGGTTTTTTTAAGAGCAAATGAAAAGAGGTAGAATTTTCAATAATGCCTAATAGTAAATTGAACTAAAGAAATGAGACTAATATTTTAAAACACACACACACAGTATGTTAAATTGTATCAATAGTCCCTGTTTTCTTAGCTCACTAAAAATAATTTCCCAGAACCTCTGAAAGAGAAAATAGCTACTAAATCTGACTTCCTCGAAATCCTTTTCACTTGAAATTTTATGAAGGTGCTTTATGCAATGCTGAATAAGTTGAGTCTTCTAAAAGGGTAGGTTCCGTAGCAGAAGGAATACTGTCAGAGTTGCAAATGGTGGATGTTTAAGAGTTATCATTGCCAAAAATTGAATCTAACAATTTAAACTAGCACAGCCCCAAAGGCCAAACATGGAAGGAAATCAGGCTGTGAATCCTGTCTCCTGAAAGAAGTGTTTCTATAGATTTGCAGAATGCTAAAGCTGCAAAGAAATTCAAGATTATATTACCTTAATCTTGTGCTTTATAAATGAAGAGCCTGAGTTACAGAGAAGCTACTCAAATTGCCCAAAGACAACATGTCCCTGAGAGTACCATGGAGGGAACCAAGATTTCATAACTCCTAGTATATTATTATTCCAGAAGATAGCATTTTTCCATTTTAATAGGTGTTGATTTACATGAAAATAGTGCTATAGCATGGCTGTGATATAAACATATTTTGTTCCAGTAAACTGTATAGCAATGGAGAGGGTTAAAAAATTCTCTTCGGGATCATACCTTACAAAGGAAAAATAACACATCTTTCTCTTTTTCTTATTTTTTTCCCTACACTTGGCATATTTACTAATAAATATTATCTGCCTGAGAATTGTCACTATTTAGTTGAAATTTTTACTTTAAAAGTCTTTTGATCTTAAAATAATTTAATGATGTCTGAAATGAAGATATCAGTCAAGAGTTACATTCTGCCGCACGTAAGTACAATGGCTGTACCATACAAGGGCTTATACTCACAGAGTAAAAAGTTCGGTAACATACAGTCTCTAACTGACACAGTAGCTTCATGTCATCGACCCTCTCCTTCCGTCTCTCTCCTCCATCCATCATCCATAGATTATGGCTTTCATTCCCATGATCATCTCAGTGTTATGCAATGGCAGTCTCACCTCTAGTCTCCTGTCTGCATTATTGGTAAGTAGGAAAAGAAAACAATAAAGAACAAGAGGTGAGTCATTATTTCAAAAGGAAGCTTACCCCGAAATTGCCTTCATATTTTTGCTTTTAACTCATCATCCAGAATAGAGTCTCATGAACAGCCCTGTACAAGGGAAGCTAAGAAATGTAGGTTAATGGCTGAACCTATTATTGTCTCTCCCCTCACCAATGGTATAGTTGATTATTAGACAGACGAGAGGGATGGACATTTGGCAGTATTTCCCATAAAGGAGAAGCAAATATAGCTCTGCTCCAGGGTTGAAAACCCTTGTGTAATAGTAGCCCCAGACTCTCAGGTTTGAGTTGTCTTGCTTTATATCCTTGGACTAATTGCTGAACCTCTCTAAATATTTTGTATTTCATTTTTGAAATGTGATAACTAGATTAAAAATGATCTTTAGGGTAACTTCAAGCATTAAAAATGCAGATATCCGTTACCAAGAGCTGTGTGGTCTCATAAAATAAACACTAGTCACACATGGCTATTAAAAAGTGGCTCATCTGAACTGAGATGTTGCATGGGTTATATGTACACACTTGCTATTGAAGAGCTTGGTGTGACGAAAGTCTCAAAACCTGATTAATAATTGATCACGTGTTGAAATGCTAACATTTCTAATATGTTGGATTAACTAAAATGCATTATTAAAATTAATTTCCCCTATTGCCCCTTACCACTCAAAAGAAAGTAGAGAATTGGGGCACCTGGGTGGCTCAGTCGGTTGTGTCTGACTTCACCTTAAGTCATGATCTCACAGTTTGTGAGTTCGAGCCCCGCAACAGGCTCTGTGCTGACAGGTCGGAGCCTGGAGCCTGCTTCACATTCTGTGTCTCCCTGTCTCCCTTGGCCCCTCCCCCGCTCATGCTCTGTCTCACTCTGTCTCTCAATAATAGATAACCGTTTAAAAAAATTAAAAAATAAAAGTAGAGAACCATAAAAGTAGCACCTTCTCCTTTCCTTCCTCTTCCATCCCACTCTTGTCCCTTTTTTGCCCCTCTTTTCTCTTGTCTCTTCATCCTCTAGCTGTCATTGCTTTGCTCTCCCCTCCACTCACCCTGGAGGAGCTCTGCTCTCTCTCTGAGTCTCCTGGCACAATGTCTTCCATGAATGTAAGCTTTGCTAAGTCTGGAAAAGGATTTGTCCTTAAACATCTGATTTTCCAACTGCACCCAAAGCAAAGGCCTAGCAAAGCTCTTGGCATGAAAAAAGGAGAAATACAAAGAACATTCAGCCTTTTGGATACCTGGGTGGCTCAGTTGGTTAAGCCTCCAACTTTGACTCAGGTCATGATCTCATGGTTTGTGAGTTTAAGCCTTGCATCAGGCTCTGTGCTGACAGCTCGGAACCTGGAGCCTGCTTCAGATTCTGTGTCTTCTCCTCTCTCTGCCCTTCACCTGCTTATGCTCTGTCTCTCTCTGTCTCTCAATAATAAATAAACGTTTAAAAAAAATTTTCAAAAAGAACATTCAGCCTTCCTCATTCTTCTTCAGAATGGTAAATGCAAGTCCTTAAATCATAATTCAGCAATTTACCTGCCACACAGACTAAGATTTTCTCTTCCTGTTGGGAATCTGGTAATTTCTGCTCCTCTTTAATTACAGAATACAGCTAACCCAACAACCTCAATAGTTTCTACTTTTTTAAGTTTTATGGCCCTTTCTCTCTCAGTGTGTGTGTGTTTGTGTATGAGCACACCATGTGATAGTTTTATTTTGGTTTTGCCTTTTCTGTAGACAGTGAAACCTAGTGGTATTTAAGAGGTGAAAATATGATTCAGACAATGACGGGAAATCATCCCTTCTCAATTCAGAATAACTGACAATCTTGTCTCCATCAGTGACTATGCTCTCATTTATGATTTTCCTGGATTTCCCTCTGAGTTCTCCTTCTCTGAAAGAAAAAAAAAAATCTTCCAAATTAAGTCAAGACACAGTACGAACAACACACAAAGATTTTTGATTGATCACATGTTTTGTCACTCAAAGAAAAAGGAAACTGGTGATCGTTGGTGCATGTTATATGATAAATATGAGTGAAAAGGCACTTGAGGTGGTGAAAAAAGCAAGTCAGAGATTTGTGTGGTACTATGATATCAATTCTAGAAAATAAGTAGGCTAATGGAGAAGACAAGATAATATGTAAAATGTATATCACTATTGTGAAGAGGTGTTGGAATTACAGTAGAAAACCCCCTAGTTCTGAAGTTTTTGTAGTGTTATAAGAAGAAAGAAAGAACGCAATGCAATAGTGGGAGAGAGCAGGGGTCAAGGACTTCAGAGCCAGCTTAACTGGGTTCACAGCTCAGCCTAGTCACTTGTTGTATCTGTGGCTTTGTGCATCGAGCTGGTTTGGCTTCTCTGAACCTCATTTTATCTTCTGTAAATTGGGAACAATAGCAAAAAACATTGCGTGGTTCTTATGAGAGTGAGAAATTGAGATAACCTATTGTCTGTGTCTAGTACATATTAAATGTCTGATAAATAAACACTTACTGGCAATTATTTTAAAAGGTTTCTACCATGAACCCATCAAAAAAGAAAATAAGCAAAATGTTTGATGCATGTATCTTATGTGTGATTTGTGCAGACAGAAAAGATGTCTACCAGAACCCTATTAGAAAACAAGAGAGATTGTCATTATTAGTTAAGAATTCAGACAGAATCTGAAAAGGGTTCATTTCTCTATCAAATCTGCAAAAATGTACTGAGCACAGCTACATAACAAGCATGTACTTGATGGCATATGGCATGCTAAGATAGATAAAGCACAGCCCCTGGCTTCCAATAGTTCCCTGTCTAGTGGAGCATGCACATTTGTTCCCACATAACCACAGGACAAAGAAGAAAATGATTACAGAGGAGAACTAACGTTTATTGACTTCTTACTTGGTGCCGAGAATTATTTTCAGCAGAAGTAGATATTATTATCCTCAGTTTACCAAGGCCCAAGAAAGGCTAAATAAATTCTCGGAAGTCACACAGGTACAGTGTAGTGGTGTGGGGAGTTAGACCCAAAGAAACCGAGGGCATAGACTGACCTTTGATATGAGAAGATAGAGGAGAGAGAAATTAATTCAATCTTTGGAGAGACTGAGTAGGGAAGAGAGAACAGCAGAGAGAAAAGCCCTTTAGTTGAGTGAAGAATGGGGAGTATTTTGATAATAATGATGAGGGAAGTGCATCACAAGTGGAAGGAACAGCATGGAGGTGCAAAACGGCATGAGGATATAGAGCGGATAGGATAGAGTGCATAGGATCTAGAGTACAGTTAATAACCAGAATCTGGCGTAACTTGATTTCCAGCTTCACAGAAGAGGGTGGAGGGGTGAAACTGACCCCGTAAATTCTAAGCTCTCATGTCAAGTCAATCGGTTCATACATTTTATTCCAGAAGGAATAATCAAAATTAATGGGACCGCTCTTGGAAACGTTCTAAATCTGTCTTTCACCACCAGAATAAAATTTAGAATTTAATCTGTAGAAGGATAAGTTAAGAAGAAATCAAGGAAATATTTCTGTAGCTGAAAAAAGGGAAAACATATATTTAAGTAAAGTCTTAAACAAGGGCATTTTACTCTGAACTCTATAAAACAGAAACCCACATGCTAGAAAGATATACTTATTACTTGGTGGGTTTGGGGGGCTGGATAGTGTCTCCCCTAAATTCATATCCACCAGGAGCCTCAAAATGTGACCTTATTTGGAAATAAGTTCTTTGCACTATAATTGTTAAAATGAAGTCATAATGGATCGAGGTGGGTCCTAAATATAATGACTGGTATCCTTGTAAGAAGGCCATGTGGAGAACCAGAAATACATGCAGAGGGAAGATGGCCAAGTAAAGATGGTGGCAGAAACTGAAATGATGCGTCTATAAGCCAAGGAACACCAAGGTTTGCTGGCACCCACCAGAAGCTAAGAAGAGGCAAGGAAAGATTTTTAGAATCATCAGAGAGAATACAGCCCTATTGAAACTTTGATTATAGACTCCTAGTCTCCAGAACCATGAGAGAATACATTTTTGTTGTTTTAAGTGACCCAGTTTGTGGTTCTTTATTATGGCAGCTCTGGCAAACCAATATAGTGGGCAACTAAAAATCTTAAGCAATCCATAACAAAATTAATTTGGCCTCCATACGGCAGTGGTAGCTGAGATTAATAGGAGTTAGAAACCTTGGGAGAGTCATGGACTTTATGAAGACAGGTGTTGCAAAGCTCCAAACAGCTGTCTACTGGAAGCAGCACAGAAATGTGGATTCAGTAAATAAAGTTTTCTCATTTCTTTGTATACTAGACCTTTCCCATGTGTTCTTCTAATAGCAGGCTCTAAGATCATCCAGAAGTTAGGCAAAAATATGATGACCTCTCTCTCAACCTCTCTTTTTCCCCATCCATCCGTCCAGCCATCCATCCATTCATCTGTCTACATAACATGGAGGAAAAGTAGACTATGTCAGTGACACCAACTCTATAGGCATCCATGAAATAAGAATCAATACTGTCAGTGGCCAGGAAAAAAGAAAATCACTTTAAAGGCAGCCTTCAACCAATCAGAAATTAGTCTCACATAGGGGCCCATGCTGAGGAAGTTCATGTTGCTCTAAGTGCTAAAATTATAGCCACGTCTGAGCAGAAAGGGGCCACAGCAGGGAAAAAACAACAATCCGGGCATCTCTGTAATGAGAACTATGCCAAGCATAAGAGCTTCAAAGTCCTGTGAAACTCCAAAACTCTCTTGGGCTGGAATGCTGCTTCTCACCAACTTTCTTTCACTTCATCTGCCAGTCCCTCTTCTCTCCCAGCTATGAATTCACAGTCAGGCAGCGTCAGTATATGCGGTGTGTTGCAGTGAAAATGCAAACACATTTTCTATAATGAACATATGGAAGACTCCAGTTGAAAAGAGTTCCGATTCTATCCCAAGCATGTTATTGGCCATGACTGCAGAGAAGCAGGCAGCAGACGGAATCAGGAAGCGTGGAGGCAAGAAAGGAAGGATGTGTACTTGACTGCTGTTTCAAGATCCTGAGTCCTGCCATCCCATGCTGCAGCCTCTTTCAAGAAGCAAACTGGTTTAAGTGCTTGCTTTCCTGATTTTTACTACTTATCTTTTATTTTATAGTCCAGGGCCTTATATAAGGGCAGGGGCGCAGGGGGGTAGGGGGCGTCTAATGCAAACTATTTGTGCCTTAAGATTTCAATATAAATGTCAGTATTTAATTTGTTTAATTATAAAAAGGTTAAGCACTCAAAAATTAAAATCAGTATACAAGTAACTCCTGCATATCCGAACCTAGGCTTAACAATTGTTAATATTTCTTATTTTTCTTCATATATATGCATTTTGTAGGTATACAAATATAAACATGTGCATATATATGCATATATACCCATTTATCTGTATCTATATCTCTGTATATATGTATGAAACCATCTTGATATAGTACACGCATCCTTAAAAACAAGGGCATTCTAACACATAACCTCTATACAAGACATAGGTATTTTTGAAAAGCTTTCTTTTGACTTGCTCTCAGTTTCACTAGGATGATACAGATTTGAAATGACAATAAATTAAAATTATTCCTCTCCCCCAAATCAAATTACTTGTTTAAATGTCAACTCAAGAGTGTTTTCCTTCAAGATTCATCTTTTCATTCTGATGTGAAGTAAGACATATATCTGTACAGATCTGTCAGTGATGAGCACAACCATGGGATATGTTGAGTCAAAGAAATAGCGTCACCATTGACTGCACCAAGATAACCAAAGGTCATAGGAGCAGCTGTCAGGTTGGTGCATCAGAAAAGTGCAGCCATCTACTTAGTCAAGGATATTGCTACCCAAATAAAATTGTACCTGCTGATGTGTAATAATTTCTCCTCCAGCAAGGAGACTTTTTGCAGTCTAATGGAATGCTTGGAATAGATGTCCAAGAGCTTATAACCATCAGTCTCTCTTACATTTGTGGGAAATTTTTTTTATTTGTGTTGGATGAGATCTCTTCTTACTTTAGTACACAATGGAGAATGAGGCTGTGTGTAAGGCATGAGAGAGGTTACAGTAAGTGCAGCACAAAGTGTAAGATAGAACAAAATTGGGGGTACATTTCTCTATATTTTACAGGATTAAAAACTAGTTGGTTGCCTCTCTGAAGTCGAAATGGTCATTTTCAAATTTTCTTTCTTACCAGATGTCTCCAAGGACATTACTGAGTGTCTGCCTATTCTATCCTATTGACTATTTCTTTGTAGTGATTTTGCTCAAACACCTATTTCACTGGATTCTTGAATTAGTGGTGGTATTTTTAAGGGGGAACAAAGGAAGGTTTCCTTTAGGAATCCTTTTTATTCCTCTTTAGATGTGGGATTTTAAAATTTGTTAGCAGTGACACAGGCAGTGGTCCTGTGCTGTAAGCTGCATTCTGGAGGCTTTCAGAACTTCGTAACCTTTACGTTCCTGCCAGGCTTGTTTTAGCTCTCGGTGCAAATCTGAGTACATGAAGTATCAGGAAAGAGTGGTTTTCTTGGGCCCGTGGACAGGAAAACTTAAGTACCAACATAAAAAATTGTATAGACTGTATACCTTTTCTAACTTCCTCCATCTTGTCTTTCTGCATTTCTATTTAATCTTTGGACTCCTAAATCATATTTCAGATATTTTCCTCACAACTATATGGGAAAAGGGTCTATTTTATGAACAGGAGCTTCTCAGACGGGTTAAGTTGTATTTATATGGTAGCTATCTCTGCATACATAATGACTTTTACCTTAAATGATAAAACTTACTTTCAGAACTCTTTTCTATCTGCAAAAAATGGTCTGAGCTGGTATCATTACATGGCTTATCATGAAACATCTTACCTACTTATGCAATTTTGAAGTCTGGGAAGCTACAGTGAATATAGTAGGCCTTCGGCATTCAAGATTTAGCATTCACAATTTTGATTATCCTTACAGAATACTCAAGGTCCATGTTATAGCGTGGCTGATAATTTTGCTGCGACAAGAAATTAAATTGGCATAGACTGAGATGCTAGTTTGTATGAAAGTCGCTTTACAAGTGAAAATTACTAGCTAACTATCGCATAGCATCTGCACCTCGACATGACTTTATGTTCTTCCCTCAATTTCATATATGTGGTAGCACAGAGGTAGTTTTTGAGAAAAAATGTTAAGTCAGGTAAAAAGTAAATCTTCAATACAAGTTGAAAATATCGTTACTTTGTCATGTAGAGATCTATGGTAGAAGCCGGGAGCTAAGGGTCTTCTGTAATTGGTTGTGGTTGATATCCTCAGTAGATGGAACTATGAGAATATACCTCTGCATGCCTTCCAAAATCTGATATCACAGAACATGAACTTTAATACTAAGTTACTATTCTGGGGAAAAAAAGTTTATTTTATCAGTTACAGCTGCCGGGATCTTATTCTACCCCACTTTGACCTTGCCACACTGCTGGAGCTCTGGGGGACAAAACAGAAACAAACAAACAAAACAAAAAATACCCCAAAACCTAGACCTCCTCCTAAGATTTATTCTAAAGAAAGAATGGCAATGGAGAAAGAAATCTAAGAGAGGAGTAAAAAGGAAAAGCATACACTATCAAAGAGTAAATAGAATGCTCAGAATTGCACCCATCAGAAATAAATAAGCTTTTTTTTTTTAAGTGGAAGGAAGCAGGGCGCCTGGGTGGCTCAGTTGGTTGAGTGTCCAACTTCGGCTTAGGTCATGATCTCACTGTTCATGAGTTCGAGCCCAACGTTGGGCTCTGTGCTGATAGCTCGGAGCCTAGAGCCTGCTTCAGATTCTGTGTTTCCCCTCTCTCTCTGCCCCTCCCCCACTCACACTCTGTGTCTCTCTCAAAGATAAATAAACTGTTAAAAAAATTTTTTTAATGAAAGGACACATTGAAGACAAAATTTTTTAGAATGAAAAAAGAAGAGAAAAAAGGAATCTAGCACACAAGGGAAAGATAAAGAATCTATCTACAGAATATTTATACCAGGAAATACAAGGAAATTGTGGACAGATGCATTTCTCATAGAAATCAGAGAGAACTTAGACTCTACAGGGAGACCAGTGTAGAAACAGAAGAGATCAAGAATCAGCTCTGATAGCAAAAGAAAGCTGGCAGAGCTAAGAAAAGAACCATGTGGTTGTCCTAGTCTGTCTGGGCCTCTATAACAAAATATCATACACTAGGTGACTCGTAAACTAGAGAGATTTCTTTCTCACAGGTCTCTAGAACTCTTGGCTGAGAAGTCCAAGATCAAGGCACCAGATATGGTGTCTGATGAGATCCTGCTTCATGGTTCATAGCCAGCCGGCTATCTTCTCATGGTGTTTTCACATGCTGGAAGAGACAAGAGAGCTGTCTGGGGCCTTTTTTGTTTATAAGGGCACTCATCTCATTCATGAAGACTCCACCCTCTTGACCTAATGACCTCCCAGAGGCCCCACCTCCCGACATCATCACATTGTGGGCTAGGTCTTCAACATAAGAATTTCAGGAGGACCCAAACATTCAGGCCATAGCAGTGACAATGGAAGAAAATCTTCCATCCATAAGAACAACAAGAAAATCCCTACATATAAACCAAATGCTAACCCTAGAGACACATTTCGAAGAAAAGATAACATTCTACTGAGGCACATACAGGAAAAATGGGCTAAATATATAAATATATATCGTTCATGAATAAGAAGACTCAATAAAATGAAGATCCTTACATGTTGTAAAAATCTTCCAACATCAACTAAAACCAAAAGAGACTTAGAATATTATTGTTTTAAGATGACAGTATTTCCAAATTAACCTGGAAGCATAAATGCGCAATAACTGGAAACTTTTTGAAAGGAAAACTAATGAGTTAAGGCTTGTTCTGCTGTATATTAAAATATATTATAGAGCCATGTTATTTAAAACAGCATGATTACAGATCCAAGTGTGTGTGTGTGTGTGTGTGTGTATACATATAAATGTATGTTTAAGTTTAGAATAAAAAGAGGTTAGCACTTCCCACTGATTTAAATAGCCAGCAAAAGATGGAATTATATCTTCAGAATGTCTTTGGTCCTCTTTACATGCTAAGAGATGATCCCTTCGGTATAAATACATGCTTGTCAATCTCTCTATTTGCAGAAATCCAAAAATACTGTACTAAACCACTTTGTGGGCAATATTCTGTGTATCTCAAATTTGCATTCGCTTCTACTTGTCCCTGTAACAAATTACCACACAGTAGTTAGTAGCTTAAAACAATACAAATGAATATTCTTAGAGCACTGGAGGCCACAGTCTAAACTGTGTCAAGGGATCAGCAGAGCCGGCTCCTTCTGGAGACTCCCGGAGAGAGTCCGTTCCTTGCCTCTCCCAGCTTCTAGTTGTCGTCAGCCTTTAGCTCTTAGCTTCACACTGTATGGCCTTTTGCGCCCTGGTTCTATCGTCACATTGCCTTCTTTCTGTGACTCTGACCTTCTTGCCTGCCTCTTCTAAGGACCCTTGTGATTATATTGGGCCCACGGAGATAATACAGGATAATCTCCGCATTTCAAGTTCCCTAATGGAATCACGTCTGTAAAGTCCCTTTGACCATGTAAGATAATATATTCACAGATTCCATGGATTAGGACATGGATGTCTTTCAGGGGAAGAATTATTCAGCCTGCTATACTCTCCTTCATTATTACCCTAGTTACATAGTAATACATACATACATACATACATACATATATACATATATACACATATATATACATATATATATACATATATACATATATACATATATACATATATATATACATATATATTATATATATATATACATATATATATATAAATGGCTGAAAAAACGAATGTCAGTTGTATCCACACAGGCACATGCATTTGTAACAATGGGGAGGTGGAGAAAAATTTCCTGGATGCTGAATCTTACGTGGTTTGTTAGCTTCTTTGATTCAGCTCTCTTTTCTAAGAATTCGGTAAGGCCCTGAAACCTAACTTGCTCATTAACAAGTGAAAGAAAGTATGAAGTATTTTTCTTCTATTTTGCGTTCATTTGGTCATTTCATACTGCATACCTAAAAATTATAATAATAATTATTATTAGAATAATTAACAGTAGCTGTTATTTCTTAAGTGCTTTCTGTGGGTCAGTCATTGTACGAAATTGCATCAATTATCTTATTTATTCCTAATTATCCTATAATCGGGTATTCTCATTTTCCACAATTTATAGATAAAGAAACTAAGAGCTCACAAGAGTTGCCCAAAGTCACACAGCCAGCAGGTGTGAAAAACAATATTTGAACTCAGTGATTCAGAAGAACCTAACTTGGCAGTCATTAGCTTTGTTCCCAGTACTGAGCAAGGCACTTGCAGCAGGGACCAGTGGAGCGGCCTGTGGCTGGATGCTTCGTTCCCAGGAGACCCAGACTCATAGGCAAGAACAAAAGGATTAAGTGTATGGTAATGGGGAAGATTGGGATATAACAGGAACATGGGTGAATGTCTAACTCAGACAAAGATGGGGATTCACTTCTAAGGGGGAAGCCGAGGAATGAAGAACTGATCTCCGGGCAGGTTGAAGAGTAGTCGGGTGAGGACTCCAGACTGATTTAACAAAATGAGCAAATGCCCTGGGGGGCAAGAGAACAGGGAGCGCTCTAAGGGATTAAAAGAAATTCATTATGGCTGCATGATAAATGTCAGGGAGAAGATAGCAAATGTCTGGGGAGATAAGCCTGGGCCAAATTATGCAAGACCGTATAAATCCTGGTGAGGAGTTTGCACTCCTTCACAGCTTCATCAGCTGGTCTGCCCCTTTAACAGGTATAAGCAAAGGGATGACTTGATCACACTTGCCCTTCAGGATGTTCCGAAGTGTGGTTTGGATGTGGCAAGTGGGAGCGTTGAGGCCAGCCCCTAAGCTGTCGTAGGACTTCCGTTATTACAGAGATATTACGGAGTTAACATGTCAATATTAAAAAATACATGGAAACACTTTGAAGAGCACAGAATTAACATGCATTTTTAATATAGGCCACCCAACTTGAAAGAAATTTCACACAATCCTCAAGTCTTTTCCTCTAACCCTCTTAGCAGACCTTCCCTTTCCCCCTCTCCCCCCTACTCTGCCCCAAGTATATTCTGCTCTGCTATAAGCAGTACATCAGTAGACAAAGCTGTAGAAGCACTTGTATTTTGAATGGACCTGTAGCCTAGGTATCCCCATAAAGCAGAGCATGAGACAGAAGCCTGCATAAAGGCAGTTGGTTTGGGAATGATCTCAAGAAGCAAGAGAGGGACAGGAGAGTGGAGTGGGGGAGGAAAACAAATACAAGAATGCATTTTCAGTTTGGTGGAACTTTCTGAGGTGCTTAACGAAATGCATCTCGGAACTTTGCTCTATGGAGATGAAACGGGAAGCACATTTCTCTTCCATCGTCCATTGCTCTGGGTGGCAATTCCACGAGCAAGTGCCTAGCAGGCAGCTGTGGGCAAACAACCTGAGAAGCTCTAGGACAGGCATCAGGCCCAAGGGGAGACACCCATAAGTTGTGCTTGTATGAAGCATGTTGAAGCTTGCACGGCAGCCGTTGCCACAGCCATGGCCAGATTGATGTGTGCAGTTGCCATTTGTAATAGCACTTGCTGCTGTCTGAAGTTGCATTTTGGTTGGATATGACATGTGTGTGCTGCCTTTTTCACCATTCATATTGCAAGATCGAATTGTCTTTCTTTGTTGCCTATCACCTCAGCCCTAGAATGCTTCTTGCTTACATATGTTATTAAATCGATGGCTCTCGTGTCTCAAGTGTCTGCAGTGTACAAGGTCACCTCATTGAGACTTGGTCCCAACTACCTTTTTGTGGTTTTCCCTAATTTTACTGCTACAGTTCACCCAGTGTGCTGCTTGAGAGGTACTCTAGCCACAACAGAATGGACAGGTGACCATTTCAAGGGTTGGAAGGCAACTAACACAGATCACAAGAAATGCCAGCCACCATTAGGCATTGCATTCTGTAGAGCTATTCCAGATTGGATGACTCCAGAATAACTCATTAAATCCTAGTCTTTGGAAAATATTCATCCAAAAGGGAAAGGGAGCTTCACTCAGCTTCATGTTTTCCTAACTGATGGTGGGTTACTTCTGCCTGTCTCTGAGATATAAACCCTGAGACCAGGGTTAAGTGTGCTGGTGATAAGGAAAGGGGCATCATCCTGAAATAACTCCACCAACAGGTTTGGTACAGATGGATTCCTGCAAAGAGTGAATTTGTATTCTGTTCACAGAGATGGTTACATATCACATCCCACTGTCCTGTTGCATATCAATTCCCGACCACATTTAAAGTAGAGAATTAGATGGGGCGCCTGGGTGGCTCAGTCGGTTAAGTGTCCGACTTCGGCTCAGGTCATGATCTCACGGTCCATGAGTTCGAGCCCCACGTCGGGCTCTGTGCTGACCGCTCAGAGCCTGGAGCCTGTTTCAGATTCTGTGTCTCCCTCTCTCTCTGCCCCTCCCCTGTTCATGCTCTGTCTCTCTCTGTCTCAAAAATAAATAAACGTTAAAAAAAAAAGTAGAGAATTAGAAGAGACTTCGATATTATTTTTGTTTACTGTCTTCCTCCTTCTTGAACCTGCCCCATATTTGGCCAAGAGGAAATTAAGATCCAGAAAGGTGAAGTGACTGCTCTTAAGTTACCCAGCAATTTTGTGACAGAAACAAAATGAGAGTCATTCTGTGTGGCCTAGTTCTTTTTTCAGAGCAATTCAATAGAGTGTGGGTTACTGATAATGCTAAAGTAGCAGGTTTGATTTCTTGTGTATAGGCCACAGATTCTTCCCTTCCTCCACTGACCTCCCTAAAACACATAAACTAGCCTGAAAATGCCTTGAGGGTTAAAAATGTATCCTCTAGCCAGTGCCTGGCACAATGTAGGATCTCAAAAAATATTTGTTGTAAAATGAATTTCTATGGCTGTGGTATTAGTCATCCCAAAGGAGGATAATAACATTTTTCCCCAAAATACATTTTTCTCTGCTATCCTGGTTACTTTTTGTCTGTCTTTGTTTATAGTCAATCAATATCACTATTAAGGCGCCTCCAGCCTGGTTGTATTCTGGTCTGGAGCCTTGTCTGTTGGATACCTGACTTACCGCAGAGATACCAAACACCCTTTCAAAATCTATTACTGGGTCAAGCCTCAACTCCACTGCTTTAAATATCATTTCTTCAAGGTTTACTTTGAAGTTTTCTTTCTCTCCATGTCAGCAGGATAGCTGTGAATTTCTTATTTTCAGCAGGCCCTTCTTTGAGTAATGGTGACCCAGTAAGAGGGATTTTCATGTTCACTTTAAAAATCTTCCTGTCAAAGGTTTAAGCTTTTCCCCATTAGTCTAGCTGGGGAAAGGACTCTTTTTTTTTGGCTGGGGGGGGCACTCAGTTTCTGTAATTATCATTATTGCCTGATTAATGTCAGTTTTAAAGTCTAGCTCCAACCATAGAGGGGAGACAAAGCTAAACAGAGAATTTCATTGCAAGATAAAAATTGCATTGCTTTCTAAATATTTTTGTGGTCATTAAAGATAATCTGCATTGGTAGGTGCTAAAGAAGCTATGTTACCAAAGAATATGTTTAATAGCATAATTTTTTTTAAATTTACTTTAATGTTTATTTTGTTTAGAGCGAGCGAGAGAGAGAGAGAGAGAGAGATAGAGAGAGAGTGTGAGTGGGGGAGGGGCACATAGGGAGACACAAAATTCGAAGCAGGTTCCAGGCTCTGAACTGTCAGCACAGAGCCCTACCCAGGGCTTGAACTCACAAACCGTGTAATCATGACCTGAGCTGAAGTCAGACACTTAACCAACTGAGCCACCCAGGTACCCCTAATAGCGTAATTTTCAAATAAAATCCTAGATTTGTAAAACTCTGAATTTAGAGTTTGTACATTATCTTGCACCTTGATTTTATTTGCTTCCCTTATTTTTCTATGAAGTAAACAAAGAAGTTACGTCTTTGTTTAAGACATATGGAAAGTGAAGGCTCTTCCAAGTTTATTAGTTCATTGGGTTTTCTCTCTAGGCAATGAAAGCTGGTTGAGAGTCCCTGGAGGAAGTAATATTGGATAAGCAAGAAGTGGGGGGTGTTGGAAGGATGTAGAGTGTTGAGGCTATGGGAAATGTGGCAAAAATGGAACTGTTCTCCAAAATCTTTGTTGGGAGGACCCCTAGCCATTCTTTGAAGGGAAAATAGTGGCATAAACATAAAGAATGAGGCAAGAATACAAAGAGAGCATAGTTGATATTAAAGAAGTTAAAAGCTAAGTGAAATAAGATATGAATAACAGAGCCCCAAAAGGAAAAGGTTATTATGATTCAGCCAATATACTGAACTAGTACCAAAGGGCAGTCTTCATTGCCAACAGCAATTCCATGTCTATGTATTCGATGAACAGATAGCTCTCTTGTAAATATTTTTCTATTTGTGCCAGTGAAGAAAATCTATAAACAATTGTCAGTGAATAGCCAATGACACTATTTAATATAACAAATCTTTGTTAAGGAACTACCATGCGTAGGCACTGGGTCAGGTGCCATGCTGGTTCAAAGGTGAGTCAGAGATGGTCACAGCCTTGAGAACACACAGTCAACACACAAGGGGGAAAGTAGGGGAAAAAAGGAGAAAGTGTGGCTGTTTGTGATCATTTTATTAATAAGCACTATTTTAAGCTCTTAATATTAAGTGTCATGTGGGAGGCTATGAGAAGGGATCAGTGAAGACAACAACTGCCTAGGTGATTAGAGAGGAAGATACAGGCTTGAAAGTGTGGGTAGCATTTCCATAGATTGGAAGGGTCCCATTAGAGCGTTCCACTCAAATGAATTACACCAGGAAATGCAAGGGGAGGGGATTTTTAAGGTACCTGGAAGAATAAGGTGAATGTCAGCTGTGACTATTATAGAGGTATATCGTAGTGTGCAGGGATCTGTACATCTATTTTAATATTAGGCCAAGGAGTTTGGTTTATAGAGTAGGCATTGGGGAACCATTGAAAGTTGTTGAGTACAGATTCACATGATAAAGCAGATTAATGTAGAAGATGGAGAGTAGATGGGGGAATATCAATTAGGTAGCCATGACAATAGTTGAGCAACCCCACCCCCACAAAAGGACAATGAAAGGAAAAATGAGAAAAGGATTCCAGAACTATAGACTGAGTCTTAGCTAACAGAGTTAATTATCTCCAAAAAGTCCTATTGTCATGCGGTTTGTTGCAATAACTGACATATCGATGGAAAAGCTCCAAGCATAACTGGGGAGAGAGTCATTTGTTCTGGAATAGAAATAGGACTAACAACATTGAAATAAGTATTTTTGAAAATTTGGGGTATGATTATATACCTTAGTAAAGTCTTAATGTCTGGTAGATAAGGCTCAGAGGATGCATATTGCTTGTGAAAGCAAGGGTATTTCTAAGTTCTCATCTATAAATTGAAGAGTTTTATGCAACTTTTGGTTTCTACGGTGGAATTTTTCTCTTTATTCTGTGTCCTTTTCTTCTTCCACTACCCCAGACAGGGGTAGTCTTCCCACTGAATGACAAAGGAATGGGGAGGAAGAGCAGTACATGTTGTGGGTAGCCACAAGTGTACCTAACTCAGGACAACGTACACAGAAAGCCAGTAGAGTGAGTGCTTCAGACGTTTCTCAGGACGTGATTTCCTCCAGCCAGTTGGGCCAATGCATAGAATGGATAATCCCATGATGAAATACAGCCACATGGTGCCAGAAGAACCAACACCTACCAGTTCTGCAGTCTCAGTTAAACCTTTATACACACGACTTAGATTCTTTCCTTCATGACCTGCCTTATGTGACATAAACCCCTCCAAAATTCCTACCCAGATCTTTGCCTTAAAATGCCTTCTCCACCAATTACTGTCTATTTCATTTGCATATCTTTCTTCCTCATTCACATGCTAGTAGCATGTAGAGATGACCTTGTTGCCATAGGTAATAGGGGTGGCTTATGTACATGTGTGTCCTTTATTAAAACCTTAACTCCACTTGGCAAAAGTACCACTGAGTTCTTGGTTCACGTTACTCCTGCCATCAATGAAACAAGATATTCCACAATTCCGGCTGTCCTTACTTCCTGCTTTGTCTCCATGTTATGATATCCAACTTTCCAATACATACTCCTTAATTATTTTACCTATTTACTTTATTTCTATTGACCAAATTTGGTACTTCCTCAAGAATTTACATAATATATACTCATCTGAATTTCTATAATAATTAGTATTTCCCACTCCATAGTTTCATGTATCAGAAAATTAAAGTAAGTTCGAATTCTTAAATTATAATAATTTTGTTCCTCTTAGACCTGATGACAATTGATTTTCTTCTAAAAACATTATAGTAACTTACATATAAATAACTTTTTTTTTTAATTAGCAGAGTCATGGTTCAAATCCAAGACTGATTCTGTGAATGTGCCCTAATGGTAAACGAAATAGGAAGTGGCATATGCCAGCCTTAATAATATATACACACCAAAAATATTAGATGAAAAGGTGAGCATTGATCAAGAATCACATTTTAGGGGCACCTGGGTGGCTCAGTCAGTTGAGCGTCCGACTTCAGCTCAGGTCATGATCTCACGGTCATGAGTTCAAGCTTAGCGTCAAGCTCTGTGCTGACAGCTCAGAGCCTGGAGCGTGCTTCAGATTCTGTGTCTCCCTCTCTCTGCCCCTTCCTCACGTGCGCTCTGTCTCTCTCTCAAAAATAAACATTAAAAAAATTAAAAAAAAAGAATCACAACATTTTAGGAAAAACAGTAGATGGAATGGGAGACATAAACAAAAACTACAACTTTAGGAAAATAGAATTCATAACCTTATCCAAGGGAGAGTTTAGAAAAACTACAGAAAGTATCTACAGAGAAATCTGAGATAAAGTATATATATAAAAATACATAAAAGAACCAAATTATTGACTTTATTAATATTAAATGTTAAAATTATTAAATCATTAAATTATGATTCTATATTATTAAATTATATATACACAAAAACATAATATACACATATATTAAAATCTGATTAAAATGAGAATATACACATATATAAATATATACAATATATATTAATATTTATATGCACATATACACACTAATATAATATATGATATGATATGATATGATAAAATATAATATGATATGATATAATATAATATAATATAAATATAATATAAATCAGCCTTAAAAAGAAGGAGGGGTGCCTGGGTGGCTTAGTCGGTTAGCTGTCAGATTCTTGATTTCAGCTCAGGTCATGATCTCATGGTTTGTGGGATGGAGCTCTGCATCGGGCTCTGTGCTGACAGTGTAGAGCCTGCTTGGGGTTCTCTCTCTAACCCTCTCTCTGCCCCTGACCCACTCACACACACGTGCGTGCTCTCTATCTCTCTCAAAATAAATAAACTGTAAAAAAATAAAAAGGAAATCCTAGCATTTGCAACAACATGAATGGACCAGGAAGACATCATGCTAAGTAAAATGTCAGACACAAAAGGACAGATTCTACATGATTCCATTTATTATGACGTATCTGAAAACAGTCACACTTCTAGAAGCAGAAAATAGGATGCAGTTTCCAGGGGCTGGCAGGGAGATTGGGAGTTTTTGTTCAATGGGTATAAAGTGATAGGTATGTAAGATGAATGAGTTCTAGAGATTTGCTGCACAGTATAGTACTTACAGTTAGCAATATGATGTTGTACACTTAAACATGTGTTAAGAGGGTAACTCTCATGCTAAATGTTCTTAACGCACACATGCACACACACACACATGCACACACACATGCACACACAGGGCAAAGGGATACAAGAAAACTCTGGAAGCTGTTGGATAGGTTTATTATCTCTATTGTGGTGCAGATATCACGGGTGCAATGAATATGCCCAAACTCATCAAATTGTAACATTAAATATGTGCAGGACTGTTTTTTTTTTGTTTTTTTTTGTACATGAGTAATACCTCAATAGAACTATGGAAGAAAAGTACAAAGACACCAGCTTTTATAGGATAAACTATGTATTTGTTGTGCTAGCATCTTGGTCACCAATAATTACTAAAAATTGACTCCTTTACTATCAGCAGACCTTACCCAGGTTTTGGCTGCTTGCTCTAATCTGGTAATACCTTCTCCTATCTTGATTTTCGGTCTGTGACTCTGCCTACCGTGCTACTTCTCGCTCGTTCTCTCAATGAAACGGCACCTAAAGAACAAATTGCCTCTTTTGTCTGCAGCTGGCTTGTTCACAGTGGGGCTCTCGATTTGAACAAACCTGAAGATGTCAGGCTGTATAAACACTCAGGGAAAGATATGTTCACAAAGGTTCCTGCTCTAGAAAATTATACACTACTTTCAAAATGCTTTGCCACATTTAAAAGTGTAATTATACCCTTCTTTTTAATGACTGACATGACATATGTTTACACATGTTTTAGCTGACTTATGACAGTGCACAGTAGTGTGTTGTACATTTGGTGGCGACATCTAAGATTTCATGGGAAAAAACATCTGAAGCCGTCTGTTGTTGTCCATGTGTTTTAAAGCAAATGATGCGGCTTGCAAATTTGCATTACTTTTTAATCTTCGCATTAATAAGTTAATTGTCACTTTTCCCTTGTCAGCTACAGGGCGTCATTGCTCAACCACCTTGACCTTGCCCCGGGTTTCCTTATTTTTCTTAGGCTATTTCTATATTTAGTTGGGTTTTTTAGAACAACACTGTCCATCAGAACTTATTGTAATGATGAAAATGTTTTATATCTGCATTGTTCAGTTTGGTAACCACTAGCCACATGATGCTAGTGAGTGCATGAAATTTGGCTAGTGCAAATGAGGAATTGAAATTTTAATTCTATTTAATGTGAATTTAAATTTAAATAGCCATATGAGGCAAGTAATGCTGTCCAACAGAAACCTATTGTGAGTTACATGTGGAGAATTTTCAAATAGCCACACTTAAAAAATGGAAAAGGAAAAAGAAATTTTAAAGATTTATTTGTATTTAATCCAATAAACCCAAATGAGTGTCGTTTTAACCTAGAGTAGTCAAATTCATAGAGATGGGAAGTAGACTGGAGCTTGCCAGAGGCTTGTGGGCAGGGAAATAGGGAGCTGTTGTTTAATGGGGACAGAATTTCAGTTCTGCAAGGTGAAAAACATTCCATGGATAAATGACGGTCATGGTTGCACTTGAGTGTCAACATACTGACTTCCACTAAACTATACACTTAAAAATGTTTTAAGATTGGGGATGCCTGGGTGGCTCAGTCAATTAAATGTACCACTCTTGAATTTGGTTCGCATCATGATCTCACAGTTCATGGTTTCAAACCCCAATGTCAAGCTCTGTGCTGACAGCATGGAACCTGCTTAGGATTCTCTCTCTCCCTCTCTCTGCTCCTCGCCCACCCTTCTCTCCCTTTCCCTCTCCCTCCCTCTCCCTTTCTCTCCCTCTCTCTCCCTCCCTCTCCTCTCTCTCTCAAAAATAAATTTTAAAAAATGTAAATATTTTTAAAATATTTGTTTATTTTTGAGAGAGAGAAAGAGAGTGAAAGCTGGGGAGGGGCAGAGAGAGAGGGGAACAGAGGATCCAAAGCAGGCTCTGTATGGACAGCAGAGAGACGGGTGTGGGGCTCAAACTTACAAACTGTGAGATCGTGACCTCAGCAGAAGTCGGATGCTTAACTGACTGAGCCACCCAGGTTCCCCAATTAAAAAAAAAAAAAATTAAAAAATGGTTTAAGATGGTAATTTTTATGATATGTGTGTTTTATCACAATTTTTTAAAATTAAAAATGAAAATTAACGTTAATTTCTTCAATTAACCAACACAAACTCCTTATCTTTCCCCAAACCTGCCCACTGCTCACCATCTTCCCCCAGTAGCAAATTAATGACCTACCTTAACCTTAAAAAACCAACAAAGTATGTGCTCTTGGTTCATCTGTCTCCCTCATCCTCACTTCCAACCCAGGAGAAAAAGCCATCAATTCTTTTTTTGTTTGTTTGTGTGGTTTTTTAATATTTATTTATTTATATCTGAGAGAGAGAGAAAGAGAGGGAGAGAGAGAGAAGCAGGCAGAGAATCCCAAGCAGGCTCCGCACTGTCAGTGCAGAGCCCAACACAGGGTTCGAACCCACAAACTGTGAGATCATGACCTGAGCCGAAATCAAGAGTTGGATGCTTAACTGACTGAGCCACCCAGGTGTCCCTAAAATCCATCAATTCTTATTACAAAACATACTGTAATTTTGTTCACATCTCTCCATCATTATCATCACCTAAAGCTCATTCCCAGCTTGAGACTTTTCTCCTTACTGTTCTCTCCGCCCAGATACTCTGCAGACCTTCACAGGACTGGCGTTCAGGCTTTCCCTTCTCAGACACTTCCTCAGAAAAGTCTTCCCTAACCACTTTCTACATGTGCACATTTCCCTGTTTGTTTTGTCTTTCTCTCATAATATAAATTCCGTGGATGTAAGGACCTTTTAACCCTTACTACTGCTATTTCTCCCCCATCTAGCTCAATGTCTGGTATGCATCTGGCACTTAACACATGTATTTTTTTAAGAAGCAAATGAATGAACCTGCCAGATTTTTAGTTTCCACTCTGTGAAAGTAGATAATTATAATATCAGGCTCATAGGTCGAGTTTGAGTATTCAATAAAATAATACCTGGAAAAGTGCGTAGGACCGTGCCTGAGCACATTCAGCACACAGAAAAGGTTAACGGTTATTGTCATGACTATTAATATCATCACTAGGCAAATTATAGGCTGATGTTGGTGCCTTCAGGCATTGCTATCATCAGTTGTCTTAGTACTTGAGAGGCAGGAAATTGACAGCTAAAGGAGAACCCCCTTGGCCCGTAGAGGTAGTAGACTACTTCTATTAAGAAGAGCAGTATTTCAAGCCAGATGCCTGAACATTCTATTGGTCAAGGAGAATAGGTTGTACATGGAGGCAGTATAGTTTTGTTACATAAAATTTCATAAGCAAGCGTATCCTGTCTAGATACCAAGCATAGATCGATAGAGTGCTTGAAAGCTTAATGGTAACATTTTTACATGCATTATCTGATGTGCCCCCCCTCACACTAACACTGTGAAAAAGCCAAGATAGATATGAATGTCCCCTTTTAAAGAAACACCTTGAAAGATTAAGGGCATATAACAACTAGGTTCCGAAGCCAATACTTGAATCCAGATTTGCATCTCTAGTCTTATAATTAAGATAAAAAATAATATACAGTTTTTAAATAGGAAACATAGAAACACTCAGCTTTATATGCAGTTTAGGTATAATCATTTGGTATTCTCTTAAGATGGATTAATTTTTTAAAAATTTTTTAACGTTTTTCATTTTTGAGAGACAAAGAGCTTGAGTGGGGAGGGACAGAGAGAGAGGGAGACACAGAATCTGAAGCAGGCTCCAGGCTCCAAGCTGTCAGCACAGAGCCCAACGCGGGGCTCGAACCCATAAACCATGAGATCATGACCTGAGCCAAAGTCGGCCACTTAACCAACTGAACCACCCAGGTACCCCAACTAATTTTTTTAATGAGATGTCAAAATTCAGTCTTGTTTCATTCTGAAACGAAATCATACAGAACCCTTAATATTCAAACTTGTCTATATAAGTTTGAAGGATTTCGGATTCCTATTTGGGGCTATAAAATCCTCTTCCTTATATTGAGCCAAAAATCCTCATGTAAAAATATCAGTTACCCAAGCTGTACTTGTTATACAATACATTTTTTCCCATCTCTCTTAAGGCTTCCTATAAAGTTGCTCATCTTCTCTTGAAAAGAACAAAATCCTGGATTACATCAGTTCACCTTGGCAAAAAGAAAAATGAGAAGTTTCATAATGTTAACAGCAATGAAATCTTTCACTCCATTATGTATTGCACTAAAGATAGAGCATTTCAAAATTCAAGATGTTGCAAATTCCTTAAAAATATGGAAACATCAATGAAGTAATTTCCCTTTTGGTTAATTGTTAAAAGCATTTAATTAAAAAAAATTTGGTTGATAACTTGGTTTCATGCACAATATACCATTCTCTACCTATAGTACCTGAAAAGTCAGGAGGGTGGCAGGAAGAAGTGAAAATGGGAGTAGAAAGTGACAAGGATGATCTAGACAGTCTGGTTATCCAGGAGGTGTATTGACTTAGGTAAATTGTGGAGGAGGAAAACCAGAAATTTAGAGAAAAGAAATTGCAAATAGAGAAGGGCAGTCTTAGCTGAAAAAGACAGGCATGCAAGCATCAGACAATCAGGAATTGAAGGTAAAAGGGAACATACAAGTTAAGTAACTAACTTGCAGAGGAGCAGAGAGCACATCAAGCAAGAAAACAAGGAACAAGTGAGAGGGAGATAGGGATTCAGGATCCTGCGTGTGTGACCAGGGCACAGGTGTACCACATACTGCCAGTATTGATGGAAACACCAGAGAGGCACTGTTGCTTGCCTGCATTCCTTTGTGAGTATGAGAAACCATTTGTGGAGAGGCTGCGTTGCCATTGCCATAATTTAATGATGCGACAATGTTCTAAACTATTTCGTAGCAAGAGTTATTATGTGCCTATGTTGTAATAACCACATTTTTAATTCTAAAAGTGATACCTCCTCACTATATAGAACTTAGAAACTTTTTTTTTTGAGAGAGAGAGAGAGAGAGAGAGAGAGAGAGAGAGAGAGAGATTGAGAATGCAGGGATTGGGCAGAGAGAGAGGGGAACCAAAGAGAGAGAGGATCCAAAGTGGGCTCTGCACAGACAGCAGCAAACCCGATGTGAGGCTTGAACTCATGAACTGCGAGATCATGACCTAAGCTGAAGTCAGATACTCAACCAACTGAGCTATCCGGATGTCCAGAACTTAGAAATTTTTTTTTTAAATATTAAGAAACTAAATGTTCCATGCAACCTCTCATAAAAAGGCATTCTTAACAAATTGCCGAGATGTATGCATGGAAATATACATGTACATTTACTTGAAATCTGTGTGATCATAATATATTGTTTGATACTTTTTTTTGTTTGATACTTTTAATAAAATTTTAATTGTGACTTTATGTATAATGTGATTTCACATACAATTAGTTTTTCAAAAGGATCATTTTAATGATTGTATAATATTCTATTACATATTTTGGATCTTTATATTCTTTCCATTTTTTGACAAGCGATCTAGTAGCCAACAGCTTCATTAATTAATGTCTACTTCTGTCTCTTAAAAGTGAAATTATGGGTTACATTTTTTCAAAGGCCTTTGACATATTGTTAAATTGGCTTCCAGCAAGTTATATAAATATCCACTACTTACATTGTGAAACCTGGAGACAGAATGAATTCAGATAATAGGTATCTTTTGCTACCTGCAGTATCACAGTGAGAATTTAGGAATTAGATAGTAAAGCATTCTTGCACATATATTTTCAGAAACTTCGAATTACAGAATGAATGCAGCTTTATATCTTGATTCTTCTTTCACAATTATATAGTAAAATGACAATTGTGGTGACATCAGATTTTTATTAGCAATAATAGATGCCAGAAAACAATGAAGTAATATCTTCTAAGTATTAATAAAAAGAAACTGCCAAGTTAGAATTAAATATGCAACTAAACTGTCATTTAAGAGTGAAGGAAAAATAATGGCCTTTTTTTCATCCCTAAAAGAGTAAAATTTCCGACAAACCCTGAAGACATCCTAAAATAACTAACACACTTTGCAAAAAAGAATAATGGAAGAAATGAGAGGTATAAAGAAATGATAAGTGTGGACGTTTGGGAAATATTTATAAATCTAATTGTTGACTAAAAGTAACAATAATGTTACATATCTAAAAGGTACTACTAGATAACATGAAAAAGCCTGACTCTAAAACCTGTGTTTTCCAGATCAATGTAACAAACATCTTCGTAAATACACAGTGGAACTCATAAGAAGGATTATTTTCAGGGGCCCAAACCAAAATTGAAATACAAGCTTGAGGACAAGGACAATGCTTTAGCAGCAACGAAGAGAAGTAAGGTGTAGTTTCTGAAGACTTAATTATGGACAGAGAGGGAAAGGAGATGAGGATGTGGCCAGAAAAGATGGAGAATTTAAATGGAAAACTCACATAAATCTAGGGAATGTACTTTAAGTAAAAAAAAAAAAAAAAAAAAAGTCTAAGTAATTCTACCCATGGCTGGCTCAGAAAGATGTGGAGTAAGTTGATCAGTTATGCTAAAGTACTAAGTAGGGGCAAGAAAAAAAATCTGTAAGATTTTATAACCAAGGGCCTACCACCATGTAATACTAAGATTAAAATCCTAATTAGGAATCCGCAATCTAGGAAATCAACCCAACAGAAGGGTATGTCAGGCTTGTAAATAGACCTGTACGGTTTGCTCTGGAGAGCTCTGCCCTAACACATCTCAGATCTTACTTGATGAAACCCTGCTGAAGATAAGCTCACTATCTAATATTACAAAACATAAGCAAAGACAATTCACCTTAAGCAAAAAAAAAAAAGTAATCATAACAAATGGTAGGATTAGACCAGTAATGTCAGATAAGAGAGCCTATGAAATAAATAGATGTAAAAAAAGATTGGTATTTCCGAAGAGGATAAACGCACAGAAAAACATAAGACTCTATGACCAGAGATTATTTTTTAGAAATGAAAAAAAAATTGTGAAATAAAACTTCAATGAACAGTTTAAACTTTGAACTTTGTTCAGGTTAAGCAAAACTGAACAGAGAGTCTCTTAGGGTTTGCCTCCCTCTGTGCTTGAAACTATTTTTTCCCTTTCCCTTCCCCCATAGTCTTCTGTTGAGTTTCTCAAGTTCCACATAAGATGGGGGTGGGCAGGAGAGAGGAGAAAATGGGTGATGGGCATTGATTGAGGAGGACACTTGTTAGGATGAGCACTGGGTGTTGTATGTAAGTGATGAATCACAGGTATCTACCCATGAAAACAAGAGCATACTGTATATGTTAGCTAAGTTGACAATAAATTACATTAAAAAAAACAAATAGAGTAAAAAATGATTAAAAAAGCTGAAGAGAGAATTTGTGAACAAAATACAGATCTTAAGGATGTGAAGTCCATCTAGCTGTGATGTCTCTCACCCATTGATTGCCGGGTTGATTTGGCTGATCTGGCTGGTTAGGCTTGTGTCACTTTCCTCCCTCACCTCTCCATGTGCATCCTTCCCAAAGGTGCGTGCTCAGGGTGAAGAGGCTGACCTTCCCCGAGAGAGGAGGCACGTCCTTCTGTCAAGGGTATAGGGTATGAGTAGCTGAGCTTTCCTGCTAGAACCTCCAAACAAGCTCTCAAGGTCCATTTGTAGGAGAACGTAGGATAGTCAAGCTTCTAAGACTCCAGACACATCCAAGTGAGGTACTGCCTGTGCTGTGGCGGTCTGCCTTTCTTGGAAAAAAAGGAAAAAAAAGGAAATACAGATTTTAAGAGATTAACCAGAAGACAAAGCAGAGCAGAAAAAAAAGATAAAAAAAAATAATAAAGAGATTAACATATATGAAGAGATTAACATTAACATATATGTTGCATGGAAAATGCAACATATGTTAAATGGAATTTTGTTAGAGAACAAAACAGATAATGGGAGAGAAGCAGTAAAGTGATTATTTTCTTTCTTTTCTTTCTTTCTTTTTTTTTTTTTTTGAGAGAGAGGGTACAAGTGAGCAGGCAGCAGAGATGGGTGGGGGGGGGGGGGTAAATCCCAAGAGGGGCAGAGAGAGAGAGGGAGAGAGAGAGAGAGAAGGGGGGCTCACCCAGGGCTCATGCTCACCAGAAGCAGGACTGGAGTTCATCCAATGTGGGACTCGAACTAATGAACTGGGAGATCATGACCTGGGCTGAAGTCAGATGCTTAACGACTGAGCCACCCAGGTGCCCTGAAGTGATTATTTTGTAGAATTGGGAAAAGTCATGAATAAGCATATTTAAACAGCACAGTTATTGCTTAGTGTAATAAAAGGAAATGTGCTCCTAGATTCACTCTACTTTGTCATATAGACTGAGAGAAGGTCTTAATGGTAATGCCAGAAAAAGCAGAGTCCCTTCAAAGAACAACAGTTAGTTAAAAAAAAAAAAAAAAAAAAAAAAAAAAAAAAAAAAAAGACATCTAAACTTCACTTAAACTAGAAGCCAGAAGATAATGTAATTATACTGAAAGATGGTCAGGGAAAATAACCTATGATCCAAATTCTATATCCAGCTAAACTGTGAAGGAAGAACAAGGCCAAATAAAACCATTTTCAGACAAACATACACTAAAGGAGGTTACTAATAATAGACTGTGAGAAGCAATTATAAAAATATGCATTTCTGGGCGAAACTGATTATAGGCAAAAGAACTGAGTTTGAAGAAAAATGGTTATTAAAAATATAAATATTAATCAGTCTAACAAACTTTGCATAAAATAATAATATGGAATAACTTCAGGCTTATTAATGATGGAACTAAAATGTAGGAGACCATATATCACTTAAGACAAGAGTGGGTGAGGATAAAAACCTTCATATTCTTGTATTGTTTAGAATTTAAGCCTATTTACTAACTACCCTATGTGTACATTAAGTTAAATGTGCATATTAAAGTGTTTAAGGTTAAGGGGTGCCTGACTGGCTCAGTCGGTAAAGCTGGTGACTCTTGATCTCAGGGTCATAAGTTCAAGCCCCATGTTGGGTGTGGAACCCACTTAATTTATATAAAAAAAATAGTATCTGAGGTTAGTTTTAAGGGAATAGATACATCTGGTATAACTTCTAAGCCACAGCTGACATTAGAATGAAAACAGAAAGCAAAATACAAAAAGAAAAAAAATACTGTGAAACAGGTTATAAATGAGGAAACGCATAAATATTCATGGTTATAAAGGGAGCATTAAGTAAAAATGATAGAAATAAATCTAAAATACCATTTTCACAGTCATTGTCTTTTTAACTCACTAGTTAGAATGCATATATTTTCAAATTGGAGAAGCATGTACATGTACATATATAAAATTTTGCTATATGCTGTTTTTGACATAAACATCTAAAGCATAAGAACACAGAAAAGAATATATTCCATGCAAATAATTAAAAACGATAAAATCTTGTAGAGATAAATTAACATCAGAAAAATAGAATATAAGGCATAAAATGTTATTATGGTAAGAGGTATTTACTAAAAGAAGGTGGGTAGAACAATAATACTTTCTAAAAATATTACCAGGGATAAAGAGGAACACCACGTAATGGTAAAAAGAAGCATTCCTCCAAGATGATATAAGAGTCATTAACTTACATGCACTTAACAAGACCTTGAGCTATATAAAGCAATAGCTAACTGAATTAAAGAAACCAATTCCCAGTCATGGTGGAAGATGGTAACAGTAACCAACCTGTTACAGGAACCAACCAATAGAGGGAGCAGACAAAAAATGTATACATGTTGTGTAGACAGCTTGGATAACATAACTAATGTAATGTTACGTTTACTAGTTTACTTTTAAAAGCTTAAAAACTATTAGAAGAAAATATAAGATAATTGTGTTTATGAATCTGGGTTCATAAAGGATTTTTAAATGAGTTCCAAAAAGTATTTAATTTTGACCAAATCAAAATTTAAAAGTTCTGGAAAATAAAGGAAACCATATTATAATAAAATTATAAAAACTGAAAAATACTGGAAGAATATATTTGCAAAACATACAAAGGACCAGAAATAAAAGCATATACAGAACACCAGGGATAACTAAGAAACAGACAGGAAGGGAAAATGGATAAAGGGTTTATATATGCAAAATCACAGAAGACACCCAATTGGACAATAGATACATAAAAGTTATGAAACGCTAGCAACTACAGAAGTGAAATTAAAACTACACATCACCAGTGTAGCCCCGTTGGTTTGGCACATTTATATTAATATGGTAACATCAGTTATTCTCAAGGATGGACAGAAAAAAGGGAATGTCAAGTATGGCTGCTTGAAACATAGACATCTGTTCAGCAAATCTAATAAAACTGACCTAATCTCACTCTATCTCCACAATTCCTTTTCTAGGTATGCATCTTAGAGCACTACTTTTCTGAGTAACCATCCTTAGGTATGGTTTACCTTTCAGGTAAAACTTGAAACTACTTTTATGATAATAATAAGACTTTATCTGTCGCTTTGTTCGTGTTGGCCTTTGCACTGATTGTATAAAAGCCGTGAAAGATAAAACTGCTGATACCTTAACATATATCAAGGCAGAGCATCAAAGTATATCATATTTTACTGTATTCTTTACCACCTGGGGCTTGCAGTTAAAAAATAAAAAGCTAGGGGTGCCTGGGCGGCTCAGTCGATTAAGCATCCAACTCTTGGTGTCGGCTCAGGTCATGATCTCACAGTTTGTGGGATCGAGCCCCTCATCGGGCTCTGTGCTGGCAGTGCAGAGCCTGCTTGGGATTCTCTGTCTCCCTCTCTGTCTGCCCCTCCCTCACTTGCACTGTCTCAGTCTTTCTCCAAATAAATAAATAAACTTAAAAAAAATTTTTAAATAAAAATAAAAAGCTAGTTTTACTGAAGAATGTCCTTCAGAAATCAGGAAAAAATTAAATTTCTTAAATTTTGACTCTTCAGTGCACATCTTTTTAATATTCTGCATGAGAAAATTGCAATTAAACATGAAGTATTTTGGCTGCCTGCTGAAGAGCAAAGAACAACACTTGCGTGATTGACTTATGAGCTGAAATAACTGGTTTTAAGTATGGAACACCATTTTGACTTGAAAGAATGACTAACAAACTACAGTTATTCAGAAGGTAATGGCAGGCACTTTCATGCAGAGAACAAAATGAGTTTGTTCTTTCAAGGAAAACAATTGATAGTATTTGTACCAATGATAAAATTCCAGCTTGTGTAGAAAAATTAGAATTGTGGAAAACCTGTATTAGCTTCTGTGAGCTTAACAGCTTCCTAATATTTGAAACCTTTTTTGATGAGACCAGTGTGATATTAACAGCTGTGATTTTAAAATTCTGTATAATGAGGTATGTCGTCACTTAGAAGTTCTGCAAACTCAGTGAACCAGTATTTTCCAAATGACCAATGCATGATGTTATCAAATCATGCCATAGTTAAAGGTCCATATACAAGAGAGATCAATAGATTTTAATAAAACAGTGTGTGAAAATTCAGTGTTATGGTTTCAGATTCCATATTGCATTAAACCTTTTAGAAACTACCACTTGTTGAGGTTTGGTATAGTATTAACAGGAACAGTATCTAGAATAATTTTAAAAGGATACTGACATATATTTCTCTTTCCAACAACACGTCTGTGTGATACAGGATCTCTTCCAACCAGAACTACATATCACTATAGGGTGAATGCAGAAGCAAATATTATGACCTAGCTGTTAAAGGATTTGCAAAAATGTAAAACATTATACTCTTCTATTTTGGGGGAAATAGAGTTATTTTTATAAAATATGCTACTTATGTTAAGATATAAATGGACTTGGGGCACCTGGGGGGCTCAGTCAGTTAAGCATCCAACTTCAGCTCAGGTCATGATCTCACAGTTTGTGGGTTCAAGCCCGACATAGGGCTCTGTGCTGACAGCTCAGAGCCTGGAGCCTGCTTTGGATTCTGTCTCCCTCTTTTTCTGCCCTTCCCCCGTTCATGCTCTGTCTCTCTCTTTCTCTCTCTTTCTCTCTCTCAAAAATAAGCATTAAAAAAATTTATAAAAAAATGTAAAAACATATAGATGGACTTATTATTTTAAGTAGATTTATAATTTTTTTTAACTTCTGTTTTAAATTCTAATACAGTAGCTATTGATAAATATAATCCACATAAAAATGCTCCTTGACATTCTCCATAATGTTTACAAGTGTAAAGGTTTCCTGGACCAAAGAGTTTGTGAACTATTATCTTAAAGAAATGTTGACACATATCAAACATTGTTTATTATGATACTATTTCAGTGAAAATTTAGGAACAGTTCAACGGCTCATAGTAGGAGAATGGGTAAATAAATTGTAGTATGTTTATGCAGTGGAATACTGCAAGGAAAAATAAATAAATTAGATCCCTATGTGTTCATATAGTTAGTTCTTAAAATATATTAAATAACACAAGAAAATAGCTTATTACATGTCACTTAGTTAATTAAAATTACATAAATTATTTATGAATTATTTATTAGGAATTATATATGCATTTAAAAATTTTAAATCATGATAGTAACTGCCACTGGAGAGGGAGAGGGAAGGGCAACCTGACTGAGAGATTTCAAATTTTAAATATTTTATGTACATGAAAAAATGAAAAGTATAGCAAGCCTTTTTCTCCTTTTCTGTAGGACATATTTAAATATACTCCATTGTATGTCAGGGTTTTTCAGTAGTTTTCACTATTATTAAAGACACAAATGCTTTAAACATTGATCTTTATTGCAGATGTCATTCTTAGAATAAATTTCTCCTATTGCGAGAATTGTGTGTTTGACTCTATGGTTCCTGATAAGTTTTCTCCAACACAAAGTTTACACAAATATAGCAAGCAATATACTAAGAGTGCCAGCTTCTAGGCATACTTTCCAAGTCTGTAGAGTATATTAAGAAAAAAATTTTTGCCAGTTTTATAGGGAAAAGTGACCCACGATTGTTTCAATTATTATTTTGATGATCAGTAGTGAAGTCTGTGGATGGGAAAAATACAAATTATAAGAGCAGAATTCCTTCTGCTTTAGAAACAGGAAAACTCAGCATCATAGTAAGCTTGTCTTTGGAGTTTATTCCACACTTGGGCAATGGTAGGTAAAGAGAAATATACGCCTGTGGTCTTTACTTAAGAACACTGGGATAAGTTATGTTCAGGGCTTTTCTGCCCACCATCTCTAACATGTGGTGCTGGGGAGAAGTGGCTTTGCAATTTTGTGATTATTAACACTGCTCAGTATCTGCAAGAGAGGCAATAAATATGGGAAATCAAGAAGTTCCCCAATATGTGTATTTGGATCTCCATATATGTGCACACCCAAAATCCTCTACTTCCTATGTTTCCATTCCATAATCTCTCTAGGTTTCTACCTAGTCCCTCCCTTGGAAACATCTTCACACCTGAGTTTATAGTAGTTCCCCAATATGGGTTCCTTTCAACAGCTATTATTGTAATGTGGAGAGTGTTTTTCAGTGACCTAGCCTTGCTTTGGTACCTCTGAAGTTCATTGTGGTGATGATTCTCATGGTTGTTGATATTTTTTAGTTAGTAGAGTGTCCTCTGGGAGCAAAACCATGCTGAAAGTCAACAATTCCCTTTAAGTTACCACTGCTCTGATGCTATACAGGGTGAAATTTATGTGTTTCCCATGATCCTTGTCCTTCTGGTGGTAGCTTCTGGCAGAAACCATTTTAATTCTTCATACTTACTTCTTTTTGAATAAGGACTCAACATTAAATAATTTCATATCTTTGTCCATCATTTTAATTTGTGCTTTTTTATACTTTGACCTATTTTTATTGCATCTTACATTCTTTACTTCTTGATTTTAAGAGCATGTGTGTGTGTGTGTGTGTGTGTGTGTGTGTGTGTATGCACGCGCGCGTGTGTGTGTGTGTGTATCACAAGACTCTTGAACCAAATTAATTTGTCAAATTTGTGGCATATATTTTATCACATGGTGTGAATTTCCTTTAAGTTACTTTATGATCTTCATTTTGCATTCAGAAGTTTAAATTTTATTTATAGACACAATATATTAGCTTTCTAAATGTGTGGTTTCTTCCATTGCTTCATTATTATCTTTTTCCTTGCAAGACCTGTTCAAGATTCATCTGTGTCTCCTATTTCTCTTTGTTTACATTTTCATACTTAAGTCATGTGGAATTTATTTAGTGTATATTGTGAAGTGTGAACCTGTCTCCAAGTTTTTTTCAATTCTGACAAATTTTGCAAGAAACAAAGAAATGAGGGGGAAAAATATTGACCTTGGCACTTTATTATGATACCACCTCTATTATATATTTAATTTTTACATAGAAAAATATTTTAATTCTGGGCTTTTTATTTCAGATTGACTGGTCTCTCTGTGGATTCCTAAATAACTAATACACCATCCTGATTGTTGTACTTCAGGATTTCACCACTTGTAGGATATATTCCTTTTTTTGTCTTTTTTTCCTGAAAAAGTTTTACTACTCTTACCTGTTTGTTTTTCCTAATGTACCTCAGAATCTTTCCTATAAAATTTTTAGGATGGGAATTTGAATTGGGATTAATACTAAATTAATCAGGATCCTAGCCCACTCTTTAATCACTTCCTTATTTCTTACATGGTAGAGTTATGTCGTGTAATCCTCATACCTTGTTATCACTGCTAATGAGATAGGATATTTTGACTCATTGTATTTTTTAACTGGTATATATTAAAGCTATTAAAATTGTGCATTTATTTTGCATTAAACTCATATCAAAATATTTTGTTCTAATAGTTTTCCCCCATCGATTATTCTGGCTTTTCTCAGTGGATAATTTTATCATCTACAGATAATGATACAATAAAAGCTATATTTTTTTGTATGCCAATGTCAAGAATTTTGAGAACAATTATGAATAATTCTTACCAAGGGTACTGGTCCTAGTTTTAGTAGCTTTTTTCCCCCTCTAGTGTAGTGTCCACAATAAAAAGTTCTACATTTGGGATCCCCTTCTCATTGCCGTGGCAGACATCACTAAATTATCATTGCATTTTGTATGTCATGTTTTCTCAGTTTGCATTTGGTATTTTTATTTGGACTGAGCACCTCTGTTTTAAATATACAATTCAAATTATGCCATTCCCGTTCTCTCTGTTGTATCATCCCCTTTGTTTTTCTTCCTAACAGTTACCCCAGTCTAAAACTGTTATTTACGTATGAGCTTACTTTGTTTACTCTCTGTCTCCTAGTTATTTAGGACCAGGGCCTCATTTACCCTGGTATGCTTAATACCTAGGACACTACCTGGCTCATAAAGGTATTCAATTCATACTCATTGATAAATGACTCCAGAAAATCAAAGACTCAGCTGTTCCTAGTTCTCTTTCTATCTCTAGTCCTGCTTACAACACTTTTCTTTATTCATCTCATTTTTGTTAGTCTTTCCCCACGTATATTGGGTCTCTGTTGTTAGGTGCATATATGTTTATAATTATTATATGATGGATTAACCAGTTTATCATTATATCATGTCCTTTTTCTCTTTAATAGTTCTGGACTTAAAGGGTATTTTGTCTAAAATTAATAGCCACTCCAGCTCACTTTTGGTTATTATTTGTATGGAATATTTTTTTGTCATTTTTTTTACTTAATGTCTGAATTTTCACTTTGTGTCTTTGAATCTAAAGTGAATCTCATAGAGAGCATACAGTTTAATCTGTAGCATTTGTTTAATATTAAGCATTTGTTTAATCCTTCCTGCCAATCTTTACCTTTGGATTGGAAAGTTTAGTCCACTTATATTTACAGTAATTACTGATAAGAAAGGACTGACCTTTGTCATTTTGCTTTTTTTTTTTTATGTATGTCTTTCTTACATCTCTTTTGTTCCTCAGTTCCTCCAATACTGACTTCTTTTGTGTAAAATGGATGTTTTCTAGTGTGCCTTTTTAATTCCTTTGTTGTTTCTTTTGCTACATTTTTAGAGTTGTTTTCTTAATTTTTGCCATGGGGATTATAATTAAAAACTTAATTTATAACATTTAGATTCAGAGTTCAGATTAATACCAAATTAATTTTAATATATCATATGCCTCTTTTCCCTCCCCCCCTTAAGAGATTTTATGGTTACATGTTACACATTGTGTGCCCACCAACATAGGTTTATAATTATTTTATGCAATTGTTTTTTAAATAAGATAGGAAAAAGAAAAGTTACAAACAGAAACAACGTTAATACTGCCTTTTATATTACATATATTACACACATATTAATACATATTACATACATCACATACATAGTTATCTTTACTGATGTTCTTTACTTATTCATATAGATTAAGGTTACCATCTCCTGTCCTGTCATTTCAATCTAAAGGACTAAAGGACTCACTTTAGCATTTCTTGTAGGGCAGGTCTGCAAGTGAGAAACTCTCATTTTTTTATATAGTTACAAACAGAAACAACGTTAATACTGCCTTTTATATTACATATATTACACACATATTAATACATATTACATACATCACATACATAGTTATCTTTACTGATGTTCTTTACTTATTCATATAGATTAAGGTTACCATCTCCTGTCCTGTCATTTCAATCTAAAGGACTAAAGGACTCACTTTAGCATTTCTTGTAGGGCAGGTCTGCAAGTGAGAAACTCTCATTTTTTTGTATGTTAATGCCTTAATTTTTTTCACTTTTGAAGTATATCTTGCTAAATATAGAATTTTTCATTGAATGTATTTTCTTTCTGCACTTTGAATATGTCATCCTACTGCCTTCTAATAGAGGTATCTGATGCTCCATAGTTTTTGATGAGAAATTAACTGTTACTTTTATTGATGGTCCTTGTTCGTGGTATGTCACTTTTCTCTCTGTTTCACTGCTTTCAAGGTTCTCTTTTTGGCTTTGACTTTCGACTCTTTGATTATGAGATGTCTGAGTATGGACCTCTGAGCTTATACTACTTAGAGTGTTTTGAGTTTTGTGTGTGAGTATTAATAATATTTTTTCATCAAATTTAGCAAGTTTTCAGCCATTAATTTTTCAAATACTCTTTCTGTCTTTTTTTCCCCTCTCCTTCCTCTTCCTTTTCTTATCTTGGTATATTTGATGGAGTCCCACAGGGCTTTTAATCTGTTTATTACTCTTTATTCTTTTTATTTTCTGTTTTCTGTACTGGATAATGTCAGTTGACCTATCTTCAAGCTAACTGACACTTCTGCCTACTTAAATCTGCTGCTGAGCCCCTCTAGTTTATTTTTCTTTTCAATTATTGTACTTTCTAACTCCAGAGTACTTATTTGGTTCCATTTTGTCATTTCTGTCTCTTTCCTTGTATTCTTTATTTGTGAGACATTATTCTGGATGCTTTTCTCTAGTTCTGTAGACATGATTTCCTTTAGCTCTTTGAATACGTTTAAAATCTTTGTCCAGTAAGTCCAATATGTGAGCTTTCTCAAGGGAAACTCCTATTTATTGCTTTTTTTTCTGTGTATGACTTACATTTTCTTGTTTCTTTTGATGTCTCTTGTTGTTGTTGTTTAAAACTAGACGTTTTAATATTTTAATGTGGTGAGTCTAGAAATCACATTCTCCCTCTCTTCAAGATTTGTTGTTGCTTATTGTAGTTATTTTTGTTTGTTTGTTTGTTTAGTGACTTCTATAAACCACTTCTGTGAAGTTTTTGTTCTTTGTTGTGCATGGCCACTAAAGCATCTGTTTTACTAGCTTAAAGATAGACATTTCCTTAAATGCCTGGAACCAAAACAAACAAACCCTCTGAGTTTTAGGGCATGTCTGCAACACTCAACCTGGTGGTTTGCAACTCTTTAATAGCGTCACTTCTTGGGCAGAGCCTCAAAGTCAGCTAGGAGTGAGAGCTTAGGACCCTCTAAGGTATTTTCTGATTATGTGAATAGTCCTGGGCATGTACATGGTTTTCTAGATTCCTAGAGATATATTAGAGTTGTTCAGACCCTCCCCACGACATGTTATTCCCCCAACTTTTTCTCCCAAGTTTCTTGGCTAGTCTATTATATGCCTCAACTGCTATTCACTGCCTCAAGAAACAGCCACTGAAATATTTGCCTGTAGTTTTCACAAATGTTCAAAGGGCAGTGGCTTAGGCTGGGAAAGTTCTGAATTAGCTAAGATAAAGATGAGCCATTTGAGAAGGTCTTCTAGGGAGTCCACAAACAAATATATTCTAGGCAGGTTTTTGCAAATAAGTTCCTTTTACTCCTTCAGGAGCAGGTGTCATTAATATGGGCTATAATCTTCAAGACTATCAGTGAGCTGGCAAGGGGGTGCTGGGACTAGGGTGAATGAAAATAGGACAACTCTTACATTTCTTAATGAGATTCAGCCATATTTCTTAACTAAGTTATGCTCAGGTTGCTAGGAGTTTTTAGTTAGTTTCTGGATTTCCAGAAAAGTTGATATTACATTTTTTGCCAGTTGTTTTATTGCTTTTATGAAGAGGTAAACTTTTAAAATTCCTTAGATCACCATTTTCTCTGATGTTACCTTCTTTGTGTAATTTTTTACAAATATAAATATCCTTCTATTTTCAGTTGCCTTACATTGTTCACTCACGTGTGTTTTTCTAGGGGGAAAAAGATTTTAAATGAAAAACATTGTAAGCAATCTAAAGTTTGTTTCAAGTTTGCTGGGTTGATGAATTACTTTTCTTAAAATTATAATGTAATAATAATAATAATAATAATATCTACCCTGAAGCAATTATTATGTGCTAGACATTGCCTATGTGCCTCATATGCATTATCTTAATTAATCTATGCAATATTTCTATGCTGTGGTCACTTTTATTATCCTTATTTTACACTGAGAAAACTAGTATTTAAAGAGATTAAATTCAAGGTCATATAAGTAGCAAAGGGCAGAAGATGATTCATATCAATGTCAGTCTGGTTTCGGATTATTGCTCTTAATCATGATGCCAGGAGAGGAAGCAATTCAAAATTCCATAATATCTGACTTTGATGTACAGGCAGTTTGTTGTTACCATTATTATTAAAGTTCATATATTAGATATTAATATATTGGGTGAAGACTAAGACATTGACCTGAGTACAGCAATCGACAAATATTTACTGAATACCTCTCAGATGTCAGTATTGTGCTAGACGTTTCTTAGGATAAAATGTGATTAATGCCTTCACGAATCCAATTATCTACTGAGGAAGTGAGAATAACTATGTGAGAAATAATTAAGCTCTAAACTATATGATGCTAAGAATACATTCAATGGGAGTTCAGAGAAAGAAGGTCATTGGTCACAGGCTGTAGGCAAAGAAGAGCTTCATGAAACCATTGAAATCAACTTGAAGAATAAAGGGGTGGAACACGATTTAGCAACTTGTGGATTCATCGCATAATCTGACGATTCAATTAAAAACACGTTGTTCTAATGCAGACTATTTTCAAGGCATTGGAACTACAAAAGATGACGCTCTAGACATCCCCTTAAGGAATTCAGATAGTCTTTTTTTAATATATAATGCAAAATATTACCTTGTGGGTATATAAAAAGTGCTGCAGACAAATGTAAGAAGCAATTAAACCTGTCTGTAAGAATCAGAGAAACATTTAAAAATTTCAGAGAGCAAATGGCTCTCAAGCTGGCCATAAAGAGTGAGGCAGTAGCATTTGATTCTATTACACTTATGTTGCTGCGTGGACTCAACTCCTCTGGGCATTGGTAAGGCCAGGCCAACAAGCTGCTATCCTTTCTTCTACCAGCAGAGCAAGCTTTTTCCTTCCTGTTTATACTGGCTTTTTGGAAACGCGGTAAAGCAATGTGGGTGTTGAGCACAGGATTTATTGCCCATACTGACTTGATCAGCGTCCGAGGGAGAATAAAACGGTACTGAAGAAATTCTTGGATTTAAGTACGAGAATTTAAAAATGTAACCTGTATCTCTTCATTTTGTTTGCTGTCTTTCCTCCATCTAGATTTTTATCTTAGCCTTCCTTCAGTCAGCATTAGAGTACCACGAACACTGTTAGGCTCCACTTCTTCAAGTTCTTTCTATTTTTACGGCATTGTGAGATAGGGAGGGATTTGGTGTCCCAGACAACCTTATTTGGCACCTGCATAGTCCTGCATAGTCCTTCCTTGATGGCAGCACTTAATTATTTTAAAGCGGGTTGATTTCCTTCCAAGCGCACTGCAAACCATATTGTTAATCTTGTAAATGCCAGTTGGGGTGAAGCTGACTTGACTTTTTTTTTTTTTCTTTTCACTGTCCTTGTACTTTGGGTTCAGCTTATTTGGCAAGGCTGATTTTTCTTTGCTTATGTCTATTTCTAATGTACTATTAGATGACTTTAAAAAAAAATTACAACTTATCAGCAGTTCTCGAGGAACACAGGTTTGCAGAACAGCAGTGGAAAGGCAGGCAAAGGCACACAGGCTTTGAAAAGACCTGTCCTCAGAACGTGAGGTTTTCAGAACGTGTAGAGCAGAAGCCTGTTAGGAACTGGAGACATAGGTGAAGTCGCCACTGGTCAGGTTATACATAAAGCCAAAGTGTTTGGACTTTATTCCACTGAGTGAATGCAATAGTGACTCATCTGTGGATTATAAAATCACTCCACTGGCAGAGTAGGGGATGGATGAGAACGAGGCAAGTGGCAACAGTGTTAAGGTCATTAAAGAAGTCACTAGGTAGTGATCCATCTGTAGTTGTATTCTAATATGGTACAGATTTTTTTTTTTAAGCAGTTGAAATTGGACAGAAAAGAAAGTGGCACAGGGAGAGAAACGTTAGTCTAACTTTAAATAATCATTATTGGTTCTTTAGGATCCTTGACATGACTAACTGAAATTATGTATTTTTATGAAAGTTAAAAGTAAAGGTTGCATCTTTCATATATTTTACTAAAATTAAAACGTCAACACAAAGGGGTACCTGGTTGGCTCAGTTGGTAGAGCATGTGACTGTTAATCTCAGGGTCGTGAGTTTGAGTCCCACGGGTGTAGAGATTACTTTAAAAAAAATAGTAATAGTTTTAAAAATATCAACATGAAAAATATTTTTATTGACTTACTGACAAAAAATACAGTATTTTTGCCAACATACAATTTAAAGATTATAGCCTATCTTTTGCTCTAATTTTTTTCTCCATTAATATTGTTATCTTTCCCTCCCCCCAAATAGAAAAGTCAGAAAAATCAATTACCATACTTTTATAGAAATTGATTTGTATCCTGTGAGTTACTGCCTTCTTTTTGCATTATCTCCCTCTCTGACTACAGCACTTTTTACCTCTCTAATGACTCTCATTCGAGAAACCAAAAAAAGTTTGAAAAATAATAGGTTGAATGGTTTCCCACCCCCCCTACTATATTAGCAATCTGGCATTCATATTAACTGTGGTCATATTTACCTACATTCATCCCAGGTTTTACTGTTGCTATTGTATAGATCACATTTTCATGTTACATCTTTTATATTAAGAATATGCAATGAATATTTTATCTCTAATTACTCACAAGAACCCTGAGAGGATTATGAGACAATTATACCTCGAAAAAATAAAAATTAAAAAATGCAGACCTGAGATCCAAGGTATTGCTTTCCACTAGAGTGCACAAGTTGAGGCTATCCAGAGTACAGCTGTTTTACTCAGAAAAAGACCCTAGGGTGTGCTAGTATCTAATATATGTAGAAGGTGATGTCACAAATCAATAGGAAAAAATGATTATTCAATAAGCAATTATTGAAAAATTTGTTATGTATTTAGGGGAAAAGGGATTATCTGAATACAGACCTGAAGGGATGCATAAAATGTTACAGATAGTTTAGGGAGTAAAAGAAAAAATAACTCCAACTATTAAAAAGAAATTATAGTGAAAAGGCACGTATAGTTCTTATAGTTCTGGAAATGTGGAGGGCTTTCCAGGTTTAGAATCAATGAAAGTCATCCCAAAGGAAAGTGTTAATAGACTTAATTATATGTGATGGATATATAGCTTCTACGTGCTATCAGAAAATCGGAATGAAATAACAAGTCTCATACCTAGCTGCAGCATCATTTTTAATAGGAGAAATATAAAAATAAACCTAAACAGGCAATAATAGACTATGGATTAAAGAGATTTTAATCTACCCAACTAATGGAATATGATAGCTATGACAAGTGATGTTTATAAAGAATTTATAATGACACATGAAGGCCATATGTTTAATATGAAAAATAATGCATTAAAAAAAACTGTATATACTAAAGGTGCCAGGCACGGTGGCCCCAGCTCCTGGGGCGCTGAGGCAGGAGGATCTCTTGAGCCCAGGAGTCCTGGGCTTTGGTGCGCTATGCCTGTTGGATGTCCGCACCAAGTTTGGCATCAATATGGTGACCTCCTGGGAGCAGGGGACCACCAGGTTGCCTAAGGAGGGGTGAACCGGCCCAGATCAGAAATGGAGCAGGTCAAAAAACCATATATGCCAAATGAATACAACTATATAAAATCATTCCTGATACTTATAACTTTTAGTTTAATGAATAAATATATATTATAAAAATATGAATATATAACTTGATAGCAACCATTTTAGCTTTTACATTTTTCTTTCCCACATCCCATTTAGGGAAGATCTCTCAGCAAAATCTTTTTGTTGTTGTTTTAGTTTACTTTGCCTGTTTTTGTTTGTTTTAATGAAATCATTCATTTTTAACTAAAAATTTGAAACTACTTAAACCTTCTATATCAGGTATTAAAAACAAGAAGTTAAATCGATGACATGATTTAAAATTCGAGAAACACAAATTCTTGTCTCCTGGATTCTTGGTTATAACCCTGGGGGAAAATCACTTGGCATTTATTTGCCATACCTTATTATGTCTTTCTTTTAACTCAGCATATTGTTCTGGAGCTTGTCAATTCTGTCTCCCATAATAATGTGTGATTCTAAACAGGACAGATACTGACCCAGAAGCCACCACTTCCAGGGAGATCTTAGAACCCAGGGAGCAGAAATCATTAACCCTATGGATTCCATCAACACTGAAGATTGCTATAGTCCTATGGCATGGGGATTCACACTGCCCAGGGCAGACTTAGATTTCTATATTAGGTTGGCCACTTTAAACACATGTACATGAATCAGTAAAGGATCTGTCAGACAATGATAGAAATGCAGCGTGGAAAATCACTTAAAAACACTACAGATTCCTTTTATCTTTGTACTTTATTTCTAATTTTTTCAATTACTGCAATATCTTACTCAAATATTTATTGAGCAACTGCTACATGTCGAGCCTTCTGGGATACAAAATTGAATACAGCACATTCCCAGCCTGCCAGGAGTCCACAATCATGGGTCTGGGGAGGGGGGGGGGTGACAGTTATAAATACAACAGACTTGAGTACTCAAGTGAAGTTATGACTAAACACCATTAGGGGACAGACAGAAGTAGGAAAGTTCCTGTTCAAAGTCAAGTCTTTACGATAATTATGTGGCAATTTGTCACCTATCATAACTAAACTGCCCAGTTATTGAGCTCAAATGGGAAGTGACATATATAAACCAGCATACTTGTACCAAGGAATCAGAAATATCTTTTTTTTCTTTCTTTTTTCATTGCAATAAAAAAAACCCCACATAACATAAAATATACCATCTGTCTTAGTCTGTTCGGGCTGCCATAACAAAATTACCATAGAATGGGTGGCTTATAAATGGCAGAAATCTATTTCTCAGCCTTGGAGGCTGGAAGTGTTAGTTTGGGGAAGACCCCTTTGGGTTGCAGAACCCCAGCCTCCTGCTCTATCCTCACGTGGCAGAAGGGGTAAGGGTGCCCTCTAGAATCTTCTTTATAAGGACACTAATCTCATGCATGGTGGACTCCACCCTCATGACCAGATTACCTCCCATCTCCTAATACTGTCATATCGGGGGGCAGTATTTCAACATATGGATTTTGAAGGGACACATTAAGTCTAGAGCACCATCTTAACCATTAAAAAAAATTTTTTTTAACATTTATTTATTTTAGAGAGAGACAGCACAGGCGGGGGAGAAAGGGAGAGAGAGGGAGACACAGACTCCGAAGCAGGGTCCAGGCTCTGAGTTGTCAGCACAGGGCTCAACGCAGGGCTGGAACTCACGATCTATGAGATCATGACCTGAGCCCAAGTCGGACACTTAACCCACTGAGCCACTCAGGCATCCCACCGTCTTAACCATTTTTAAGTGTAGAGTTCAGTAGGGTTAAGGGCAGTCACATGGTTGTGAAACAGATCTCCAGAACTTCTTCATTTTGCCCATCTCAAACTGCACACCCATTAAACTACTCCCTTTCTTCCCTCCTCCCAGCCCCTGGTAACCACCATGCCACTTTCTGTTCCTATGAATTTGACTACTTTAGATGCCCCGTGGAAGTGGAATCATACGTATTTGTCCTTTGTGACTGGCTTATTTCACTTAGCACAATGTTCTTAAGATTCATCCATGTTGTACATGTGACAGGATTGTCTTGCTTTTTAAATACTGAATAATATTCTGCTGCATGTATGTATCACGTTTATCTATTTTGTCAGTGGATATTTGGATTGTTTCCACCTCTGGGCTATTGTGAGTAGTTCTGAAATGCACATGGATATGTAAAGGAGTTAGAAATGTTTTAACAAGGAGAGAGGCCAGGCATATCAAGGAGAAACTCAGACAAAAGGAGGCAAAGAAGGGTCAAAGCGTGTGTGGGGTGTGTGTGCACGCATGTGTGTGTTTGTGTAAGTGGGTAGGTAGGTAAGTGACATAAAATGTCCAAGCAATTGCCTTAAGAAATTCTCTGATTCGTACTTGGGATAAATAAAATTATCCGTATTTTTCCAGTTAAGGTCCCATGTTTATTAAAGCTTCCTACGATATGCATAGAGAATGTCATATGCATAATGAAAATTCAGAGTGACTGGAAATTTGTGGCTGGATGGGTGGTTTTCGTGGCAGCCTGGATGTTGGGGATGCAGTAATACCTGAGGACACCGACACCACAACTGAAACTGGCCCCAGCATGAGAGATCGGGGTTCTAGTCCTATTTCTACCACTCTGCCCTCTTAAGTCATTGGTTTATTAGGCTGTAAAGAGGAAGGTTTGAACTAAGTGTTCTCTAAGCTCTATTCTAACTGTTGATTTCTATTTTTGTCCATCAGTGGTTTTGGAAAAAAACAAAAAAACAAAACAAAACAAAAAAACCGTCATGAGAAGGCAAATAATGACCCAGCCACAAATTTGAATAGTTCCCTTGGGAATCTAAGCCCAGAAGCACTCGAGTAACTTTGGGGAAGTTGACAGAATCCTTAGATGAGCAAGAAGACAAAATCTACGAGAGGACTAATACGTGTTTTCTAATGATCACACTGCATGAATTTGGGGCTGGGGTGGGGAGTGATCATCTCCTCTAAGTCGTTAAGAAAACAATTACATCACATCCTGTAAAATCGATTCTGGTCTCGTTTGAAAAAATTAATTTCCCCAATTCCTACTTTTTCAGTACTAGATCACCTTTGGGGTAAACTGAAAAGACTATTCTGCCATGAAAATATCATGTTCTTACTTTTCTTTCTCCATAAGGGCTGTGGGCATAACATAATGTTAAGTCTGCCAAGGTTGTGGGCCTCCTGACATGAGACAATTATATTAATTACTTGTCTTGAAAGTATATCTGGGACTTTATGCCACATTCTGGAAACACAGTTAAGTACTTTTTCCTTATCTGAAAACCAAGTTGAATGCATAGACGTATGCAGAGATTTACAGTCCCTTGAATCTCCAGGGTGTTTGAAAATGTCTGAAATCTCTTTAAAGAGCATATTAACATGTATCCAAAAAGTTAGACTGTAATACTATTTAACTGCTCGATTTTTCCATTATGGGTCTGTCAGCAGGAATATGTTGCCCTATAGTACATGACAAGTGAAAACGCTGGTAACATTGTTTTTCATAGACAGAAAAAATACCAAAGAAGCAATTTCTTAGCTAAAATGTCACCTGTTAGATGTATAGGGCTCACTGTATTTTGTTGCCCTGGTAACGGATGGTGTAAAATGACTCCTTTGCACTGCTCCCTCAGAGTGATTGCATCCTGTTTTTTCCATCATTTTACAAGAGGCTGTTTTCATTCTCCCTTCCTGACCATATTAAGTGTAAAGAGATTGAATTACTGTGCTGTACCCTCTCCATCCGATGTGGATTTAAGAGTTGATATTGATGTACGGAGAACTGTATGCTTCTTCAAGAAAAAAAAAAAGCTACAAATTATAATGAATTTGACTTTTATGTATCGACCATTCAAGAGTTGAAGTAGGGTTTCTGCACCCAAGGGATAGACATGGCCTGATCAGCATTTTTCACTCGAACGAATCCAATTGATAAAGCAATATACTCAGTGTCACTTTGCTTGATCTCCAGGTTTAACAATAGTCATGCTAAAAGTAGATACATTACTCTATAAATTTTACCCGTAAAAAAAATGTGCTAGCCATAGCTTTCTACGGCTGCACCTCCTTCCAACTTTTCACTGAGCCGGGCAAAAAGGAGGCCCACTGCGAAATTGTGCTGAGGCCGTGCAAGTGTGGGTAATGTGTATTCAGGTACGTATTCATGACAACCAGGAGCCAGGTACCACTTTACTTCCTTACCCAAAACCACCGAATCAGAAAGCACTTCCTGGGAAACCGACTTCTCGCTCTCTGTTCAATGGAAAATGACTCTCCGAAGTGACACACTGCTTTATAATTATCCAACTGTTTCCGTCTGTCACTACGAACAACTTAATGCCTAAAATCCATTGGGCTGAAAACTGCTTTTGTTCCAGATTTGAAATAAGGGAGCGATTTTGTTAAAGCCAGGGTTTTCGGTAATGCACTTCGGGTCATTTAAGTTTTGGCCGCTGCTCCGTCATGTGGGTCGTTCTACTAGGTGTTTTTGTTTTGTTTTGTTCTACTTAGAATTACATACACAAAGCAAATGAGAGAGTGTGGGAAAAAAGTGAAGATAGGAGGGGACATTTTGAAAGAATGGGGAATCCCCCTGCCCCGCTCTGGGGTAGGAGTGGAAACAGTGGGATTATCTATTTTATTTACTTAACACATCATAGGAAAATGACCCCCTAGTTAACTGCATTCCTTGAACAATAATACCCTTTCACAATTTTATACGAAAGACTGTTTTTGAAGTCCTGCTGCTCAGTCACAATTTGGAGAGGCAAGAGATCCTACTTGAGCCACCAATTTGGGTGACTGTGTATTTCCGCTTTTAAAGTGACTTCAGCCATGATGATGAATGATCATTTCCCTTCATACGGGAAACATTGCAAACATTTAAATAGCTAACTAATGACCTTTTTATTGTTTAATTATTCTTAATATGTGTACAACAGGAAACTGTGGTATTGATTTGCTCTCTGGTAAATTGGCTATCAAAGGTTCTTTGTTTTAAATCAATCTGTTTCTCTGTCTCTCTCTCCCTCTGTTTCTCTCTCTCTCTCTCTCTCTCTCTTTCTCTGTCTCTTCTGCTGTCCTTTATCTCCTGCAGCCTCTTGACCCAATTTAGTAAAGTGCCTGTATCTCAGAAATTGACTAATGTGAGGTGCTCTGGTTCCAAAATTTCTCCAAAGAAACCCAGCTCAGCTTGTAAACATTCATTTGCATTGACTTCTTTCTGTCACTACAATTGCATGCATGTCCTCTCTCCCTGTGAATTTCTGCCATGTGGTTAACACCCTAACAGCCTTGGTTCTCTAAGTGTGGCCTCTGGACCAGCAATGTCAGCGTTACTTGGGAACTAGTTAGAAATGCAAATGATCAGGCCCACCTTAGAGCTATGGAACCAAAAAACTCTGGAGAGGAAGCCTGTGCTTTAAAGGTGCTCGGGGTTGATTCTGATGCTCACTATTTGGGGACCACTGTTCTGAGCCTCCGTTTGTTCACAATTAGCCCATTCTGGTGATCAAAGCTATACCACATCCACAAATGTGGGTGACACCAACTAATTTCAAGTGACACAGCTATGGTAAGTGGCTTTGGTGATTTGTATGACCCACTGTCCCACCCCTCAGAGTTTATTTGTCCTTATGTCAAGAATCTTACAGAGTTTAGAGTGAAGAACATTTTAAAGTATCTTTACACAAAACCAACCAAGCCTTTAGTATAGGAGGAACTGAGGGGAAAATACCAATCAGAGTCAGTTCCGAGACCGGAGGTCTGCTCATGGCTTGCCGCTAACCCTTTCTGTTCTTGTGTAGTTTATGCAGCCTGTCTCCTCATTTGCACATGGGAATAAAACCATCTAAGTCATGGAGTCATCAGAAGAGATCAGATGATAGCTGACGATATGCTTTTTAAATTATAAAGAGCTACACAAATACAAGTAGATACTATTAATAATATAATCACTTTTTATCTTTAACGATAGCTTTAGAGTAATTACAGAGGATTTAGATAATGATGTAGTGCTAACACCAAATGTCTGTTTCTACTCTGTTTGCTCCTGGAGAATTTCTGGAGAAATCAGGGATTTTTGGGTGAAGAGAGTTCTCTCTCTCTCTCTCTCTCTCTCTCTCTCTCTCTTTTCTTTCTTTCTCTGTTTGGGCTCTGGACTCACCGTGTAAGTAGCGTGGCTCATAATACCACCTGCTTGGAAGAAGGTGTGAAAGAGCAGCTCTCATTTTGTGCTCAATCACAGAACCAGTCCCTCACCCATATTTTAAGAAAGATAAGAGAGCTGCCAGGCATAAGTGCCTTGTAAATATATTTCCTTTGCAGGATTACGGGACATGGAGAAACTGACAACCGTAGATAGTCCTTTCTGAAAAGTGTCATATCTTCCCAGGCTGGGGGTAATCGAGTGAGAAGTTTTGGGGTGATTAGGACGCTAAGATCAAAGAATCATACATGTGTGGAAGGCAACTCACAGCCCTCCCTGCAAACCACCCCCCCCAACACACACACATCAGGGACTGAAAGATTCAGAGAAGCGCTGTCCAATAGAAAATAATGTAAACCACAAATGTGATTTAAATTGAAATCATAGCCACATTGAAAAGGACTAAAATGCAGGCGAAATTAATTTTAAGAGTATATTTTAGTGAACCCCAATATATCTAAATTTTAACGTTGATCGACGTAAACGTTAATGAAACAGTGTAGATTCTCTTCATCATGCTGAGTCTGAAATCTGGTGAGTCTTTTATACTGAATATCACCTCTCCATTTGGACCAGCCACATTTCAAGCCCTCAGTCGCCACATGTGGGAGTGTGGTTAGTGTACTGGACAGCAGAGGGTTAGAGAATCTTAATTTTAGAGTGCAGGATGGTAAAACAGAAACAGTCCTACAGAAGAGATGAAGCCCCTTCAGCATGTGTTTGAGCAGGCACTCCCGCTCTTGGGCTGCCCCTCCTCTCTCCTACTTGGTTCTTCTTCCTCTCCTCCCTACCGCAACACATGTGTGTGTGTGTGTGTGCGCGCGCGCACACACACACACACACACACACACACTGTCTCTGGTGCTCACATGCATGTACACTCACACACACACACACACCGTGCCCCCCCCTCTCGTGGGGCATAATCACGGGGCTGCACTTGTCTTCTCCTCCTGCTCCCTGTGCTGCGGCTGTGTGTGTCCCAGCAGAGCGAGGCCTCCTCTGTCCCACGCTGTCCCCCAAAGCCATGACACAACCTTGGGTTACTGAACGTGCCGCACGTCCTGTCCTCTGCAAAAGCAAAAGACTGAACGCCGTCGTCTTTTTACAGGCCCAGGGCTGTTTTTAGTTACCGTTTCCCTGATCTTGTGAAGGCAAAAGAGGAAGGGAGAGAAAAAGGAATGAGAAAAAGAGACTGAAGAACAGCGAGACCATGTTCCCACATCAATCCTGACCTTGGAGGCCCTGATGACTGCTTACAGAGGGAAACCTCCTATAGCCTTCCTAAATATAAATAATGTTCATGTTTCAAAAAAATGACATTTTCTACGGAAGCATGGTAAAATTAAAAGGCAATTAAAACCAAGCCCCCAAGAACCACTCCAACCATTATGAGCCTTTAAAAATTAGCATATGTTGGGGTGTCTGGCTGGCTGGCTCCATCAGTACCGCATGTGACCCTTGATATTGCGGTCTTGAGTTCAAGCCTCACGTTGGGTGTGGGACCTACTTAAAAAACATTAGTGTGTGTTAATTTTACCAGAAAATATGTAAAAATACCTATGCCTCCTACATGATGCTTTAAAAAAATTTTTTTAAAAGTCTAGCTTACCATGAGTTGAATCTGTTCGGTGACAGAGAATAACCATGTTAGGTAAACCCTACATCACCATTACATCCCAATGCCTCCTCACCCCACTCTGTGCCTAGAGAACATCTTCCTAAATGCCCCCGACAGGTTGACCCCATCTGGTCACACATCCTGCCACTCTTGCCTGCACGTGCACGTGTGGCACTCTGCGTCAGGACAGTGCTGGCTAATTTAGCCCCGCTGATTTGATACAACCGGAGAAAATTTTATGGCGCACCTGTGATTGTCAGGATGCCTGCTTCATTCCTTTCAATATGCCTGGGAAGGCGTGGAGGGCCATTATGTCTTAATTGGGTAATTTCTTTTGCAGATTTCCAAAGGCAGGGTTGCTCTATCAAAGGCACCCCAGAGCAGTGCCTCTGATGCCAGCTGGTGTTAAGATGATGGCAATTCCAAGAGGACCCAGGACCTCTTTCACGGACTGAATCTTTTAGGATCTTGAAACAGTTTTACTTATTTTAAAACAGAGATGTGGGCCTATTCTGTCAACCTGCTTTAAGAGAAAAATATCTGGTTCAAAAGGTCTCTTTTAATCCCGTTTTCTCTTTTTTCCCCCCATCCTGTCACATGCTTTCTTCTAGACATTTTAACAAGCTTCAAAATCATGTATTTATATACCAAGTGAATTTGTACTAGTTCATTTGCAGTTTGCAAAAGGTGTTTTTGGATTGTAGGTGTAAGTGGAAACACACACACACAGACACACACACACACCTTAAAGCTTAAAGAAAAGAGCTCAGTTCTTTGAGTCCATAAATTGCACCAATTAATTGTACAATACGCTGCTGCCATTTTGCAGAGGACCATTAAGATAATATGAAGCAAAGCAGATTTCATTTGGAATAAAAGCTTCAATGTAAAAATGTAAAGGAAGTAATCTTTGCCCAAAGTGTTATGAACCAAACCAAAACAGAAAAAAAGGGAATAAAGGAAGTATTGCAAGGAGGAGAGGGAGGTAGACGGAGATAGGAAATAGCAGTGGGTGCTGTTCCCACCACTCCAGAATCTGTGCAGCAAATTGCTGTGCTTTAAGGAGAAGTAGCAATCAGCACCGATTGAAATATCCCTGAATGCAGTCATAATGACATTCCTCTCCTCCCTCTTGTGTCTGGCATGATAGGCCATCATCAGAAATGTGCACCATCATGCAGAGTACACTTTTGAAGGACAGGAAGACCCCTGCATATGATCCCAAGACCAAGAGCCTTCTATGTGTGTGAAGCATGTACCCCGTGTCACACAGGGTTCGGTGCTCAGAAGGGCTCCCCACTTGATTACATGCTCTGATGTCGCCATCTTGATATTGAAACTCTTAATTTTCAACAGAGTTAATTTTTGTTTGTTTGTTTTACTCTGGACCCCATGAATTATGTAGCCAGTCCTAGATGGACAATATCGCTAATCTAGTTAGAGAATATCCAGTTAAAAAAAGTATTTCATCCATAGGTTCCCTGACTAGGTAGTCAGTAGAAGAGAAAATGAAAACAACAAATAGACCATTGTCACATTTTGTGAGGATATTCCTGCCTCTGTCCATCCTGGTTACCAAAAGAGCCATGAGGTGTTCAAAAAGCAGTGAGCAGCTCTAGACCACAGCTTTGTATCAAAGATCCACAAGGGCTGTTCTTGATTCCTCTTTTGATTGGGTTGAGTTACGTAGCACCCCATGTCATGTCACATCAAATGTGACTTGATGTGACAAGACATAACATGACCTGGTGAAAACAGAGGGAGAATTGGAGGAAAGCACCTTTTTGTTTAAAATGCCAAGGAGGATGTGAAACAAATCTAGGAGAGCAGAGGTGATCATAATAAAATAATGCTGCTAAATTATAAATGATAGTCTGTGCTTCCCTGGCCCTTTTCATCCATTGCTATCAAGGCACCACACACTGGTTAAGTCATCTTGTAATTTCTCCTCAGGTTCTCACTATAACGTGTTTTGGTGTGAGTATGTTATGGGTAAGTCTTCCTTATTCAGTAGTGACATAGGTCCATCCCTGTTAGATAGCTGTTTTAAGGAAATAGTGTACAAAAGCTTCAAGAATGATGTTAAGAAAATTGTTGTCAAAGGCTAGAATATGCAGAAGACCATCAGAAAAGGTTTCTTTTTGATTAGAGGGGGAAAGAAGCTCTTTTTAGAAATGGTTGTTGCTGGTGACTTGGAACAAAGAGCACATGACTTGGGGGAGGGAAGTTAATGTGTTAGGATTGTGTCACCTCAGATTTAAAGGGTACTACTTGCCACCAGGGTTTGTCACTGTCTAGTGTGATTATATAAAGCAAAAAGGGCATTAAGGATGGCCAGTTCTTCCAAGAAAAATCGCCCGGGGCTTCCGGGCGGTCCATTGCCAGCATGTGCAAGCTCAGGATTCAGTTTCCTCTCAATCGGGCTTAAGTCAGTGATCTTTCATCCCATTAAAACGTATTGAAAGAAGATTTAAGGAAACTGTGGAGGGGTGCCTGGGTGGCTCGGTCCGTTAAGCGTCCGACTTCGGCTCGGGTCATGATCTCACGGTCCGTGAGTTCAAGCCCCGCGTCGGGCTCTGTGCTGATCGCTCAGAGCCTGGAGCCTGTTTCGGATTCTGTGTCTCCCTCTCTCTCTGCCCCTCCCCTGTTCATGCTCTGTCTCTCTCTGTCTCAAAAATAAAAATTAAAAAAGTTTAAAAAAATTAAAAAAAAATAATAATAAAAGAAAACTGTGGATCTTGGAGATCTCAGCGATGTCCCATCATCCCAAATTCCTAGTTGGGTTAGAATGGCTCTGCCCAGTAGGCCAGGCACATGATCCCAGGGGAAGATGGTGATGAAATTTTCACGGAGCAGAGGGTCTAAAGCTGTGGATTCAGGGTGTCCTGAGACCACACACCCTCCTGCCACACGAGGAGGAAGACGGAGTTCACTCAACACCTGCCCTTCACTAGACCTGAGACCTCTCCGATAGCCTAAACTCACACTCTGATGACCTGTGTTCACATCTCAGCTTGACTTTTTCTCAACCAGTATAACTTTGGCTGAGTGATTTGACTCTTCTGTGACTCAGTGTCATTATATATAAAACAGAGATGATGATATACTTATTCATAGGGTTGTTGCCAGGATTCAGTAGAAGCAAATATGTGTCCAGTATTTAGAATTCCTGGAGCATACTAAGCAATGAATGAAAGTGTTTGATAAATCTTAGTTATTTCCTTACTAAACTAAAGTGTTGGATATTAAACACTGATATTTCCAGTCACAAAATCAAATGAGTGATCTCATGGTCAACACTCTTATTTCTTTTATTTTTTTAATGTTTATTATTTTGAGAGAAAGAGAGAGAGGCAGAGTGCAAGTGGGGGAGGGGCAGAGAGAGTGGGAGACACAGAATAGGAAGCAGGCTCCAGGCTCTGAGCTCTTAGCACAGAGCCCAGCATGGGCCTCTAACTCACAGACCACAAGATCATGACTGGAGCCAAAGTTGGGTACTTAACTGACTGAGCCACCCAGGCACCCCTCAACAGTCTTTTTTTTTTTTTTTTTTTAGTTTTCTTTATTTTTGAGAGGCAGAGAGAGACAGAGCGTGAGTGGGGGAGGGGCAGAGAGAGAGGGAGACACAGAATCCCAAGCAGGCTCCAGGTTCTGAGCTGTCAGCACAGAGCCCGATGCAGGGCCCAAACTCCCTGACCGTGAGATCATGACCTGAGCTGAAGTCGGATGCTCAACCGACTGAGCCACCCAGGCCCTCCTCAACAAATGTCTTATTTTTTTATTTTTTATAAGACATTTAGAGAATCTCCTCTTCCTCCCTTTTTTAGATATTATACTGTTTAGGTTTCCTGATCTTTCTAGAAACTGGGTATCTTATCAAGACTTGGAGATCAGCAGGTGTAATATTTTGCTGGTAAGCCAAGGTGGCATAATACAAAATGGTCCAAAGGACAGTATATTGATTAGAAATCTTGGATAGGTAACTGGGTTAATAGTCTACTTTTATCATATTCAGGTTCATTCCACCTATAATGAAGAAGTGGGTGCTAATTTTTTTTCAAGTTCACACAGATCCTGTAAATGTTTACAAGCTCTTTTTTTCTCTTTTGGTTTTACCACACAAACACAGATTCTCCAGTTCCATGAAGTTAAAGAAACTAAGAAACCAACTCATTTTTTTTCCAAAGTATAAAAAAAAAATTGTGAAGAGGTGAAGTTTTAAACTCACGTGAGCATTTGGAACCTTGCCTCCTTTATATGACCAGTAACTCCTCTAGAGCATACAAGATGAGTGGAGAGTAAATACCTTTGTCAATGGAGCTGTGAGAACATTAAATGTTCTATTTGTAGCCTGTTATGTGAAATTAAAAAAACAAAACAAAACAGAACAAAACCCACCTTAATCTCCTGAAAGGTGGCCTTAGCATCCAGTATGCTATCTCATGTTTTGAAATTTATCATCTCTGTGGCTTTCCAGGGAAATTTAGGGTTGCCTTAACATTTTTTGAATGAATTAAAAAATTAAACTCTTTTGGTTTGCCTTATCACAGGAAGTTAAACATAGAGGTAACTTGGCAGAACCGGAAATCCACTTGACATTGGTGTCCCTGTTCTACTTGTACACCATGGGCCTTTGGATGGATTGTTTCACGGCCCTAGGCCTCCCTCTCTCCATCTAACACTCTTGGGGTTATTGTGAAGATACAAACAACACATACAACGCCTAATGCAAACACTTTGCCCCGCCCAGCAATAGTAGCCACTCACCTAAACACTAAGTTGTTACTGCTACCATGGCCACTATCACTACTCTTATTACCATCATTTTATCATTATTGTCTTTGTTGTTACCATCATCATTATATGCCTGTTCTGGTCACCCTACAACATCTTAGCTAATACAGTCAGTATTTTTAAGGGCTGGTTGTCTAAAATAGGATCAATACAATAAGTATATGCAATATATTAATGGTGTCATTCTTTATCTGAAGTGTTTCCATTAGGAAGAAGTGGGGAGGAAGCCGTGAGCCTGCCTGGCATATGTGTTCACTTAAGCTAAGTGCTAATGCACTGACATTGGCAGCAGGAGTGGTGGACCTGCCAACCTTGTGGGGTTTCTAAAAGGAAGAGTTGGCATAAGGGGAATTCAGATAGAGACAGGGATGCAAATAACCTTACAGCAAGCATTGTGGCTACTCCTGGGCACTTGGTTTATTTATAGTTCAAATCTGGTCTGAAAGGCAATAAGAAAATGACTTAATGGTACCTCCTCAGCCTGAAGCAGGGCTTACTTTTTCACCTGGAGAGAGCTTTGGACAAAATCCCAGTCGGCCTAATAGCAGAGCCATGCCAAGGGAGTGTCATAAGGGATCAGGTCCTCACCAGGAAGTTGCTGCCCTGAATGGCAGCCTGTGTGCCTTTGTTTTCTTTCTCTTGGGTTTTTTTTTTCTTTCTCACTGAGATGTCAGGTTGCCTGTGGCCCTTGAGGGAAGCCCTTGTTTTGTGAGCCATCTTGTGCCTGAGCTACTTGGATAGGATCCAGGGAAGTGCTGCGAAGTGCAGTAACTAAAAGGTTGGGCTAGAACCCATGAGAAAAGACTCAAAAGAGGGTTAATTAGGCAGTCAGGAAAAGCTGAGGGTAGTTGAACAAAGGTCTTCAAGTACACCCCGTGGGATCACACAGAGAATAAAAAGCAGTTATGTGCTGTCTCTAAGGAGAACAGAATAAGAGGGACTAAACTTCAGGCAAAGAAGCCCAAAGCCATTTTGTTGGGTTCACAGCCTGCTGTGCATTCCCTTCCCAACATGGTCGCTGCTAAGTTGTCTGTTTACACAGAAGTCAGGGAGAAAAAAGGCAAAAGACTTCTCCTTCCTTGGCCTCTGAGAGATGGTCAACGAAGAGGGTCAAGGAAGAGCTGGCCCATGGAAATCTCCAAAGCTCTCTTCTTCCCCCTTAAAAGGGATTCCATTGTTATCACCTTCACAACCACTTTTGCCTTTATTGCACCCAGAGTAGAAAGAACCATGCTTAAATCTGCAAGGATTAATGAGGTAATATAAAATGAGGCTGTGCAATCATTAAATAATAGGGCTAAGCTGCTTTAATGCCAGCTATGTTGGTATTAATGCACCTGCTTTACTAATTTCTATCTGTGTTTGTAGAAGCCAGAGTTGTTCAGTGGTTAGAACATGTGAAGTCAACTTGTGGTATGATCTCTCTTGATGCTGAGCTGACCACAGCAGTCTAGCAGTCTACGGCAAAAGTGAGTTACCCTGGTGGTGGCAATAGTCGATTGGCTCATGCCCTTGAAGCTACGGCAGATCTCAGTCTGGCTTCTCCTAAACCCATGGACAGAAAGAAAAAAGCCACCTTTGACCCAATTCTTACTCACTTACTTGGATTTTTCTTCATTAAGTGTCACTTTCTATAGATCAAAATGATGACTCCTGAGTCCTGAGATACGAAGGCCGATTTTGAAGCCAACAAAATTTCTTTTATACCTTCCCACTTAACCCAGGCAACCATCTTCTCCCTCCTCCACCATCTCCCAGTCCTGCCAAGTAAAGGAAATCAAATAAACACACAGTTATGGGAGATAGAGTCAATCTTTAACCAAGCCCACTGTACTTGACTATGCCTGAAAGAACTGAATCAATATATTCATTGAGTTGGACTTGATAACATAAGTTATGTAGCTTGCATTACACATCCTCTGATCAATTATCATGGTGTCTGCAGGTGTTGAAGAAGTTACAGGGGAATAGGTGAACAGAATAGCCCCCACCTTTCTTGGGAACCTTGAAAAAATATCTGTGGTATTAGTCATATCTAGTGACTAGGAAGAAAATTGGTCTGACCCAAGTGTATGGTGTTGGGAGGGATGGTACAAGATGAGGTCATGGAATTAGATAATGAAAGGGTATTATCTGCCACTCCAGGAAGTTTGCACCTTGTGCTACAGCCACTAAGGAGGCAATGGAAACCTGTCGACATGGTCATGATGTGACTAGGTTTCGTTGCTTCTCGTTCCTGTTGGGTTTGGATTTTTGGTATTTTGGTTTGGAGATTTTATTTGTTTCTTTTTGGGTTTTGTCCAAAGTGTGCAGGATGGACTGAACTGATGGAAATTTTATGGGAGGAAGATCAATTATCGGCTATAAAACATGGTGAGAGGTGGCAAAGGCCTAAGCTAAGACATTAAAATTAGAAAGACAAGGCCGAGAACACTTTGAAAGCCATTTGAAAGGTACCACTGACATAACTTGTAACTCTTTGGTATTTGTGCATTCATGACAGGGAGTAGCTGAGGATATCTGAGTTTTCCACCTTGCTGTAAAAAAAATGTAGAGTACAGAGATAAAACTCTGAAGCCTGGCAAGTACAAATGAGTTGCCAAAATTTAATGAAGAGAAAAAGAATTATCCTTGGTGACTCTGCATCTTGCTTCAAGACCTGGAAAGGTACTTGAAGAAATAATCAAACTATCAATTTGCAACCTTCTATGAGAAAACAAGATCCTGAGTTGCAACCACAGCAACTCAGGGAAGATCAGATTGTCCAAACCAATCTCATTTCCTTCTGTACTACAGTGACACCCCAGGATGATAAGGAGAAAGCAACAGTTGTAATCTACCTGGATTTCAGCTAGAGTTTTGATTCTGATTTCATTTTACATGACATTCTTATTAACAAGTCAAAGAGAGATAGGCTAGTTCCAGGATGGTACTCAAAGAGAGGGTTACAGGGGACCAAACTAAAAGGAAAAAAAAAAATTAGAGGAATTCCACTGTAGTCAATCTAGTTAACATCTTTGTTGGTAGCCATTGAGGAGAGTGCTAATTCTTGCTTTTGGAAGGAGTCACTAAGACAATTTCAAATTGATGATAATGAGGGAAATGTTCTTCCTCCTTAAACATGTTGGAAATAGTAGACGGTAGGGGCCTACAATGTGGGGGAAAGATACAAGATGGAGAGAAGCAGATGAGGCCACCCGAGTAAGTAAACAGCAGAAGTTATTATGCACATGGGTGTGGAAGTTAGCTGAATTTCCACACCAAAACCAGAAACCTCTTTTTCTACCACCTTCATAAGACTTCATGTCAAAGTTTAAAATAGGCTTAAAATATTTGAGATTACTCTGAGTTACTGGATAGTCCTTGCATATGGGGAGGAAATTAATTCTTTAAGAATCAAATGTTCCTTCTTCTTCTTCTTATATATATGAAGAAGAAGGGTAGGATTCTGGACACAGAATAGGAGTTGGATACTGGATGTAGGATTAGCTCAGTGTGTACATATGTTAAGTAACTTGCTTGGAATGATTCTAAGGGGGCTCCCGAGAGTTATCCTAAAAAGCACCATCCCCAACTGCTGAATGATACCTGAATTTCCACCATTAGAAAGGGGAACTAAAATGGATTGAGTTACTTCTATGACCCAAACCCTTTGCATAGCCTATCGTATATGACTTCTTAAAGAACCCTGCTTGGAGGCACTGTCACTTCATTGTACAATGCAGAAACTTGGGCTCAGAGAGGCCAAGTCACTTACTGAGAGTCACACAATTCATTAGTGGTGGAGCCAGTACTTCAAACTAGGTTTTTCAGCTTCAGAATCTGTGTTGTTTCTGTTGTACCACATTAAAAGTACAGTCTTTTGAGTTATTGTTTTCTTATACCCTTGGGAAAGTTGACATTTCTAATGGTGGCTAATTCACTTTAGTGTGAGTAATTTTCAGACTCATCTCAGTACCTAAATGGGGAAAGGCCTATTATAAAGAAGATGAGAGCCAAAGAACTGGGAAGAGTGGAAGAGTGTATCTCCAAATGTAGGATAAGATTCAATTCAGAAAACTTAACAACAGGAAAGACAAACTCCTTAAACATGTGTCTTGGCTGAGCACCTATGGCTCCTCATAGAGGATAAGATAATAGAAATTGGTGCAAATTCCAGTAATAGGGAAAAAGTCAAGAGCCCCCCCCCACCCAACATACACACACATACAGATATACTCATACACATAACACCCCAGATGTTACACCTAGACCCACATACTCACACAAGAGATTAGATCCATAGGACCCTTAACATAAGCTAACCTTAGACATCCTCCATTGTCACTTTGTTTACTTCAAAGCTAAAGAGACTCTGGCGTGGAGTGATGGATTTCTGTACATAGAGTCCTTCAGCTACTCATGGCTAAATGTATATTCAGTCCTGGGTCTTCTGACTGCCATAAGCGAGTCTTCACTCCTGGGGACTATTCATTTTTTGTAGCTTAGGACATACCTGTCTGAAACAATGGGTTTGATAAAAAGTACTTTCATTTGGGACCTCTTAGTTCTTTTATGAATTGTCAGCTTAAAATATAAGCTAGAACTAGAAACTAGAAAGCTTTTGTAAAAGATATTTGCTATTTTTGATTTTCCAAAATCCATTCATTCTCCCCTTTTCCTTGGTAACAGAAGGCTGATTTCATTTGGGCATTACCCCTTCCCCATTCATAGAAGAACAGGTGAGTTTGACTACAAAAAGATTTCCTTGATCCTAGCTCATATTTTTACCTGTGAGGATATGGTTGGGTTTACACAAATGAGATATGCAGAGTTATTCACCAGGGGTTTCTGGGAGAGAAGTTTCCACATACTTTATTAATTTTTTTTTAATGTTTAGTTATTTTTGAGACACACACAGAGAGAGACAGAGTGCAAGCAGGGGAGGGGCAGAGAGAGAGAGGGAAACACAGAATCCGAAGCAGGCTCCAAGCTCCAAGTTGTCAGTACAGAGCCCAATATGGGGCTCGAACTCACCAACCGCAAGATCATGACCTGAGTTGAAGTCGGACACTTAGAACTGACTGAGCCACCCAGGCACCCTGAGAAGTTTCCACATACTTTAGATGGAGCTACAAGAGGAGAAGAAGAGGATGCCATTCTTCCTTGGGATGGTGTGTTAGTTCTCGAGCCAGCATGGCCATTTCTCTCACCATAATGGGATTCCAGCCTAAGGACAAACTGAATGCACAAAGAAGGGCAAAATAGGTAAAAATTAAGCACAGGGAAACAGAGGCCTGATGGCAACAGGAATCTCAGCATCAGACCGTACCAGACGTCATTCATGTTCTCGACCATTAAGTCCCATTTTAAATTTAAGTCAATTTGGATTAAGCTTTGTGTCACTTGCAGCATGAACACCTCAGCAAGATCGAGCTATACTGTTTGTGGTTGTTATAGCAGCAAAAACTACCCCACAGTGTGGTTGACTGGTCAACCCTAACTGCAGGCTCACAAGATGGCATAACCAAGAGGTACATCCCAAAGTCATCCATAGCAGAGCGGAGAGTGTTGATTTTAGTATAGGGACTAATTCTCCACAAAGCACAAAATCTGATTAGAGGAAAAAAGGAAGAAACTACAGGGATAAACCAAAGGAAGATGGGCCAGGCAATATAACATAGCCCCAAGGGTGTGGTACAGAATAAAAGCTATAGTTTAGGGGAATTTAGAGGTAGATAGGGTCCCTTTGGCATGGGGTTATCAGGAAAAGCTTTGGGGATGAGGTGATATTTGGGCCAGCTCTTAAAATAGAAATAGTGACAATAATGGTACCAGTATCTTTCTGGATTCTACCTACCATCTCTGAAAACCAGGTGGGAACCTCTGAGGTGCAAAGGTTTGACAGTTTCAAACGGGGAGAAGATATTCTCCATTCTAAATGTTACTGTCGGAGGGCCTTCATCTAGATCCCTGTTCTCAAAGTGGGGTTTCTGGACCAGCATCATCATCGTCATCATCTGGGACATGTAAGAAATGCAAACATTCAGGCCCTAACCCAGATTTACTGACTCAGAAACTCTGTGAGTGGGGCCTAACAATCTGCATTTTGGCAAGCTCTCTGGGTAATTCTGTGGCACACTCAATTTGGAGAACCACTCATCTTAAGGGGTTCTTAAGGTGTCCTTAACTGGGTGTTCATGAACTTGGATGGGAACAAAAAGAATTCTGTTTTTATTTTTACTAACCTCTAACCAAAATATAGTCTCTCTCTCCATTGTGAAACTGGACAACAAACCAGAGTGGTGCTTAACAGTATACGTCACTGGTAGAAATCAGGGGTATTGTCATATCACATTCCTGTGGTGGCAGACATCTCAAAATATCACTAACACTCATCGCTGCTTTGAAATTATGGTAATTACTAGGACTGAGACTAGATCTTATCATTAATATGTTAAGAAAGAAACACACACATTATTATATCTCAAAATTTTAAAAATACTTTGATAACTGTGTCTTAATAGAATTCCCTGATTTCCTTTGCAAGTCTACATATTTTATTTTATGTATTTAAACACTAATTCCAGCAAGAGGACCAGAGGCTTCACTGGACCAGTGAAGAGGAGCGTGGCTTGAGAAGTGTAAACCCCTGACCTGGGAGTAACACTGGTGTTTCTCACCATACCCCCCACCACCAGTGTTCCCAGCACAAGCAGGGATTGTGATTTGAGTGGGGAGAGATGCAGAAGCCATAGAAAAAGCCTGAATCCAACCCCTTTCCTCTTCCCTCTCACTGTATCTGCCTGGGTGGAGAACTCACATGCCCTCCATCGTGCAGGCAGGGCTTGACAGGGGTCCAGCTCTTCCTCTGGCTGGTGGATATGTTTGTCTCATTCAGAGCTGCAGTGCCACAAAGCCCACATAGACATAGGGCTAATGTAGCGTTCCATGCTCCAATCCAGCTTTTACCACTCGCAACGCGAATATTTTGATCTCCAGCTGTCTGTCTCCTATCTGGTTCCAAACTCAGGCAGGGAAGAAAAGCATCATTTATCGGCCTTCTAAAACTTCACCAGTCTGTACGCCTATCTTTTCCTTTTCTTATTCTTCTGGGAATATACTGATGTAAAGAAGACAATGCAGGAAATCAGGCAGCCCCATCTCTACCCAGGGGGTTTCTTAATTGTTCCTTAGTAGCACTGGTACCAGATGCCAGACAAAAGCTTGCAGCCAGGTACTTCCTGCTCGGTTGTCCTAGAATCAGGATTATAAATTAGTTGGGTCATTGCCCTTTAAAAGAGGAAAATATGAAGTGATAATAGTCAAGGTCATCGTTGTGCCTCCAATGAAATCTGTAAACTGTAAAGATTCGTCTTTAGCCTAATACAGCTCTATAGACAGACACTGGCTGGCTTTTTAGATCTTCAGATTAAACTTTTCCCTGAAGCAGCTCTTTTCTCTTTACCACTATTAACTTGTTGGGCCAAAAATGGCTAACCTTATTATGAACTGAAAGAGAACAATCGTGATTACAGTGTTTAGCTCTGCAATATGCAAGGACAGAAAGCCAACCAAAATGTTGACTCTGGAATTTGAAGAAAAATCCCCAAACCAGCCTGGTTCCATACTAACACCTACTACTGGTAGAAACACTTACTGTGAGTAAGGCCTGTGGAGGTGACTCTTCTTGTATCATTCACAATAACTGTAGGAGTTGGAGTTTCTACCATCCATTTTTACAGCTGGGTGCACTGAGATTTAAGGTAAGGTAACTTCCCCACGGTCAACAAAAGTTGTGGGGCTAGGATTTAAATCCAGGCCCAGATGTAGAAGCCCAGGCTCTTAGCCATTGTCAGAGATAATAGTCACTTCTCTTTGTACCTGTTTGATCACCCCTCTACCAACAATCTTGTATCTTCACTTCAGAATTTATGAATATTTAGGATGCACAATTCTGTGTATTTCCACAAGGTATCCAACTTCAACCCCATAACAACCATGTTACATGAGTCATATTATCATCTCAATTATGTAGATAAGCAAACTGAGACTTAGGGATGAAAGTAATTTACTTGAGGTTAAACCACGCAACTAATAAAGCATCAGGGTTGACGTGAACCCCAGTCTTAACCTGAGTCCAGATTTTATAAATCTGATAAATAATACACTTTGGTGGGGCACCTGGATGGCTCAGTTAGTTGAGCGTCCGACTCTTGGTTTCAGCTCAGGTTTGATCAGCTTGGTTTCGGCTTGCTTTGATCTCACAATTCATGGGTTCCAGCCCTACATCAGGCTCTGCACTGACAGTGTGGAGTCTGCTTGGAATATTCTCTCTCCCCCTCTCTGCCCCTCCCCAGCTCACATGCGCTCTCTCTCAAAAATAACTAAACATTTTTCAAAAACAGGCTTTGGTGACAAGGATTCTTTATCCATAGCATCTCAGCTAGCAGATTGACAGGGTACGTGTGAGGATAGGGACCATGTAGCTTCAGTGCACCAGGGCACTAAAGCTTCTGGGACTTCCAGGCTACCTACATTACCAGTAGAAACATTCATTTGTTTTCTCCAAATCATACTGAAGTCTTCCGATTCCTATTTCAGACAAAATAGGAATACTTAACACAGCGACAGCCTTTCTGCGCATGGCATATGACTGGAAAGACTGATATGATTGTCCAGTCTCCCCATTCTGATGAAAAGTGAAGCCTGGGAGGTTAGACTCTCAACAGAACCACTTGGATCGGTCACCTCATTAGCAGGAATCTTCAAGACATCTCCATCTCTTGGTGCTCAGTCACAGTGTTAACACACGGTACCTGGCCCCGTGGGCATAGAAGTAACTCTTCCTCCCATTGCAAAATAATGCAGATGATGGGTTATAAAGCCAAAATTGGGCTTGCCGACTATCCAATGGACCGTGCTTAGTTTGGTTCCTTAAAGGGTGTAAAAAGAGCTACTTTGAGCAACAGTTGTTTCTGGCCATCCTGTGCAGGGAGGTATGCAACATAATTGTGCTAAGTAGTGTGAAAAGGAAACCTGCTTCGAGCCTAATATAATCATGAATGTCATCTGGGAAACGAGAGGAAAGACAGTAATATAATTTTTGTCAGATGAAAATAAAAGTCTCATTAAAGACAGTTTTAAACAAATTATATTTCTCTGTTTCTCTCACAGTCAATTTTTGTGCCGCCCAATGGCCATTTACCGTTCTGATGCTGTTACACCAAGCAGGGTGCGGTGAACTGCCTGGAAAACAGCAGAGGGCAGTGCTGAGCTGAAGCTGGGGCTGGTCCCTTGCTTCTGGCTATAAAATTGTACTTGTTAGTAAATGAAATCTTAAGGCTAACTTAGCCACAGAGGAAATTAAACTGCTAATTACGTGTGTATAAACCACTAAAAATGGGTCCGGCTGTTGCTCAAGATTCCAGAAACACCCACCTCTTCTTGGTTTTTAATATGTAATTATGCCCGGAAATAGTACCTATTAATGATTTTATACAGTTAAAAAAACATTTTAGCGTTATCTGTTTAGATAGCCCATCCCTTTCTAAGTAAATAAACAAAAGATTAGTGGTTTTAGTTTGGTTGTGTGTGTGTGTGTGTGTGTGTGTGTGTGTGTGTGTTTCAAATCATCCACATCAATGTCTATAAAATCCGAGTCACCCCTGCTCAAACCACATAGAGCAGAGTCCTAGTGGGCTCAGACAAGATGACCACATTATTTTTACAGCACTTTCTTAAAAACAGACAACAACAACAACAACAAACACCATCTTTCTGCTGAGGGAGAAATTTCAAGAATTTAGAAGATCTGGAGAACAGCTTTTTCTGATCTGGGAGGGGAAAGGAGCAAGGATTGCATACATGTGCATATGCACTGAGAAAGGTGATGTCATTGTGAATTTATCCTCAGGACAAGGAAATAAAACACAGATATCTCAAAGAGGGTAAGGAGTCTGTGACGGTCCGGGATTCTTTTGTGTTCTTGGCTCTGTGCGGTGCAGCCTAGTAGCTGTGGATAGATGATCAGGTAAGGGAAAGGGAGAGAAACAAAAATCTCAAAACAAACTGACAGTGAATGTCTGTGGTCCAGTGAATAACTTGAATAATTTGCATGGCCCGGTCCCTGCAGTTTGAGAATCGTTTTTCATTTCTCTCTCTCTTAGGCTCTTACTAAACCAAGGAACGGTGTGTTCCTTAGGCCAGCCACATCACCTGGGAGCTTGTTAGAAATGCAGAATTTCCACCTACAGACTCCAAATCTGCATTTTAACAAGTCTGCGGAAGATGGGATTGTGTGCTCAAGTTTGAGAAGCACAGTTTAAGGTTTTATCTCCAGTAATTTGCCTTCTCTGAAAAGGGCATCCCTCCTGCTTTAGTGTAGAGACAGTTCATAAAGCCTAGAACAGCAAACTCTCATTTAGAATCAATTAAGAGAAGTTTTCGTGGCTGTGGTTGTTTTCCGCTTTGAAACAAATAGAGCCTTTTGAAATCTTTAACGGATACTTTTTTCCCCAGCTGATTTTAGCTGGGCCTAACACATCCCCCGGTCACGGCTCAAGAGTCCTGGATGAATGAATGCACAAGGCGGCCGTGGTAACTGTGTATTTCTTCTTGGCGTTTCTGGACCTGCCAAAGACCGGTGAAATGTTGAAGGTTCACCACCCCTTCCATTGACTTGGCTCTCCAGTTCTTTCTCTGCTTTTTGTGGGTTTCATGAAAGGGTGATAATAACCTATTTTACTTATCCATCAAGAGCTATGACCCAGAAGCTTCTTCCCAGTTCGTCAAGAAAGGAGGGCGGCATGGCTAGGTCAGCCAATCAGAGTAATGAGGCTCTCCAGCCTGGCAAAGTGAGATTAATCTAAATCAAATACTTTCCACCTTGACAATTTTAACTAATTCCCCCAGGAAAGTACAAGAAATACGTGGAGCCCCGACAGTCGCACAAGTCTCCTGGTACGGCGAGGCAGGTAATACCTTTTAAGCTTGTTAATATCTTCTCCCGCTGGGTTCTACAACTGACTCGAAGCAGCAGCGACTCCTCCACCAGCGTTACAAAGGAAGGCAGCTTTCAGGGAGGAAGACCAAAAATCCGGGGCTCTACAGAGGATGGCTTTATTCTGTGGCCGATCACTCCGCCTGCCTTGATTAAATTGCTTCCCGCATTGTCTTTCTGCCTCTGTCCCAGCAATCATCAGAGGATACAAAGTGCCAGGATTCAAGGGCTGTACTGCGAGATATTCAGGCGGCAGATTAGAGAGGCTTCCTTCCTTCCTCCCACAAGATGCATATGCTATGCAGTGTTCGATCTACAGGGACCACACCGCGAGGCGGACCTGGGAGAGGGCAGCTCAGGTGCGCCATGGCTCCTGGGGGCGCGGGGTGTCCCCCTCCTCGCAGCGGTAACCGTCTGAACACCTGAGGCCCACTCAACGGGCAGGGCTCCCTGGATAACCACTGCACGGCTTCTTCGATGACCTCTCTTTCCACCTTCGACAAAAGGAAAGGTCTTAAGCGGGCCCAGCTTTCTTGGTTTTTCAAACAGAAGCCGCAATGGAAAACAAGCTAGAGTTTTGACTTCGTGGGCACCGACCTAGGACTCCTGCCTGAAATTGCCAACGGTGATAAAGATAAAAGTGCCTCTGTGCCCAGAACAGGTGTCTATCCGTGAGCCTTTGGAAATGTTTGTTTGTTGGAGATTCATTTTTCCTGTTCTCCTTTTACATCAAGTTTATCCGAGTGTGATTTGGATTGAGTAAAATCCAACCCTTTTGGACTACAATTCTGTGAGTTTTGACAAATGAAACAGCAGTTGAGATAAAGAACGTTTACATTACCCCTCAAATCTCTTGAACCCCTTTATAGTCACCCCCCACTCCAGGCCTTGGCAGCCACTGATCTGTTTTCTCTCCCTACAGCACTGCCTTTAGTCCTGAAAGATTTAGTCCATTTTTTAAAAGCGGAAACCCTCTTTCCTCACAATAATTAACAAATAGGTACAATGAGTACAAAAAGATGTAGTTAAAGAAGCAGCTCTGGTGTCATATAAATCAGGTAAATCCAATCTTTGCACACTGATTGGGATATGTTCCTTAACTTAGTTAAGCCTCAGTTTTCTTATCTATTAAATGGGGTAACAACAATCAGCAGTAGTTACTGAATACCACATTGCTTGCTGAGATGGGTTGAAATCACCTCACCGGGAGGTGATTTAAACCCACATGTTGTCACTTTCTACTTAATCTTATTGCCCAAGTTAGAGGGTAGACATCCTAAATCACACACGTTTTGTCCTCCACAGTGCCTGTCAGAGTACATGTCTTAGGCTATCCAGGTTATAACAAAATACCATAGACTGAGTGGCTTATAAACAATGAAAATTTGTTTCTCACAGTTTTAAAGGCTGAAGATCCAAGAGCAAGGTGCTAATACCTTCCATGTGTGGTGAGGGCCCACTTTCTGGTTCACAGATTGTCATATTTTTGCCGTATCCTTAGAAGAGGTGAGGAATTTCTGCCTCTTTTATAAGGATGCTAAATCCCATTCATGAGTGCTCTGAATAATCACCTCTCAGAGGCTCCACCTTCAAATGTCTTCACACTGGGGAGTCGGGCTTCAACATAGGAATTTTGGGAAGACACAAGCTTTCAGTCTATAGCAGTGGTTGGGGAGGAAGAACTTACTCTGCCCTTCAAGGCCCTTCTAGCTGGGCTAAGAATCAAATTGACATGAAACAGATTAACAGGAGAAAATCAAATTTAATAGCCTATTTATGGAGAATCCACACAGACATGGAAATTGCAAAGACAATGAGGCAACATGATGCTTATATAAGCTAAGGAGAGGGATCAGTGTCTGAGGATACAAAAGGAAGGTGGCCAATATCAGAAAGGTGAGAGGAGATGTTTGGAGAGCAAAGGTTGCCCTATTATGAGGATACGTTTTTTTAGGTAAAGAAGAATCTCCATTAACAGCTCTCTTCCCAGTACAAGCAAGCAGTTGAGGGGGAGATAAAGAGCTTTTCCTGAATCTTCTGGGGTTTGATTGCTTTTAACTCAAAATAATATTCACACCAAAGTAGCCCATCTTGGGGCAGCCTGCCCTTGGCCTCTAGATAGTACATAACATCTTTGCAAAGCACATACATCAAATAAAAGAATATTACACATTACACTGAAAAATAAACACATTCATATTTGTTGTATTATTGCTACATTTATAGGTATTCATAAATGATTTATGTTATTGATATATGCTTTTAAAATTTGCATGAATGGTATACTTTTTGTATCCTTTTGCAGCTTGCTTTTTTTCCTATTTAGTAGTACTGTTTTTTAGATTTATCCATTATTTAACTACTAAATAGTATTATATTTCATGAACAAACCAATCTATTTATCCATTCTGCTGTCCAGGGACAGTTAGCGTGTTTCCATACTTTTGCTGTGTGAATGTACAGGCATTGCCTTGAATAGGAAGGATACTTGATTTCCTTTGGGAGGGGAGAGAGAGGAAAAAAGGAAGCAGGTAAAGGTTTTTAGCTGTAGCTGTAATATATTGTTTCCTAAGAAAAAAGAAAAAAAAAAGATAAGATATAGCACACCAGGGCAATAGAGCTAGCAAATTGTTAATATCTGTTTATTCTGGGCAATGATTAATGAGTGTTTATTATATTTAGTATAATTAAAAAGAAAAATAAATATAAAAAATAAATACATTAAAAAATAAACGGACACAGTTTTATCCTGGAATGTATAAATTGTTACCAATGGAGCGGAATCTGTCCTCTTGAATTTTTCATAAATAATGAACTTTTTTTTCATGACCGGTGTATCTTACATCGTGACATATCCTAGTTATTCTGGCTATAAAAAGTCAGTGGGGCACCTAGGTGGCTCAGTTGGTTAAACATCTGACTTCGGCTGAGATCATGATCTCATGGTTCGTGAGTTTGAGCCCCACATCGGACTCTGTGCTCACAGCTCAGAGCCTGGAGCCTGCTTTGGATTCTGTGTCTGTCTGTCTGTCTGTCTGTCTCTCTCAAAAATAAATAGACACTGAAAAAAAATAATAAAGTCAAGAGTCAGGCTTTCCCTTAATGAGTGTTACTCCTTCATCAGTGACAGCTGGGCTCTGCAATGTTTTCCTGCAAGAATCCAGTTGGGGTTGTTGTTGTTGTTTGTTTTTCCTGCTGTTCTTGTTTTTGCTGTTGTGGTTGGAAGTAGTGAGTTTTGAGCATAAGAAGCATGTACCAGAACCCCTTTAAAAACAACCAGATACTGTTTGTACGTTAAAGAGAAAAGGGTTATGAGGCATCTAGCAATTCATCTCATCAAACTCTGCTGTTAGCAGGACTTGCCTAATACAGGGCACCAAGGGAATAAGCATGCTTTTGCCTTTATTTTATTCATATTTTACAAAATAAAAGGAGCTTGGCTTTGGACAGGAAATAGCTAAGCTTTGGAAATAGTTGTGAGGCTTATCCCATTCTTTAACTTTAATGACTTTCCCTGGTATTGAATCCCATCTTTCCTTTCTTCTGTGACTCTACTTATTTGTATGCTCTTAGGATAGCTAAGAAAACAAACAAGGCTGGGAAGATACAGCTTACACCAGGTCGGGGCTACCATGGCAGTGAGCATGTTTCCCTGCCCCCTTGTGGCTTGATTACAGAATTTCTGCTGTGGTTACCCCCCAACCCCACCCCCATGGCTCATTACCCTGTCTCTGAAATTCTTGGGAACAGACTGTCTGAGATTCAGCTCTGCTACTCGCTGTAAAATAGATGGATATTTTATTAGTGACTGGGCTTTATCTTACTGAAAGCATTTGCTTCTTAAGGAACTGTGGGCTCCAACATGCGCCCGCTCACAGATGACATGGGAAGGCATGGGCTTCGAGCCCGGAAGCAAGTCTGCAAAGTAGGTCATGAGCCGGAGCAATAGGCACTTGAGAAAAGCCACGAATCCGGCAAGTCTTCCAGCTTCTTACATGATCTCCAAGACAAGGCCTTTGTGTCAGCACCAACTGTTCATCGTTTCGGGACAGTGAAGGAGGCTACGTATTATCAGAGAATGTCTGTTGGATGGAATTTTGAGCACAGTGGGATGTATAATGCCACAAAGAGGGAGGTACAACTTCCTACTGTTAAGATGTAAGGTGCAAATTTTAATGTTAAGCAAAGACCAAAGAGGCATTTCATGGCTGCACTGTCATGGGAGACAGGGCCCAGACGAGAGCAAGTCAGGGCAGTAAATTGTTCTTCTCAATCTATGACAGTACTGAAGTCACTTACCTGTTCTGATTTAATTTTCCAAAATTTCTGTTTACCAAGAATGGGCTGCAAACATAATCACTCTCTTAGGATTAAGAAAAACATCATATATGTTTGGGTCATTTTCATTGTACAGACAGGAAAACTGAGGCACCAACGAATTAAAATTGTTTGTCACAGATCTCATAGTAATCCAGTAACAGAGCAGGAAAGAGAATCGAGAGTGTCTTGTGCCTTAGATAAGAATTCTTGTCTCCAGGGGCGCCTGGGTGGCGCAGTCGGTTAAGCGTCCGACTTCAGCCAGGTCACGATCTCGCGGTCCGTGAGTTCGAGCCCCGCGTCGGGCTCTGGGCTGATGGCTCAGAGCCTGGAGCCTGTTTCCGATTCTGTGTCTCCCTCTCTTTCTGCCCCTCCCCCGTTCATGCTCTGTCTCTCTCTGTCCCAAAAATAAATAAAAAACGTTGGAAAAAAAAAAAAAAAGAATTCTTGTCTCCAGAGCAGACTTTCTCTCTGTAGCAGTAATGAACTGCTTCACTGCTTCCTAATGCACTATGTGCCCTCGTCAGCTGTCCTTCTAGGATGCTGGAGGCACCAGGTCACTGTGTCACAGTACAGTGTCAAAATGTCACAATAATATCAGCTCGGTGATGACAACAGGGATGCAAGCCAAGGGCTACAGAAACATAATACTTTCACCATGCAGCATATAGATGGCATTATTTTCTGTATCAATATTCAAAAAGGTGCTTGGAAATAACAGAAACACTAAGTAATAAAAATAAGTGTTTGCCCCACCTCGTGAAATGGTTTGTCACCATCTACTTGCTAGCCTCACCTTTTCATCAGGCATTCATATTTGATATATAGTTTGAAAACTGTAAAATAAGGAAAAGGCTGTATTTATGTTAATATTGTAATTGTGCAGATAACTGCACAGTAATTATGGCTCTTGCCTTTTACTTTATAATTATAGAGTATGGGGGCACCTGTGGCTCAGTTGGTTAGGTGGTGGACTCTTGGCTTCAGCTCAGGTCATGATCCCAGAATCATGGGATCAAGCCTTGCATCTGGCTCTGTGCTGAGTGAGGAGCCTGCTCAAGATTCTCTCTCTCTCTCTCTCTCTCTCTCTCTCTCTCTCTCTCTCCCCCTCCCTCCCTCCCTCCCTCCCTCCCTGTCTCCCTCTCCCCTCCTTCTCCCTCCCTCTCCTAAAAAAAGAAAGAAAGAGTACAAATGATCAGGTATATAATATTTTATAATATGTGATATATGTGCAAGATAAACACCATTCTTTTGTATCAAAAATAAAGCTGGGGTGCCTGGGTAGCTCAGTCAGTTAAGCGTCTCACTCTTGATTCCAGCTCAGGTCGTGATCTTGTGGCTTCATGGGCTCAAGCCCCACATGGGGCTCTGTGCTAGCAGCACGGAGCCTGCTGGGGATTCTCTCTCTCCTCTCTCTGCTCCTCCCCCACTCATGCTATCTCTGTCTCTCTCAAAATAAGCCAACTTAAAAAAAAAAAAAAGCTAAGAAGACCTAAGAAAACAGTGTGTGTGTGCACATGCACACAAATTGTATATATAATCATATAATACATATGTGTGTATGTATTATGTATACATGTATACATGTGTGTATATGTGTATATTTCATAATTATAATCAAAATGAAAACAGAACACTAAGCTGCAAAATAATAAAGACTTTTTTTGATGCATCATTTTAGTTCTGTGAACTGAAATAGGTTTTCTAATGAAGTTGATAAGATATATAAATAGATTGATGGATATAGCTATATAGATCATATATGCTTCTCCACCATTGGGTTTTCCCTATTCCTTCTGTCTTACCGTCTTTCTATTTCTCCATCTAATGTGCCCTCACTCCGCCCCCTGCCTTCCCACCCCACCCCCTTTCTGCTACATGGTCCCATTGAGTCCAGATGACTTTTGACTCATTGTAGTTTAGGGATAGCCAATTATGGCCCTGATTTAATGTTTCTGTGGCCCATCTGAAATCATAGAATCACCTAGTGATGCTCACTCAAAATGCTCATTAATAGGACATCCCCCAGACCTGCTGAAACAGATCTGTTTTTAACAAGCCTCCTCCTCTCCCATTTTTATGCAGATTCAAACTTGAGAACCCCTTCCCTAAAGCAGTGATCCTCAGCACAGATGAGCACAAACATTGGAAGTTTCTTAAAATTGCAGACACAACCACCGTAGAACTGGCAACTCTTACATTAGGTTTGGTGATGATGTGATGGATACTAGAGTTCAAAGTCTCCCACCACGTGCCAACTTGGAAATAATGATGTAATACCAAGGAGTATCTCTGCCATAAGGACTGAGAAATCACTGCTATGGAAGTCACTGTTAGTGATGGGGGATTTGCTTCCCCAGGAATGTGTGGAATTATGAATATGTTGAGAACAGTTGTTACCCCTTGGATTTTGTGATGCTCCTGAAAACAAGTGGTTAGAATTAAAAAATAACATTACACATGTAACTTATTTTTATGTCATAAAAAGATTTCATTATATATAACATAGAAACTAAATAAATGTCTTATGAAATGGAAATGATTAATAGATATCATACACTGCTTTCTGGTTGTAGTCAACATTGTAATAATTCTGAGGGTCAAAAAAAATATACAAAATGCTAATGTTCAAAATTGCTACTTGTGGTGGCCATGAAGATGTGCTGCTCAGATCAGAGAACATAAGTGACTAATGGGTCCTAGCTGCTACCCCTCTGGACCAACCAGGCACCAAAGCCACACCTCTGACAGGCTGCTCCCAGCCAATGCCAGATCACAGAGAGGATAATAAGGTGGTCTATTCCTGTAACAGGTAGAACTCCTGATATAGCGACTTTGGCACAAGGGCTTCCCACTTGGCCTGGCCGAATCTCTCTTGGAACACCCGTTACAATCCATAATTCTTCCTATAAGATCTCCCTTTCTTCAGTCTCTCCTTCCACAGGTGTCAGACCTACATCATGGTCTGGCTGGAGGCTTTCTCTGCTTCCTCTTGTTCCCTTTCCTCATCTTCTCTTATTTTCTTTACTATTAAGTCTCCTGCTCATCTAATCGCATCCTGACATGTGCTTCTTGGTAGACCTGCACTAGTGTGTACTAGTATGCTTCATTGAAAGCACTACTCATTTTGTGTTCTGTCTACTCCAACACACACACACACACACACACACACACACACACACACACACACTGGTGCAGTGCTTATGCTTTCCTCAAACTACCTTCTTCCTGACCATCAGGATGTCTCCCTTCTGAGTGTCATTCTTTGGTTTCTTGCTCTCTCATGAATGACAATGAATGGTAGTATATTTCTTAGATGAAATGTCCTCTTTTGGCATTTTAATTATTCATTGTATCTTCCTGTAAATATAATGCTCCAAACAGTAAAGATGCAAAGGATTCCTAGAGACCCCTAAGGAGAACTTGTAATTGTGGAAATTTCAGTACGTGGTCAGGGAGATATTTGGAGGTCAGAGTCCCTCAGCCAGTACTCTGTAGGTAACTGTGTACTGCATTTATTTCTGTGTAATGGTAGAGTTATCACTTCTTTCCCTTTTTACTCCTGCCTCCAAAGTAATGATGAAAGCTGGGAAGGTTTTCCTTCTTCTCCAATTTACCTCAATAATGCCATTTCCTGCCCTATATAAAAAGAAAGCAACTTTAAAATTAGTGTTTGTTTGACCTCTATTGGAATTATGTGGGAGAAATTGGGATATACGCAATTATGTAATTTAATGTAAGTAGTTAAAAATGGAGAGGTAGGGGAAAATGCCATGGCTATATAGTCATTGTCAACCATGGCCTACCATAGTGACTATGCAATTAGACTTTCTATATCTCAGCTAATATAGATAGGACATAAGCTAATACCCTAAGCTAGTAACCACTGCAAAAAGATCCTGAATGTTGAACCCTATAATACCTAAGGTCTTCAACAGACATAATAATACTTTCCAATTTTTATTCAGGATATTCAAGATGTTTCAGAAGGAATTAATAACATTTAAATAGATATTGAAGTGATTGTTTAAAAACTGATATGTAAATATTTCAAATTAAGCCTAACATTCTTTATAATTGCCTCTGTATTTATCCTCAATTAATTTATTTACTTACTCTTTTACTTGCTAAATTTGGAATGAAACTTCATCACTTCATTTGGATGATTGGTAACTATAGCAATTGGAAGGAAAATAAAAAGTAAATACGAAAGTAGCTGTAATCTGCTAAGCAAGTCATTTTAAGAACTGGAGTTGCAAATCAATTATTGGAGCTAGTGGTGGGCTTTATCAGTGGTGGGATTATACACTCTTTCATACAGTGTTTTACTCACCCATTTTATCCTCTTCTTTACACATGAATTCTTAAGTCAGAAAGAATGCCTTTGGGACAACAGTGAGGAAGAAAATAAATGTAATAGTGTCTTACTGCTAAAGAAAATAATCTGGCTTGTTAGTTTTTCAAATCCTATTATATCTGAATCCAAGCTACGTTTTTGATATTATATTTCTGCTACCTTCTACATGGACCTTGAATACCAGCCAAACAGGAAAACTCACTTTTCCTAGAGCACTAGGTAGATGTACTCACTTCTGAGCATTTTGCCCATACTATTCCATCTTCTTAGAAATCATTAAGATGTAACACTCAGCCTCTGGGAAACACCGATCTACTCTCTGTTTCTCTGCGTTCAACATTTTAAGATTCCAAGTATAAGTGAGATCATATAGTATTTGTCTTTCTCTGACTTATTTCACTTAGCATACTGATGACAGTAGTTAGTAATATTGTATTGTATACCTGAACATTGCTAAGAAAGTAGATTTTAAATGTACTCCCCCCACCACCACATGCACAGTTAACTATGTGAGGTGATAGATGTGTTAACTAAATATACTTGTATGCCAGATTATCATCTTGTACATCTTCAACCTATACAATATGTCAGTTATATCCCAATAAACCCAGAGAAAGAAAATGATGCAGCCCATCTCTTAAGGACCAATTTATACCTCTCCTTTCCATGATGATTCCTTTGACTACCTAAGCAGGAAATGACCCCTAAACGAACAAAATACAGGACAGTTTACAAGCTGAAGCGTGGATTGAAAACCCAGCTGTACTGCTGTGTTTTCACAATTTAAACAAGTCACCTAACCTTTCTGAGCCTCGATGTCCTTGTCGGCTAAATGGGGAAAATAATAGTTTCAACAATGGTTTGTTTCAGAAATTAAACGAGTTATTATTATTATGCTTATGATTTTGGTATCAGTTTATCCCACAGAGCTGTACAGTGTAATTGTTTGCGACAGTTATCATCCTTCATTTGTAAGCTCCTTGCAGTTAAGCATCTGTTGTTTCTTCTCTCTGGCCACCATAGTTACATTTGAATTGTCAATGTTCAATGACTTTCTATTTCTTTTTGTTTTTCTTTTTCTTTTGTTGATAAATGGAGGAAACACAGAGTGAATTAATTCTAACTTCTATATCTGTTCTCACAATAGTTAATCCTCCTATTTGGGAATAAAAGTAACAGGCATAAGAGTAGTGACTGTCATATAATGACAGATGAGAAATTTACCTTTAGGAGCATCAGGGAGGACATACCTGGTTACGACTTATTGGAGGTAACTTTTGGAGTACCTTCCATTTGTCCTAACCCTAGGCAGCTGCTTCCTAAGTTTTTTGTTGTTTTTTTTTTTTTTTTTTAAGCAACAAAAAACTTTAGGTAGACCTAAAAGCCAACAGTTTCCAATAAGTACTAGGGTGAAAAAAAGGAGAGTATGGAGGTTGCCAACCAAGAAGATACCAGGAAACTGGGGATATATATGAGGCTTGGATGCTGATACCTGACAGAGGCCAAGTCCTGTTAAGCTGGTTGGTCTCCTTTCAGATTTCAATCCATTGCACTAGACTAAAATCTACGTGCTTTCAGTTTGTACTACTTCAAACCAATATAAAACGTTGTCCTCATCGTTAGCTAAAACATACTGATAGATGTGTGTTAGATAGGAATTCTAACACATAATTCTTCCTGTAAGACATACGAATTGTCTTTCTACATACAATCGGGGATTAAAAGTTTTCAAACTTCTGATTGTTTTTAACATGTACACCTGAACACGTCTTTCATTTGAGCATAAAAAGTTAATGGTAAATGGGTTATGAGACACAGTTTTGCTTAGCTTGTTTGTAGGTACATTCTCTTTCTGTCTGTAGTGTAGAAGGGTGCCACTACATTCCTGAGGCCTTTGTTTTCTCTTTACCCTCATTCATGATGACTTACTTCTAGCAGAGGACCGGGTAAACAGGCCTGCCCTAGACCCATGTACCTTCAAGCCATTGTCACAGCACCACCAGGAACAGAGCCCAAGGCAGGGGAAGTAAGAGGAAAAACATGTTACATTTTAGTTATTATTTGAAATATTAACTATTTAAAAAATACAGATTAAACTCCATTCATATTGAGTTAAATCGTTAATGTATCATAGGTAGTAAAGCCTCCTTAGAACATCCTTGGGTTCTCCGTATCTATATTCTTAGGAAAGCATGCCATGTGTTTTGGTACTGACATAGTGACAGGGAACACTTGTGTTCATGCCATTCTTTATGACCATCCTATGATGTAGAGATTGCAATGGTTAATCTCTATTTTATTTGTTATGGGTCATTTCAATGGTCATTAGAATGCTGTAAGTTAGTGCTCCTGAATTTATTTAGTGGTGTTGAAGTATATAGCCCACAAGATGCGAATTCTTATTATAAACATTGCCTGGGCTCATCTATAAAAGAGAGAAGATATCAAGTAACCTATATCCCAATCTCCTAACTTTCTAAACCACTCAATGTAGTGGTGCAATAATCTCTTTAGAAACTGTGTGTTCCCTTAGGGCTGGGGCCATGGGCCATTCACCTCTGAATACACAGAGTTATGTATAGTAGGTATGTAATAAGTAGTAAATAAATAATGGTCAAAAGGAACTTCCTAAATGAGTCCCTTTTGTTCTTTAAGGAATCAGTTTGTGCTAATTATCCCCATGTAATGCATGATTTTATTTAGGATATTGGCCAGGTAAGTTCTACGGCCATATGAAGGGTGAATTTCCTAAAACGTGCTGCAAAGTTACTGCAAAGCTTCCCACTGGGAATAACTGCTGGGTGTTCACTACATGCATCAGACATTATGCTAAAGTCTCTGCTTGGATTTTCTTATTTAATCCACACATCTACCCTACTGAGGACTATTACTCACTTCAGTTTACAAATGATGAGGTTGAGGTACAGTTGAATAACACTGTAGCTGTTGTTTAGCATTTTCCCAAAGTTACGTCTAGTAAGTGACCTTGATTTCAAAACAGGGAAGTCTGATTTTACAGTCTAAAGTCTTAGTAGCCATTTTGCTCTACTGCCTTTTAAATACACTCAGAAAATGCCTATTTGACATAAGAAAACCACGTGGGAATCATACACTTCTAAGCCCATTCATTCAATCAGTAAATATTTATCATGCTTCTACTCTGGTTTTTCAACAGTCTCTTGCCGAGTTTCAGTCCTAAAAAGAGGGACCACTCCTGCCTTCAGTGTGTTCATAGCCTTTTAGAGGGTGATCCCACATGATAAGGACTATGCTATAGGTTTGAACATGGGACGGTGAGGTCAACTTCAAGGCGTCTTCGGTTGACCCAGGTTGGTTTGGGATTGCTTTGTAGAGGAATTGAGGGATTGTCTCAGAGGGTGAGCAGGAGTTTACCAGGAGCACAAGATTGGGAGTGTTCAGGCAGAACACTGTGCCTAGAGATGTGGAGAGATGCAAAGATGAGAAAAATCAAGGCTGATATCTTTGGGCAAATTGAAAGTGGAACAGTAAAAACACAGAATGTGGGCAAAAAGGGGTCATATGCTCACCAACGCTATGTAGAAGCTCACACATGCCATTCGTGGAGCCCAGATTTTCAATGCCGGGTCTTCTAAAAGTCAAACATATCAGTCTAGCCTCATAGTTTGAGCTGGTAGCAGCTCAAGGTAAAGACATACTCATGCATCTATCAAAATGTTAGAATTTGCCTCCTCTTACATTCACTGTCCTTCCACAGACATATTTCACTTTCAGTTTCTTACATTAGTTCTGTAAGGAAATTTTAATTAATTGTTCCAGCAATTCCAGGTTGACCAACAAAAAGAAAAAAAAAAAAATACAGGCTTCATGTTGATGGTAAAGATGATGGATGTTCCCTTCTTTTTGAATAGTTTTGCCAGGCATGATTGATTTAATAATAGGTAGGTTTCATTTTACTGCTAGTGATAACTGGGGGAAGAGTTGGCAAGGAGAAGAAGAGAGTGGTACTCTATAGCAGGTATTTAACGAAGACAGCATGAAAATCAATATTAATCCTTTGCTGGCAGCTGAAAATTTCAAACAACTTAAACAGACGAATGGGCCATAATGTCAGTCAGTAGTATTAGTCTATTCATTGGCTCCCTCTTGGACTAAATGAGAACTGTTGATTAAAAATCCCTTCCAGGGATGCTGCAGCACATGCTAAGCAGTTCTTATTTTCCCTGGGGGCTAGAAGATGTTCCTCCCTTTGCCTTTTCAGGTCTTACTTTAATCCCATCAACTTCCAGGTACCTCTGTGCTTCTCCTGTGGGCAAAATTCTTACATGCCTTTTCAGCTCCTGGGCTGTCTGTCTCCCACCTACAGAGCAGGTGACCTCCCCAACCAGAGAGCGCATCTCCTACACAAACCAGAGATAACCCCACGCTGTGACAGCTGCAGAGAGAAGTCCCGTGGAACAAATCCAACCTCAGGCATGGCCCTGTGGCTGCATTTCTTGTCCTTATCTGTGTATGTGAGTGGAAGACATGTCATGGGGAAGCTGTGAGAAAAATTAAGAAAGCACGGTGAACTTTCTGTATGTTGTACCTGGTAAACAACTCCCAGGAGGATTATTATAATTTAGTCAGTCTGTCTGGGTTGGGGACATACAGGCATAGAGCTTAGGTTAAGGTAGGCCTGAAGCTGGCCAGAGTGCTGGAATGCTTGGAAAAATGAGCCCTGATCCAGTCAGTCTCCCGGGAAACATTTAGGGATTTCCTGTGGTCTTACCTGTTACTTGCTTGCACCTGGTTAGTAAAAAGACACATGCCTGAAATATCCAAAGCAACTGGAAAGGTGCAGAAGAGATTAAGACTGCCTGAGTGAATGGTGAACAGGAGCTCCTCGAAGAACAAATTGGAATCTTTATGTCAATCTAGGGTAGTGGTACAGCTCTGTGGGATATTGACGGCATCTTCTTTCATTGAGGGTGCTGTAGTGTCCCCATCAATGTAGCATATTTATTTAGGTATGTCCTTGTGTCTTTGACTTACATTAATGGAACAAATGTGTTTTTTCTCTGTCTTTTTATGTCTCTCCATCAGTCAGATCTTTGTAATCATTGTGGCAATGAGTTTGCAAAATTGTTCTATTCATATCAATGATTGGAAAAGATCTAGAAAAATACGAATATTTTCCCAAGGTCCTTTTGGTGACAAAATGAGGGAGGGAGTTATCTACAATGTGATTCCCTGAAAGGCTGTCTCATGTTAGAAAGAATGAAATGAGATCATTCAAAATTATAATAGGCTGTAATTCTAGGAGTTATACCCTGATACCTACTTCACCTCCTATGGGAAGTGGATTCTTGGTTTCTCTCTAACTATATTCTTTTGAAGAGAGCAAACTAAAAATTTCAATTTCAGCTTTAGGAAAGCTCACAGAATTGGATGTCCAAAACCTGAATGGATGTTTGATTTAATTACAAAGAACCTCCAAAATGGGCCCATCATTAACAAGTTTAAAAATGGGTGAGAAGTAAAAAGAATTTCGCTCTTACTCATTTCTTACTGTAATGTAGGCACAAAGTTAGATGCGTCACCTTGTTATCTTGATGATAAACATTTGATAGCTTGGTGCCCTTATACCATGTTGGATGAGGTCACTGGGACTTGGATAGATAATATTACTGGTGAGATATAACAAGAATGTATTCAGATGTCCCTGATTCCAAAGCTTATACACACTTTTCAATGCACCATATTCTACCTAAAAAAGAAAAAAAAATCTAGCGTATGATAAAGACAAAGTAGACTAGAAGTCCTCCTTGACATCTCCCTTTCCTTCATACCTCACATTCAAACCTTTAGGCTATTTCTACACATTTATATAGACAGTTCAGTCCCCTGCAAGCTATCAGCAGCTCTTTCCTGGATTATGTAATATCCTCCTAACTGGTCTTCCTATGTCTACCCATGTCCTCATATTCTCTGGCCTTGACATAGAAGCTTGAATGGACCTTTTAAACTGTCAGATCAAATCACTCCTCTGATCAAAACTATCAGTGGCTCCCTACTTCACTCAAACTAAAAGGCCATTGTAGTTCACCAAAAGTGGTGAAGTACAGAACTCCAGATTTCCGTGCTTCCACAGAAGCAGCTAATAAGCCAGCAAAAACTGTCAGAATCAACTTTTGCAGAACTCTGAAATCTAGTTATAACCACAACAACCAAGGGAAATGAGTGGAGAAAGATGCTGCTGCAATGTAGTAAGAGAGAGCAGAGGTGGTTTTGAAAGTAAGTTTTATTTTCAGAGAAATTTTAGGTTTACAGTAAAGCAAAATTAGGCAGGAAATACAGAAAGTTCCCATAAGTCCTCTGATTCCACATAAACACAGCCTCTTCCACTATTAGTATTCTGTCCCAGAGTGGTACATTTTTATAATCAATGAACTTACATTGACATATTATCATCACCCAAGGTTTATAGTTTACATTAAGGTTCACCCTTGTTGTATACTCTATGAGTTTTGACAAACATACACCATTATAGTAAAATACAGAATAGTTTTCCTGCCCTGAAATCCTCTGTGCTCTGACTACCCATCCTTCTCTTCACTATAACCCATTGTGGTCAATTATCTTTTTATAGTTTTGTCTTTTCCAGAATATCATATAGCTGGAATCATATAGGATATAGCCTTTTCGGACTGTTTCTTTCAATTAGTAATTGGCATTTAAGTTTCCTCCATATTTGTCATCTGTCTGTCTTCTTTGGTGAGGTGGATAACGTAGAAGAAATGGATAAATTCCTAGAAACATACGACCTACTAAGATTAAATCTTGAAGAAATAGAATATCTGATTAGATCAGTAACAAGTAAGGAGATTGAATCAGTTATCAAAAATCTGCCAGCAAAGAAAAGCCCAGGTGGCATCACTGGTGAATTCTACCAAACATTTAAGGAATAATTAAGAACAACCCTTTTTAAACTCTTCCAAAAAATAGAAGAGAAAGAAACATTCTAACTTATTGTATGATGATAGCAATACCCTGATGACATCAATTGATGCAGAAAACAGCATTTGACAAAAGTGAACACCATTTCATGATTTAAAAAATCAACGAATTGTAAATAGAAAGGAACTTCCTCAACATGATAAAGAGTAGTTGGGAGAAGCCTACAGCTAAAATGCTTAATGGTGAGATACTTACGGCTTCCCCCTTAAGAGATGAGAAATAGGATAAGGAGGACTATTTTTATTATTTCTATCCAATGTTGTACTGGAAGTTATGGCCAAGAAATTAGGTAATAAAAGAAATATAAAGCATCCAAATTGGAAAACAAAAAAGTAAAATTATTTATATTTACAGATGATGTGATATTATATATATCCTTAAGAAGCCACAAAAAGCTATTAGGTATAATAAATGAATTCAGCAAAGTTGTAGAATATAAGATTAAAGGCCAAAATTAGTGATATTTCTAAACACAAGCAATGAACAATTAAGGAAATAGTTTCATTTCCAATAACATTGAAAAGAAAAAAATCCTTAGGGATAGATTTAATAAAGGAGGTGTAAGACTTGTATACTGAAACTACTAAAATATTGGTGAAAGAAATTAAAGAAGATATAAATAAAAGAAAAGACCCCCCACGTTCATGAACTGAAAGACACTATTATTGAGGTGCCGGGGTGGCTGAGTGGGTTAAGCATCTGACTGTTAGTTTTGGCTCAGATCATGATCCCATGGTTCATGGGTTTGAGCCCCACATTGGGCTCTGTGCTGACAGTGCAGAGCCTGTTTGGGATTGTCTCCCTCTCCCTCTGCCCCTCCCCTGCTTGTGTACGTGCGCACACACTCTCTCTCTCTCTCAAAATAAATAAATAAACCTAAAAACAAAGGCGTTATTATTGAAATACTGTTACCCAAAGCAATCTACAAAGTCAATGCAATCCCTATCAAATGTTGTACATAAGTGGAAATGTTGATCCTAAAATTCATATGGAATTGCAGAGGATTTCAAACAGCCAAAATGGAGACAGAAAGATGGAGTACTCACACTTCCCAGTTTGAAAACTTACTACAAAGCTAGAGTAACGCAAACAGAGTTGCAGGGGTATAAGAAAAGACATGTAGATTAATGAAATAAAATTAAGAGTACAGAAGTAAACCTGAATCCAAAAAGTAATTTTCCACAGGAGTGCCAGGACTATTCAATAGGGAAAGAATTTTCTCTTCAACAAAGGGTGCTGGGACAACTGGATATCCACATTCAATAAAAGAGAGAGAGAGAGAGAGAGAGAGAGAAGGAGATGGAGAAGATGAAGAAGAAAGAAGGAAGAAGAAAGAAAAAAGAAGAAAGAAAAAGAGAAAAAAAAGAAGAAAGAAGAATCTGCTCTTCTCCTCACCAAAAAAAATTAACTAAAAATGAATCAAAGACTTGGCTAAATCTAAGAGCTAAAACTATGCACCTCTCAGAATAAAACATAGGAGTAAACCTTCACAACCTTGGGTTTGGCAATGGATTCTTAGATAGGACACCAAAAGTGGAAACAACAAAAGAGAAAACAGATTGAACCTCATCAAATTAAAAAACTTCTGTGCATCGAAGGATACTATCAAGAATGTGGAAAGACAAAATTAAATAATTGGGTATAATTCTTACAAATCATATCTTTGATAAGGATTTAGTATCCAGATTATATAAAATTCTTAAATCTCAACAACAAAAGGCAAACAACCCAATTAAAAAATGAGCAAAGACTTTGAATAAATATTTCTCCAAAAAAGATATACATTCACTTGAAAGGATGCTCAATCTCATTAATCATTAGGGAAATGCAAATTAAAACTACAATAACATACCACTTGCCCAGTAACATGGCTATAATAATAATTTTTACAAAAAGAAACACAGAAAACAACATGTGCTGGTGAGGGTATGGAGAAATTGGAACACTCATGCTGTTGGGAATGTAAAATGGTGTAGCCTGTATAGAAAATGGCTTAGCAGTTCCTCAAAAAGTTAAACATGGGGTTATTGTATCACCCAGAAATTCACTTCTAGGTATGTACCCAAATGAATTGAAAACAGGTATTCAAACAAAAACTACACACAAATATTCATAGAATCACTATTCACAGTAGACAAAATGTGGAAACAACCCAAATGTTCATCAGTTGATGAATGGCTAAACAAAATGTGGTATAGCCATTCAATGGAATGTTATTTAGCCATAAAAAAATGATATGTTCTACATGGGTGAACCTTAACACATTATGCTAAATAAAAGAAGCAAGACGCAAAAGGTCATGTGTTACGTAGTTCCATTTATAGGAAATGTCCAAAATCCAGAGAAACAGAAGACAGGTTGGTGGTTGCCAGGGGCCGGATGGGTGGGAGAATGGGGAGCCATTCTTTTTTTTTTTTTTTTTTTAATTTTTTTTTCAACGTTTTTTATTTATTTTTGGGACAGAGAGAGACAGAGCATGAACAGGGGAGGGGCAGAGAGAAAGGGAGACACAGAATCGGAAACAGGCTCCAGACTCCGAGCCATCAGCCCAGAGCCTGACGCGGGGCTCGAACTCACGGACCGCGAGATCGTGACCTGGCTGAAGTCGGACGCTTAACCGACTGCGCCACCCAGGCGCCCCAAAGGGGAGCCACTTCTTAATGGGTATGGGGTGTCCTTTAGGGGTGATGAAAATGTTTAGAACTAGGTAGAGGTGGCAATAATTATTATTCCTTCGTGTTCAGACCACAGCCACCACTTGGCAGGAAGTTCAGGAATGTGAAAACAATACTGGTGTAAGTTTATAGCCCTGGGAAAAGAGGTACCTGAACATGTGATCTGGAATACTGGCTAAAATTGATACCAGACTCCAAATGGAGGTAAAAAGCCTCTAGTGACTTTAGGCAAAATAGCAAAGGAATGGAGCAACCTATGACTCAGTGAGATCAATGTCAACGTGACTAACTCCACATCCCATATCTGGAGGGCTGCGGTTGCCGACACACTCCCCATCGTTTGCAGGCTCCGTTCAGAAGCTGGGCACGTCCCAGACTGCAGGTGGCAGACATCAGTGACTCAACAGCCCGCTGCCAGAAGAGGCACAGGAACGTACCTAATTATAGGTCTGAAACTACAAAGCAAAATGGAGAATTGAAGGAGTTCAATTACCCAAGGAGTTCAATTACCCAAGGAGTTTGGGAAGAACAGGATCTTAATCCCCCTACTTTCTTTCTTTGACTGTTTCCTTTGGGCAATGACTTTTCTTCAGCCTGAATCTAGAGCAGTGTCTCCAAGTGTTCTGTTCTGCCATGTTAACAGATGTTATATGGAAAATAGGTTCTTTGGAAATGCTGCATTAAATAAAGTTAAACAGGCTTTGTTATTGCAGGACTTCTGAAAGTTTTGTTGTGTGCTGACCCTTTAGGAAAGGAACGTAGCATTTATTTGCCTATGAAAGTCTTGTTTTGTTTCCTTGGTTTTTGTTTTGTTTTAGTCAAATGTCTTGCCAGACTGATACTTCAAGGAACACTTTTTGGGAAATGCTAATCTAGATATTTTCTGTTTGCATTTTGTGTAACTTAAATCAGAGGACTTCGAAGTTCCTGGTATCTGTATGGGGCTGTTGAAAATAGTGTGGTGCAAAGAAAAGCCCACCGGGCTTGGAATCCACTCATCCAGCAATGAGAATCTAGAGTTAGATTCTAGATCTATCAGTGCCACTGTATTACCTTGGGCAAGCCACTTTTTCTCTGTTATCTAGTCTATAAAGGGAAGACTTGAGCTAGCTGCTCTCAAAGATTTTTCCTCCTAAATCCTCTGAAATTCCAAGTCCTTTGAGAGTGGACATGAGATTTCCCCCATTTAACGTAACATCTGACAATATTCCACAGAGATTCATGATTCTACACAACTTTTTTTCCAAAATCATTTTTAAAAGTATTTCATCTCTTCTTTGATTGGAGATGTTTCCTTTATCATGTACTAAATTCCCTTAAAAACCTTGGTCTGTTTCTGGACTTTCTGGTTTGTTCCATTGTTTTGATTCTGCAGTACCATACTATGTAATTATGGAGACATTTTAGTTGGTTTTGCATATAATTTGGCTACTTTAAAATGTTAGCAACCTCCAAGTGACTAATGGGAATAGGAACTACAGTTCACTTCTATTACCTTTGGCATCATTTGAATATTAAAAATGTGTCTGCTATCATCTAGTTGATGTTCTAGAAGGATGGGTCCATTGGATGGCTCTCATAGAATTCCATGGCTGCCCAGAACATTATTAAACAAAAATGAATCAATGCACATTTCATCACACTGTCCTCATCTCAGTTTGGGGAAACTAAGTCAACAAGCTGTATCCTCATCAGCCTTCGGGACTATGTAGCCAACTTTTCATCACGTGCTTGACCACCTGAATCATGAGCATGGCCTTCTCTGGCCTTTGAAATTTAGACGTGGTTCTTTCTTTTTGGCTGTCTATCTGCTTGGGTTTCCCCATCACCACTTTTAAATACCTATGCCCCAGACAGTTTTGAAGTCCTGCTTAATGATCGAGGAATTGATGAATGATTACATGAATTGATTATAAAATTAAATATGCCCATTTGCCAATCTGTGTGCCCATCTTTGAATAACCAGGTTAGCCCTCACCAAATTCAAAAGCCATGTTAATTGCAGGCAAAATATTGTTCTACTTACTGCAAGAAACTGGACGCATATTTAGTCTTGCTATCCTCAGGAAAAAACAAAGATCTTTATATTATGCTTTGAATGCTGCAAATATTCCCATGTTACGGATTTTGCATTGAGCCTTTATTGCAAGCCTTTAACAAAGGATATTTTCTTAAACTAAATGACTGATACTAATAGGAGTAGGTGACGTGGAGCTATTTTTTTTTCTTTCTCTCTTTTTAAAATTTCAAACAACCTTCATCATTTGTATCTAAAAGGAAGATTTTCATGTTCGCTGGCCTACAAGAGTCTTTGGGTAGTTACAGAAAGTTTAGGTAAACATTCTGAAAGCCAATCAGATTTATTTATCTTTCATTTTGTGTTTTAGAAAATGTAAAAGCAAGACGTATACTGCACATAAAATTTTGCTTGTTTTTTATCTCCAGATATTTATTTGAACTTCCACCTGGGAGAGATTCAACTAGCCCTTTATGATGTCTGCATCAAAATATGCAAACTAGAAATTGGTTTTAAGGTTGAAGGAAAAGGGAGCTGAGCCAATAATTAAATAAATAAATAAATAAATAAATAAATAAATAAATAAATAAAAGTAAAGGAACCAAATGCTTGATAACCCTGGCACAGTGTCTTCCATAAGTGAGTGAAGTATTCACAAACTATATTAAAAAGAAGAGGAATATTTAAAATAACTCACACTTCACATCCTGCGGATACAGACACAAATCTCAGAAGTAATTAAAATAAAGATATCAAAGGGGAGGGCAAATACCCCTGCAAACTCAGAATGGTAAAATATACACAGCCTGACCTCGGTTACCATTGAATCAAATAAGCTGTTAATTACAAAAGGATGAACACTCTCTGGAGATAACAGCAAACTCCGGCAGTCAATAGGATGTGATAACATCCAATACAATCAAGAAACATTTGAGTTGAGCACAGGATTATACACGAGGATTGGAGGATTAGGAGACATGGCATTTCTGAGTCTAGTAAACAGAAAGCACAAGATGCCAGCTGAGGAACGTATGGGAAAGGAAAGACAGATGTGATGAATTAATCACTAGGAAACCAGGGAGATAATGGCACAGTTCTGCTCCTGGCTGGCAGGGAACGAATGCACCGAGATGACCTCTCTTGCATCTCTAATCTTCCATTATGAATTGAGTGCATGTGTGACCATAATGTTAAGAAATTCTAACAACTCTGTAATTGTTGTTGATTTTTGGTTAAGTAGGAGAGTGGCTACTTTGTATCACTTAAAAATTATGAGGCAAATTCCCTTTAAAAATCCTGGTATTACAATAATGTCACTCATGGTTGAGGTTAGAGTTGAAGGCATATTTTAAGACAGAGAAATTAATTTTGATGACCATGAGTACCTGATGTTTATCCTATGTATTAGTTACTTATTGCTGTGTAACAAGTCATGGCAAAGCTTAGTGGCTTAAAACAATACACACTTTGTGTCTCATAGTTTCTGTGCATCAGGAGTCTGGATGTAGTTTAGCAGGGGTGCCTCTGCTTCAGGGTCTCTCACAAAATTCCAGTGAAGGTGTTGAATGGAGCTGCAGTCATCTCAAGGCTCACACTGGGAAGGATCCAGTACCAAGTTCATTCACACGGCCGCTGACAGCCTTCAGATCCATTCCTGAGTTCAGTCATGTGGCTGTTGAAGGTCCTCAATGCCTGGTTGCCTAGATATATCAGTTCCTTGCCAGCAGGTTTATCTACAGGGCTCTTCATAACATGAAAGCTTGCTTTCCCCAGAAAGTAAAAGGTCCAGAGAAATGGGCAGGGGTGTGGGCTGGGGAGACCAAGAGAGACAGAGCCCCAAGATGGAAGCCACAATCTTTTTGTTACCTAGTCTCAGAAGCAACATCCTGTCATCTCTGTTGCATTCTATTATGTAGAAGATTGGTGTCTATTTTAGCCACTCAAGGAGACAGGATTATACAAAGTCATGAGGATGAGAAGGTGGGGATCATTGTGGGCAATGTTAAAAGTGGTCTTCTACATCCTACCAAATATTCATCGGCCAATAGAGCAATATTGAAATACTCATAAAAAGTCCTTTTGCAGTTCCTAACTAGTTCTCTTTAGCATTATAGCTAAGTGTTTATGGACAGTAAAGTATGTATGTACAACAACTATGTAGAGACAAGATTAAGGAGCTTCTTGGAGGGACCTACAACTTACTCTCTTTATCCCTACACCAATATCTAGTAGGAACTCAGGTTGGCATCTCAACTCATACTTTCGAGATCTTATTTGACCCTTTGGCAACATGGGCATTGTGAACCACTCCCTCTGCAAAACAACTCTCTTGGCTTCTGAGAGTACTTTTCTATTCTGGTTTTCCACCTTCCTCTCTGACTTTACCTGTTAATGTTCATCATATATTTTTTTGTCTCTGCGTATGTACTAAATTTTGATATCCTTTATGGTTTCCTTCTTAGTTTCTCTGCCCACTCTATTTTCTTTAAGTTGCCTTATGCGTATCCATACCCATACCCATGCCTTTGATATTGATGATCACCAGAGAGGCATCTCCAGTACAGAAATCTCCTTAAATCTCATGTGTCTCATGCATCCACAGACTCCTCATTTCCACTTTATTCTTTCATCCCTTTGTCATCTTATCATCTCAAATAAAGGCAACACTGTAAATCTGTTGTCCCAAGTAGATATATGATAGATAGATAGATAGATAGATATGATAGATTCCCTTTCCAACAGGAAAATTGGCCAATAATTGTCTTTCTATATAATTTTCTTTTTTTTTTAATTTTTATTTATTTTTGAGAGAGAGAGAGAGAGAGTGGGGGATGAGCAGAGAGAGAGGGAGACACAGAATCAGAAGCAGACTCCAGGCTCTGAGCTATCAGCACAGAGTCCGATGCAGGGCTTGAATTCATGAGCGGCGAGATCATGACCTGAGCCAAAGTTGGATGCTCAACCGACTGAGCCACCCAGGCACCCCTATAATTTTCTGTATACTTCTCAAATCTTCCTTCTCCCTTCCAATCCCGCTGCAATGGCTCTAAATTGAGTATATTTCTCAATCTAGAATAACACTGTAGCCTCCTAACTGGTTACTGCCTCCGGTGGCAACAATTTCCAACTTGTCTTTGTGTCAACGGAATGATATCTGAATGATTGAAAACCTTTCCCTGGCTCCTTGTCACAGTCATGATAAAAATCCAAGCTACTTAGCATTTGTGTGCAAAAAACCTTATGTTCTTTACTTTCTTCTTTGCTTTCATCTCCTGATCTATTCCACATGCATTGAATGTTCTAGTCATTTGGAACCACTTGCAGGGTCCTGAAACTACTTTCTTATGCACACACAGCTTCTCAGCCTTGTATTTTTGTCAGACTCCCCTCTAATTGGCTAACACTCTGATTCATTTTCCCTAGCACAGTGAAAGAATTGCTAGGTCTAGAAGCCTTCTTGGAATTGCCCCTCTCCACACTGCCAGCCCCATCACATGCACACACACACATACACACATACATATATGCCCCATAGCCGCAGGCTGACCTGAAGGCCCTTCTTTTATCTTCCTGTAACATCCTGACATACCTGTATCATTGCCATGACCATTCCACATTGTATTTATCTAATTACGTAGGTGTTTTTCCTGTTAGACTGTGAACATCGTGAGGGTAGGATTTTACACATTTTCTGCATTCCGAACATCTAATTCAGAGTCTGGCACAAAACAGTGGCACAAGAATGTGTGATTGAATGAAGAAAAACATGTATGCATGAGTGAATGCACATTGAATTCTCACCTTTTGACCAAATACAGTGTATAATCAGTTTAATATATTTAATTATCATGAGAACTTCCATTTTTTAAAGGGGAATGGAGAGTGAGATTAAGAAGTGTGGAGCTAACTATCTCGCAGTCCCACCGGTGAGGACCAGAAGTGGGAGTCTCAGAAATTCGTAGTTGAAATGGAGATCTGGATGTTTTGAGCTGATTACAAAATTGTGTCTGCCAAGCATGTTCACTACTTGACCTTCCATGCCCCATGTGCTTACCTGTAATTTTCTTGGTGCATCCAGCCACTTGCTGCCATGTTGTGATTAGTTACAGTCAGAAGTTTCCCTCTTCTGCAAGACAGAGGGGTTTTCTCTGTCTGTGTCCAAGTCTTTTCTGCTTTGGAGGCCGGTTGTGGTAGGATGAGCAGAGATTGTGAAGGTGTGTCTTTGGTGAAACAATAACTTTTGACAGACTCTCTGGAAAAATGGGAAAGAGCTATAATGAAAGATTAACTTCAGTGAGCCAAAGTCAAGTCCAGGGTTTCAGTTCTTGTTGTGGTTGAGTTTCTAGAATCTCACCATAGCAGGATTGGTTTATAATTCTGTTGAGTGATTCACAGAGTGATAATAACAGAGTAAGGAGGTTGTTTTTGGCCTCTCTTAACAGTTCAAATTCCTTACAGATACCATCTTATTAATTCTCCAAACATGCCTGCTTCATAGAGGAAAGCATTGAGCCTATGCTCACAGGTAGGTACTTGAGTCCGTTTCATTGCCTTGGGGCAGGACCACACCCAGTGCATACTAGAAAAGTGAAATCTATCTGGTTTGATTGTGGGCCTGTGGGCCTTTACTGCCTTCTGTCCTCCCTGAAGTAGAATCCCTCAGCTACAATTTTAGTCTTTATTATTACTAACATTATTACCCAAGTACACTGATTTAGGGTCCTAAATTCACGTACGTGTGTGTGTGTGTAACTAACATGGGATTTCCCCTGAGGGAAATGTTTTTTTGGTTTTTTTTTTTTTTGAGTGCAATGAGAGGGTGCTGAGGTTCCTTCCTCTCAGTCTTTCCAGCACACAGCCCTTGTCACCCTCTCTCAGTTACCATCTTGAATGACACTTCTCTTTGGATAGAAGTGACTAATAAGTCTGTCTTCAAGACTTCACAGACTTCACAGCTGTAGCTTTAGGCAAAAATAGGAGAAAGGTAGTTGTGAGAAAAAACTTTTCGTTCCCTGGTGGGCCACTTCTTCTCACCCCCCACCTTCTCCACCCATCTTCACTTCCCCGGTTGTCCTCAGGGTATCATTTGCCTCTCTTTATGGTCTGATAATTTATTTATCCAAACATACCATCCTTGACTCACAATGATACAACATGCTGCTTTTCTAAAATGCATCAACACTATAAGAAAAATCAGATACATGATGAAGGACCAAATCTCTTATTGTCATGCTTTAAGCATCAGCCAGCAGAGAAAGGAGAATTTTTTTTTTTTTTTCATCTGAGACTTTTTGCCTCTCCTGTTTAGGAGACCATCCCACATTAACATAAGTAGGATCTCCCTGCTACTCTCAACTCATATTGACACAACATCTCAAGCTTAGACCTTTGGTCTAACTTCCTCACCTCCATTATCAAAACCCTCATCCAACCACACATCAGCTTAATTTCTTTCATGCTAATCTCCGACTTCTAAGCTAGCAAACAGTTCAAGAGTTCTGGTCCACAATATGCAGTAAAAGTATGCTTTGTGATTCCAATGGTAAAACCTCAAGGGGCACTTGGGTGGCTCAATCGGTTAAGCGTTTGATTTTGGCTGAGGTCATGATCTCAGGGTTCATGGGTTTGAGCCCCGCATTGGGCTCCGCACTGACAGCTTGGAGCCTGCTTGGAATTCTCTCTCTTTCCCTCTCTGCCTCTCCCCAACTCGCGCTTTCTCTCTCTCTCAAAATAAATAAATAAACTTAAAAAACAAAACAAAACCTGGTATTGGTGAGGATGGAGAGAAACTTGAATTCACCTACATTATTGCTTTTCACAATGTGGTTTTGGATGCGAAAACTAGACCTGATGTATCAATTTCTTTCCACCATTGAGGGAAGCTATTCAGGGATGAAGCTGATATAGGAAATGCCAAGCCAACCAATTGAAAGACACAGAGTCTTTGATGACATTATTGATCCTCTAATTCAAATCAGCTCTGAGGTTACAACCACCTTTGTTCTTCCTAACTAATGAGCCTCTCCATCCACTTTACCTGTTCAGCCAGGTTGTATGCTCCTTGCTTCTCAGGTCACCCTACATTATATGCATAATATGGGATTGTAAAAAGGCTGTAAAAAGAAAAATATGAATCTGTATATACTAAGGAAAATAGAATGCAAGATAATATAATGCAAGATTGCTCTATTCAAAAAATTGAGATGCAGAGCATTGTGTATAAAATTGATATTTGAACCTTTATGTATTCATGTTAGTTTATATGTCTATCTTTGTATCTTTGTTTACTGAAATAATGAATATTTCTTTCCTTATGTTATATAGACATATAAATAAGATGCTGTTGGCCATGGACATGGTAACAAGGAGTTGGGAAGGAGGACAAGGACATACTTTTACCTTACACATTCCTAAATTGTTGGGATTTTTTAAATGGGAATTTTTCACTTAAAAAATTGAGAATGACAACTAATGAAAAACTTGTAAAATTCTACCTTGTGCCAGACAGTGCTAGGCTTGGATACTATAACACTAGCTTTCAGGTGTTCATTGGCTAAAGGAGATAAAAATACATAAACAGGTGTAGTAATATGTTCATTAAAAGTACGGAGATAATGTTAGAGAAGAGAGGTGCTTAATTCTGCCTAGAAAAGTCCCATACATGGACTTTCCTATAGGAGGTGAGGCCTGAACAGAGTGCTAATGTGGCCATAGGAGTTTAACAAACAGACCAGAATGAGGCTGGGGTGGGACTTTCAGGCAGAAGTTATGTCACTTCTTGAGCACATAGAGGGATAGATTTATCTTTCAGGAGCTGTGAATAATCAGGAAATTCTAGAGAGGCCACAGGGAGGGAAATGAGGGCATCATGGCAGGTAGAAACCAGATAACGGCAAGCCTGTTTACCATGCAAAGAAGCTTGGATTTTACTTTTTGGCAACCTAGAAGCCATTTGCCAAGACTAAAAACTCAACCAATTTCTAAGAATAAAATATTTTAAACAAATACAAAAGTATAAGAATAAAGAGTATAGGGTATAATACAACAAAGTTCAGTTGCTCACCACACAGTGTGCCAATCTTAATATTTGCTATAGAATTTTTTAAAAGAAATAATACATTGAAAATATAGTGAAAGCCCACTATGTACGCTTCCTTTATTTAAAATCCCATTGCTTCCAAAGAAAAACATAGCTCTACTTTATAGGTTAATATGAATGTAAGGGACAAAACACACAAATATTCATTTTTTAATTCTTAATTCAGCCCATTCACATGCCATCAGACAATGGATCAAATAACCATGCAAAATAGGAAACTATGGTCAGCATGCAGCTTTTCCACCTACCAGCTATCTTCTCATAAAACAATGCCCTTTAGAATCCAGAGATATGCATCTGCTGTGACTGGAAACCATTAAACACTGACCTCATACTGGAAAAGGACAGGATGATATGTAAATTTATTTTAAAAATGAGAATGTGGGGGGGGCGCCTGGGTGGCTCAGTCTGTAAGTGTCCAACTTCGGCTCAGGTCATGATCTTATGGTTCGTGAGTTCCAGCCCCGCGGTGGGCTCTGTGCTGACAGCTCAGAGCCTGGAGCCTGGTTCAGATTCTGTGTGTCTTTCTCTTTCTACTCCTCCCCTACTCACACTCTGTCTCCCTCTCTCAAAAAAAAATAAAACATTAAAAAAAATTGAGAATCATGAAAGGTCATCATGAAAAGCATTGGTTTAAGAATCACTGAGATTCTTAACTTTAGTTCATCTGTTATTGACTTCATTGGTATACAGAGATGTGTGTTTGAATTAGGTGTACATGCATGTGTATCTTCAGGAAACAAAATAAGCTGGTTCATAAGAAGTACAATTGACAAAGTGGTTCTTGCATTAAAAGCAGCTCCATCACCTTGTAAAATGGTGGCTTGAATGATACTCAAAAAGCTAATCACTTTGACACAAGTACAAGGCATTCAGCTAGCTACATACCCTATACCGAAGAGAACACGACATCTTTCTCGGCACTTCCATTTACTTACTTCATGCTGTTTACTCCACATTGTTTAATGCTAACAAAGCTTAAATGCAATTGCTGTAAAAGGAGAAATCTTAAAAAGCACAAGAAAACATAAATATTTACTGAACACTTAACATATTTAAGAGGATGTTATGCAGCTTACAGCAAAATTTAAAGGAATAGAACATCTTGGAGCAATAAGGAAGTCTTTTTTTTTTTTTTTTTGTAACTTCCAAGTGTGATGAAGGACTTGTGTTTATAGCCTACAAACGCACACTAAAGTCGCTTTAAACAATTTTGAGAATAAATAAACACTCATTGCTATATTTTCTAGATTGGTGCTAGGGAGTTTTAAATACCTGTGCAGTCTATGTCTAACCACATTTTGATATCTCCCAGCCTCAAAAGATAATTATCTTCCTTCCTTTTTAATTAAGAATGTCCCATCCTGTTACCCTTCAAAACTTCTACCCAAGTAGAATTACCCATTCTACGGCCTTGCAGAATTCAGCAGTCAAAGTTCTCTGTTTTCTTTTTTCCCTAATTTTCCAGCAATTAAGAAAAGAGCTAGAGTTTTAGCATAATGGCTTTGTTTTAAAAATCTGACAGTAGGAGTGCCTGTCTGGCTCAGTCAGAAGAGTATGCACCTCTTGATCTCGGAGTCCTGAGTTTGAGTCTCACATTGGGTATAGAGATTATTTAGGTAAATTAAAAAAAAATCCGACAATAAACAATAAAGTAAAACACAGCGAAAATTAGTGTGATCTTTTTCCATTTTGTGATTCTTCCTCGCCCAAATATTTCATCCAATACAAATAGAATCAGCTTCTTTTTTTTCTAATTTTTTTTAAAACATTTATTCAATCTTGAGAAAGAGAGACAGAGCATGAGTGGGGGTAGGGGCAGAGAGAGAAGGAGACACAGAATCCCAAGCAGGCTCCAGGCTCTGAGCTGGCAGCACAGAGCCCGAAGTGGGGTTCCAACTCAGGGACCGTGAGATTATGACCTAGCTAAAGTCGGATGCTTAACCTACTGAGCCACCCAGGTGCCCCAAGAATCAGCTTCTTAACAAGCACATTCCCAACTGGGTACAACTGCTCTGCTTTAATAATTCCATAATTCCTGTCCCCAAATCTAATATTTCAAATCTCGCTGAACCAGAACAAGACAAAATTTAACTAATGTAAAATGATTTGCAACTAAATAAAAGGAAAATTTTAACTTACAATCTGGCCATTAAATAAATAATTTATCATAAAGCATATTTGTGCGATAAGTATTTATATTCATACGTTAATTATATATCATAAACATTTATATTTATAAATAATGTCTTAATATGGTACATGCATATTTACAAAAAAGTTTGTTCATTAAGTATAGAATATTTATGCATATATTTTTATACTTTTTCTCATTAATCCAAAACTCACTCTTTTTCTAGAGTTAAGAATTTCCAGAAACCAAAAATCAAATAGATTAGGATAGCAGAAAACATTATTTTGTCTTTTTCTTATTCAGACGATCGAGTTGGAGACTATTTCAAAGAGACTGGAAGACTCAGTTGGAAATGCTGTCAAAAATGCATTGAAAAGTTTAAACTTTCTAAGGAAGGCGACCAGTTAAAAGGTTATAACTGTAATCCAGATCAGTGAGTGCTGTTTGGGCCTCTTGTGGCATGGCAGTTAGAAGGAAGAAATGGCAATTGCTATAAAAGACATTTTGAAAGAAGAAATAACAAGTTTGGGAGACCATTTGAAAATAGGGCCTGGAGGAAACAGAAGTCTCAATGATAACTCTTAAGGTTTTGGACCTGGAAACTTGAGGCATTGCAGGTGCCGTTAACTGAGACCGGGAAGCTGTGAACAAATGTCAGCTTCGGGAAAAGAATCTCAATGCCCTTCTGGAGCTACTGACTTTCAAAATTTGTATAATGTAAACAACATTATTATTACAGTTTTACAGATGAAAAGCTTAGACAAGAGGCAGTAAGGAATTTTTCCAAGGTTACACAGCCAGTAAGTGAAAAAGCCAGAATGTGAACACAGTCAGCTTTCTTTCTGATCATTCTAGCGAATTTTTAAATCTTTTGATTGATACAGATGTGGTCTTTTTCTTTAAAAGCAACTATGGGTAATAAAAAGCTTCTAATTGGCATCTGGTCTTTATCAGCCCAAAATGGCTGTTTGAAAAGACGCTTTTACTTTCCTAAAGATTCATGGCCACCATTACCTGGGTTCTGGACCCCAGTGGTCCACTTACTGTAACTCAATATGTGGGATCATTGGTCCAAACAATGGGCACTAAACCCAGGTGGAACCAATCACTGCATTTCTTCAAAAAAAAAAAAAAAAAAAAAAATATATATATATATATATATATATAATTTAAAATCCAAGAATTTCTTGGAATTGCAAATTTAAGATCATTAAATAGCCACGTACTTAATTAAAGGAGGGAGCTGCATGAAAGAATGAAGCCAGAAATAGTGGATATTGGGCCTAGGAGAGTGACTCTGGTAGCATTTTAAACTTGATTCGGGTCACCTTTGAGGACCACCTGCACTTCCTCTTTCCCTTGGTTTGGTTAAATGAAACAAATCTTGTCCCTACCTAATATATTTCAAGTCAAGTTTTTATCACTCCATCAAGAGAGTCATAGTTCATACAGCCATACAACTGAGGGAACTTGAACAGGTTAGTTTAAATCCCTGTATCAGTTTGCTCATTTGCATATGGGAGAAGCAGACATGTACCTTTTAGGATTTTTCGGAGGATACAGTGATATCTGTAAAGTATCTGCCTTTCCATACCTAAAACTTATTTTATTACCTTGAAAAGTACCAGTTCACTTCAGTGACCTCTTTCCTTTGGAAAGGTTGGTCACCTAGCATGGCATAAACCAATCTGTCTAGAACGCTGTAGGTTACCCATCACAGGAACCTTCGTGTCCCTAATTTACCTTTCCTTTCTTCTGCATATCCTGGATTTATTCAAGTGAGGAGAGACTGGAGAAAATGCCTGGTTGATTTCTGTATTCACACTACCTGAAAAATTCCTCAGTAACGTTTATGAAGTTGAGACACAACAGGTGTATTTCCTTAAGAAATAATCATAGATGTGAAGGACTGATTTCCAACACATTAAAAAGTCTCTGAGTATTCATTGTGCTCCAAAATCTACAACAGCAGATTTTAGTTGTCTCTCTTTATTGGCATATTATATTGATTTTGCAAGTTTTCAAATTAATCCCCCCTTTCCTTCCTTCCTTCCTTCCTTCCTTCCTTCCTTCCTTCCTTCCTTCCTTCCTTCCTTCCCTCCCTCCCTCCCTCCCTCCTTTTTTTCCCTCCCTCCCTCCATCCTTTCTTCCTCCCCACCCCCCTCTCTTTCTTGCCACTCTCTTGTTCTCACTCCCTCTAGATGAGGAGCACAGGCTGGATACAGAGTCTCAGGTACCACATATCTTCCCTTTGCTCTTTCTTGTGAGCAACTATTACCCTTTGGAATCATCTCTATTATTACTCAACTCAACAAGGAAGGTCATTATAACAAGAGACCAGAATTAAGACCTCAAATCAAACATCATGCTCTGATACTATGATACTTTAAGGTATCTGTCAGCTTTTGGCGTAAACTGTGGTACAAAGTTATTCATTTTTACCAGGTGGTTTGAATAAAAGAAAAAAATTCCACTGATGGTAGGAAAATAAAATTCTAACCTTCTCCAAGTTTAGACCTGATGACTTGGTTAGTAAAGACATGGAATCTAAGAAAGATGGTATACCTTTTTTAGGTACAAAAATCAGTATTTATGGAATATGTGTGTATTCAGTGTTCATCCATAACAAAGAATACAAAGTAATTAGTAAGCCACAGCTTCTAACACTGGTTTCACCCACTTCAGCAAATGCTTCCAAGATCTTCATGGCTAATTTAGCATCTTGCTTATAGGAGATAGGTAGGTGATATTTTCATTATAGGTAAGAAATAGGAGTCTAAGAAATTCATTACCTTTAATGCCTACTATGGACAGTTGCCAGGCATCATTGCCTTCCAAACCAATCAAGGATTCGAAGAGAACAATTTAAATGAGCAGAGCTTTAATTGGACTGGTATCTAAAAAAAGCTGCAAAAAATTTTTACACTTTCTGAATGGAAGAGCACTCCTTCTCCAGAAGCCTTCACAGTGTGTGTTACTCTTTTTTTTTTTTTTTTTTTTTAATGGAAATGTTTCCTGCCACATACCTGTTTAGGAGGTGAAAAGCCAAATTTAGCTTTCCTTTCGTACAGCCTGGCAATTAAGCTTTTGTGTTAGAGGAGAGTTTAGGATGTTCATTGTAATAATAGTTATCATCATGGAAAGGTTTTATTAAGTATTCAGGGCCTATTGGACAATATACATGTTACACACACACACACACACACAGAATCCATCTTTTCAGAGAACTCCTATCTTATATCTGTAAGATGAACATCACAAAGAAAATGCCCAGGGTTTGGTGCACACACTTGTGATATCAGTCCTCTCCACATAAAAAAGTTCATTGGTCTCCTCTTTCACAGATGTGGATTTGAGGCTCCAAGTAGTTAAGAGACCAGCCCACAGCCATAGAAGTGAGGGACAATAGTCATCTTTCTACCACACGTGTTTCATGTTATTTTTATGCATTTGAACAGGCTTGCCACAGGCAAAGCTGCAAAACTGGTGAAGATTGGCTTATTTGACTCCACCTCCTACTCTGGGCTCTTTATCTCTATACTGTTCACCTTCTTGCAGCTCTCATGACCCTTGTCTTCCATGATCTGCTTCTGCCTACCTCCCAGGTGTTGCTATGAGCCTTCATAGATACTCTCCCCTGCCCACCCACACCTGACATGTCGGTTCCTCAGAGTTCTGCCCTAAATCCTTCTCTTTCCTCACTGTACTCAGTATTCCTGAAGGATAGCTTTCATTCCCGTAGCTTCTGCTACCACCTACAGATTGATCTCACCCAAATTTGATATTCCCAGCTCAGACTTCTCTCCTATATGCTGTTGTTGCCTTGATAACCTGCCGGTACTCTATCCCCATAATGAGCTCATTGTATGCCCTTTGCTACATGTTTCTCCTCTTGCTTCCCCTATCTTACTCAGTGACACCCTCATCTATCCAGTTGTCCAAGCCAACAACAGCCTCAGAGACATCTTTGAGGTTTTCTTCTTTAACCACTCTTTTTATATAATCGACCTCCATATCTAGAGATTATGTTTAAGACCAAGAACGTGTCTGCCTACTTTTCCTTCAGTTCTCCTTGTCATTGCCCACTCTTGCTCCTTTATGGCTCACTCGAGAACTTGGGACTATAGGCATCTAGGTTTTTCCTAGCATTTCTCTACTCAACCTACTACTCACGGCATTCCGGTTTTCTGCTCCCACCTGAGAAACCTCATTCTCCTCATATCCAGGGAAATAAGGGGTGTCATGTTTAAACTGTTTTCTTCTCTCGCAAGCCCTCAAATCTGTACCTTATCATGTTCCGCGTCAACTTGCAAAGCTTGTCTGGTTTGATATCAGCCATCTCCTCAAAACCTCATCAAGGTAGGAGGATTTGGCAAGAGGGGCCAGGACAGCCAAGTGCTCAGTAACCCCTTCAGCCCCCTGGGGCTTGGCAGCTGCTGCACTGACTCAGCCATGTTCCCAGTTAAAATGGTTACAACATTTTTTCAAGAGCCTTTGTTCTTGGTTTGTTTGAGATGCATGTTATCTAGCCTTTAATGCAATCCAAAAGGAAGACAATAAACAAATAAATACAGTTAAGTCAGTGGTAGCACAAAATTACCTCCAGGTGAAATAATAAATGAAAAATCTTTGGCTCTTTGTGTCCAACGCCCATGATACATCTCCCTGTGCTTCGCTCTCAAAACTTGCCCCCGGGGGGTGGAGGTAGAGGTGGAGGGCGTGGAATTCTGTAGCAAAGTAGCAGAGTAAGAGACACGTGGAGCCTCACCCTTTTCTTCTGCCTTTCCTTTCTCTAAGTGGAGTCTTTTTGTTATCTTGAAGTAGATTGGGTTGATAAACTCATGGGGCTTTGAATTCACTTTTTTTTTTTTCCCAGTTTTTGATCCTTACACAGTCACAAGAGTCTAAACTAAAATTTTCAGTCAAATAGCACACATTCTTACACTGTTAGCACTGGAAGAAATCTTACAGATTACTTTATTCAACTCACTGAGTAAAATGAGGTAATAGTAAAATGAGGTAGGGAAACAAGAGGTCTGTGGTCACATGATGACTGGATATCAATTGACAAATAATAGTGTGTTGACTTCCTTCTTACTTAAGTCAATGCTTTTGCATCCTAAAAATAAAATTGGTTTGCACAGAAAGCACCAGGATGCAGTGGATAAGCAAGGATAGTTGAGTCAGACCAAGCAAGTCGTAGCTGTCTGATTCTAGCTCAGTCGCCTTAGTTAGATTAGTCTCAATTTTTCCATATGTAAAATAGATATAGAATTAACCATCTCATGGAGTTGTTATGAATGTTAAGTAAAAGTATGTATGTAAAATGTTAACATCGTGCATAGCATAGGATTTTTGTTTTTTTACTCAGAAAAAAGGAAGAAAAATAATAATATATTAACAGATTCACCAGCTATGTCTGAACTTTAAGGGGAAAGAAATTAAAGACACAGCTCTTGGCTTTAAGGTGTACTGAAAAAAGTGAAGATATAAACACATCATTTAACCTTTCTTCCCCACCTTTAGATTTTCACTGGTACAAAATGCAAATTAGGGAGCTAGCCACCTTACCCCAAGGATTAGCCAAAAACCAGGATGACTCATCCATGTAATCACAGCTTAAAAGAGAATTTTTAGGTTTTTTAGTTAATAACATATACACACTCTAAGCAATGATTATACGATGAGTGATATGATCTGCCAATCACATAAAATGAGTGCCCAGTTTATATAGAGAGTATGTTCATCAGGGAAAAGGTATGCTGGAGGCGGAGGGAGATAAACAGGGCAAAGCCTCTTAGACAAGACCAAATGGGCTGTGGGCTGAAAGTTGCAGGAAAGGAGGGACCTGATTTAATAGCGAAAGGGCATTTATGTGTGGGAGAAATTATTACATAGATTAAGGTTAAGCAATTTGTTTCCTTGACAGTGGATGAAATATTTTCAGTTTAAATGCCCTAAAAACTATTGTGTAACCAGAGGTTTGTCTTCTATCTTCCCTTATCTTTCCAATCAGCACACTTCAACAATTACACCCTTTGCTCCAAGGCACTCCCACCCTTAAGATCTCTCCCATAAATCAGGGAGTCGCTTTAAATATGTGCTTTACCACCTTCTGTTGCAATAGGACATACCAACAGCACATAATCTCCACGTGGTGTTTTTCCGGAGCTGGAGTCAAAACCAATTTAAATATCTACTTTCCCCCAGTCTGCCTTTCGGCATAAGATATAGCAAAAGAAAGAAAAACAAAAAAAAGGAGGTTTGTTTGTTTGTTTGTTTCTTACAAAGTTGACAAGGGAAGAAAGTAGTAATAGCAAAAATAGAAGGGTGCCTTTAGATTGCAGATAAGGACTATTATTAGAAGACTGTGTGTGTGTGTGTGTGTGTGTGTGTGTGCGTGCGCTTAAAATAAATACAAATTTAGGTATAAGAAAACAGTTTGGCCACCAGTGGACATTAAAAAAGAACAGCTGACTTTTTAGTATATTTCTCACTTTAGAGCTAGAGGTATTACCTAGTTTACTGGTTTTCCAACCACATTCTGGTGAGCCCAGATGTTTCACAGAGGGGGTTAGCAAATTGACCGCCCCACCCCCACGCATGTGCGCACGCACACACATGTTTGATTTGTAGGCTGACTCACTAACAAACAAGAAGGATGCATCTTGGAAAGCGCTTGTGACTTTAAAAATGCAATCATTTTAAGTCAAATGTGTTCTTTTTTTTTTTTTAATATATGAAGTTTATTGTCAAATTGGTTTCCATACAACACCCAGTGCTCCTCCCAAAAGGTGCCCTCCTCAATACCCATCACCCACCCTCCCCGCCCTCCCACCCCCCATCAACCCTCAGTTTGTTCTCAGTTTTTAAGAGTCTCTTATGCTTAAGTCAAATGTGTTCTCAAGAAAGCAGTGACTTTGGAGGCGTCTGGGTGGCTCAATTGGTTAAGCATCCGACTTGGGCTCAGGGTGGTGATCTCATGGTTTGTGAGTTCCAACCCCATGTTGGGCTCCGTGCTCATAGCGCAGAGCCTGGATCCTGCTTCAGATTCTGTCTCCTTCTCTCTGTGCCCCTGCCTGCTCGTGCTCTCTCTCTCTCTCAAAAATAAATAAACATTAAAAAGAAAGAAAGAAAGAAAGAAAGAAAGAAAGAAAGAAAGAAAGAAAGAAAGAAAGAAAGAAAGAAAGCAGTGACTTTAAAAAAGCATTTGTTTCTAGGCAAATATGATAAGAGTCCCTTGTGCCAGTTCTAGGCAGCCAACACCCAGGGAACTCACACGAGGGGCCGCTTATTTGCAGGAAGAATAATTGGAATTGACATGCTATCTTCTGGTGACACTCAGCTCCAGCCCACTTCTCATCAGACTCCCCATATTCTCACCTTATCCCTATATCTTCCCTCTGAACCACTAACCGACATTTCTCTGATAATCACAAATTATTGACCTGAGGCACAAGTGATGCCCTAACACAAGTGATTTCTCAGAGCAGGTGTACAAACGCCATGTCCCAAATGGGAGCGATGATGGAGCACCTTGTGGGGCCACTCACTGGTGACTCTGTATTACTTACACCAATTCGCAGTCCCATGGTGTACTGCTGTAACAATTTCTGGTAGCCTGCATTCTCATTGACAGACAAGATTTTTTTTTAAGCTTATTTTTATTTATTTTGATAGAGATATAGAGAGCAAGTAGCGGAGGGGCAGAGAGAGAGGGAGACAGAATCCCAAGCAGGCTCTGTGCTGTCAGGACAGAGCCGGATGGGAGGCTCAAACTCATTAACCGTGACATCATGATTTGAGCTGAAGTCAAGATTTAGACACCTAGCTGTCTGAGCCACCCAGGTGCCCGACCAACAAGGTCTTTTGAACAGGGATGTGTTAATAAAGCATCTAAGCACACAGTTAAATACACATGAATGAAGAACTGCTTATTTGAGAGTTACTAATATTTAGTTTATGACAACAGTTGCTACTTCATTAAATATTCCAGAAGCTATTGATTTATAGTAACCATTTCTTCATATGGATAAAGAAAGTAAAGGCCAAGGAGCTGAAGTGAATTTCTCAAAGTCACACAGGTTGTAAATACTGGAGTTGGCACTAAGGCTCCTCGTATTTGGCTACGTGTTGAGAAGCCCCCACGCTTTCAGAGTCACAGCATCGCAGAATGTCGGAGTGATGAGGGATACTAGCATCCATTTAGTCTGTGATATTCTAAAAAAGAGATGAATGATAGAAGCATTCTTGAGTTATAGAATTCTAGGATTCAGTTCAGCTTGATTCGAGAATTCTGGTGCTACCTACCTCTGCGGGTATTAGCCTCTTTAGACTTCTGTCTTCTCAAAAAATGAGTTTGCAGGAGCTAATTATTCTGACTATCAATTTTAACGGACTAATAGCAGTTGTTTTTGGTAATGGTAGCCCATGAACCCTTCGAGAACCTTCTCTCCCTCAACCTCAGTCACTTGCTGTGGGTCATCTGCCTGAAAATGAAGCCACATAAAAGAAAGAAGACCTGCAAGATGGAGACAGAGAGCCTTAATGTCATCGACTGAGACTGTGGATTCGTTATAATTAGCCAGGAGAGTCCCTCTTTTTTGTTTAAACTAGTTTGGGTTAAATTTTGGTCACAAACTTTAAAAAATATGAGACAAAATCCTTGGAGCATCTCAGCATGAAAACTGTACAGCTTTGTGAAGAAGGAATCAGCAAGAAGAAATGTGCTTAGAAATATAGAGGAAAATATGAAATAAACTTAAAAAAATTTTTTTTAACATTTATTTATTTTTGAGAGAGAAAGAGACAGCATGAGCAGGGGTAGGGCCAGAGAGAGAGAGGGAGATACAGAACCCGAAGCAGGCTCCAGGCTCTAGGCTCTGAGCTGTCAGCACAGAGCCTGACGTGGGGCTCTAAGCTCACGAACCATGAGATCATGACCTGAACTGAAGTCAGACAATTAAAAGACTGAGCCACCCAGGCACCCCTGAAATAAACTTTTTAAAGAATAGTATCTTTAAGCGCTCTCTGAACATTTTTTATTGTTTTTATTCCTTGAAGACACCAATAGCAAGCTATAGAACTTTGGAAATGAGGCCCTACTTTTTAAGAGAGTCTCCTTATATCAGGTGTATATGCTTTTGCCCTGAACCATTAGAATAAGAAAAGGAATAAAGGAGCAGGGAAGGGCATGGCACCATATTTTTAGCAGCTTTATAAATGTATGTATTAGATTTATTCAATTAATAGTTGTCTTAACAGGTTGGACGATTTTATCATTAACTCGAGGTTTCATTCATTTATAATACCATTCCCTCATTAAATATTCTCTAAGAGGATTTCAGTTGAGTATTTAAAATGAGGCACCATAAATCTTTTCTCTTTAATGAATTTATTCCTTTTTAAGGAATTAATTAAAATCAGTTGTAGACGAGAGATATGCTGTAAATGAATAAAGTAGCGTCCAGGCAAAGGTTAAAGAGTAGCTGTCGTTAAATGAAATGAAGCACATTCTGAAGGCAGCTTGTTAATGGAGAATTTTCATACTTAACATGCACCAACAAGAAGTTCAATACTCAGAGAAATTATACTCATCTGAGATTACTGTGCCCTTCCCTTTTTCCCTCCCTCTTTCCTTCCTTTCTTTCTTCCTTCCTTCTATCCCTCCTTTTAAATACATAAAATTGGCTTCATTCCTGTTCTGAAACACACCTCTGCTTTTATCAGGAACCTGGACACGCTGGGATACCAAATTGTCATAATTCTCTTGCTTCAGTTCTGAGGCTTCATACTTAGACGTGGAAAAGAAGGTAAAGAAAACAGGAGACACAAGAATAGTGAGAGAGCTGAACTTTCAAAGTAGGGGAAACATCCTTTTAAATTTAATTCACAAACTGGGAATGGAAATGTCATTGCCTCACTCAGAGGGTTAATCACTTTCTAATTTGAACTGGCAAATTTTATAATGACACTGTGAAATTAGCAGCATTTTATTGTGTTAATTATCTGCAGGACACTACATCATTACTTCTAATAAATGTAAATGAGATTGTGTCTCCTAGGACAATATACAGACAAGGTGAATTTTTATTGGCTATTTACAGGATTCCAGCACAGTCTTTCTTCTTTTTTTTTCCCTTATAAAATACTTTCAGTGTTGGCTTACCTTGCCAATTTCCCTGTATTTTATTTAATATAATATTGTAAAGGTCATTAAAGTTCTCCTTAGCTCACTTGAACTCATTTTCACTCAAAGCGGTGGTGATTATTAAAAACCATGTCAAGTGTCAACCAAGACTGAGCACCATAATCATATCTGAGAGTAGTAAAAAATTTCTTTTTATTAAAAAAAAAATTTAAGTTCATTTACTTTTGAGAGAGAGAGCACACACAAGCAGGGGAGGGGCAGAGAGAGAGGGAGACACAGAATCCAAAGCAGGCTCCAGGCTCTGAGCTGTCAGCACAGAGCCTGACGTGGGACTCGAACTCATGAACTATGAGATCATGACCAGAGCTGAAGTTGGACACTTAACCGACTGAGCCACTCAGGCGTCCCTCAGTCTTTCCTTTTAAAGGTATTTAAAAACATGTTACCATTCACCCACTTGATTCAACTGTGTATCTACAGATACAATTCTGCAATGGCATGAACTAGCAAAATGTTAAGGTCAATGGTAAAAAGGAAATAAAGTTGTATTTTTTTCTGAATCATTCAGTAAATACAGAAATTAACAAATAAACAGCACTGTGCCAGTCAACGTTGATAAATACGGTTAGAGACCTACTCTGAGCTAGTCAACACATAAGACTGCAGAGGGTATGAAGGAGAGAACAGGCAGTTCTTAGCCTAAAAAAGTAACAAACTAAGAGAGAGAGAAGGAAAACAAATATAGAGAGGTAAGTAACAAAATATAGAGATAAGTAAGAGATAAGTCTTTCTTATAGAGATAAGATATATATGACCCAATAACCCATATAATGACCCACATAACATAATATGACCCAAATAAGGAGATACTAAGATTCAAAGGCAAGGGATCTTGGTTGCATGCTAATTATGTGTATCAAAAAGAAGGAGATGCCATTTAAGAGGAAACTTGAACAGAAAAATTAGATTTTGATAGCCTGAGATAAGGAGAGGGCACAGTGATAATGAGTGATAATTAGTTCAACAGTAATAATAGCTACCAATTGAACAACTACAATGTGCTAACACATTCTATACATTAACACTCATTATCCTAATAGCCTTGCAATACAGATATGATTCCTATTTTATAGATGATGAAATCAGGACAAGAACATTAAATAATACATCCAAGATCACATAGACAACAAGCAGACAAGTCAAAATTCTAGGCCATTTCTGTTTAATGTAAAATCTTGTACTGTTTTCAGTGTAGAATGCTGCATCTAAAAGCAAAATTTGTCAACAGATATTTTCACAATGGGTCACCACCTAGTGGGATACCATAGTTCTGAGAATAAATCAGAAACAAAGCTCTGTCTCTTTCTTGTTTGATAAAAAATATTTATTTAGTTTGAGGGAGAGAGAGTGGGGTATGGGCAGAGAGAGAGGGAGAAAGAAAATTCCAAGCAGACCCTCACAGGGCCTGGCACCAGGCTAGAAATCACAAACCATGAGATCATGACCTCAGCCCAAATCAAGAGTCAGACACTCAACTGACTGAGCCATGCAGGCACCCCTCTTTCTCTCTCTGATCTCCAGATTTCTCATATTTAAAAAAGGGAGAACCTATATAGATTTAAGGTGAGGATCATATCAGGTAAGGAATGTGAGCACTTAGCATTGTATCTGGCATTCATTAAAAGTCATAGTTATTTCTTGTTGTCATAATTGTAAATGAAGTCAATGTTCTCTCACAGAATTAGTTTCGTTCTTCATTTCAGTTAGTAACTGCCTACCTTCCAACCATTTCATCTTTTTTTTTTTCTTTCTGGCATTTTATACATAGAGTGAGGATCAAAAGTAAATGATGGATCTGAACTAGGCTGCTATTTTCAGGTTAACTTTTGCAAACTTAAATGAAAGAAGAAATTTGAAACTCACAACTGAAATTTACCTTTAGTGTGCTCAAACAAGCAAGAAATATATAGCCAGTACCCATAGTGTTCAGTGCCATTCTAGATCACTGGCTCTACAGAGAGAAGAGAACATGGCTCCTGCCATCAAGGACTATTTAGTTGGTAAGATAAGACAAGCATGCAAACAACAGGGAGAAGTAATAGGAACTGGGTTATAATTAATGGCTTAATTATGAAACATAAACCAGGATAATTATAGGAAGTCAGAAGAAGGTAGACTACAAGGGAGAGGCATAGTCCCCTAATGGAATTACACCTCGCATGATGAAAATAAGATTCGATGGACTGCATGGAAGCCCATGTGGATTATGTTTGCCTGAGCTTTATTACCACAGCAATCTAACTATCTTCATTGTGAAATTATTGGAATACATTATCTCTTACTTCAGAATGAAGCTATACTGAGGAGTTGAGGAAGGGGTTTGGACTCCAGTTAAATATGACTGGGATCATTACAGAATCAAAAGTGCTGTACTAATAAGACCCAACAATTCTATAGGTAGGAAAGTTGCTTTTTATATGCGAAAGAGACATGTAATTAAAATATTACTAATGTTAAAGTGGGTATAATGGCTTATATTATAAAGGTCCTTTTCCAGTAAAACTAAGCAGTATTCTCATTTTTTTTTTTCAGATTAATACCCAGCAGTGGAATGGCTGGATCATGGTAGGTCAATTTTAAATTTTTTGAGCAACCTCCATTCAGTTTTCCATTAATGGCTGCACCAGTTTACATTCCTGCCAATAGTACGTGAGGGTTCCCATTTCTCCATATCCTCTCCAGCATATGCTATGTCTTGTCTTTTTGATAACAGCCATTCAGACAGATATGAGGTGATATTTCGTTGTGATTTTGATTTGAATTCTCCTGATAATTCGTGATGTTGAAGATCTTTTCATGTGCCTCTCAGCCATCTGTATGTCTGTCTTGGGGAAAATGTCTATCTAGAACCTCTGCCAATTTTTTAATTAGATTGTTTGTTTTTTGCTATTGAGTTGTTTTGAATTCTTTATATATTTTGATTATTTAACCCCTTGTTGGATATATGATTTGAAAATATTTTCTCCCATTCATAGATTGCCTTTTCATTTTGTAGATGACTTCCTTGGTGGTACAGGAGCTTTTCAGTTTGATATATTTCCACTTGTTTATCTTTGCTTTTGGAGTCAGATCTAAAAATTTAATGTTAAGATTGATGTCAAGGAACTTGTTGTCTATATTTTCTTCTGAGGTTTTTATAGTTTCAAGTCTTATATTCAAGGCTTTAATCCATTTTGAGGTTTTTTTTATGATATAAGATAGTAATCTAGTTTTATTATTTTGCATGTGGCTGTCTGGCTTTCCCAAACCATTAACTGAAAAGATTCTCCTTTTCCATTGTATATTCTTGGCTCCGTCATAAGTTAATTGACATATATGTATGGGTTTATTTCTGGGCTCACTGTTATGTTAGATTGATCTCCATGTCTGTTTTTATGCCAATACCATACTGTTTTGATTACTATATGTATATAGGATAGTTTGAAATCAGGTAACCTAATACCTCCAGCCTTGTCTTTCTCAAGATTGTTTTGTTTATTCAGGATCTTTTGTGGTTCCATACAAATTTTAGAATTATTTTTTTCTAGTTCTGTAAAAAGGGCCATTAGAATTTTGATAAGGATCACACTGCCTTATAAATTGCTTGGATAGTATGGATATTTTAACTATATTAATTCCTCTAACCCATGAGCACAGAATATCTTTCCATTCATTTGTGTCGTCTTCAATTTCTTTCATCAATTTCTTAAAGTTTTCGATGGTATTATAAAAAAAATCAAAAACACTAATTCAAAAAGATATACACACCCCTAATGTTTATCACAATATTGTATACAATAGTCAAGATATGGAAACAACCCAAGTGTCCATTGATGGATGAATGGCTAATGAATATGTGACACACACACATACACACACACACACACACACACACACACACACAGTGGCATACTACTCAGCCATAAAGAAGGACATCTTGTCACTATGACAGCATTGATGGACCTTAAGGTTATTATGCTAAGTGAAATAAGTCAGACAGAAAAAGACAAATACCGTATGATTTCACTTATATGTGGAATCTACATAAACAAAATAAATACAAAAAAACACAACTCATAGGTATAGATAATTAGTGGTTATCAGAGAGGAAGGGGGTTGGTGAGTGAGAGAAAAAAGTGAAGGGGGTCAATTATACAGTGTTGGATGGTAATTAGACTTATTGTGGTGATCAATTTGTAGTGTATACAAACATTACGTTATTATAATTGTATATTTGAAACTAATATAATGCTATATACCGATTCTACCTCAATTTTTTTTAAAAAAAGTAAAGAAAACACAGAAGGAAATCTTTGTGATCTTGGATTAGGCAATAGCTTCTGAGATATGACACAAATGACACAAGCAACCAAAGAAAATATCAGATAAATTAATCTTTATCAAAATTTTAAACTTTTGTACACTAAAGGAAACCACGCAGACAGTGAAAAAACAACCTGTAAGATGGGAGAAAATATTTGCAAATCTTAATCTGATGAGGACTGAGGATCCAGAATAAATAAAGAACTCATAATTCAACAATAAAAACACATAACCCAGTTAAAAACCAGAGGATTTGAGTAGACATTTCCCCAAAGAAGAAATACAAATGTTCAATAAGCACATGGAAAGAGGCTCAGCATCAAGACATGTTAGGGAAACACAAATCAAAACCACAATGAGACACCAGCTGACATCCACTGTCACGCTATACTAAAAAAAAGACCAACAATAACAAGTGTTGGTAAACATGTGGACGAATTAGAACCCTCACACATTTCTGGTGATAATGCAAAATGTGCAGCTGCTTTGGAGAAGAGTCTGGCAGTTCCCCAAAGAGTTAAACATAAAGTTACCATGTGACCTACCAATTCTCCCGGGTATATAACCGAGAGAATTGAAAAGAAATGTTTACACAAAGACGTGTACATGAATGTTGACAGCAGCATTATTTATAATAGCCAAGAAGCAGGAACAGTGAGAATGTCCGTCAACTGATGAATGGATACACAAAATGTGTCGTTTCTATACAGCAGAATATTATTCAGCCTCAAAATGGAATAAATTTATTGATACATGCTACAACATGGATGGACCTTGAAAACATTAGGCTAAGTGAAAGAAGCCACACAAAAAGGCACATATTATGGGATTCCATTTGTATGAAATGTCTTGAATAGACAAATCCGGAGAGGTAGGAAGTAGACTAGCATTTGCCAGTGGCTGGAGGAAAAGGTGAGAGGGTAATAATGATGGGTACAATGTTTCTTATTGGGGTGATGAAAATATTCTAGAGTTAGCCCAGTTTTCCAAAGTCCTTGTTCAAATCAATGAATGAATAAATGAAATAAAGAATGACAAATTATTTCTCTTTAAATGTGAGTAGAATATTTTTATGTTTTTGTGTTCTCCTACTCACATGTAGTTGCACAGCATTAGAAAATATAAGCCACTGAATTGTGTACTTTAAAAGGGCAAAAATGAATTATACCTCAATTTTTAAAAGTACTAAAGCAAACAAACAAACAAACAAACAAACAAACCCTGAACGGTGGGTGGGAATGAGTAGGAGAACACAAAAACATAAAAATTTTCTACTCAAATTTAAAGAGAAATAATTTGTCCTCCTTTATGTCATTTATTCATTCATTGATTTGAACCAGGACTTTGGAAAACTGAGCTATCTACTAAAGCATTATTTAAAAAAATATAACCAGTTGGGGGCGCCTGGGTGGCTCAGTCCCTTGAGCGTCTGACTTCAGCTCTGGTCACGATCTCGCAGTTCGTGAGTTCGAGCCCCACATTGGGCTCTGTGCTGACAGCTCAGAGCCTGGAGCCTGCTTCGGATTCTGTGTCTCCCTCTTTCTCTGCTCCTCCCCTGCTCACATGCTGTCTCTCTCTCAAAAATAAAGATTAAATATATATATAAAACCAGTTGTAGGATAGAAAGCAAAATGTATATTTTCCAACTTACTAGGTAAAAATAATGCAGGGAAGTAGATCATAAGGTGTAATAATTGGAGCACAAATTAGCATGTCAATTGACAAAATAATAAGATATGTTCCCAAGTCTGTATGTAAAGACAATGACTCTCAGAAATCAAAACATAATAACAGATGTATAACCAACATGTTAATTGACAAAAAGGTATCAGGAAGGTTGAAGGTCCCCATGTAAAGACAATTCTAGGATTAGGTAAAAAATCCAACTATATACAGTCAATAAGAGACATACATAAAACAAAATGATTGAGCAATGTTAGGAGGATGGCTGGGCAAATGCAAACAAAAAGGAAGCATGAGTGATGGCATTTATTTAAATTAAAATAAAATCCAAACCATGAGGCATTGGTGAGTATAGTCCTATTATGCTGATAAAGAGTAAAATCTACAATGAAGATATAAGTGTCATGGATTTGTATGTGCCTAACTACATATGATCACAAGGTATGGAACAATTGTTTTTAAATATTTTTCAAAGTTGACAGTTCAGCAAAACAAACAGATTACTCTTTGCCTCAGTAATTCTAGGGAATGTTATTACATCATTTCAATGAAATGTTATTTAAATAAAAATATCAAGTTACAAAAGGATATATTCAGTGTATGGCAGAGACTGATTAATGGTTCAGCATACTTATTTTCTTTCTTCCTGGCTGCACAGATAAATGATATTTCCCAGCCTCCCTTGCACGTGGATGGGCCACGTAGATTGAGTTCTAGCCAATGGAATGTGAATGGAAGTCATCCATGCCACTTCTCCACCTGTCCCTTAACACCTCACCCCTCTCCCCCGCCCCGCACCACATGCAATTGCCCATTCCTCCCCTTCACTCATCTAGCTCTTGTCTTGCAGGAGATGGGGCAGAAGCTAATACAACCGTCGTATTCCTTACTCTGACAAAGATGTCTCTTCACCATGCCAATACGACCACAGTTCACTTCTACCTAAAGCCCATCAGAAAGAGTGGTCTGGCCTTTTGAGGCCTTCATGATCTGTCTCCTCTAACTCCACCTCCTGCCTGGTTCTTCTTTTTGTTCTTCTGTAGAAATATCAATACATTGGAAGCTCTGTTATAAAGGCTACAGAGCCACAAGATGGAAGTAGTCTGGGTCTGTCATCTTGCTGATCAGAAACACCTATTGTACAGATAAGCGAGACCTACACTTCTATGGTGTTTACACCATTATACCGCAGTTGGGTTTTACAGCAGCTTGCATTACTTGAACTTAATACAAAAATCATAATTTGTGGGAGGGGACGGTGGGGGGGAGAATTAGTATGTGGTTGTCTATGTTTTCATACATATCATACTTTGTCACAATTATTTGCTCCCATACCCTCTGGATGTATTTTTAATTATATGCAAATAAAAATTAATTGTGTTTATCTCTGGGTGACAGGATTAGAAAGGAATTCTGTTTTGAGATGTACTCTTATTTTCCATATTTTCTATAAGGGACTTGCTTTGCTTTTATGATCACAAAATATTAAGCTTATTAATTTTTAAATAAGGGAAAAAGCAATCTCCTTTCTCAGAGATCTTAGAAGTGCAGAGACAAGCTCCTTGTACATTAATGACTTGTGAGGAAACGTACATGTCTTAAGAGCTTTTAAGAGCTTACTAATCACGGAAAGGACTAGTCATCCTTTCATTTATTCATCAAACATTTATTGAATACCAATTATTTGTCCAGCACTAGGCCAGGCACTAGAGATACAATGATATAGTATATTTGCCTTTGCCTTCACAGCGAAGGCTAAGTTTTTACATTCTCCATTCATAATCTATTGTGAGAGATGGTTCTATGAACAAATTATAGTATGGTAAAATGACTGTAACAGTGTTAGGCTAGTGATAGACTAGAAAAGAGAATAATTGACTCTGTTTTAGTAGTCAGGGGGATTCTCACAAGAGGAGGCTGTTGAGCTGGATTTTGAAGAATAGATGTGTCTGCCAAGTGGATAAGCAGCGGAAGCATTCTAGAAGAGATGCTAACACGTGCAGGGAGCATGGCACCTTTGCAGACACCATGTCAATAGCTTGGTTGGCAGAGGTGCAGCTCCATAGAGGAGAACTGTGGCAGGAGGTGGAGGTAGAGGAGACAGGTCGCCGAGGCTTCGAAAGGCCAGACTATTGTTTGTAATGGGCTCAAAGTAGAAGTGAAATGTGGTCATACTGGCATGGTAGAGACGTCTTTGTCAGAGTATGAAATGCAATGGTTGTATTAGCTTCTGCCCCATCTCCTGCAAGACAAGAGCTAGATAAGTGGAGGGGAAGAATCAGACCTCTGGGCATTTCCCAGAGAGCCTTCTCAGGCTTTACCTGACTTGATGGTACAATGTCACCAACCCCTGCACCTTGGGAAACCAAATGGACTCAGTTGGTTCATGGCATATACCAACGTTTATTCCCCAACATTTATTTCCCCATTTCTACCTACCTAGAGAATGCCTAACTGCTCAGGTAGCCCTTCCTGCAAAGTCAGGACAACCTGCAAATGACTGAAGCTGATCTTGAGCTGCTTTTCCCGCACCTGAAATATGAGCCAGTTTTAAAGATATGTCTAGCGCACTGGGCACGTGTTTTACAAAGTGTTCACATGTTTTGAGGGCAGTTAAACATTGGCTTGTTTGCAGCTGTGCACTTTGAACATCCCAATACTGATACTCAGCATTGCCACCATGTCTTCTCACCCATTAATGCCAATGCTGTAATGACTTGCCATCTTGCTTCTTTCCCACTCACCATCCAACAGATTAGAATGCAAATCCCTTTTCTCTCTGCACAGCCCACTTAAATCCTGAATATGCAAATTTGAGGGGAAAACAAACAAATTAGTAGTGAACAATAAAGGTGCATTTTGTTGTTACAGTATAGTAACTATTTATACATATCATATTTCTGGCTTTCATTGTGTATTATCATAAAGTCAAGTACGTGCTCCCACGGTTAAAGCTAATCTAGGTAAAAGTATTAGTTTCCTAGGTTGGATATAACAAATCACCACCAATCTGAGGGCTTAAAACAAGAGAAATTTATTTACTCCTCTGGTCTGGAAGCGGAAGTCTAGAATCAAGGTGTTGGCAGGTCAGTACTCCATCTAGAGGCTCTGGGGGATGCTCCCTTCCATGCTTCGTAGCTTCTAGTGGCTGCCAGCAGTGCTGGGGGTTCCTTGACTTGTGGCTACATCGCTCCAATCTCTACCTCGGTCTTCACATCACCTTCTCTTCTCTGTGGGTGTTTTAGAAGGACACTTGTCGTTGGATTTAGTGCCAACCCAGGAATTCCACGACGATCACATCTCAAGATCCTTAATTTCATTACACGTGCAAAGAGTCTTTTTCCAAATAAGGTCACATTCACAGGTTTTGAGAGTAGGATATGGACATATCTCTTAAGGGGGCCACCATTCAACTCACCACGGAGTTCAGAGAGTTAGAACCTAGAAACAGTGCATACAACTAGACACAGTATATGAATCCATTACTGGTTAGTGTACTTCTAAACTCTTTGAGGGCAGGAATTATGTTTTATGCCTCCTACAGCAACGAGGACTTTGCAGATCACAGAGTGGAGGTTCAACAAAACCAACGCTTTGCTTTGGGATTCAACAGTAGCGTAGATTGAATTCATTGCAACAGAGGATGCAGATAAACATCCCAACTCCTGCGCCTTCTGAGAGTTTAGTTTCAGTGCATTCATCTTCTCTCAAAAAGCAGTTCTCCACATGTTAGCAGGAAGTTTTATGTGCATTCAAGAAAGTGCCTTCCATGACCCACCTATTAATTATGTTATATAGAGAAACACTGTTTCACATTGTTCTTTGCTCAGAGTTGTCTTGTGAAATGTGCTGACTTTTTCCTAGGGTCACCAGTCTGCTGGTGTGAAGGGCCAAAACTTGCAGGCACTAAAAGAAACTCTTTTCTTGAAAACTAGTTGCAACTGAAATGCACAACTTGATGCAAGAGTCCCTCTTACACACACACACACACACACACACACACACACACAGCACTCCTCTCTCTGTTAATGACACTCGTGGTTGATTTATTGATTGCCTGTAACACCACTGGCTTTTCTCAAAGCACTTGTGATCTTCCCAGTTGTAAGTGCCACCCCCAGTGGAAAGTTGCCCCAAACCAGGATGTTTTGATTGCTGTTTGACTTCCCCAACTTGGCTAGTAAGGGCTGAACCTTCTCAGCTTCCCTGGAATAAGCTCCTCAAGCCTTTTCCCTCCAAAGCATCTGTAAACAGTTGAAGGTCATGATTGTTCACTCTGCAAGATCGATATGCCATTAAATTGTGACAAAAAGGACTGCCAGACCATTAAGGCCTCCCTCATACCCTCAGTAATCCTGATAAAGTGATGAGCTGTTTTAACCTCTCTGGCTCCCATTGCTAACTACGTAGAATACTCCTAACTGCTGAGATAACCCTTTCTGCAAAGTCAGGACGACCCACAAATGACTGACACTGATTTTGAGCTCCTCTGTACATTTTTCTTGCTATTGTGAAGTCACTTTTTTTTTATTTAATCTTTTTTTCCTCTGTCCACACCGTCTAAAGTCTAGTGTTATTCTCAAAACTATTTTGGTTCAACACTGTTTTGTTCTAGGGTGAACCAGTTTCCTAAAAGCCTCATCATGTAGATGGATAGGCCAATTTCCTAATGTTTGAGAGACAAAAGTAGAAATATTCATGGGGTCTGAAAATGGGACAGGGCTCGCTCACCTTAAATACAGGGGATTTGCCTAAATGGGATGGATCCTAGACATGTGATGAACTCATAGTAGTGAATTATGTTGAATTTCTCTCCTGTTTTATCAGCCAGCAGTAAAAGATGAGTAGAAAAGGAGAGAGTTTTGATAAAATAAGAAAAAAACACCTCTGTGTACTGAAAATAATTTTAAAGGATGTAAGCATTCTGGAAACTATCTTAAAATTAAATGTAAACCCACCAAGTCGTGCTCAACATTTCATGATGAGCTCATTTATTATTTCAAGAATATAAATTTCGTCTAGCTAACATAAAACCAATTGCTACTACGAACAGATATCCCTTGTATTTGAAAAGCCCAGGAGTGTTTAGCCAAATAAATTTGATCTCACTCTCTTTACTAATGCCGAAGTTATCTGATATCCAAAACACATTTTTACATTTTTGTTTCTAGTTTAGAAGTTCTATACCAGCTATGTTGGCTTTTGTAAGCTAATGCTGTCATAATTCAGTGTTTAGACTTTACACCTAATGTGTACATACACTTACAGGCATACATAAAACATTAGCACTGTCTTTTCTGAACTATTCTAAAAAATAAATAATATCATCTAGGTTACAAAATTGTATTTGAAAATTCAGTGTCTCACTTTGCTGTCATTTTTAAAGTCTTAAACTCTTTAGAAGATTACTAAATCCAGAAAGACCTCAAGGCTGTTACCCCAAATATGATTAGCAAAATGCACCTCCATTTGAGTTCTCAAGGCTTTCTTGCATCAGCTAACAGGACTTTCTGGGCACAAATAGCTGTTCCTCTACTCCATTTTTCTATTTTGCTGATTTGCAAGCATAAGTTTGCAGAAAAACCTTCAGTTTAGGTCTAGCCCTAAATAGCTCATTATGTCAACAAACATACCTTCAAATGAAAAACCAAACACTTAAAACCAGCAGGACTTACAGGTAGTAAACAGAAAGAAAACAGACTTAATATCTGCTGGGCCCATTAGCACTCATCTGCACGTAGTCTTTCTTCAGCATATCAATGGAATAATCTAGGAGGGCGCAGGAACAAGAACAAAGCTTCAGGTCAATGAAATCATTCACTGATCCACCAGCAAAGCAGATAAGTGGCGTATTAGCTCAAAATCTCCTACATGCTGCTTAGACATCATTGCATTGGTTCTGAAATGAGGCAAACAAACCCTATTAAATGGTACCAAAAACTAGAGGATTTTTTTTTCTGCTTCATCTTGTTTGAATTCCCAGAGTAATCCTGAATTTAGATTTTGTGCCTTTGAATTTGCTCTCCAGGTCCTGCGAATATGGATAATGATGACTTAATGAAACAGAAGCTATCCCTCCCTTGACACTTAATCAAGTCAAGACCCATTTATAAATTTCTGGTTCATGTTGCTCATTAACGTATTAAATCTATATTGTGTGCCTACCAGGTGTCCGATAGTTTGCTAAACTTCTGGGGATACATATGTTTCTTGGATAAGTGTTTCTGTTTTTAAGAGCTTCTGTTATATTACAGTAGAAGAATTAGGGAAATAGGACTTGTAATAGTATGGCCCTTTCCAATAGTTCTAATCCTTGGTACTATTTGCATTTTGACTCAAATGAGGTACTACTGATAACAGAACGAGGTTGCCTCACCATTACAAAACAGAACAAACAGTTGTCCCTGAAGTCCCTCAGTAGAGCGTCTTGCTGGCTGATGATAAACTTCTGCTCTTTTTTTCTGCTTGCTTTGAGTCTGATTCCCCCCCGTCAGCAAGTGAGCTACCTGCCCTTTGGTCTAAACCAGCTGATGTATATCCATACTGCATTTGGTGCATTTCATAGGGAGGCCTGACTTGGTACATGTTAGGAAGTGAAGAAGTGACTTTATCTATCATTCTCACTCATGCAAGGTGTCATGGAGTTCTGGCCCATTCATTCAAAGGAGCTCTCAATGTCAAGAATCCTTTAACAGGAAAATATTTACTTTTTGAATCCGTCACCTCGCATTCAGATATAGTATATGGAGATGAAATTTACTACACATTAGAAGGAAAGATGAGAGAAAGGAAGGGAGGAAAATGTGAACGGAACAGAGAAAATATCCTGGCACAGCTAGAGCGAGCATAGCCACAAAATCCTTCCAAGGGTAGTAGTACAGATTATTTATCTTACCACACTCTCCCCTCCATTGTTTGGAATGGCAAAACTTGAAAATTAAAAACTCTGTATTTACATTCTCCTTGGGAGGTACGGAGGATTCTAATAAATCTGTTTGGCTGACTGCAGGAAATCTGCCTCTTTTGGTTGCCTCACACCCAGCTGTTTGCATTAAAGTCCATCCAATTTGATTTTCATTTGTCAAACTGATCCCTTTGATGTCAAAATTACTTTCTCCTTTGCATTTAGTCCTTAAGAGTTTCCAGCTGCCATTGGCTCTGTAGTTGCACTGAAGTCTTAAGCCAGTCTTGGGTCATATTGTTCTGCTTTGCAGTTGTCTAAACTAAATCTCGGTGACCTCATTCATCTTGATGACCTAACTCAAGACACTTATCCAAGATGTCTTGGGAGCTGCTGTTCTTGAAGATTGTCTTGCATTGTGCTCACCCTCTGGTAACCAGCTTCAGCTGTATCTACTTCTCACTGAGAGCACACTACTCATCCCAACATCTTCTGTTCATTTGGACAAAGAATATGTTCAGTTCCCTTTGGAATCACTGATTGCCACCTGATTTACAATATCTCTTTTTCTCCTTCAGAACAGGTAACCTCTTAGTGTTGAATGAGTCACAAATTGGTTTGGGGATCCTAAGCAGACCACAGAGTGTTGAATCAACATTTAAAGAGCCCTTCAGTGTCACAGTATTGAGTTCTATTCGTTGGGATTCTTTATGGGAGAGATACCTATTGTTATGTTTCCTTTATAGAGGAGGAAACCAGGAGGATAGGTGGAGTGTCAAGATTTTTTTTTTTTTCTAATAACTATCTAGGCCAGACTTTGCTCTGCAAACTTTTGGCCACACTAAATTCTATCGGTAAAATTCTGTGTGATTTTATCCAATACTTTTACCTGTCTGCCTGCCTGTCTGTCTATCTATCTATCTATCTATCTTCCATCTATCTCTTAAATATTTGCTCTCTAAAGGAAATATGAATTCAGGCTCTGTGCTGGCAATACAGAGCCTGCTTGGGATTCTGTCTCTCCCTCTCTCTCTGCTCCTCCCCCTCTCGTTCTCTCTCCCAAAATAAATAAATAAACTTTAAAGGAAATATGAATTACCTACATTCTAATCTCTGTCTCATTAAATTGTTCTCATTGTTCATCAACGTAAAATGTGTTGAGCTGTTTATTTTCTCTGAGAATCAGTTACTTCATTTGTAAGTAGGATCTGATACTTCCAATTTAGAATTATTATAAGGATTAAATGAAATAATAAGAAAAATATGTATCATCACTCTGACTGGTACCTAGTAGAAATATGAGAAATGACAGTTGTTTTCCTCTTCTCCTAGTATGAAGGTGGCACTGGATCAAAAAATTATTAGAAAAAAATAATAAAATTACTGATTCATCTGGCATGACCCTTTCTGAAATGAGAAATCATCTGTTTGGAGAGCAATTGAGTCTTATTCTGTGAATTTTCTTTAGAAAGTAATTTTCCTCCCAAATCTGATGTATTCATTTTCTATTGCTGCTGTAACAAATTCCCACACATTTAGTGGCTTAAAACAACACAGATTTATTATCTTGCAGTTCTGGAGATTGAAAGTCCATAATGGTTTGGCAGGGCAGCATTCGTTCTGGGGGTTCTACAGGCAAATATGCTTCCTTGTCTTGTTCAGTGTCTACCAGCTGCCCATTCCTTGTATCGTGGCCTCATTGCTTCCGCCTCTGTGTCAATGGTCACATCTCTTCTCTGACCCTTCTGCCTCCCTTTTTTTTCTTATAAGGGCCCTTGTGATTACACTGGGCTCACCCATAATTTCTCCATGTCAGGATCCTTAAATTTAATTACAGCAAAGTCCCCTTTGCCATGTAAAGGAACATGCATACAGGTTCTGGGGATTAGGACGTGGACACCTTTGGGAGAGGCCGTTATTGTGCCCACCACACCTAATACAAACTTACAAAATGGTTTGATTTTGAAGGTCTACTCCCTGCCGCTCCTTTGAGTTGAAATCCATTTTTTGTTCACTATTTCTATACCCTTTACTTACCTTATTAGTGTATTTCAAGTTACTGGAATGTGAAAACATAGATAATCTTTCCAATTTTTTAAGGTAGGAATGCAATAAACAATGGCTTTTTTGACATTATATCCCCTCTTTCCTTTCATGTGTGTAGATAATATTTAATTTCTGTACTTATTTTGTGGTCATCTGTTTGTGTCTTACCTGCTCTCGAAATGTAAGCTCCCAGAAAGGAAACCTTGATTATTGTGTCATGTTATAAAAGAGTTTGCCCAGCCTCATGCATATTCACAAAACAAATTCTCTTTAATACTTATTTACTTCCTTTCCCTGAATTTTTACTGATGGGCATAATTAGAAAAACAGCAAATTTGAGATAGTTATTTTATTCCGTATTTAATCTGTTATTTCTATATTTTGATACGGCTGACAAGTAGTTCACTACATAAAATGGAGGAATAAGAGATGAGCACTCCTTCCAACACCTATCATTCTAATTGTTATATGGGTAGGGTTTATTATATAAATATGAGTAAAGGTAAATATATATAATATATAAATCTCAATGACATTTACCTTTCTCTTATGCATTGTTGTAAGGATTGTACATTCGAGAAACATGTAGTATAGTCAAATGGAGACAGAAAAGCCATTTTTATTTCTGAACTGTGTGTATTTGTGTGCATAATTTTTGAACATTCACTCAAGTGATAGTAAATTTAAATTTATTGAAAGCAGTGACTGGATTGTCTGGATCTGAAAAAAAATTGTTATCTTTGAAGTCAAGGGTTTTTTTTAAGCTTTATACTAAAATATGATTAGAGGGGCACCAGAGTGGCTCAGTCGGTTGAGCGTCCAACCTCGGCTCAGCTCATAATATCACGGTTGGTGGGATCGATCCCCGCATTGGGCTCTGAGCTGGCTGCACAGAGCCTACTTGGGATTCTCGCTCACTCTGCTCTCTCTGACCCTCCCCCACTCGTGCTTTCTCTTTCCCTCAAAAAATAAAGAAACTTAAAAAAATTAAAATATGATTAGATATAGGCTGTAAATCTGGTGGGTGTTTTGTCCTGATGGGTTTTCATGGGTACCTTCTGCACTTCAGGACAATGAGTTTATAGAGGCACCCACATTCCGTTTCTGCTAGTGTGCTTCATCTCTCAGTACTTGGATTCTGAAAGCTGTGGTCAATTAACTTTCCTTGGTATTCATGAGATTCCTTCTTTTGCAGCCTGGGTAGCTAGGCTAAGTATACTGATGGGCTCCTTCAGCCTAAAACTGGTTTTCCAAAGTTGTTCTCAGAACCTGGAAGTTGTGTGACGGCGAAGGTGGTGCCTCGCACGGATCAGTGTGTTTTCTCCTCCATCATTTCCCACTTGTTCTAAACTCTATTGCAGTTGGAGTTCCCGCAGATTGGAAAAGTTAACACAAGAGTACCATTATTGCTAAAAGTTCAAAAGCCATCGATCTACACTAAGTTTAAAACTGGCTTCATACAGTAGTGACAAACTATTTTACAATATCGAGATACCAATCTGCCTTCTTCCCTTCCTCCCTTCCTTCAATTTCTTTCCTTCTTTATTTCCTTTAAGTTGTATTCTTCCTTTTCTTTCTCCCTTCCTTCTCTTTCTTTTCTGTTTGCATTTCTTTTTTTTCTTTCTTCCTGTCTTCTTTCCTTCTTTTTTTCTGTTTTCTTTCTTTCTTTCTTTCTTTCTTTCTTTCTTTCTTTCTTTCTTTCTTTCTTTCTTCTTTCTTTCTTTCTTTCTTTCTTTCTTTCTTTCTTTCTTTCTTTCTTTGTAATAGGACAAAGATGTATGAAACAATGATATTTACCTTTCTCTTATGCATAAATATGATTATAGATTCTGATTACTTGTTCCTTATGTGATGGTATGCACAAATATCTAGAAACATCTACGAAGTCATGCGACTGATTTTTTGACAGCCACACCAGACCTTAAACATTGAAATGATTGTATTTCTTCCAAGTAGCCGTCATAGGATCATATGTATTTATTTAGAAAGTGCTCCATTATTTAAAATATTTTGAAACTCTTTTAAATTTTTATTTAATGTTTATACATTTTTAAGAGACAGAGACAGAGTGCAAGCTGGGGTGGGGCAGAGAGAGAGAGAGAGGAAGACACAGAATCCGAAGCAGGCTCCAGGCTCTGAGCTGTCAGCACAGAACCTGACACGGGGCTCGAACTCATGAACCATGAGGTCATGACCTGAGCTGAAATCAGACACTTAGCCACCCAGGCGCCCCTTGAAATTCTTTTAAACCTGCCTTTTGTGATGTTTCATAGTGTCTTACTACATTTTAACCACCCTCGATTTGACTCAAAATGCATTCCTTGGATTAGTCATTTATCTCATTTATCAGACTTGGCTCCGATATCTTTTACTTGTATTAAAATGACAACTCCAAGGATGAATGTTTACTTACACAAAGGACAGTCAAAAGAATGCACCCACTTAAAGACCAAAAGCCTTTAAACTTTTACCCAGTAACTTATAATAGCTAGCATATTGAACAAAAATACATGAGTGCTGTCTAACTCAATATGATAGCTAAAATTAAGAAATTAATTTTATTGGCAAATATATATGATAAAACTTTAAGTACAAAACAATGCATTATTATATAGGACACACACACACACACACACACACACACAAAACATACTCCTGCACACATTTATATACAATAAATTACTTTCCAATATTTACAATGTTTACTTCTGACTGATCCAATTATGGATGGTTTTAATTTTCTTCTTCTTTCTCTAATTTCTAGAGTAGATACAATTATTTTTGTGATCAAGGGGAAACAAACAATTTGAACTCCTAAGGGTATTTCTAAATACAAATGTAAAAAATGCTGTGAATAATGACACCCTCACTAAAATAAACACATAACCTTTAAGGGTTCACAAGTATTTGAATGTGTTTGGATTCTGTTTGTTTAGAAACAGTCACATTAATTTAAGGTACAATTATACACATTTCGGATACACACTTGTAAATGCAACACCAACTTTTCCTGTTACAACTGAAACACATCAGAGGCCTGGATAATGCCTGCTGACATCCTCTAAAAATCACTTCTATTGAATCAGGTCTGAGCATCCTAGAGCCCTGGATCCAGTAGGTGCCTAACTACTGTGGTCAGGAGCTCTAGTTTCTGAGGGTAGCTTGGCCAGGACAAACTCTGGATCACACTGTGAAAAGCAAGAGCTTACATGTTCTGGGCCCACTCTGAAATAAGTTTAAGATCTCCTTCATCTCTAAAATTCAGTGAATCCTTTTACTTACTGCTTTGATAATAAATAATTACTAGATAGATTGTTGTTCCATTAGTAATGCGACCCACAGCAAACAAAATTCACCAGAGGCAACAAAAAGGGGATTTGATGGATCGTCTCTTAAATCATACCGGAATTTCCCCTAGATTAGTTTGGCAGCAGGTGTAGGATCTCAGAAACAATGAGGTTTAATCATGCCATCTCTAAAAGCTAAGTGACTGCATTTTTCCCTTTTCCAAAGACAAGGGTGGCCTTTCTTTCTAGGCTAGAGTAGAAGTCTCTTCATTCTCCTACTTGAGTGTTGGCCTAATCATACTCTGTATGACTTGAGGAATCCGGAAAACATAACACGGCCAAAAATAGTAATGTGGTAGTGAATCTTCAGTTATCATAACTTTCTTTTCATTTTTCTTTTTTAATGTTCTGTATTCAGTTCTGTATTATTTAGAGTCATGCTAGATGCTATTATAAACAAATCACAAACTTTATTTTTATTTTATTTTTTTTACAAATCACAAACTTTAAATGGATGTACACACTAATTTTTTTTTTCCTTATCAAGTCTGACAGGTAGCTTCTTCCTCATCATGATTCAACCTCTAGGATCCTTCTGTCTCTGGCTGTCCTGAGCCTTAACAGCTTGAAGTTCTCAATTTCCAGGGGGCAGGGAGAAAGAGCCCATGTTCTTGAAAGCAGGGGCTGTAAGACACAGAGCACTCCCCACGCTGATTGGCAGGAATTGATCACTTGGCCACCTGGATGCTAGTGGTGCTGGGAAATGTGTTCCTGCTTGCACAGCTGCTTCCCAGTGACAACAATCCCAGTGAGGGGGTGAATTTTGGTGTAGAACCCCACATCACTGCCCCATTTCCTTGGCCTTCTTGCTGTAAAAATTATTTTAAAATATATGAATATGTAAAATCATCCAAGATATAACATTTATTCATATATGCATTGATTTTCTCATTCAACAGATATTTACTTGACTGGTCTACCGTGGGTATGGCCCTAAAAGACAGTCCTGGTACGGCCAAGAGTTCACAGTCTAGTTGTAGCTAAAAATAATAAATAAATAAACAGGCAATTAATCACATCTTAAGGAAGCCAACAGGGTGCTATGCTACTGAATAGCTGGTGGCTGGTCAGAGGCCTGCTTTGATCGAATAATCAGAGAAATCTACTTAGAAGACAGACATTTGATCCTAGATGTGAGGCATAAGAAGGAACCAACTACACGGTGAGCACAGAGGTGGAACAGCAATACGAAGACCATTTGGTAGAAGAGAGTTCAGAGGGTTTTAACTGTGTAATTTTTCTAAAGATTAGATTTCTATTTTTAAAATAATCGGAACTATCCCCTTGCATATTATATATAAACTACAGGGATAGAGACGCCTCGGTGGTTTAGTTGGTTGAGCTCCTCACTTTTGATTTCTGCTCAGGTCATGATCCCAGGGTTGTGGGATTGATGCCCCATGTCGGGCTCTGCACTGAGCATGGATCCTGCTTAAGATTCTCTCCCTCTCTCTCTCTCTCTCTCTCTCTCTCTCACACACACACACACACACACACACCCTCGCCCCTCCCCCACTTTCATGCTGTTCTCTCTATAAAATAATTTAAAAAATTATTAAACTGCAGGGATTAAGGGAATATTTACAATGGAAATATCTAGCAGGCAATACCTTGGCTAGATGATGAAACTTCCCATCACCTGTAATGGAAAAAATTCATAGTCTCTGCACCTGCCAGGAGGGACCAGAGGCATACCGTCAACTCTAGTGTTCTTGCAAGAATAAAAATGAAAATTTTAATCTGAAGCTAATCAGGAGAGAACAATCAGACAAATCTAAACTGAGAGATGCTCCAGAGCACCACGGACCAAGACTCTTCAAAATCAGAGTAAAGAAAACATGACCGCTGAATTCAGTGCACAAACCTAGATTTGATCATAAAGAAAATGTACACATAGACACCAGCAAAAAACAATAGCTAGGAATGATTTTACGGAGACAACTGTGGAAGTTTGAATATGATTGTCTATTAAATAATAGTAAACGTATAGATGTTAAATTTCCTGAGTGTGATAATGGTATTAGGGTTACACAGGATGTCCATGTGTGAGGAAATACACAATGAAGGTTCAATGTGACATGTGAACCTAGGTGATGGGTGCATGGATTTTCTTTGTATTATGCTTTCGATTTTTCTTTAAGTTTAATTTTTTTTTTCAAAATAAGTTAGGGGAAATAGTTAGATTCATGCAGTTTAGAAGTTACTCAAGGTTCTGTATGGGGACTAAACTGTGAGTGGCAAGTAGGAATGTAGAAGAGCCCAGGGGGGCGTTGGGTGGGAGTGGGGGGCATGGCAGCGGGACAGGAGAGAAACTCTACTGGCTTTCCCTTTGGCTATTTCAGTGGACATTAAGAGGAGGTGGAGGTAGAACAGACGGATTGAAATATATTTTGGAAGTGCAATCAACAGCCTTTTCATGGATTGGTTGTGAGGAAATGAAAGTGAAAATAAAATAATAATGGGCGTGATGTAGTTCACGGAATGCACGCTAAGGGTGAATCTCAAATCTCACTGCCATATTTAAAGGCTGAAGCCAAGAGAAAAATACAATCCACACACACAAGAGTTACAATGTCCAGAGGATACAGACACACCAACTGTGTCAGAAAAAGCCAAACCGTTCTTGGTGTTGAGTCTGCTTTGGCTCTGGGTTCTCATAACAAAGGTAACTGCGCTGTGAATCTCCTCCCTCCTTAAGTTCCTGCGCTGCCAATGACCACACAACCAACAGCTTCAAAGACTCAACTGGGCTTCTCCAGGAGACTTACTGTCAATGCACGCCTTCAAAATCCCTGTGGAAAGAAACCCACTAGGCCTGAAACTCGAAGCTCCGTGCAATTTGGAAAGAATAAGCAGTTTTGTTCAGTTCAGGCCGACGTGCTACTTGGTGTTTTATGCAAGAGCTGCTACTGCAGTCACATTGAGGAGAAGATTCTACGTGAATGGTAAATTATAAGAAATGCCCACACTTCCTATTTCCTATAGCTATTTTAGTTGGTGGCGGTTACGATTTACTACGCAACACTCAAAATACAAATGGTGCGATGTTAAAGGATATATAAGTGACAGATTTGCAACCTCAAAGCGTGACTTCAAAATATTGGTGCCGGAAAGATTTCCAGTTCCGGAAGGCGGCTGAGACACACCATGCAAAGGCCCCCGCAGGTGAGGGCGACAATGTGAGAGGAGAGGGACGGGCCCACTGGATGTTGAAGTGACGCTGTGCACAGCAGCAGGGAGGCGCCGCCAGCAGGCAGATGGAGGGGGCCTTTGGTGCCAATCGCACGATGAGATGGCACAGACAGTGAGGAAATACTGCTAAGCAGGGAAACTGAGAGCATAAGGACGGGAGGAGAAAATCAAGAAGGAAAGCCAAGAACTTCAGGAAAATGAAGAGGCAGGGTTATGTGAGGAGAATGTGCGGGCATTCTCCGTTTGCCCCTCCAGCGCCCCTCCAGGCTCCTCTGCCTTGGTCTTTGGCCGGGCGGGAGGCTGGATTCTGAGGATTGTGCTGCGGGGGGCTCCTGTGCCCTCTGCACCTGGTTGGTGTCACCCACGGGAGCCACACTGAGGAAATCTGAAGCAAGTGTAGGGAGAGGTTTCTTTCTTGCCTAGCTCCTACCTGTTGGGCCTCAGTACTGACTGAGTACTGACTGGCCCATTGCCCTTGCCCTCCAGGCCTGGGGTGGGTCATGGCTTCTCACTCTTGCTAACCCAAGCATAGGACATCATCCCTTACTTGTTTCCCTCAACCCTTGCTCACACCTTATAAGTATTCACTCACTAAATTCTCAGGAAAATGCCTGGGATCTTGACCCACACAGGGGGTCAGCTTCAAGGAGATTGATTAAGGACATAATGAGAACCACACTGCTGAGTTTATCCAATGAATAGTCCAGCTCTGAAGCAGGAAACGTAAATGGTGCCTCCATATTCCTAAAACAGGAAGATGATGGATTCCTTAATCTTTCTGCACCTGCATTATTTTTCAGTCCTTAAGACATTCTTATTCTTTCCAACCAATGTCTCTGGTGTTTGTGCCTTGAACCTAATCCTTGCCCACCCCAGGTCTTTGCATTCAGATGGTCAAGAGCCTAGAGCTCTACTCAGTTCAGAACAATGAGGAAATCAGCTTGAAGGAACTTCATTTCAGTACAGTTGTCTTTATCTGGGTGGACACCACAACCTAGGAGGTACCTGTACTTCAGAATTCAACTTCAAACCTTCCTAATCTATACACCCATTCAGACTCCTCTTTGGCCCACCTGCACTGGTTTTTGCATTAATAGTAAAGAGGAAGAATTGTCTAGAGAAATGCACACATTTCAAATATCTAGGAGGATGCAATATGTGTTATAGGCATCACGAGTACAAGAATGCAAACTGAGATTTATACACAAAAGGAAGGAGATGTGCTTTATTCCAGATCACTAGAATTAGCTGAACTGAATCCTAGTCTCGAAGTTTACAATAATTAGAAGGTTTTGAAAAGTTGCTTATTTGTACAATGGTCATGTAAAATTAAACACGCAGACACAAACACACAAAGAGATACCTACCTCCCTCTCTGCCCTCCTTCACCTCCACTCATATAAGCTTTCTGCATCGTCGATGGAGTGCTTATGATTGTCCCCTTTAGAGGGACACTAATGCACAGAGAACATCAGTGGAGTGCAGAAAATGGGAAGAATCTTAGCTACAATACCTAAAATTAGAAGTTGCTCTTGAAAATCTGTCCCAGAAATAAAAGTAATCAGAGAACTGTACTTGATTGAATTCAAGTGACACTGTTTTAAGCACAAACGGCAGAAGTGAGGGACATTGGTACCTCTTAGACACAATAGCAATGGCCCAGAATGGTTTGTTATTAAAACTACTCAAAATTCCTTTTAAAGGAAAGAAGTGCTTTTCTTCTCTCCCCCTCTTCTGGGAGCGATCCTTCTCCATCTGATATAAATTATGGTTCAAGTTTCATGAAACAAGGCTCTGGAAAGATATCTTTTACTCTGCCTGCACTGACATTACAAGTTTGCATCAACTACAATGAGAATAGTTGTTACAGAAAATCAGAATTACATCATATAAAGGAAAGTTTGGAAGAAGGAAGTGGAAGACCAGAGCTATAGAATAACATGAGGCTCATTCATGTCACTTATTCAATATGGAAATATTGTTGGTGTGATAAGAAGAAGAACACGAATAAATGAATCCAGAGCAAGGAAAAGAAACTTGAAGGTTAGGAAGAAAAGGCTTGTAGTATGAACAGCATTACAGAAAAGATGAGATTTAATCCTACCATCTCTAAAAGCTAAGTGACTAAATTTTAACCTTAACCAAAGTCAAGGGTAGCCCCTCTTTTAAAATTCTCTTCAAGGTCATCGACCTGAGTGTTTCTGTGTCTGCTTCTACTCTGAAAAGCAAGGTTCCAAGGTTTAAAAAAAAAAAAACAAAACAGGTGATGCACAGAAAATTAAATAAAATAATTTAAGACATTAAATAAATAATTTCTGAGGTGAATATACCAAGCACTGGAGACCAAGACAACTTCCACTGGAAAAAAGAAATTCACTCATAATGAAGAAGATATTATGGATGCCTATTTTAGTTGTTTTTAGAAATTACAGCTGCCCTCCATAGAGCAAAATCTGGGAATCATAACATTTGAAGACAGGAAACACAAAACTTTTAAGTAAAAACGTGGACCAATCTGTGATGGACAAAACATAGTCTAATATAACTGGTCCACTCTACTTGGGGAAAATAAGATGAGGATAACCAGATAAACACAGGCTTTTAGAATTACTTTCATAGAGGAAGATGCCAGAGCATTCATCCTGAAAAAAAATATGTGTATAAAATACTAAGAATTGCCTCACCTTACCAATAATAGGGAAGGTCTACTTCATAAAAATAATCATTTTCTACCACTTTTGAAAAGCCAATTTGATTAAAATGTCTAAATGACTCTAGGAAAACCATGGGCATATTTTACCTGGACTTTATGAGAAGGCTTTTGATACCATGCTATACACAGGGGTAATCTGTCAAATAATTTTTAACCTTGAGAGAAAAGCATAGGCCTTGGCTGGATCAGTACTGCCCTGTAAGCTGCTTCGGAAGTGGGAGCCAGTAAAGTGCCCCAGCAATCCATTTGAGGAACAATTTGTTTCTCTCAATGTATTAATGAGGTAGGGGAGAAAAAGGAAAAGAAAGAAAAATAACAGGCAGTAAAGTCATCCCATTTGCAGATGATGAAATATGGAAAGACCATGTTAAGGACAGAAAGCCACATCGTTTCTCTTAGTGGGGAGAGCCGCCATCTTGGGTGGCATTTTTCAGTCATGCTGCACTATGCTTGAGGGCTTTTCAGTTCCTTTGGACGGATTTGCTTTTTCTTTAATAATACATCGGGTTTGTATAATGCTTTTCTTCCTAAGAGCACGAAGTACTTTCCTTGGATTTTATGTTATTTATCTTACTCAAAACTTGTGAGTTTTTAAAGGCCAAGTAAAGTTGCCTATTTTACAGCAGGAAAGAGAAGCTCACAAAGGCCAGCTGGTACACCCGTGGTCGCAGGGAACATGCTGTCCCTATTTCACCACTGATCCTCACCAGTGGAGAAGATGACTGGCCATGAGGGAGGTTAAAGACCCTATTATTAGGTATTCTAGCACACCAGTGTTATTCAGTGCTTCTCTTGCTTCTTACTCTAGGCCAAGAATGGGCAAACTGTGCCCATGGGCCAAATGTGGACTGCTGCTTTTGTTTTTTGTTTTTTGTTTTTGTATGGCCCATGCGTTTAAAATGATTTTTTAAATTTTTAAGTGGTTGGGAAAAAATCAAAAGAAGGATAATATTTCATGACATGTAAAAAAACTATATAAAATTCAAGTTTCAGTGTGCCATAAGTAAAGTTTTATTGGAACACAACCCTGCCCATCCATTCACTTATTGTCTCTGGTGCTCCAAAGCAGATGGCCGTCATTGTGACAGACACCAGATGGCCCACAACGGCAGAAGTATTTATTGTTTGGCCCTATACGGGAATCGTTTGCCAATCCAGTGGATTTCCTTCCTTCCTTCCTTTTCCCTCCTTTTTTTTTTTTTTCCTTTAGCAAATGAACCTTTCCTTCAAAAAATTTTTACTAAGGAACTGGAATTCTCCCTTCAATTAAAAAAAAATTAGAAAGAGAACAGGGGTGGGGTCAGAGAGAGAGCAAGAGAAAGAGAGAGAATCTCAGCAGGCTCCACATTTAGCACACAGCCCATCGCAGGGCTCAATCCCACAACCCAGGGATCATGACCTGAGTCAAAATCAAGAGTCGACACTCAACCAACTGAGCCACCCAGGCGTCCCTAGAACCCCCCCCTTCAAGATCCTCCTGCCATCCACTGCTCCCCAAGGTGGAGCCAGAAGTTTAGTTTCAAAATGAGGAGGCCAAGGAGTCAGGCTGGATTCCCCCTTCCTCTTACAACCAAAAGAAATAGATGAGTGAGAATGAGTAGGAGCTGGTAGCATCTCCCTACTTAGAGCAGGAGAATTGCTTCCCCAGATACCTCCTTCCCTATTTGGTTGTAAGTCCTTCATGACATAAGCATGTCCAAGTCCTCTTTCCACTCTCACCTCCTGACTCTTAATAGGAATAAATAATTATTAACTTAATAAGTGTTAATGGATTGGGGTGCCTGGGTGGCTCAGTCGGTTAAGCGTCCAACTTCAGCTCAGGTCATGATTTCGTGGTCCTTGGGTTCGAGCCCCACATCAGGCTCTGTGCTGACGGCTCAGAGCCTGGAGCCTGCTTCGGATTCTGTGTCTCCCTCCTTCTTTGCCCCTCCCCTGGTCATGCACTGTCTCTCTTTCAAAAAATAAGTAAACATTTAAAAAGTTTTTTAAAAAGTGTTCATGGATTAAGAGAACAAGTGACCTACAACCTATGTCCAATCAACATCTAAGACAAAAACAGAAGATCCATACTTTCTGCCTCTTGTCCCATTTTCTCTTTATTGAAATGTCATCTTTGTCCTTTTGCATAGACCCCTGAACTCCCAGAGACTAATGAAAAAGAGTAAACACAGCATTTTACCCCCTGAAATAGAAAACAAATAAACAAACAGGTAAATAGTTTTTTCCAGTGGCAGGAATGATACATGTGGTCCAAAGAGGAGTTGGCAATATTTAGAAGCATTAGTAAATGAATTCTCATTAATCAACACTGTGGTAGTTCTACAATGACTGAGAAAAGGGAAAAAAAATTAAAAATAAGCTGGGAATAATTCTGTTCTGTTTTCTGAGGAAAAATTGCACCATTTTCAAACCTACCCAGTAATCATGCCCTTGTATAAATAAAGTTGGTGATTTGTTTTTTTCAGGTATAGTTGCTCATCCAGCAATAGTTCAACAGAACCAGGCATATTTTGTCCACTGAATGTTACCATGTTCTATATAAAAAAAAAAAAAAAAAAGAAAAACAGAAAAAAGAAAAAAGAAAAAACAAAGCCCTTATATTGGTCTCCATAACTCAGGGGGAAGTGTTAGGATACATCAACATAAACCTTGCTCCTGTGTCCACCTGTCTGCTAATGATCATTTGCACATTTAGTGTCAACCAAACCCAGAAGGCAAACGTGCTGATGGAGGTGAGAAGCAGTCCTCTGCTCAGTGTAGCTGAATTTTGCATGGATTAGTGGATCCATGAGATATAAAATGAACAAGAATTGATCCTATACTTTATGATGATGGCTTTGCTGCTGCAGCAAAGAAGATAAATGGTGACTTCAGACTATGATTAACCCCAGACGAACCGTTTCAGTCAGCGCCCAGGCAAGCAAAGAAAGCCTGCTCAGATGGAAATGTGAGGAGACCATCTGCAGAGTAGGAAGGGGCTCTTTAGAGAGCGGCATTAAAGGGACCTCCAGGGGATGCTGAGGCACCCAGAGACTAGCCACAAGAGAAGCTATTACCACCCCAAGACTTGAAGAGGCAGGGAATGAGGATTCTGGTGAAATCTGGAGCCATAGAGAAAAGCCAACTCACAAGAGTGCTAGTTGAGGGATGGGGGTGCTGCCAGAACCACAGCATAAATCAGGGAGAGAGTGGTGAGGAAAAATTCTTATCTTCTCCCTTCTCCTGCCCTTTGATCTCCTGCCAGGACTTTCCATTGGCTATTTCCAACCAAAAGGCAGAGGTCAAGGGAGTCTGACAGATGCAGTTAGTAGTGGTCATGAAAGTCTTCCCTGTCTCCACAGCCAAGGCAAATATCGATGCAGAGAAGATGGAGAGCAAGTGGAGAGGAGAGGGTGGGATAATGGGAAATCGCCAGTAGGTAAGCCACAGTATGGACCAATTGTCCATGTCCCTCCTGCCTCCTATATCCACCAACCATATACTTCTAACTCTCTTCTGCTTCTATCCTCCCCAGGTGTAAGAAAACAAATTAATAAGCAATTGAATTTGCTGAGCCATCACACAAGTGCAGGAGAATGATTGGCCAACTATAGGAAACCTACTTGCTTGAAATGTTGGAACCATCTCTTTTTAATATATTTTTAAGTTTATTTATTAGTTTTGAGAGAGAGTGAGAGAGAGAGCAAGAGAGCAAGCATGTGTGAGCAGTGGAGGGGCACAGAGAGAAGGAGAGAGAATCCCAAGCAAGCTCTGCACTGTCAGTGAGGAGCCGGATGTGGGGTTCGAACTCACAAACCGTGAGATCATGACCACAGCTGAAATCAAGAGTCAGACACTTAACCAACTGAGCCACCAAAGCACCCCGGAAACATCTCTTTGTAATTTTCTCTAGGGTGCCTCAAGGAAGTCTCTTGGGTAATAGTAACAATATTTTAAATCTTTTATAATTTTGCTGGCATTTAGAAATCTTAAATAATTGAATTTCCTATAATATGTAACACTGTATTCTGGATCCCCTTCTTAGTAGGTCCCTTTGTGATGGCTAAGCCCATAGGGTGAGATGGGTTCACTTCACTAGTAAGCCTCGGAGTTATAGGTGTTGAACATTGTGCAAAGTAGGAAAGTATAGGGCTGGACTTGCAAACAGAACCCATGGGCTTGATCCTTCACTTTAGTACTTGATTAATCTTGAGCTCGTGCAAGGCTCTTACCCCTCCCTAAGCTTGAGATTCATCATTTGTAAAGTGATGGAGTTGAACTGCATAAATCCTGAAGGTACCTTTTAGCTCTGAGATGCTGTGACTACTTATACTCAAGCAACTGAAAGTGTTGCATTGCAGAAAGAATACATTACAGACTTAATAGTCCTGGTGTGGCACACAGAGGGAGAGATCCAATACGGAGAATCAATACACAGGAACATAGAACAGGAGATGGAAAGTGCAGAGAGCAGTCAATCAAGGGCTAATGCATGGAAGACTTCTTGGCCAAGGCCAAAGACTAAAAGAAAAATGAGGAATCAGAGGGAGAGCTAGGGGGTGGTACCAAAATAAGGCTCTTTTTTGGAAAAGCTGCTCATGGACGCAAGAGCTAATTTGAGAATCATGCCAACTCTTAGTTTTTCTTGTTTGGAATGTTTACAGGTTTGTCTGTTACCGTTAGCTGTTAACTAGAACTTGGAATATTGCTCCCTAGGCCCTGAGTATAGTTATGATACTCAATATCTAAGTAAAACAGATTTGGTCCATCGAGAGGCCCAGTCATGGCCAAGAATTCTGAACCATGTTGTGTAAACATAGTTGTGTGGTTGGTTTGGGTGTAGTTTCTCCTGCATCCCCCTGCAGCAGCTACAGGGACTATTAGTAGGAATTATGTACTAGGGAAAGGCCTACTGAATTTGCTAATAGAGAAACTATGTGTGATTATCAAAAATAACACTCTCTACTGTCGATGCTATTGTGTATTGCATACTGTCACGATGGCATTGGACAATATAGTGTAAAGGATTTTTTACTATGATTATCCAAATAATTTATTCTGTTTCCATAATCAGGAACCTCTCCAACCAGTTACAATAGAATAAACATAAGGAAGGATATCATTTGTTCAGAGCATCTGCTGACAGTCTGTCCCTATGCATACAGCTAAAAACATTTTCCTCTCTCTATCAGGTGGCCCAACCCATGTGAACACTCGGGCCCAGGCTGGTGACTGAGTTCTCTAGCCTGATGCACAGGGAGCCATTGGCAGCTGAGGAGTGCACAGGTTAACAGCAGGCTTGGATAATAACCTTTGACATTTCTCTTCTCCTGGCCACTGCCCCTTTAATAAACTTCTGCACTAGGAACAAGATTGCTATATATTCTGTTTCTTCACCCACACTGCAAATGAAGATACTAGTCAGTCCATAAAAGGGGAATACATAAGCAGCTAGTATTTTCATGGCTGAACAGAAAACCAGAGAGGACAGTACCTAGATCACAGAAATCACTGCTGGAGAATGCAGTTTAACCCGGAGCCCTTGGCCTTCCACAGGCCATCCCCTAAGAGTATGACCTTGGGTTGTTATTGCAGATACATCAATGCCCAACTCTTCCCTGAGGCTTCCCCATGCTTCATGAAGGGCCATTCAAATTCCTCTGAAGATGAGTCGGTAAACATTGCTTAAGTCCAGCCTTTTTTCCTCAGTGGTTATTTTTCCTCCCTCTGAGTTGGTTCATTGAGAAACCAGGTCAGAAACAGCACGCAAACCTCATAATACTCTTTGTTATAAGATGTACGTGATATTGTTTTATTTAGTTCTGAATTCTTTGCCCAGGGCTGAAAGTAGCTTCTGGATAATTTACTTTTCCAGATGACTCAGATTCATTATAACACCGGCTTGGCCTTAAACCTGAGCTGGTTCTGATTTGAACTTGGAATTGTGGCTTTTCAATTCATGACCTCAGGAGCAGACATTACTTACAAAAACCCACTATAAGGTTTTATTTTGCTTTGTTTTGTTTCAGACTAAGCATCAGCTTTTACCTACCAGATTTCCAAACTTTTCTGGAGATCCCAGGTAATAAAACAATCTCTATCTCTGAATGAGCTCAGGGAAATTTTGCTTTTTAAAAAATTGGAGTAAAATCTCTCTCCCTTTCCCTTTTGGGAGCATAAGGGAAATCTTCTGATAGGGACTATCTTGAGCAATCAGCTGTGTAGCTGGTATTCAAAGTATCGATAAGCTGATAATGAAAGCAGCTTTATTCATTTAATATTTATATTTTATACATATTTCTCTGGAGCTTTTGTTCTGAATTTATGGAAGGCCTAATACTATCTGTGTGAAATATGTGGATAAAGATTAGGATGAGGGGGAAGGGAGGGAGGAAGGGAGGGAGGAAGGGAGGGTGAGAGAGAGAGAGAGGGAGAGGGAGAGAGAGAATGAAATTTCCCACCAGTCTAAACCCTTCTTGAAATTTTTCCATATAAGTCTTTATCTCTTTTTCTTCCTCTTCCTTCTGCTACTCACTCCAATATTGCAGTCTGTCAAAATTGTTTCCTTCTTCCCTGACCTTGCCCGAAGGCCCTTTCCTTCCTAAATTCTTTCTCAGTACTGCCCTCTTACTTAGAAAAGGATTCCTTCTCTTCCTAAAACCCCATAGAACTTGATTTTTACCTTTGTAACAAAACCTACTGTATTCTGTTTTTGTACAGTGTTTATTTGTGTCTTGTTTTGTCTCAACCATAGGCTGCAAGTTCCCTGGGAGCAGATATGTATAATTCATCTATTTTATCCACTGAACACTTAGCGGAGGGTCTGGTCCACAGTAGAAGCTGAATGTCTATTTGTTCAAAGAATCAGAGGAAATTTTGATACCCCAATCTGTGTTTCCCTGCAGGGAAATCTGCCAACTAAACCTTCTCCTAGTCTTCCCTTATCCAATCAGTTGGTAACTTTCAGTCTTCTTTTCTAATGTTTCTTGAATCCCTGGTCCTTCCTCTGCCACTGCCCGAGTTTAAGCTTTCAATTTGATTCTCCTGGAATAGCTTTCTGCCTCTGGTCTCTTTTTACTCCTCACCTTGCCCTCTACCCCTGTCCTTCGATCCACCACATGAGCTCTTCTTCATGTACAGTCTTCTGTGTAAAATAAAAAAAGCAGTGAGCAAATACACACAAAGTCAATAGCCAGTGTTGTTCGTTGCCCACCATGTTACAAACTCTTCCAACATATGGCAGCATTATCTCCCAGGAGCGGCTGACATAAAACCTATACACTAGCCTAACTGGACTTTTATTGGTTCTGGAAGATTCCTAATCCCTTCTATCCACATTCTTTTGCTCATGCTGTTCAGTCTACCTAGAATGACCACACCTCCAACTGCCACTTGCAGCTATGGTCATTTTACTTGTCTTTTTAGCCCTAGCTCAAAGATGTAGTCTTCCACTAACCCTTTTCTTATTTTTTGTCTCCACTCCTAGATGACCTGACTTCTCCTTTGTTGGGCATTTCTCTGTCTCCCCATCATTTGAATTGTCTTCTAACCAGGAATCATGCTGGTTCATCTTGGTGTTGCCTACAGCACCTGGCAGAATGCCTGGCCCACAGTAAATTTCAATAAATACTTGTTTGAATGGAGTCCCTTAGAATTCACTGATACTTATCCATAAAAAGCAAAAGACTCTGTTTGGCATCTCTCTGATTCTCAGTATCATCTCTTAATTCCACTTTATTTCTTACTCCCAAAATTCAAACATCACCTTACAATTCCCCAAAGAAAAGGAACAACTTCCATTTTCATTGTTGTTCCTTTGTTCTCTATCTTTACCTCCTTGTTCTGCTATTTAAAATTTTCCTTTTGTTATCTTCCACTCTTCCCTCCAGTTTTATCCACAGCTCTGAGCAAACCAGTGGATCACTCTAGAACACCAGGCATCAGTTCAGATGATCTCAAAGATTTCTTGCAATTCCGTTAGTCAGTGTTTTAGCAAGTTACATAACCTGAGAAGTCAAGGTATTACAAATGTAACGCTTGTGTTCCCATTAGTCTTTTTTTTTAAATTTTTTAAAAATGTTTATTTATTTTTGAGAGAGAGAGACAGAGTGCGAGTGGGAGATGGGCAGAGAGGGAGGGAGACAGAGAATCGGAGGCAGGCTCCAGGCTCTGAGCCCAGGCACAGAGCCGACACAGCACTGGACTCATGAACTGGGAGAGCATGAGATCATGACCCGAGCCAAGGTCGGAAGCCTAACCGACTGAGCCACCCAGGGGCCCCCATTAGTCTTTCTTGTTTTCAACTCCATTGTAATAATAATGTGTGGGCACTGTGTAGGGGGCTGTGCGGGGGGAGGGGCTCTGGGAAGGGATAGTGCAAGAATTTACTAGCCAGTGAAGTCTCCACCCTGGGATCCCAGCCAAGAGTGGAGATCAGGATGAACTGCTAGTTGCACAGCAAGACTGCGGACTGGAAAACTCCACTGTCTGGATGCTCAAAGGAAGGCATGCCGCCCTGTCTTCTCTTCCTAGCATGCCTTTGGGGAGTGTTTCAGATTTTTATCAAATTGCGCAATAACACTATTGCCAGTTCCCCAGGTATCTTAAAGGAATGTGTATTGGTGTAATGTCCTAGGAATACGATTAAATGAAGCATAATTTTGAAAGAATTATGTATTGCAAAATTTAACTTTGACCTAGACTTCAGTTCTGGAAGATGACAGAGGAATAGAGAAAATGTGTGTAGGGGACAGAAAACTAACACTGATTCTCAAGATCTTTTGAAGCACTTCCCAGCTGTAATTAGAAGTGAATGAGGAAATGAGAGGAGCAACAGGGCTTCGAGCCACATTCCTCCACAGAAAATGCGTGGTACCAACGGTGGGGGGGGGGGGGGGCGGTAAAAAATGGAAATGAAAACAACAAAATAAAAAAGTGAAACCCACATGTGGAATATTTACTAAATGATGAAAATACATGGTTGAAGAAATAATAGAAGATACCTCCATTGCTATCCATCATTATGATGTGTCATAGAATTACAAATATTACTATGTTATATGATAAAATACATATTTGTATTATATTAGTCAAATTAATCTGCTCTCTGGAGTCCGTTATGAGTCATGAGTAGTTGCATCGGTAAGTAAATCTCCTAGCAATATGTGGGCAACAAGCAATATCTCCTTTCTTCGTGCCTCTGTCCCATTATTAATCTGTGGGATATGCAATTAGTGTACATGAGAGAAACACAGCCAGGAGACTCAAAACTGGGTTTTCTTTGATATACAGTCATGTGCTCAATGCTTCAGTTGCTCTGCCGAAGGAACTTTATTTTCTTTCTTCCATTAAGCATACCATAATATATTTGTTTCATAAATCCTCTTACCATCCTTACAAAGAAAACAGGGGACACATTTTTATGTCTCATACTTGGATGCATAGGCTAATGGAGGCCCTGCCGATTAGAGGTAGAGGGCCACCTGTACTATCAAACAAACCAGGCTTTGAGTCGCTTTGAGTCTCATATTCACACTGTCCAGCCATGAGGCACTGGGCAAGTTTAAAAGTCTTCATTCATGGGACGCCTGGGGGGCTCAGTCGGTTTGGTGTCCAACTTTGGCTCAGGTCATGATCTCGCAGTTCGCGAGTTCAAGCCCCAAAACGGGCTCTTTGCTGTCTGCACGGAGCCGCTTCGGATCCTCTCTCAGCCTCTCTTTCTCTGCCTTTCTTACGCTTATATTCACGTGTCCTCGCTGTCTGTCTGTCTGTCTCTCTCTCTTCCTATCAAAAAAACATTAAAAACATTTTATATTTCTTCACTGGGACATGAGATAGATACTTAGTATCTATCTGAAAAGGTTGTTGTGAGGAACCAATGAGAATGTATACCCACACACACTCATTGCACACCTATGCTGTGTGTAATAGTGGGCACGTGTAAGTCTCCATTAAATGTAGCTAGTATTTGATTATCATGAAACAAGTTTTCTTAGCTTTTCAATGATGCACCAAATTTTACAAGTATATCCTTTGAGATGCCTGGAGCCAACTCCTGGGCTCCAGCACCTTCTAGCCTGCCACAGAAAATTGGACCACCATCTATCCTCAGCCACTCCTGATCTCTAGGTGTGTTTGTGTTGCCCTCAAGGTGTTGTAAAGAAAGCTACGGGGCACCCATGTTCTTGCCGTTATATTTAAATACAAAGCATTTAGCGATCAGGCCATTTTCTTACCTTTTGTTTTGAAGGGAAAAAAAAATCAAAACACTTAGCGATGTCTGGCATGTAATGAGCTCTCAATAAATGTTATCATTGTCTCCTCTGATAGCCCGAGCTCTAAAATGCACAAGCCTGAGGAAAGAGCAAACACAGAAATAGATAGGCTTTATTTATTTTTTTAATTTATAACTGCCATTGCCAATTGCAGACAATTGCAGTCTTTCTACCTTTTTTTCTGGAAATAATTTAGCATTTACAGAAGAATTGCTGGAATAGTACAAAGAATATTCCAATATACCCTCCACCCAGAATCATCGGTTATTAACATTTCACATCTCTGTCTCTCAGTCTTTCTGTTTCTCTCTCTCCACCCACCAACACACCTCACACTCTTTACCCCCAAACGCTTTGGCAATTTTTCTTAAAAACAATGACATTGTAAGCACAATCATCCAGGATCAATATAATCCTATTTCCTCAATTCTGTGGGATTAAAACTTCACCCATTATCCCTAAATATATAACTAGAGCCTTTATTTTCCCTGACTTAATATCTGAGTGAGGTTCACATGTCACATTTAGTTTCCTGTCTCATTTTACCTCCTACTGAGGTGTTCGGCTCCTTGTCCTAGGAGCTGGGAGAGAGGGCAATGCAAAAATCAGTGAAGACAAGACTTTTGTTATGAGGAGCAAGAGATTTTTAGAAAATACAATAGATTCTTTACAAGTGATACTGATTTTCTTTGAGTCTACCAAAACAAAACCAAAACCAAAACCAAAACAAACAAAAAAAACCTGAGGGGCTTTATTCCCACCTCTCTAGTGACTTCTACCGATGCTACTTAATAGTTTTTTTTTTGTTTTTGTGTGTTTTGGGGTGGGTTTTTTTTGTTGTTTTTGGGTTTTTTGTTTTTTTTTTTACCGTGAAAAAGCCACAGGACAGGGCTGATCCTGCTTTGACTTGACCTATTTTCTGGCATGACTTGAATATACATTGAATCCCTACTAAGTGCCAGTGTGAGATCTGGGCCTAGCCCTAAAATGGCTGAAAGATCTGTGTGGAACAACATGTCTATGAAGTGTCCGGAAGTGGCAAATCTGTACACACAAAAAATGTATTTGAGGTTGCCTGAGGCTGTGGGGTGGAAATTGATAGTTTTTACATGGGCATGGGGGGTTTTGGGGTGATAAAAATACCTGAAAAATCACTGAGTTATACAATTAACACAGATAAATGTGATACTATGTAAATTATACATCTAAAAAGCGATTATTACAAGGAAGGAAGGAAGGGAGGGAGGGAGAAAGAGAGGGAGGGAGGGAAGAGAGGAAGAGAGGGAGAATCCATAGAAAAATCAGGAGAGAGAAAGCTGATCTATTGAGCAATTTAGGCAAATTTCAAGGACTTGGGCCTCCCAGGTAAAGGTGACAGAAGAAATCAGTTTCCTGTGGCTGCTTTCCAACCTGCGGCCTATTTTGAGTTATGAGCACACTTGTAAGCTATCTGAACTGTATAGGTACCTAGAAAACGTTTCTTCACTGGCAAGGGGAAGACAGGTCCTGTACTATTTGTTTCCCCACATAAAAATCTTACCTGTTATAATGAGATGTATTTTGGTGATCATTTCACAATATATACAAATACTGAATTGTTATGTTGTACACCTAAAACTAATACTATATTGCATTTATACCTCAAATTAAAAAAAAATCCTGTATTCTCTCTTGCTTGAGCATAGGCTCATGAAACCATGATAAAAAAGAGGAGCACCTGGGTGGCTCAGTGAGTTGAGCATCCAACTCTTGATTTGGGCTCAGGTCATGATTCTAGAGTCATGGGATCGAGCCCCACATTGGGCTCCTTCGTGAGCTTGGTGCCTGCTTGGGATTCTCTCTCTGTCTCCCTCTACCCCTCTCCCCGGCTGTTGCTCTCTCTCTGTCTCTTTCTCTCTCTCTCTCTCTGTAAAATACCAAAAAATTTGAAAAGAATTAAAGAGGGGTAATCTCCACAAATGTTTTCAAACTTTTGAAGACAGAAAAAAGAGCCAATAGAAGATGCTAAATGTATCTTTCTGACAAGAGTCTGTATGCAATGGTTAGAGGAAACGGGCCCACATCCATATCAGCATAATGTCTTCAAGGTAACACGCTGGAAACGAGAGCGGCATCCAAGTTCCATTGCAGAAAAACTGTAAATGTCGAGAATTTTTATGAATCAATGACCTCAAAATTATTTTGGTGATTTTGTTTATTTATTTATTTTGAAATAAAATTAGGTAAGCTCTCCAAGCATCCCTTCTGTGGCCTGAATATCCACTTTCTGTAAAAAGCATGAAGGAAACTTCAGCGGAGCAACCAGGCTGTAACACGGGGGGAAATGATTGATTTCACTTGAACACCAACAACAACAACAAAATGTTTAAAAACAGTTTCACGGCTCAACTTTCTCCTTGCTTTTTATTTTTTTTTTCTCTTATAGTTGGAATGTATTTTATCGTCTGTCAGTTTTGCCCTATGATATGTCCTCTTAAATTGGATCTGTAAGCCCTTCATAAAGTTTAATAAATCTTCAGCATTTCACCCTAAGGAAATTATATTAAAAACCTTCAAATGTGAAGTTGGGCCCGCAGACACACAGCGCTGGGAATTTTATCACCATAATCAGCGTGTAATGAAAGCCTCTGTCCCTGTTCTTTCCCAGTCATAATCTGCCTGTCTTTATGAAAAAAGGGGGGTTTGTCTGGGTTCATCTGCAAGCTTTAATTGGAAGATGTCTTCATTTCATTCCGGCCTACTGGGATAATAACTCAGCCCTGTGTTTAAACACAGGCCCTTGCCGCTGATATTTTTTCATTTAGTAAAGCATGTCTCTTTAAATGATTTAGCAAATCATCATGAATGCCAAGCCCGGGTGATTGGCAACTCATTTCTGGTGCACCATTTGCATGACATTTGTTCTGCCGCTAAGAAAGCTGCCGCAGGTAAACAAGCAGGCCCTGTACTGACTCCCTTTGAGTCCCTTCCTGTTTATTTTCTCATAATCAAATGACATTTATGGAGAGGCAAATGCAGCTGCACATATATGAGGGAAATGCAATCAGGCTAAACATGATGACTTCATTCAGGTGATATTTTGATGAGGGAAAGGATATTTTTATGACAGAGGGGGCTTTTTTATTAAGAAATCTGACAAATTCCCTTTGTGTAACTAATGTTTTATCTTTTTTCTATATTTTCACGTAAGGGCTGGACTCAAATAATTGGTTGCCTGGGCATTCATTTCTGAGGGTTTCATTAAAACATGGGCAAGCATCAAGCAGGAGACAGAAGACAACCTTCTTTGTCCCATTCAGAGAAAATAGCCTTTTCTCCTTGCAAAGGGAAAAATAAAAAAGAAAGAAAGAAAACAAGGCAATATGAAATAAAGCTATTTTATGGCATCAACGAATGTAGCTTTTCCTAAAGGAGATTTCAGAGAGGAAGATCTTTTATGGTTAAACAGTTTTATATGTATTTTCTGGCCCATTGCCCTACCAGGGGATGTGGACAGTAACAAGTCAGTTTTTTTTTTTCCTTTAAAAAATTTTTAATAGTAACATGAAATCTTTGTTAGTTAATGTGGTCGAGAAGGGTAACAGAGAGCAAGCTGTACTTCATGGGTTTGCTTGAAATGCAGGCATACACGGGGCTTTCAGAAAGAGGTATGCCTTGATTTCTGGGAAATGTTTCTCCTCCAATGTGGGCAGGTATCTTCAAAACTTCCTCAGCTTCTCTGAGAGCTGGAGACTAAAGACAGGAGTTGGCTGTCATTTCCACTCTGTGATAAGGATGTATTACATAATCAGGTGCCAGATCCCTCCTAAACCAGGGACCACCCAATTCTTTATGAGCTAAAACAATCACTTTATGAAAAGTTGTGCCTTTTTTTTCCCAATCATTTCTACAGGAGAGAAGAATAAAGAAATATGCTTATTTTAAAAATGAGAAAGTGATTCTAATCACTTTCAAATTTCATTTGATGATGATGATGCATATTTTGTCACAGTGGTTTGGGATTCCTTTCCTGGATAGGCTCCCTCCTGGGCTTTCTTTCTCTCTATCATGAGTCTTAAATGACGAGGAATGATTCATCCAACCCACAAGTCCATCATGACTGAAAAGAAAAATGCTGCCCCAACACAATGCTTAGAGCGGGACACCGCAGCTATTCTGGGACTGGCTGAGAAAGAACGCAAGCTTTAGGAGCCCAGGAAGTAAAAGGAGAAAGCTAGCGACAAGTCTGAGGAAGTAGAACTGCAGTGAAAGAAAAGGTCTAACAGGGTGGTGGTCCCTATTGGTCTTTTTTGTTATACTTGAACACTCGAAGAACACTCTTCAGCAACATCTTCCAACCTGAAGGTCAATGATCTTATGTAATGACAACAATGACATTTATGTGGCTCTTTATAACTTCTAGAATATTATGTCATTTGAAACGATAATGTCTAATATAAGCTCTATATTGAGAGGGTGCTGAGTGTTCACTGGTTGAAGAAGCTTTTCCAGGAACCCAGTTCTTTTGAACAGAGGGAAGAAAGAAAATACTTTCCCATCGACGGAGTGCTGTATGCTTAGTGGGGGGCATTGTCTCATGGAACTATTCATGTGCTTCTCATACTGTGTTTGTGTGTAGTGAGGGTGGGGGGTGGGGAAGTTTCAAGCCCTCTTCTTACTAGAGGCAGCTCATGATTTTAAAGGCCCTCTTATTCTTTTGCTTGTTTATTTGCTTGTTTTATTCTAAAAACCAAGAAATCTAAATACTTCGCAAGAAATGTGATTTGGATCAGGTGATGAAAATAACTTAACGTTTATAAGATTTGGACCGCGTTCAGTGAAGGATGGGAGAAGCAAAGTTATGTTGAGGGATTTCTGAGTAATTTGTAGACAGCACTGGTGGAGGATAATTCTGACCCCATTTGCCTAAGTTAAGGAGACATGCTATGGGGACTGTAAACTCTGACGAATCTCTGACCCAAAATAGCAATGTGGAAAAGAGGGTTTGTGGCTGATCCTGACCCCCATCCTCCACCACAAGACTGGATGAGGTGTCCCTTTTGTGTCTTCCCTTAGAATGCCACACTTACCTCTGTCATAGCATTTGTCATACTACTGAATGACTACCTATTAAGTAGTCTTTGTCCCATATTAAACAGTGAGTAGCTTGAGGCCGGGGACTGCATCTTATTCACCTGCACGCCAGCTATCAATTTATTGCCTCTCAGCTCCCAATGCATCCTTCAATTTATGCTCCATGACAAACCGTGGAACTCCTGTAAGCATGTCTCCTTTAAAGTGAGCTTGATGTTAAACCTTATTAGAGGGTGCTGGAAGGAGACTGCAGGAGGAAGGGGCTTCCTGTGGTTTCTGATTATGGGAGCGGGGGATGAGGACATCCATTGTTATCCAGACAGAATGAGAACCACTCCCCCCTCCAGCACCCCCACAGTCTGAGACTGGGAATAACCTGTCCACAGCCCCATCTGCAGGGACCCCAAAGTCCCCCAGCCAGCCCCAGGGAAGCCTTCATGGCCATGCCCAAGTTGCTGAAGCTGCTCCCCACCTGCACTCTAGAGGGTTGCCTGCTGGTTGCTCAACAGCTCCAGACTAGGTCTTGCCTAGAGAAGGGAGTCAGTATCTCCACTATCCAGTGGCTGAACCACATCCACCTCCTCCAGTGACATCTCTATGTCTTTCCTTGGTTGCTCTCCTGGAGCCCTAGGGTACCATATAGAGTTTCTTATATATTTTAGTTAGTATTTCTTATGTTGAACTTCTGCCTGTAAAACCTACTGTATGGTTTCTATTTCCTTATTGTTGCGATCTGAAATGTTCATTGCTGAGTACATTGTCTGGCACCTTGGAAGTTATCAGTAAACATTCATTGAATGTTTGAAGAATGAATGAATGAATAAATGGAAGGATAAATGGATGGATGGATGGATGGATGAATGGATGGATGGATGGAAAAATTAAGGGATTCCTAACTAAGATTTCCACATCTCCTGACAAAATATCAGCTCCACTTTTGTTATGTCCAATGAGGGAGTCATCAAACGACCAGGGAGTTTGGCGGCCATAATTTACTCAGTGTAAGCCAAATACTATTAGTTTTTAAGTCCCCAGAAATGAAATTCAAGTTTCACCCCCCCCTCCAAGTTTTACAGAAAAATAGAACCACTGAACTCTTTATATAAAGAAATTTCTTATAAGAAAGTGGCTGACACGATTATGGGGACTGGAAAGTCCACAATCGGCAAGGTGGGCTGGCAGGCTGGAGACCCAGAAGGGCCAGTGCTGCCCAGGAAGTCTAAGGCAGTCTGCAGAAGTCTCTCTTGCTCAAGGGAGAGTGTTGTTTTTTGGGTTTTATGCGTTTTTCGTTTTATTGCTGTTGTTGATGTTCTATTCAGGCCTTCAACTGATTGAATGAGGTTCATGTACATTATGGAGATGGGTAAAGCCCATTGGCTTTACTCAAAGTCCACCAATTTCAATGTTAATCTCATCCTAAAACACCCTCACAGGAACACCCAGAAAAATGTTTGACGAAATATCCAGGCAAACTGTGGTCTAGTCAAGCTGACTCATAAAATTAACCATCACCGCCCCCCTCCCCCCACATCCCGCAAATTTATTCTTGCTAGAAGGATGGAAAGAGATAGAAAGAGAGAGAGAGACAGAGAGAGAGAGAGAGAGAGAGAGAGACTGTGCGCATAATTGTCATCATTTGGTATTTGGTATTTGAGCTGAGCTGGGACCACACAAGTGACCCCACTACCAAAAGGACCTAGCCAGGATCAGGGTACCTCATGTTCCAACCCAGAAGATTCATGTTAGCTCTGTCTAAAGAGGCCTTTCTCTGTTCCCCATAGGAATCGGTGATTTTCATCAGAACATGGCATTCTTTCTTAATGCTGCTTCAAACAGAAACACTGGCATTCAGGAAAACCGATAACTTATTCCAATAGAAGTGAAAATGTTTTCAAATTCCTAAGGCCCTGTAGCAGGGCAATAAATAATAGTTTAACATTCTCATCTTAAAGAGAAATTGGTACAAACACCAAGTTTCTAATAGAATTAACTTGATTTTCTTCCACATCAGAAGGCAGCGAGCATTGACAACTGTGGTTGAGGCTGTGGTTTTCTCAACTGATTTTTTAGGCCATATCCCAAGAATTTTAGATAGGATCATCTTCTTTTCTTATCACTTCCAAGGTACTCAGTTATATTTAACATTCTAGATTGATCAAAATTCAACCTATAATGAACCATGAGGATTTCTTTTGCACGAAGTATGTCCAGATCATTAAAAACTCAGAGTTGTATCAAAGAAAGGGGCCATTTGATCTTTTTTATTTCCTCATGCTGGAAGTGAAATTTTTCCTCATATATATATATACTCATGCTGGAAGTAAAATTTCTGACTTAGCTGAGTTCATTTTTTATTTTCATATATTTTACATAAAAGACCGTTTGGTCTAATATCAAACCGAATTGCATTTATTTTGCATATCTTTCTTACCGCTTCCTGTATTTATATTGTGCCTGCCTTTTTTCAAGGCACAAATCAAATTGGGGCAGAACTGGTGGCATGATGGAAAAATCCATTTCAGTTCTAAGCTCCCTTTTCAATGTGTGAGCCTAGGTATAGCAACCAGGGAAGATGAAATTTTGGGAAGTATGTGACGCTTAGGAATTTAAAGACTAAAATTTTGGGTGCTGCTCTGAAAGTGAAAACTTGACATTGGCTGATACAGACACTTGCTAGCATAAAATCTGTGCCTGCACATGGACAATAAGGTGCACGTGGCAGTGAGCACACTCACGCAGGCTCGCAGTCCACGTGCATAAATACAGACAGAGGAGGCAGGGAAGAGCCAGCCGCACCTCTTCTTTCCTGTTCCCACCAATTTCTAAATACACAAATACTGGATTTTACTCGCCTGTTATAGATGCATATTTTAATACAAATAAGACATTTGCTTCTTTTTCTTTCTCCGTTCTTCTTGGAGCTCGGGTGAATTTTCTCCCATAAATATCCCTCAGTTCAGCTAGTTGAACAAATTTTTCTTTAAGACTGACAATAAAGTAGTACAGAGCATAGAGTAAGAATCCCAATACATCATCCAAATGTCTCAGTCCCAGAAGGATTCTAAGATTTTTGTCTGAAAAAGGAAAAATAAACCTTGTTCCTACCTCCCTAGTAAGAGAATTAAGGATCACTTTTAGAACCTTCTAACAATTGTTTTCTGGAAAGTGGATTGAAAGAGCTTATCCCCTAGTGACTTAATCCTATGAGATCATTGTAAAAGGGATATGTTGGATATGAAGGGAGTATTTTCGAGTTTCCTGAAGAAGCATTCTGTCTTGTTGTACTTAAACTTCCCATCCTGGTTGTACTTAAACTTTCCCACCCTTCATTCTTTGGGTGAATATTAGTTTTTACATGAAAAGTAAAAACAAAAAAAAAATTTGATTCTCTCTCCACTCTTCATGCCAGACAGTTTCCTTCTGAAATAAAGTCGGGGCTGTATGAAATGTGCATTTCTCTCCTGCTTTCAGAGATTCCATAGTTTGAATAATAATCAATATCAGGTATTCCTTTGCCCCAGTCAGTTGGCTAAGGAATGTGCACTATTAAATAAAAGCTAAAAGAAAAAAAGGTTCCTCAAGATCTAGATGTAAAAATAAAAAATTAACTTTTGGCTTAGGGTGTCCGGTTGGCTTAGTCTGTTGAGCGACCAACTTTGGCTCAGGTCATGATCTCACAGGTCATGGCTCACAGCTTGTGAGTTCGAGCCCTGCGTTGGGCTCTGTGCTGACAGCTCGGAACCTGGAGCCTGCTTCAGATTCTGTATCTCCCTCTCTCTCTGCCCCTAACCCACTTGCATTCTGTCTCTGTCTCTCTCGAAACTAAATAAACATTAAAAGAAATAAATTTGAAAAAAATTAACTTTTGGCTTAAATGATTGCATTCAATAAGGCAATAATCAGCCAATCTGAGCAATCAGAAAGTTATGCTGTAATTTTCTGAGGGTAGGGGAGCAAATGATCCTACATGGAATAGCAGAAGGAACTTTTTCTCTATCCTTTTCCCCTTGAAAAAGACACATGTCTCCTAAAAGGGGAAGAAGAAAACAGGGAGCCAAACTGGCAGTTGCAGGATGAAAACCCGTCTGCCTGGCGTGTTCAGTGTTGTTGTTCTTTACGCTTTTCTTTCTGTCCAGAGGAAAACCTAAGCCAAGAATTTCATCTTGCCTTTTCTTTCAGTAGATCTGGCATGAGTTTCCTGGCTTAGAGGTGCCTTCCTAAATGTGAGAACCAGGTATAAATTGGATTTTCATCATTTACCATTTCAGCACTGACTGCATCCCCCAAAAGAATCCAGGAGGATGTGATGGGGAAAATGGTATTAAACTATACTGGTGGTTTTCAAACTGTGCTCCTACAAACCCAAGACATTTTAGGGAAAGTCCTTTAAAGCCATTTAAAGGGGCAAGGGGTCAGGTCCCACCTCACCCTTGACCACATGCATTTCAAACAGAAAAACTCCAGTACTATCAGGTTTTACATATTTAGACTCCACGTAAGATTTCATTTGAGAAAGAGATTCTATGGAAACACACACACACACACACACACACACACACACACACACAGTGAACTTAATATGAAAGCCTTCTTAATTTGTATTTCCTTTCAAACTCAAAAGGATTCTGATTGGCTATTAATGGTACAGAACCTAGAGAATCCTCACGATATATGTGTTAGGGAACACTGTTGTTTATTAGCACTATTTATTCCTTTACAGGGATTCCTTTTATTCCTTTGTGGGTCCCTCTCAGCTCAGGGTGTTGGGAGTGGGGAGAGGAGTTGCATGATAATTCAATCATTTTCCACCAGAAATATTGTTCTCAATCTTTGATTGGTTATCAGAAGCACCTGGAAATTTGGTAAAAAGTAATAGACCAGCCCACCTCCTTCAACCAGTCTGCTCCCCTGTGTTCTTTGTCACCTCTCCTGGTGAGGCAGGGACACTCTGAAGTTTGAGAACCACTGGTCTTAGAAGAGCTGTTACTGGTCCTTTGCTTGTTACCGTTACACAATGCAATCCCCACCCTTTGGTTTGGTCTGGGGAAAGAATATCACCACTGTTCACACTTAGAAATGGGAAGAAACCTAGAGAATTGTATTTATGAGAAACCTTGAGACATATTTGTAATACAGACACTTGATACACCATAGCTTAAGCAAATGTTAAATCAGAGTTCTCTAAGAAAGCAACGTATTCTAGCCACATGATTGCCTTATGTTTGTTCATTGACTCATTTAATATACATTTAATGATGGAAGACAGAGAAATAAACCAATAATTACAGGGCAATAAGATAAGTGAGTAAAGGAAATACGGAGTGAGTGTGGGTGATAAGCCATCTAAGTTTGCCTCTGTATTTCAAGAAATCCTTCATAGTGAAGGAACATTTGCAATCAGACTTAGTGCTCAAATTACTTTGTAACTTGGCCAGAATTAGAAAATTCAAAGTATGTGGTTATTCCTTATCCGTAGGGGTATTGGAAATAAAACCTAGCACTTCCCATTTTCATCGTGTTTTCTTTTTTAATTTAATTTAATTTTATTATGTTTTGAATATTTATTTTTGACAGAGAGAGACAGAACATGAGTGGGGGAGGGGCAGAGAGAGAGGGAGACACAGAATCTGAAGCAGGCTCCAGGCTCTGAGCTGTCAGCACAGAGCCCGATGCGGGGCCTGTACTCACAAACTGAAAGATCATGACCTGAGCCAAGTCTGATGCTTCCCCGACTGAGCCACCCAGGGACCCCTCATTGTGTTTTGTATAAACCATTGGACTTTATCAAATGACTCAAAAACCCTTCAAATCTTGAAATGGAAGCACACTGATAGTCCTATTTCAAGATCAGGGTTGTTCTTCAACTTTCCATCTCAAAACTGGGCTATTCCCCATGACTGGTCATAATTCTTTTTTTGGATGCAACCAGGAGCCAAGCCAAGTAGGTATTTGTTGTGGTGTAGATATGAAGCTCCAAAGTTTGATGATCATAAGAGAATCTTTAATACCCACCTGTTATAATAAAACAGATTTGCTTCAAAGTACCCTTAGATCTGAGAGGTGCTTTGACAGCCAGTCACCTTTATTAGTTAATACAACGCCCCTGTCAATACCATGTAACCCTGTCTTACTCTATCACCCACCTCAGACCCCACATCTCCAATATATTCATAGGAAATGCAGATCTGGACCAGAATCAGTCCAGCCTCAAGTGCATTTCAATCGAATGGAAGAGGATTAGATAGAAAAATTTAGGGGCAATATGAAAGGTGTTCTAAATATTTCTTCTCCTCTGGTTTAAAGAGTTTTTCTTACTACAACACAGGAAAATACATTTGTGGCATATAATGTAATGAAGCATGTCATAGAATAAAATAAATGAATGCCTGCATAAAAATTGTAACTCATTTCAGGAGAGTGAATAAACCATTGGACTTCAAGTCAAAAGACCAATATTTAGATGTTTATTTTGCTATTTAGTGTACATTGTTAAGCAAGTAACTAAATCTCTTTAGCATTGTTTCCTTATCTGGGAAAACAGGAATATCCATATTTCCTTTGCAGTTATTGGGAAAATCAAATTATATAAGTTACGTGAAAGCACCTAGGACTATAACTGGCACATATTAGAAGCCTCATAAATTATTACAAAAATTAAATTTATTTTTCCAAAATTAATTTCCAAATATTTCCAAAAATATTTGAGATAAAACCAGATAACATTTTTTCAAGACTCATATGGGAACTGGGGAATATCACTTCAACTCTCTATTATTAGAGAAGAATGAAACACAAAATGTTTTTTTATGTTCAACAAATATTTATTGAGGGTCTATTACGTACCAGGAATTAATCTAAATGTTTAGGATTCATCAACGAATACAAAATACAGTGAAGACAAAACATTCTGGCCATCATGAAGCTTACATTCTAGTGAGCAATGAGATGTTTTCCTTTAGAGCTTCTTCAAAGCCTATCTGTAGTCAATACTACACAGACACACACACACACACACACACACACACACACACACACACACACACCATGTACTTTGTGGATGTTATTAAAAAATTCTCCTGAGGCTCCTGGGTGACTCAGTCAGTTGAGCGTCCGACTTAAGGTTGGGTCATGATCTCACAGTTTGTGGGTTCGAGCCCTGCATCAAGCTCTGTGCAGACAGCTCTGAGCCTGGAGCCTGCTTCGGGTTCTGTCTCCCTCTCTCTCTGCCCTCCTCTTCTTGCTCTCTGTCTCTCTCTTTCCCTGTCTCAAAAATAAATAAACATTAATTTTTTTTTAATTATCTTGCCAAAAAAAAAAAATAAAAGCACAAGAACCATGTACAGGGCTTCCACATAAGGCCATGAACATTGACTATGATATGAATTGTGGCCTCGGAGTTGTCCAATTTGGTGACCATAAATTATACATAAAAAAGGAATACTGTTCTTTCTAGTCAACTTCTGGCCTTAATGTCAGGGGTCTCTGGGACACACATGCTCTTCAGGTAATAACCTATGAAAAACGAAGATTGAAAAGTATTTTATTAATGCCTAAGTTACATAAAAAGTTGTCTTTACACTCAACAGGAATTGTCTTCAATCTTGCAGAGACTGGAATAGAATAGAATAGAATAGAATAGAATAGAATAGAATAGAATAGAATAGACAGTTTAGAATATAACCTAGCCTTAGACAGAAAATTCTGATACTAGATCACTGAGAAGTGCTTTTATTAGAAAAGAGTTAGGGAGAGTTCCTCCCAGAGATTGATGCTTGGATAAAAGAACCACACAGCAACTCTTCTCATTTTGGGAAATAGAGACTATAAAACTAAGACATTAAAATCTGTCATGTCCACCCTCAAAATCTCACAGGTACATGGTCACATATTCCTGCAAACTCCCCCATTTATAGGGCATAGAAAGAGGGGCCATATGACTTGCAGCTCATGGTAGTCATTTGAGGACTGCAGTGTTTTTCCTAGCCTCATAACTCCAACAGTTGTCTCTTGGGTGGATTAAGAAGGATAGAAGTAGATGAAGTACTGACATTTGACCTATCATGGGCATTGCAGGGACCATAACCATGGTCTCAGCACCTGAAGTTGAGCAAAGAAACAGGACTACTATGGAAGATTCACACTCCTAGGGGTCTCTGGGCAAGTAGTGAGGGATTGTTCCCTTTGTACCAAACCTGAGCCATGCATGAGGAAGGGCTGGCATTGGGGCATTCTTAGAGCTTGTCTACAGGGGCCCCTGGAGCTCAGCAGATGGTGCTGGACAGACCAATCTATTCTAAGCAGCTGAGGAAGAAGCAAGCCAGAACAGAGGTATAGTAGTCCTTATCAAGTGAATTTTAGATAAGACATCCTCAGCAATGAAGGGAATGAGAGAGGTAGTCTCTGAGGAACTCACAAAATCTCCCATTAAAGAAAGTCACATTGTAATTAATATCTATTGAGCCCAGACGGGAGCGACCCCAGAATAAAATGACATTACCCATTAAGTGACCTTCTTGACTTCTTACATCTTTTCCCATTCAATGAGCCAACCTTGGTTAGCAACATAGAAAGGAAAAAGTCGATACGCTAGGTTGGAAAGAGAGAAGTTGACCATGCTCTTTGTGGACAAGAGGCTTCCAGTATGAGGCACACAGGAGCAGAGGAGGGGAGAACAGGTTTTAATTTCAAATCATAACTGAAGTGTTAACTATAAATCTAGATGGACTTTATGATTACTGCTGTAGACTGAATGTTTTAGTCCTCCCCAGATTCCTATGTTGAAATCCTAATCCCCAATGTGATAGTATCTGGAGGTGGGCCTTTGGGAGGTAATTAGGTTGTATGTGTGCAGTCTTTATGATGGGATTAGTGCCCTTATAAGAAGACACAAAAGACAGCTCGCTTCCCGTCCTCTCCCTCTCTTCAGTGATGCTGCACCTGCCAGAAACTTGATCCTAGACTTCCAAGCCTCTGAACTGTAAGAATTAAATGTTTGTTGTTGAAGCTACCCAATCTCTGGTATCTTTGTTATAGCAGCTAAACTGACTAAGACAAATGTTCAATTGAGACTGTGTTCTAAGACAGAAAATTACTGGAAAACACTCTGTATTACCCCAGAGTCACCAAATGAGGGCTGAGTTTTTCTCCAGGAGCAAGAAGAACTTTCTCAACATAGCCGTTAGGGAGACAGTGAGAGTGAAAATAAAAGGATTACATTGCATGGGCTGCACCATACTCAAGGTCAAGGTTACAGACAATGTTTTCATTCATTCACTATACACAGTGACCAGGTCTGCAGGCAGGGAGCTCTGGAGGAAGATGAATGTGTTCAGTTTCTCCAAATCTCACAAGGAGATTGCACCCTACCCCTTTTCCTGCACAGCTTTGGGAGGTCTTTCAGCACTGGTGAAATTTTCCTTGAAGTTTTTGAGATCTTTGGATAAGGGTGAGAAAGAGGAATGAATTAAGCATAGTGCTTGGCCAGTAGGGCTCACAGTTTCCATTAGTCATTGGCTACATGCCTAAACACCTTCTAGGGTGCCCCAACATTGTCTTGCTTTCATGCATGTGCCTCCTTTCATTCAGATCCAAAGTTTCAGGTTAAACCATATTACCGATAAGTCCAGAATGCTTCCTAGGCTGAGCCGAGCTACTTAAGAGTTTGACACAGACATAATCATAATCAGTACTATTGTTTCCTTAGCGTTAAGAACTATTCCATGCCATCCACATACTGTGATGATAAGGGTCAAAGGCAGGATTTCTAACGTGACAGGTTATTTCTCCTCGCCAGAGCCACTGCTTGCAATTTCTATAACAAGAAATAGTCACTTATCCCATAGCTGAAGATAAGGCTTTCTTGGTACAACATGTTGACTCAACACACACTAAGTTGTTAATAACAGATCATTTCCTAAGAATGGATTTGGTAGTAAATGTGGGCAGCCAGAAGTGTAGCAGGGAGTGCAGTGACATAAAGAGAAATAGTGGCCTGGGACACTGAGCAAAGCTTCCTCTATCCTGCACTTATGCACGGAGCTCTGTTTCTCAGGAGAATCGGGGGCGGGGTGGGTAATGTGTGCAGAAACCGTTTTTGGTCACTGAACTACAAAGTACACACCTTGGCAACCAAAGATACCATGTTGTGAAGTTTAGATTCCTTGGCACGGTAGAGACGGCAGACTTCTTTATTCAGTCTAACACCCTTTGAAATATTTCCCGAGCATAGAACTTTTAAACTGCTAGACTCTGCTGTCACTATCTTCTCACACTTCAGAGACGTAGTCTTGTCAAAACTGGACTTCTGGGTTTCCGAGCCAGTGAGATGATTTCTTGAATAAAAGTCCAGGTATGAGAGACTGGTAGAAGTTTGATTTCTGTCACCCTGAAATCCAAAGAATTCACTTTCCTCTGACCAGTTCTTTACCTGCAACGTGGTATCGATTCCTTTGAATCCTTCTGAATTCTTTCTCAGTATAATGAAAGCAAAGTTGTTATTCTTCATTACTGTACAGTATAATTAATTACTATTAATACATAGTGAAAATAAAACTGCAGTTTTTAATTACAGTAGTCCCAGTAGATCTGACACACTCAGAATGATTTTCAACTAAAAAGAGGAACTATCATCTTAAGAATTGCTTTTATTATTACTTTTTTATTTCAGTATGGTTGGCACACAACGTTACATTAGTTTCAGGTGTACAACTTAGTGATTTGACAAGTTGATACATTCTGCTGTGTTTGCCAAACAATTGCTTTTATATTGCTCCGTGTTCCATAAATGCAGTATTACTATTAAAGTTTTTTTAATAAAAAATATTATTTTTGCAGAGAAGACTCAGACATTTATTTCATAGTGCATAATAGGAGAGAGAGCAAGTCTTAGTACAAACGAATTAAATGCTTTGAAATTGCTGGTTTTATAAAGATGCTTGTTTCCATTAGATTGCACACCTAATCTCTCAGGTAGATAAACCCGCAAATGATGCATATGGTTGATGGATGAGCAGTGATAACAACGTCTTCCGCCTATGAGTCTGATTTTTCTCTTGGAGAGCCAGGACATGCTAGAAATGCTCCTTGCCAATGCCATTGTAAAAATCCCACCATGTAGCTACAGGTACAGCCCTGGATTAGCCAAGATAAGCAAAAGGAAACTAGGGACAGTCCAGGAAAGATGGACAAGTTTTTCACCTCATTCCTTCCCTGAGTAACCTCTTCCCATAATTTTAAACTGCATTCCGTATTTCCGGTGCTCTAAATCACTTTCTTTCCTGTTGGCCAATTCTCAAGAATGACCTATCCCAGACATGTATTTCCATGCACTTGTGTTCCTATGTTGGGAATGGTCCAGCTCAGAAGTGACTGCAAACCCTCAAATGTCTCATCCTCACAGTCATACCCTAGAAATAATGTGAGAAAGGCAGTTATATACCAGTATTTTAAAACTGAGTGCTTTGAGGTTTAAAAATATCTAGAATTCTGGCTCCTGTTGAAAAACGTTCAAGTTTGGCAATACTGGGCCAGTATTCCCACCTTGCAATAATCCACTGGAGAGGAGTGTAGCCTGTGCATTTTACACTGAGCTTTTTGGTCTTCTGTAGCTGTTGGTTCCCGATCTAGGGTGACTTTGACCCTTGGGGACATCTGGCAATGTCTGTTGCCAGCTGACAGCCACAGCTGAGGGTCGGGATGTGCTATTGGCACTAGTGAGTTGAGGCCAGGGATACCATGAACATCCTACAAGGCATATGATAGCCTTCCACAACATAGAATTATCTAGCCCCACATGTCAATAGTACCAAGTTTGAGAAACCTTTCCACAGCCCATATTCGGCCCACTTCACATTTAGTTGCCTGTCTGCTCCTGTAGACATTTGGCTTTGTAATCCCTGGATAACCAAATTGGCATAACATATAGATACATAACATATACAACCAGAAAGGATCTTCAGGACCTTCCAGTCAAATCCCAAATCCCTCATTATATGTATGATGTCTTAAATATAGGGGAAATGAACTTCAGCTAGACTTAAAAACTAAAATTCGATCAAAGTAATTGATCTGATTTGTAATCGAGAATCCTGTTCCTAACTGGAGTAATAATTATGAAGCCATATGAGGCAGACACAGTGAGCGGAGGCAGGACAGTGGGGGAATCTTTCCCCACTTTCTGGTCATCATCTTGTCCATCACTTACATATGACAGAACATTTGAGCAGACCCAGTCGACATGTTGCCCAATTTCTGATCTGGGCTCTTCTTAGAAATTCATTACTGATCCAAGCTCATACTATTTTGCATAGCATCCCTATGTGTTTGTCAGGAGATGACTGTCCATGAGTATGCTGTGTTTCTGCATGTCTTTTTGTTCTGGACTATTTTCCCAACAATGTCTGTAAAGCTAGCAATCTTGGAAGATAAGAGACAGAACCTCATTCTGGAACAGAGGGTCAATTTGCATACTTCCCAGTACAATAAATACGATGGCCGTTGCAGGAGCAAAGGTCAGTGCATATTACAAAGGATTCAGTTTTCCCTCAGCTCAGGATTTGTCCATTGTGAAGGAAAAGTGCTGTGGGTGCAGCACCTACTCAGAACCCTCCATGTCACCTTGGTGGGACTCGGGAGACAAGGGCGACCATGCTTCGTGTGCACTGAGTAATGAAGTCCTGGTTTCTGACCCAGGACTCTCATATCTTCTGCCATCAGGCCAAGAGGTATGAAGAATCAGAGATTTTACTCTCCTTGCAAGATAACAAGTTTAGCCTGCTAGAGTTTTTGACAATTTTTTACAAGCCATCTTTTGAAATACTTGAACTGTATTTTACCTGAGTTAAACCTTAAGCCATGAATGGCTCTGGCAGCTGTAACTAGTCTTAAGGCCCACCAAGTATTTTTCCTCTGCCAGCACTAAGTGCTCTGGCTCTCCTGAAGTTCCCTTAGCTATGGCCTTAGTTATGCGTATATCTGTCCAATGCCAGGGAGTCCAAGTCCTTTTCTTCTTCACTCCTTCCCTACTTCCTTCCATCCTGCCTTCCTTCTTTCCTTTCCTCCCCTCCCCCCTCCTCCTCTTCTCTTCCTCCCTCTTCTCCTTCTGCTTCTTCTTCTTCTCTTTCTAGGTAAATCACTATCTGTAGTGCATGTACTTTCTCTTTGCTCTAAATCCACATATCATTATTCCTTGTTGTTACTGGAAGAAAATAAATCATTGAATCAGAAATGCAGACATATACTATACACATACAGAGCTCTAACAAATTAGGTTCCGTTGTGACTAACTTTAAAATTTTTCTACACAAGGGACTATCCTTTGGGTGATCAAAAGAAAAAAAGAAAGAAAAACCAGTTCATACTCACATTTTCTCCTTACTTCCCATCAGTGACCATCTTATATTTTAGTAGTTTTCTTGATACATTTTTGCAACCTCTGCTTGTTTGAAGGGCACAGTTTTCTTATCATATATTTCTACTGGGAAGGAAGATGTTTTTAATCTTCTAAAATTTGTATATGCATTTGAATAAACACAGCAATCTTAAAATTCATATTCAGCATTTTAGTAGTTATGTTTTATTGAATATATGATGCTTTTCTGAGGGTAATGATACTTCCTCTAATAAGAATCCAGAGTTTATTTGAATTTAATTTAGTTTTGGGGAGGACAGACTAACAAGTAGAGAAAATTAAGAGTGATCAGTGCTATAGTTCTCATTTTATGCTATATTTACCTTAAGGCTTCATCATATCATATTTGATGATGTGCTGTCAGAAGTCACATAGAAGCCACTGGAATCAGAGGGCTCTGTGAATGTCCTTACATAGAGTTGGCAGTAATTTTCATACAGCACAGTTTGCTAAAACCCCTTTATTGATAATATTAGTTTCCTCAGCCCACTCTTTTCCATAATCAGGTAATCAATTAGTCATTAACATAACTACAAAAAGAAATCATGAACAAATACACACCAAAATAATCTAGCTGGTTGTGTCTTTTTTTTAAAACAATTTTTTTAAGTTTATTTATTTATTTTGAGAGGGACAGTGACAGCATGCACAGGGGAGAGGCAGAGAGATAATCCCAAGCAGGCTCCACACTGCCAGTGCAGAGCCAGACATGGGACTCAAACTCTCAGAACTATGAGATCATGACCTGAGCCAAAAACAAGAGTTGAATGCTTAACCAACTGAGCCACCCAGGCACCCCAGCTGATTGTATCTTAAGCATGGTCTCTACACGTTTAGCCAGAATATGGACTTTGGAGTAAGAGAAAAGTGAGTTCAAAATCTGACTCTCTTGCTTGCACTTTGTTTTTGGACAAGTTTTTTTAAATCTATTTGAGCCTTAATTCCTACATCTATAAACATCTATGTTGCAGGATTGTTACTGTAAGATTCAAGTAGAACAATGTAGGAAAAGCGTTTAATACAGTTCCTGGTGCATCAGAGGTCTTAAATAAATTCTGGCCCTTTGACTGTCATTATTGAGTGAGGCAACAAGTGCAAAAAAAAAAAAAAAAGGATGGCAATAGGGGTGCCTTTTTGCCCCTTAATCAGTTAAGCATCTGACTCTTGATTTCGGCTAAGGTCATGCTCTCACAGTTCGTGGAATAGAGCCCCGCATTGAGCTCCGGGCTGACAGTGCAGAGCCTGCTTGGGATTCTGTCTCTCCCGTCTCTCTGCCCCTCCTCAGCACATGCACACACACTCTCTCTCTTTCACTCTCTCTCAAAATAAATAAACTTAAAAAAAATTATTTGTTTTTTTAAACGTTCAAAATGTCTGAGAACTCTGTATGTTTTCATATACTTCACCATACCAGAGTATTTATACCACGTAAGATGTATGTCATCTACGGTTTGATGTTTTAAGTTGCTCTTTGTCTTTCAAAACACTTAAGAAACCACTCCTGTGTATCATTAATTTACTGATGAAAGGCAACTAACAACTTCTTAAAGTCATTCATAATATAGTCATCTCTCTGGGTTTCGTTGTCTTCCTATTTAAAATAAGGAAATGGAACTTGATATTCTCTAAGACCCCTCCCAGTTCTAAGACAAATACAGTTATATTTTATAGCTTTGTAATATAATCAAGCATTCAGAGCAATACCTGGCCCATGGGAAGTACTCAGTAAATATTCCTTAAATGTGGAATGATTAATTAATATAGGTACTTTAATATAGAAAGTACAACCTAAAAACTAATTTGGCTTAATGACAAAAACAAGCAAGAAATTATTATTAAATTCATTTCTTTGTTTACTACTGCTAAAGATTAACTTTTTCTGTTAAAATTATTTTTAAAAAATAATTTATTAATCTAATAGACTTTGATCCTTACAGAAAGTATAAGTCTATCAAAAAAAATCAATGGAGTAGAGGGGAAATGGTTTTGTGGATAAAACTAAAATTCACATTTTCTATTAAACATGGCAGATACAAGACAAGCATTTATTTCAACTCCCCCCCCCACCAAAATAGTGTGATGACGGAAAATAGATTTTGTGAAAAGAGCACAAAAACCTATAAGGACAAACAGAACAAAAGGAGAGGATGGGGATGACAACATCAACACAATTTTGCAAGCTCAAAGACAGAAGGATAACCAAAGCAACACAGAAATCAAATGCTATGGAATGGGAGCTTTAGGGGAGAAGAGGAAACCCAAGAAGTAAGCTCTTTTGTGTCGTAGGAGCCTGAGAAACACAGGCATTGGAGGCACTAGGTGCCTCTGAAGAATGGGCATGCACTAGGGCGATAAGTAGGAAAATTAGTTTGAAATTCATGTAAGAAGCAGTTAAGCACCTAAACCCAGGGATGGCTTTATGAATGTAGAGCCTATACACTTATACAGGGTCTCACACTTAGGAACCTCCCACATGGTATAATGCTCTGCTATTGCCATCATGAAATTCTTAATAATTTTTGAGTAAGTGACTCAACATTGTCATTTGAATTGGGTTCTACAAATTATGTAGCCAATCCAATCTAAATCCCCTCCCCTAATTTCACACAGCCAGGCATATATCCCTCCTCCACCCTGGCAAAAGACTGAATGATAGGATATTTCAGAGTATTAGGCACAGCTGAAAATAGGAGGCCAAGTGAATTACTTAGAGAACAGTGAATACCGTCCTCCACCAGGCACAGTGAATACTGGCAACCAGACTTACATCCCCAGGCAGAAGATTGCCAGATTCCTCTCGACGAAACTGAAAGAACAGTTGGAAGTCTTCCAATTAAACAGTTTCTGTTGGGTCACCTGACAAGTCCCCATCATGGACATAGAGCTTCTAATCAAATCTTTAGTGTCTCAAGTATAAATGGGAAAGCTAAGGATCATCAGAGATTTGAGAGAAACCTCTATCAGAAACACAGGATTAAAACAAACAAAGACTAAGCAGGAACTCTGAGGATTCATGACACTAATAGTAGAAGAGAAAATTATATTATAAAATATTATTATTATCTTTAGAGAGATAAGAGAAGCTATTACAGTAATAAAAAAAGAATACTAGTTTTTTTAAAGCAACACTCAGAAAATAAAAAAAGAACTATTGAAATTAAATATAGATAGGATAAATAAAAAATTCATTAAGACTTATGGAAGATAAGGTGATTTCTGGGTTATTTCTTCAACCAGAAAGCAAAATAAAATAAAACAAACAAACAAAAGAGATGGGAGAGGAGACATAAAATATAAGTTAATGAAAGGATGTGCAGCAGGTTCAAAATCTAAATAACAGAATTTTCAGAAGGAGAAAACAAACAAAAAAACAGATGGGAAGAAATGATTAAATAAAAAATACTCATACTCAAAAATTCCAAAATCAAAGCCGCTGTGTTCTCAGATTGAAAGTGGCTATTCATTCAGTATATTATTGTAAATTTTCAGAATACCATGGCTGAAGAGAAGGTACCAAAATATGTTCAAAGAGTAGAAAAATAAAACATGTCACAAAAGATTAGGAATCAATATGACATTAGATGTCTCAAAAGCAAAATTGAAAACTGGAAGACAATGATTAAATGCCTTTGAAATTCTGAAGGAAAATGGTTTTCAGCCTAGAATTCAATTCTCACAGAGTCAAACTATCAACCAAATGTAAGGGTATAAAAAAGGCATTTTCAGATATGCAAATTATTAAGAAATGTATTCCTGTGTACCATTTATTTGAAGTCCACTAGAGAATGTAATATACCAAAATGATATAATAAATCAAGAAAGAGGCAAACATGTGATTCAGGGAACGGAAGATACAACACAAGACAATGAAGTAAAATCCAAACACAAGATAATGGCATAAAATTCTAGAACGATGGCTGTGTACCAAGACAAGAGAGCAAAAAGATAAATTTAAGCAAGAATATGAAATATTCTAAGTGAAAAAATAAAAACAGAAAATTACCTGATGTTTAGGGGATATAGTAAGTGAAGAATTACACTTCTAAATAGAATTTGTAAATGAAAAGTACTTGATATGACAGAGAAAATGAAAGAGCAAGGCAATTACTAACTCTGGGAAAACCAAAAGTAGTGCACCTAGAAATATAATCCTTGTGCTTTACATGGTTCAACTATAAATAACATTCACAGAGCCATCAAAATGTTAAGCATGGATTACTGATTTATGTAAATTTTGATGTAACTGCTTTAGGAGTTTGGGAGGAATGGATATGCTCTTTTCAAGATGGTGGGTTTAGAGGGGTTGGTTGGTCAATGGTCAGTAGGGAATATTTAAAATGAGATTTAAAAAAATATATTTAGAAATGTAGTGGCAAATACCAGAAGAAAATGTTAAGGGATTAGTGGTCACCTGTCAAAGACAAGAATCAGGAATAGGGAGAAGTGGAATTAGAAATGCTCATTTTTGTTATGAGCTTTTTAAAGCTGCAAGACATTTAAAACCATGCTCATGTATTCTGTGATTCAAAAAGTAAATTAAACACATAAATCTGTGATTCATATATACTTGCAAAATACTATTATAATTCTATTTAATCCCCAACTGGTAGTGAATGAAATAATGGCAACCTCAAGAGGAACAAATAGGTTGTTTTGGTTGACAGCATAAAGTAAAATGACTGTGACTAAATGAATTCATCATTAATTATTTCATTTTATAAACAAAGCTTTAACACAGCTATATATAAAGCATTTGACATTGTAAAACATCAGCATATGCTCAGAAATGGAGGGTAGCCTAAACATTTTAGGGTATTAATGAGTAGTGGCAGATTGATATAAATTGCTGAGGTACCAGTTCCACCAAGCTATGGAATTATAATCCAGATCACAGAATTCCCTAAGAAAATAGATTAGCAAAGGGCATCTGATGTGTTAATGTGGCGCAGGAGACAATTTTAATAATAATTGGAGAGAGCCAATGACAAAAGGAAAGGAAATCCAAAATATAACTGAAGTGAAAAGCCAAAGGAAAAGAAAATCAGATATAATGATATATGGCAGCTCCCCAAATAAGATCACCTTAAATCAGTAATTTCAGACTGATTTGGGAGGAGAAAGAAGCACACTAAGGGCTCCAGGAGGGTGCGACGTTTGATCATTGAAACAACAGCCTCTGGAGGGTGGTTCACTTTCCAAGCTTGCGGTTCTAGTAAAGGCTGCCCCAGGTTGTCCTACATTAGGGTGTGGCGGGTATGCGGAAGGCTACCATGCCCTCTCAGGTTCATGTAGAGCAGCTACAGGTTTGCACACTGGGTTTCCAGGTTAAGAGTTCTGCTTGAACAAATTGTTTTATGGCTGAAAACCAAGTCTGAAAAATACTGGTCTACCCCCAGTTTTCTATTTTACAGATCTAGCAATAAAAGCCTTTTAAATAATCATTTACCCAGGGTGAAGAGTAACAAAAATCCGATGGCAGAGTTAGAACCAAGAGCCAGGCTTCCTGCAAGCTAATTAACTTGCTTTCTCCCACACTAATGATCCTGGTGATGTTGCCCTTCTGTTAAAGTAAATATATTTTACCAAAGGGTATATTTATTATTACTTTGTATAATGAGTCTTTAAAACTACACAGTGCATGGGACGCCTGGGTGGCTAAGTAGGTTACGCACCTGACTCTTGATTTTTGCTCAGGTCGTGATCTCACGGTTCATGAGATCAAGCCCCCTATCGGGCCCTGCGCTGACACTGTGGAGCTTGCTTGGGATTCTGTCTGTCTCCCTGTCTCTCTGCTCCTCCCCCCGTCTCTCTCTCTTTCTCAAAATAAGTAAACATTAAAGGCATACAGTGAAGAACAAAATGAAAAAAAAATACAAGCACCCTAAGTTGAACTCTATTCAAATAGTATGCAGCATTTAGTTTTGGTTTTAAACTTGTAATTTAACTAGTTGGTCTTATTCCATTTTAAGCTATATTGACAATTTTGCCTCCATCTACTCTGTGAGTTGCTTTGTTGAATAAAGTAACTAATTACTTTGTTGCAAATACTACAGCTTGATGATTCATACCAGTAAAGCACTGTCTCTTTAGGGCTTGTTGGTTTGCTGCTACATGAATCCTTCTCAGTCTGCTTCTACTCCTGTTCTCTCCCCCTGTCCTCTCTTTCTCCCCTCTAGAGGTTAAGGGACTGAGTTTGTTCCCAGCAGCTCCCTGATTGAAGTATCCACAGTTCCTCCTTTTGTGCACAGAATAACAAAGGAGAGGAGATCATTTTTTTTGCTTACTTTCTCTATAAAAATGTCTGATTCTCTAAACTAGAAATATTTTTTTCTTAACAACCGTAATTATGTCACATACCCCCCCCCCCCGCAGCAGCTTTAAGCTCACTATTTTGACTATCCAAGCAAATAAATTAATTTGCATATTGGAGATAAAATAATCCAACAACTAAATGTTACTCTGTCAAAGATCTCTGGTAGAAATAGCTTCTAATACTTTCCCCCACCTGCCACCTTAATATTTTAAAAAGACAACTAAAACATAGCAAGCTATTTTTTTTTTTTTTACAAAACCACCTTTTACATACGGTCCTCTTTTTTTACTTAATATTTTCAAGTTTACATATTTATACTGAGAGAGATCACAAGCAGGGGAGGGGCAGAGAGAAAGGGAAGAGAGAGAATCCCAAGCAGGCCCCATGCTGTTAGCACAGATACTGACATGGGGCTTGAACTCACAAACTGTGAGATCATGACCTGAGCCTAAACCAAGAGTCAGACGCTTAACCAGCTGAGCCACCCAAGTGCCCCTCCACAGGATCCTCTTTAAGGACAAAGCTTGTCATGTGTTTAAATGAATGTACTAGGTAATTACATTGGTTGCAGCATGCTGAGCAGGATAAAGAGGGGAAGTGGAATTTGAGAAAATGATGAATATTCTATAGCAATACTAATATAAATAAGTTATATGGTATCAGGTGAAGAAGCAACACCAGCACCAAGCTTAAGACCATTAGATACTATGAACTTGTGCTGATTAGATTTTTTTCTTGTGTTCTACCTTGGAAAAGATATTAAATCACAAGTCTACTTGGGGATGGGCTGGGTGCTTCTGAGAGGTTATAGCCGAACTGATGACCTGATTAAAGACAAAAAAAAATGCATATTTAAAGGATGGCCACTAAATCTTAGTTTTGCCAAGCCTACTTATAAAATGTATTCCAAATGGCTGAGTCTCAGGTAGCTTTCTGAATATGTGACATCAGTCTTCAAAAGAGAAAATTAAACAAAAGTAAATGATAATTTACAGGATGATCTTTTGCTGTATAAAAGTATCCTGCTGATAATTGAAAGGCAAATTTTGAGATATGTAAATGCTGTCATTCATGGAGAAAATTAACTCGACTGTGTTTCCTTTTTTTTGGGTTGTATGGTTTCATAATGAATAAGTTCTCCTCTGCTGAGATGCAAAACAATCTGCAATCTTAAGGAAAAAATAATTATTTTAGTAATTTTAATTTAAAAAAAATCCCAGGAACTCCACAACTTCCATGGGAATTTGGTATTTCCAGGAGGAAATAACACATTATCGTTGAGGGGGGGGGGTGTTGAACAGCCCCCAGGGTGCTCTTACTTCCTAGCTTTCCTGCTGACCAGCTGCTGGACCCAGATTGTATTAAGAGCAGTGATAATTAATTGTGCTGTCTCTTAACTCAGAAGGACTCTGGTAGGGTTGTAATGAAGTAATACTGCCAAGTATTTAGTTTTCTTTTTTTTTTTTCAAGGAAAGTTATAATACTAATACATGATAATTATGTTGTATACACCAATACATAGGACAATATTCCCTGAATTTGTATTCAACTTCATTGAAAGAGCATAAATCGTTCAGGGCTTGTTTGGTGACTTGGTGAAAATAAAAATTACTGCTTTTAAACGGTGAAAACGCAGCCAGTCGTCAGTAATGTGTTTAGTTAACACATGCAGCATCAGCAAACTAATGAAGTGAACAGCACAGCCTGTGTTGAAGAAGAGAAGAACTTTTGTTACAAGCTATCAGTTTTGTTTGCTGATTAAGATTGAGGTTTATTCTCTTTGTCAGCATCATAGGGCTATTCCTCTCCTTGCTACCTTATTTTATTTATTTATTTTAATGTTTATTTATTTTTGAGAGAGACAAAGTATGAGTGGGGGGAGGGTCAGAGAAAGAGGAGACACAGAATCCGAAGCAGGCTCCAGACTCTGAGCTGTCACCACAGAGCCCGACATGGGGCTTGAACCCACAAACCTCAAGATCATGACCTGAGCCAAAGTTGGACGCTTATCCAACTGAGTCATCCAGGCACCCCTCCTTATTACTTTTAAATTAACTACTGTGCTATTGTGCTTGGAGCTTTGTAATCCTTTTTATTTTATTTTTTATTTTTTTATTTTTTATTAAAAACATTTATTTTATTGTTTATTTATTTTTGAGAGAGAGAGAGAGCAGGGGAGGGGCAGAGAGAGGGAGACAGAATCTGAAGCAGGCTCCAAACTCTGAGCCTGATGCGGGGCTTGAACCCACGAACCATGAGATCGTGACCAGAGCCCAACTCAGATGCTTAACCGACTGAGCCACCCAGGCGCCCCAATTTTTATTTTATTTTTTAAATGTTTGTTTATTTTTGAGAGAGAGAGAGACAGACAGACAGACAGACAGACACAGCAGGGGAGGGGCAGAGAGAGAGGGGAAAAGAGGACCCGAAGTGGGATCTTCACTGACAGTAGCCAGCCTGATGCAGGGCTCAAACTCACAGCTCACGAACTGCAAGATCATGACCTGAGCCAAAGTTGGACACTTAACCGACAGAGCAACCCAGGTGTCCCTGTGGTCCTTTTTAAACTAATTTCTTGTATGCCCATCAGTTTAGGCCCAATCAGAGAAGCAGAACCAGTGGGGATTTGTTGCTGAGCTGGATCTTGCCTCATCAGGGAAGTTGATTCAGTCATCTTCATGAGATAGTTGTCCTTGTTTCTGACACTGGAGATTGAAGTCCACAGGGCTGCCTCCACAAAGTATCCCAAACTGGATGACTTGAAATAACAGAAATATGTTGTCTCACAGTTCTAGAGGCCAGCAGTCTGAAACCAAGGTGTTAGTTTGGTTGGTTCCTTCTTGGGAGCTTCTGGTGACTTGCCAGCAATCTTCTACTTCCCTGGGCCTGTAGGTGTATGACTTCAGTCCTGTACCTTCACATGGCAGTTTTCCTGTGTGTCTTCACATACTCTTCCCATGGGCATGTCTCTTTCCAAACCTCCCCTTTGTAGAAGGATACAAGTCATATTGGATTAGGGCCCACCGTCATGACCTCACTCTGACTAGATTATCTCTGTAAAGACCCCATTTCCAATCAAGGTCACATGCTGGGGTACTGGGGCTAAGCTGGGGAGAGCAAGAACAAGCTGGGACCCACAAGTATGAGCTGGAACGAAACCATGTTGGTTCTCACCACCTCTGATTTTGATGTTCTAGGAATCCTGCAGGGGAAGATATGCTTCATCATGGAGCTAAACACTCACCTGGTGTAGGAGTCAGAGGAGATGAAGGAGGTTCCAGGGAAGGGTAAAGCAGTTGCTGGCCTGTCTGCTGCCCCACTCCAATGAAGTGAGCCAACAGATATAGGCTGTGTGCTAGAAATGGCTGCTGCTTCTCTTTGGACCTCCATATTGCACTCAAGAACCTCTCTGGTGGCCGCCACATAGGCCAGAAACATACAGGAAAGGGAATTCTGGGAATTGTAGTTCAGTCTAGCCAGATTGGCACCTAACAAAGCCACCACTCTAAAGACTTTACATACTCACTATTGAATATCTGATAATATGAATGACGATAATTAAGAAACCAAGTTGTTCCCAAGCATATATACCAAACCCTCCCAACTCAGACATCTAACACCTGCTAATGATGTTAGATCTTTAGCACTAATCAAAAACAATTCATCAGTCACCCAAAAAGTTTTAACTGGATTACTGAACACTAAATCCACCAGTTTAATTTGCCTTTATGCCATCAACTATTAGGAAAGGACTTGAAACCCATCAAACCAAAAGATCTTAAGGTTGCATTCTGTTGAATTAGGTAAATTTGGAAACAAAAAAAAATCAGAGTTTCCTCTCTTGGTAGTCTTATTAGCAGAGAGGTACATACAATGGGTAATCACACAGGCTTTGGAACAGATGGACTCAAGTTTCAAACACAGTCCTGCCCCTTAGCAGTGTGACACTGCAGGAAAATTCTTTTCATCTCTCCCTCTCTCTATTGTATTCCCAGTCCATAAGTATAGGGATAACCTTAATAGTTTCCTCAGAGGGTCACTGTGTGATTGAAATGAGGAAATAGATATGAGGAACTTGGCACAAACTGGACATGTAGTAAGTGTTAATACAATGTTGGCTTCTCTCTTCCTTCTTTTCTTCTGCCTGCCTCTCCTCTTTCTTCTTTTCTTTTCCCTTAACTTTGAGAACAACAAAATGGGTGTCTTGAGTTCCTCATAGCACAAACTTTGCTTTTCTACAACATGTGTGCAACCTAAGTCTTATGGACAATAAGACAAGGGAGTCTTTAAATACCATCCTATTTCGGAGACCAGGAGTGGGTGGTTTTTGAAGTAGCATCTCTGAGAGCAGTTGGGAATGGAAATGCTTATTTCTAAGACAACAAAAGGGAGAAAATGTTCCATTTGAAAATACTGCATGATGAGTAAACATGGTGAACTTTTTCTAGAGAGGTCCTTGAAATTTCTTTGGGCAGAATTTAAAGAACAAAATTAAATGGTAATGAATTTCCTTCCTCCCAGAAAATGGAAAGTATGTTCTCAGGCCTTTCTTCTCTCTGTTTGTATTCTCCACAAATACAAAGCCGCCCCTCTTCACAGGCCCCACTCAAGCCCACCACTCAGTCCAGCGCTCTCTCTCCTCTCATAAATCATATCTGTTGTCAGTAACCACTCACATGAGCATGTACTAGAATCTTCTGTTATCACTGACCCCTGGGTGTGCTGTCCATGTCTTCTCTCCTTATCCTGTAAGCCCCATGACAGTAGAGGCTTCATCAAACATTTCATTTACTGAACGCATAAAGTAGTCAAGGTGCTTAGGATGGATGGACTCTAATAAAAATGATGTGGAATGGAAAAGAAAGGATTGGAAAAAGAGAGAACAGATCAGAAGATGTGGAACAGAGTGGAAAACAATGAAAAAGAAGCTCATGGGGTAGTCTCTGAAATCTTTCCAGATGCCACTGCTTGAAACAGTATAAAGCAATGATCTTGGCTGGCTGATGTTACTGTTGCCCAGTAGAACCCGCATTTCCAGAGTCATCAGGTGCATCTGAAATGCACTTGTCTCCTGCATTGAGCATTGGTTCCACACGTGTTTATCAATTTTACTGCGGCTCCTTCTAGTCTTTCAAACTTCTCTAACCATTACCTTCTCCACTAAGAGAACACATGCTAATATACTAATGCAGTAAGACCTCACAGACACAGATTGCTGAGAAAATATTTTTTAGAAAACAGACAGACGAAATGGATATTCTACATTTATTTTTATCACCTCTTTCTCAGAGATTCTCAGAAGAGGGGCATAGACTCATTCTTACAATAAACTTACCAAATTATTAAAAGATACTTAAAACAAATATATGCAAATGCCAACTCTCCCAAATCACCTCTGTGAAATTTACTAACTCTTTAAACTCAAACTCAATTTTATAACCCTTTATAAAGAAGCCAGCAATTTGAAGTAGTGGGTTGGAGGAAAGAACCATAAAATTTCAATGAATTCATCCCAAAAATGTTGTATTGTGCTGGGACCGTTCTACAGGAGACAGTGCGTTGTTTGGACTGCTACAATTTTAAAAGATGTCTTTGAAAAGGAAAGGCATAGATTTTCATAGCAGCTAATTCTAGACAAAGACTGAGGCCAACAGTTATTTTAGTTCAACCTAATTTAATGTCACAGTGGTAGGTCTGGTTTTATTTATTTATTTACTAATTTAAAGAGGCTGCTACTCCACTGAAGGAGGTTGTATGCTTAGAAATGGATAATGTTGGCAAAGCATGGAAAAGTTCTCTCTCTCTCTCTCTTTTTTTTTTCCCTGAAAACAATAACCTACATTTAATGGTAAGAAATCACCAGCAAATTCCATTATGTTTGTGGGCTTGACATGTGGTGCTTATTAAGTGTAGGAACAAAGCCACTTTATACATCATAATGTTCACATTACAAATTCGCTGCTCATAATGGTGCTGCAAGTGTATGTGCAATTTTTCTGAACTTATGAAATATATTTCTGACACCTCAGGTATTGATGTATGCACGCATGATATTGTCCCAGTGCAGTAGGGAGACTTAACTGATGTCTGCAAGATTTGATTTATTACAAGTAAATATGATTGCCTTCATAATCTGATTTTATTATGTTCGGGGCTCTCGCAGGTAAACTTTTAGTAGAAGGAAGAAGGCCAATTTTATTAAACCAGTGTGTGTTCCTATGAACCATAGAATTTCTTGTCAAGGGGGGAAGGGGGACTGCTGATCCAGAAAGCGTATTGAAGATTTCAAAAAGAAGAATTTACTTCCAGCATTCCCGATATCCTATGTTCTCAATCCCTGCAACTACTTCAGGTGTGGTCTTGCTATTCTGAACTTTATATTTCTTTCTTAAAAGCCGAATTAAAGTAAAACACACCTATCTGAGGTCAAGAGTAAATATACCTAGGGGAATAGACATACACCATCTCAACAAATTTTGGCACTAAGAATTTTTCTCTTTTGTTATGGAGACAAAGAAATCTAATGAATTTGAAAGAATTTGTATTACCATTGATACTTTCAAAGCTGTTCATTGATAGGACTCCAAATATCAGGGCCACTGCTTTGCTGTAGCAACAACTCAAAGAATTAAACGTAAGTCATCCCAGAATCAGAGATGAACCTGGGCCCAATGCTCTAGGTGAAGGACGTAAGTAGAAACAGGGATAGTAAGTAGGAAAGGACTGAATAAAGTAGGAGACCTGTCCAACTCACCCTTTAATGAAGACTAGATACAAGGACCTTCCCAGGACAATTATATACAATCTTATTCAAAGTGTAGAAGAATAAAAATTATTGACTTGAGAGTTTGCAAACTTGCCCCTTCCTCTGCCCACTGAAAAAAGATCCTGGCCTTACTTTCTTCTTCTTCCCTAACTTGTTGAGAAAGTTTCTGCTACTTCATTGCCAGCATCACCAGGGTAGTCATTCAGGCTTTTGTAATCCAGAGTAAAAGGAGAGAAGGGTAGAATCAAAGGAAAAAGTGAGGTAGAAAAAGAAGGAATGCATTGGCTTGAGTTAGGGAAAAGCTTTTCTGGGGGTGGAGGGTGGGGAGGAGGACAGGACCTTTTTAAGGAGTTTGCAAGTAAATCAGTCAAGAGCACCTGAGGGGCGCCTGGGTCGTTCAGTCAGCTGAACATCCGACCTCGGCTCCAGTCATGAGTTCAAGCCCCACATGGAGTTCTCTGCTGTCAGCATAGAGCCTGCTCAGATCCCCCCCACCGGCCCCTCCCCTGCTTGTACTTGCACTGTGTCTCAAAAATAAAACATCAAAAAAAAAAAAAAAAGTGCACCTCAGTGGTGTAAACTAAGTTGTTAGGAGAGAAAATAAAGTAGAAATGTTATGGGGCGCCTGGGTGGCGCAGTCGGTTAAGCGTCGGACTTCAGCCAGGTCACGATCTCGCGGTCCGGGAGTTCGAGCCCCGCGTCAGGCTCTGGGCTGATGGCTCAGAGCCTGGAGCCTGTTTCCGATTCTGTGTCTCCCTCTCTCTCTGCCCCTCCCCCGTTCACGCTCTGTCTCTCTCTGTCCCAAAAAAAAAAAAATAAATAAAAAGTAGAAATGTTATGCTATGAACTATGAATGTCCTTCACTGTTTTCAAGAAATACAAGGGAAGGACCTAAATTAATTTTCAGTTACTTTTCTTTGATGGTCTGAGTTTCTTGAATGAAATGTGTTTCAAGACTGTGGCCCTGAATCTCATAAGATCACATGTGTATGATACGGTCAAAATATTGTCATTTATCTTCCATGAAGTGGACATCACAGCATAGGGTAACCAAGTAGATAATGCAACCATTACCAGTGAAAGAGCCATGACAAGGAGTTTAATGAAGATGCCCAGAGAGGGCTGAAACAATGAGACAAGGTCTTTTTTGGTTTTCACTATAAAGGGGACTAGAATATACCTCTTTGGCATATGGAATATTTTGAGCTAAATGGCGAGTACAGGAAAAGCTGTAAAAAGAGAACACAGTTTTACTTTTGTAAAAGAAATTTACACTTATAAAGGAAATTTCCATGTGTAAAGATGTCTTCCTCTCCCTTGCCAGGAAGATGAAGACTTTAATAATTCTTCGTGGATGGAGAAAGTCTAGAATATAGTTCCAATAATGCAGGGGCATCTGGGTGACTCAGTCAGTTGAGCCTCTGGCTCTTGGTTTTGGCTCAGGTTATGATCTCCTGGTTTGTGGGTTTGAGCCCCACATCGGGCTCTGCACTGACAGTGCAGAGCCTACTTGGGATTCTCTCTCTCTCTCTCTCTCTCTCTCTCTCTCTGCCCCTCCCTGCTCGCTCTCTCTCTCAAATAAATAAACTTCAAGAAAAATTTTAGAAAATAGTTCCAATAATGAAAAGTAAAGATTTATGCACCCAGTGAAGAACAGGAATCAGGAGATAAGAAATCAAAGCCAATATAGTAGTTCTAGCTCTTCAAAGGTCATGATATAATAATTATAAGACAAAATAAATATTGTACTTCATAAGTTGTTTTTTTTATTATTTTGATAGTTTTTTCTTTTGATATTGTCTTTGAGTATATCATTACTTTTGTTTCCCTTAGTGAAGTTTCCTTTGAAATGCCAACCACATTGAGGGACAAACAAAGAAGAGTTGGGGTTTGTATTAAAGGAGAATGTTAAAGGGGACCCTGAGACCCCTGGCAGTTGACCATGCTGACCGTTTTAAAATTCCCAAAGGGACAATTGCAACTTAGGGGCAGGAGTGAAGGACCAGGGTCTAATCACGTCCTCATTCCCTACTTGGAGAGTCTCCTTCTTGATTTCAAATCTAAAGGTGATTTTAAACTATGTTTATCGAGAGAAGCTATGCACTAAAGATGCCCTCAACATTCAATCATAACAACCACCACTTTACTTGGGATATCACTAAAGCAAAATGGTGGAACTATTCTGTCTTCAGCTTGCCCAATCTGTACTCACTGCCTCCTTAAGCTAGGTCCTTCTTTCTTTTGTCCTGACAAAGCAGCCAATTACTTAAACCTGATTTAGCTAGATTTGGAATAACACTGTTGAGAGTGAATAGGGGAAGGCAGTGTGATCTGTCCCCAGTTATTGTTTAAGTTAGAAAGCTGCTATCTAACATTACCAAGACTTTTATCTTCAGATTTTATATTCGAGACACATCTCCTAGCTTCTTATTGCCCTCTACAAAGTAGCAACTTCTTTTTGCCTTAATTGAAATGTATTGTGTTCTGTATCATATCTCGTATTTCCTGCAGCAGGAGTTCCCAGTTGGGGATCTCTCTGTAAACACATTGAGTATTGATGGCCCATACATCAAAGGTTTCCATATGAGCGGCTGTGTGCTTGGGAGAGATGGGATGCACATTTAAGACGTGGCACGCTTCTGAGTGGGACCACAGTGCTTTTCTCACGCTGCACTACCATAGACCCAGAGTGTGGCTTTCTGTCAACCTAGCGGGGACTATGATGAAACACAGTTGCCACATAGGAGGCAAAGAACCATAGCCTCCTAGGTGGATGAAGTCTTGTATACTTACTTCATTGACATGGACTATTTACTACCAGATTTTGATTGTAGTGAAGTAGTAGTTATATGTGCCTCTCTGGTGCCACCTTCCATATATCAGTGTCTCTGTGATAAAAGTAAACTGAAAAGAGATTTATGGGCAGGTGAGTATAGAACATGTATGTACATGTGCAAGATGTAGGCATGTATAAAAATGCTTGTTCTTAACTGTGTCCAGAAAAACCCAGATATCAATGATTTGGGGTTATCTGTAATTTTGCATTCCCAACTTTTCCTCCATTAGTGAGAATAAAACCTAAAAACAGGTTTTTATCAACTTATAGATGGCAGCTGGGTGTATGGTAGATTTTTACCTTTAGGATATTATTTAAAGAGATCTTAAAGCAAACCCTTCCTTGGCAATAAAACAAAAACAAGAGAAGAAACAAACAAACAAACAAAAAACGAAAAACCTTCCTATGCAGACGTCTGTGATTTCACTATTATCTATATGCTCTCATGGGCTAAGCATCTCCTGGAATATAATTACTGACTATCTAGCATCTCATAACTTAGTGTATAACTAAGTGTATTATCCTCCTTTGGAAAACTCCAAAGAGTGATGGTAAGAATGAGAGAACTGAACCTCTATCAAGGAAACTGTTCTATATCCCATTTTGCCCCAGACATCCTTATACCAGCCTCTGCTTTAAGAAATCGTGGCCATACAATCTATAGGTGTATGGTGTAGATACCTTGAAATGTTCTGACTTTCCCATACATGTTTAAAAGAACAGCTACTTTAGAGATTAGAGAGCAGGATTAAACTCTAAACATTTTGCCTTTTAAGCAAACATCTCCATCCTGAACAGGCTAATTTCACCTTACTAGGATTGCATATATTAGCCTCCAAGGACCAAAAGGAAGGGACGGCGTTGCAAGTAACAGAAAAGAAAACTTTAATGGCTTAAACAAGTTGGGAGGAATTTACTTAGGTCAATAATAATTCCGGAGATGTGTGCTGCTCAGTGATATCCAGTGCCACATGATTTTACCTCATAGTCACAAGGCAACTACTGTGGTTCTCGTCTTCATTCAAGGCAGGAAGAAGGAGAACGGTCATTGATTTTATCAGGAAAAGCAAAAGTCTTCTTCGAACTCCCAGCAAATGTCTTCTTAGGATCTTTTGGCCGCAAGTGTGTCATGTGGCCAAACCTACCTGCAAAGGATATTGGGGAAGTGGTAATCTCTCTTGATACTGGATGCAATGCTACCCGTACCCCCTTCAAAAACTACACATTAGCTTTTTATTTTTTTAACGTTTATTTATTTATTTTGAGGGAGAGTGAGCGAGTGGGATAAGGGCAGAAAGAGAGAGAGAGAAGCCCAAGCAGGTTCCGTGCTGTTAGTGCAGAGCCAGACCCAGGGCTCTAGCTCATCAAGTGTGAGATCATGACCTGAGCCAAAATCAAGAGTAGGACATTTTACCATCTGAGCCACCCAGGCGCCCTGACACGTTGGCTTTTTGTTAGCAATAAAGAAGTGGGTGGAGATATATGGGGCAAAGAATAATATCACAGATGAGAATTCCACCCCTGTTCTCAAAAGACTCAGATTGCACAACAGTTTACTGTGAACTGTCACGTGAGGTTTCACAAAAAAGGAAAAGGTCTGAGAAGTCATCTAGTCTCGTCCACCTTCATTTTATAGACAAGAAAGCCAAGGTGTTGAGAGGTTCACTCTCACAAAGCCCCTCATCTACCTGAGCCTAGAAGCTGGCTTTCCTAGCTACCATGCTTAAATACCTCCCCTCCTGTCTTAATATCTTCTTACAATTCTTTTCCAGATGCACATCACTCTACTTGCAAAAAACATACAGAAATCCGTCGTGCCCTTGCCCAAATCCCTTTTTTTAGAACCCAGTAATTGGAACTCCCACCTTTGCTGTGGAAATGGCAACAAGTACTTAGCATGCAGGATTCATTTATTCAAGAGAATGAAGGAATGGTGTAGCCATCCCAGATAAGTCACAGAAGGCAGAGACTGGCCCTTCCCTATTAGCTGCCACAGTTCCTTAGAGAAGGTTAAGCGGGGTGGGAGTGCATAAGGGGAAAAGCCAGGCTTTATAACGAAACATACTTGGTCATTTCTCTGTTAACTTTGACCTCTCGGGTAGCAGCCATCCTCCTTCGTTGCTCAGAATATGCTCAGAGGTAAGAAATACAAACACAATATTGGTTTTACGTCTCTTTGTCTCCCCAAATTTCCTACAACCAGAGTTCTTATTAAATCTGCATAACGCTGCCAGAAAAGCAGGGTTGAAAAGCTACCCACGTTCCCAAACAGAAAATCTCTGCAGCAAAACTAATCACAGACTCCAGCACATTTGGAATGGTTAACAGCTCAAAAGGAAAATTAAACTCAACAGCATAACTAATCCAAGACAATCAACCTTGATTGTCACAACGCAGACATGTACCAAGGCGACCTAAGAATGAAAAGAGAAAAGACTCTGCCCTTGAAAAAAGTGACACAAATGTAAGAGGAGTAGGTGTGGTGGAGAGGTATGTCCCCATCATATCTTGACCTATTTTAGCCACTTGCTTTGGGACGTTTGTCAGGTCACTTATGTCTCTGCTGATAATCTATAATACTGAGATTGGTCTATGGTAATTTTAGTCTCCCAAACTCTTCATTACTAGTCACTTGCTGAACTCCTCACTCTCTAAGAGGTAGAGAATACAGTTCAAATGCCACTTCCTCCAGAAAATCTCCTGGATTTTCCTAGGATGAGTTATTTCCTACTTCTGGCCTCACCGTGCACAGCTCAGGAACAAAACCTTTCAAACTGTATCATATTATGTCAATTTTTTCCATTTTCCTTATTAAACTGTGAAAATGGGTATTTATGTAACCATCTCAGGCCAAGCCCAGACATAGGAGGTCTTGACGACTTTTCCGAGTGGATAAAATTGAACTGTGAGTGAGTAAATTTGGTAGCTGTCTATGAGGTGTCATTTAATGGTGTCTGGCCAAATTCCCCTTCCTCAAAATATCCCCATTAGCCTCTGACTCCTCCAGAACCCTCTTTCAGAGTTAATGGCTTTGGGTTTTCAAAGTTTGTTTTTTGGTTTGTTGTTTCATTTTTTTTTTTTTTCCAAGATACCTCTATTAAAAATCAGATCTTCCTGGAAAGGAAATCAAGCCTTAAATCTTTACCACATTCACTCATTTACTTACTCAACATGCATTTTAGATCCCCTGCCAGTGGACCCCATGGCTTGTTTAAATTTTTGACAGGGAACACACTTCTGCAGGATGTAAACAGCACCTCAGGAACATACCAGAAATTAGGAAGAGAAAACTCAAAGGAAACATTGAAATAGACATCCCAACTACACCAAGAAGACCTTTATTCTCTGGAATTATAAAAACAACTAGAAGATTCTTTTATACAAGAATAAAAGAATCACATCTCTGCCCCCAGGTAATTACCTGGGACTGTTATCTTAGAATCCACGCTGATAGCGTGGAGCCTGTTGTGGGGCTTGAACTCACAAACTACAAGTTCATGACCTGAACTGAAATCAAGAGTTAGACACTTAACCGACTGAGCCACCCAGGCATCCCCTTCCTTCACCTTTAAAATTGGAAGCAATCCTCCATTAGTTCATACCAGGAACTTCTCAGAAGTTAACCATTAAGTAGAAAAAAATTCATGAGCAGATATTGACTGGTAAATGAGAGACAAAAGCACTGAGTTTAGAATACATGAATTCCTATTTCCAAAAAAGAGGGTCTTCAGGGGAAAAAAAAATCCTTGTAGTAAAAAGTACATACAACAAAAATGATAGTATCGATAAATGACATGATAATCTCACTAAATTCATATGGTTTTTAACAAAATTGTGAGTAGTAAAAAAACAGCTGACAATAATTCCTTTTCATTTCTTCAGCCATATTAATAACTAAGCAGGTAGGTAAAACTAAAAGTGTATTTACTCTGCAAACAAGACCCACGAACAAGGCATAAATATTACACAAGGTGGTGTGCAATGTAATAGACTTTAGTTTTCATTCAACAAGGCACCTATACATAATCCATTGGCAAATTAGTTTCTTTTTGAAACTCTTGCTGAGCTTGTCATTTCTAATTAATGAGAATTTAGTATATATTCTACTGTAACCATGATAAACCCTTTTTCTATAAAATGGATGCTATAATGAACAAAACTCTGTGTGCCCTTTCTCTGCATTCTTCCCACGACAGGATTTGAGGAACTGGGGTCTGGCGTGTCAGACCCAAAAAAAAAAAAAAAAAAAAAGAAACAACAAACCAAAAAACAAGACTCAAGTTGAACACACTGAGTATTCAACTTCTTGGCACGGGCCGACTGGACATTGAAAAAATGTGAAAAGATTCACGGTGTGTGGGGGGGTAAAGCAATTATTGAGAGCCTTTTACCCCACCCCAGACAGGGAGACATGCCAGAGAACATGGGCTCATTTAATGACCACAAGGACATTTTGTCCAGAGAGAAGACAGACCTTAAAGGGACATAAATGGGCAATTTAGAGAAGAGGGAGCTCAAAGGTTAATGGGCTCAAACCAGAAATCAGAGAAATGCAAATTACGAGAGCAATGAGCTATCTTTTTACCACCGTCAGAATGATATAACTCAGCTGGCCAATGCAAGTATTTGTGAAGATGTGTGGATTTGGGGATTTTCATGCCCAGCTGGGGGAAAATGGGCCATTTCCTCGATTCTGGAGAGCAGCTGGTACTACCCAGTCAAATTAAGTTTGTGCGTATCCAGGTATACATTCTGCTCCCAAATATATATGACAAAGACATTCTTACACAGGGCCACAGGAGATATGAGGGTGATCATGGCACCTTAGTCGTGGTAATAGACTTGGAAGCACTGTGGATGCCCATCAAGGGAAGAGAGAATAACGAATTATGGCGGACATGCGCAACAGTACTCTGGAGAATGGGAAAGCCACGTTTATGTTTGTGCATTGACTATCCACATAATAACATGGATGAATCTTAAAAACACAAGGCCCACGTAAAAGCCTTCACACGAGTGTTTAGAGCAGCTGAATGCCAAACTTGGAATTAACCATAATGCCAAAACTTGGAATTAACCAATGTTCTCCAATAGGAGAATGGATAAACAAACTGTGGTAGATGCAGACAATGGGATATTACCTGGCGCTAAATGAGCTATCAAGCCATGAGAAGACAAGGAGAAAACCGAAATGCGTGTGTCAAGTGAAAGAAGCCAATTTGAAAGGCCACATATAATTCCAAGTATATGACATTCTGGAAAACTATGGAGACGATAAAAATGTCAGTGGTTGCCAGGAATTAGGGGGCAGGGAGGAATGACAGGCAGAGCACAAGAGATTTCTAGGGCAGTAAAACGCCTGTGGGTGATATTAGAATGATGGTACATACCATTACACATTTGTCAAAACCCACAGAATGTACAATAGCAAGAGTGAACCTTAATGTAAACTATTGGCCTTAGTTAATAATAATGTATCAATGTTTGCTTATCAGTTATATTTTATTTTTTTTAACGCTTTTATTTATTTTTGAGGCAGAGAGAGACAGAGATGAGCAGGGGAGGGGCAGAGAGAGAGGGAGACACAGAATGTGAAGCAGGCTCCAGGCTCTGAGCCGTCAGCACAGAGCCCGACGCGGGGCTCGAACTCACAGACTGTGAGATCATGACCTGCGCTGAAGTCCGACGCTTATCGAACTGAGCCACCCCGGCGCCCCTGCTTATCAGTTATAAAAAACATACCACACTAATGCAAGTTGTTAATAGGAGAATCTTGGAAGCACAAGTAGAAGAAGAATGGAGAAGGAGTATATGGAAGCCGTGTATTTTCCACTCAATTTTTTGTAACCTGAGACTGCCCTAAAAAATAGTAATTATAAAATAATTATTTAAAATATTAATTAATTAAAAATGGTGTCGAGTTAAAAGAGGAAATAGGTTGTGATATGCCAGATATTGTTCACATAAATTAAAAACGTGTGCAGAAAACAATACATCTTTTACAAAAACGCGCAAGTAAAATGATGTGTGTTTTGAAACTAACGAGAAGGGTTGCCTAATGAAGAGGGGAAGAGAAAGGGTGTGTGGGCTGTAAGCAAGGGGAAAGGAGGAAAGAAAGGCAACAAGGAGACCGTGTGCACACGTCCTCAGTGTGTACTGTGAACTGGGGAATATGAGGAAGCCATCCCTCTACACATACAGTGCAAAAACAAACATAGCTTGAGGAACTGCAAGGAAAGCAGTTCTGGAAAAGTCCAGACGAAGCCTGGCTGTGTGCCTTGGGGGCTGTCGACTTATACGGTGGCTGAGTTGTGGAGTGTAATAGGCTAGGACAGAGGTTTGCAAATCTAGGAATACTCTTTCCTGATTGACTTCTTCCTGATCAATTTCTCATGAAAGCTGCTATACAGGAGATGTAGAGTTTTAAACAACAAAAAGCCTGGGAAGCAAGTTACAATCTGTCTTTTTAGGATGATTTCTTTTAAGAAATGAGTTCTTAAAAACTGGATACTGTAACTAACAATTTTGCAAGCTTCTGCAAGCAGAGGAAAGAACCTACCAGTGTATTTGTGTGTATTCCAAGCTTGAACCTGTGCATTATATTTCAAAATTCCCACGCGAGAGTTAATGGATCGCGGGGTCGTAAGGTATCATTTATTGGTTAGGCATATATAGACTCACCTCTACTGGTAAGCATAGTTTTCCAAGCAAATATTTACAAATATTGATTCTAACCCTGATGTTAGATATTCAAGGTGGGAATAACAAACATTTAAGGAAAGCATGTCTCGATATTTCTGTTAATTGGAAAGGGAAAGTTAACCTATAATCCAACTACATCTGTGCTATTTTACACTCATCCCACATATTCTGCATTTCCCAGAGTTTTGGCTTAAACGGTGGTTGCGGTCGGGGGTGAGAAAAATGGAGTAGGGCAGCAGTTCCCAAAAGGAGGCTTCTTTGATGGAGAGAGTGGTCCATGGGCAGTGGGCACTGACCCAAAAGCATTGCGAAACTTTCTATATTTCCACTGCTATTTAGATGGTATTTGCATGTCTTCTCAAATGGCAGAGCCCAGTTGGCAGTGGCAAGGCTTGGCTGTGAAGTCAGGCTTTCTGTGGCTTTTGAACTCTCGTACTGGCTGTATAGCAAACCAGCGTAGCCATGAGAAAATCTCATAAAAGGAAGCAAACTCTTCTAGTTTTATAATGAGCTGCATATAACCAGGGGCCGAGAAAAAAGGCAGGGGAGAGCAAAATGGCTCTTTGCCCCACTGATGCATAGCCATTCCAATGAGTTTTTTCCACCATCCTTTCTTCTTCCCAGGAAACCTTCATAGGTAAGGACAGGGATGTGCACTCCTGTCTTTCCCCTCGGAAGATCTGCTTATATACCCAGATTAGGGACATAGATTGAGACAACGAGGAGACGCCATGTGCTAAGATATATGGCACCTATATGACTGTATTAAATAACTAAAAGAATATTGGACTTAGATTAAGAAACTAAATTTGAACCCCCTAAACAGACAAGCACAACCATGACTCAGGGAGATTGTATTTGCAGATCCTTTGCCTAAAAGACTATTCCCCTTGCTACCTCCCTCATTTCATTCAGGTCTGTTCAAATGCTACCTCATCAGAATGGATGTCCCTGACATCTTTCATCATCCTGTGTCTCCAGACCCGGCTAATTTTCTTCAGAGCACTTTTCACCCTTTATATAGTATACATTTGTTTATTATTGCTTTGTTATATGTCTTTCCCCAACAAAAATGTGAGTTCCATGAAAGCAAATTTCCCAAGACTGGGAACCTTGGCTTGGGATATACTAGGCACTCAGTTAAGACTTGTTTAAGAATGAACATGTCCCAACGATAATGTAGTTCAGCTCTATAACTGTGGGCAAGTCACATATCTCCTAATTTGTTACAAGTGACATATGAGTTAAAACCATGTATTCTGGGGGCACTTGGGTGGCTCAGTCAGATAAGTATCTGACTCTTCATTTCGGCTCAGGTCATGATCTCATGGTTCATGGGATCAAGCCCTGCCTCAGGCTCTGCGCTGACAGCACGGAGCCTGCTTGGGATTCCCCCCGCCCCCCATCCCCACTTTCTCTCCCTCTCTCAAAATAAAAAAATAATTTTTTTTTCAAAAAAAGGTATACTCTGCCCACATCCTGGAATCTGTATGCTGTGTACTATAAATCTGAGGGATCAATCCCTTAGATTTCTGGTGTTCCTTGACTTTATTTCTCAGAGAAGGCATCGTATTTCTCAGACCTTTATTTCTCGGGTCTGGCATCGTAACACTGGGAGATGTGTCGCGCTAACCAGGTAAGATAGGAGCTGTGCTTATCACTCCATGAAAGAAGAGGCAGCAAAGAAATTTCCCCCCCCAAAAAGCAGCTTAACGTGGAGCTCCGTGTGCCCTCTGCTCTTGCTCCTGCCCCCCACCCTGCTGAGAGCCCCGCCCACCATGGCTCCTACCACATACCCGAGTGTGGTGGCTGTGAGGGTCTGTCACCCAGAGGGTAACCTTGTTGCTTTGTGGTTTAGCCTCATGTTATCCACACTAAGAGGATAAGCAATATTGTCTTTTTTAGCTGAACAGTGCCTCAGGGAAGGAAGGCATTTGTAGGGAGGTCCTTTTGCTGTTGAAAGACTGAATTATGGAAGCAGTCACAGCAGTCTGTACTTTTTTCCTCATTTGTAAACTCTGTGTGTGTGTGTGTGTGTGTGTGCGTGTGTGTGTGTGTGGACACGCGTGCATGCGTGTGTGTGAATCATGGAGAGCAACACACAAAGCCCGTGGGGGAACAGTGACAAACTCCTGATTCTTCCTGTTCTTGGTCAGCTAAGCCTGTGTTTCTCACCTTGGGCCTAACACAACTCTCAAATCGGAAACTCTGGGATGGGCCCTGAATATCATTATTGAAAACAAACAGGCAAATAAACGTATCTGTGATTTTAAGGTGCATTTCTGGATTGTGATCCACTAGGCTAAATCACGCACAAACAGTTGAGCCAAAAAAAAAAAAAAAATTAGGGTGGCATTCAGCAGAAGAGGAATACCATATCCTCTCAAAGGACATTAAAACTGAATGTAGAAAAATTAGATTCACATTCTATTTCCAGTATTTATTATCGAATTAGTGGACAGCAGGTGACTCAAATTGTCTAAACTTAGGTGTCCTCACCTGTAAAATGAAGGACAATGACATTTAACTTACATGACTGCATGAGTGAGATCTTGTATGGGAGAGACCCTATCACTGTGTCCCAAACACAGTCAGGGTCCGTTGCAGACTGCGTGAATCCATGCAAGTTCCCTTATAATTTAATAGAGTCATAAATTAGTGCCTTGTTAGCAAACCTAATACTGGTCACTAGCAGTAAGACACTAGTAGGCTACTACCGCTATCTTAACATTATTTAAAGTTTTACCGGGGCGCCTGGGTGGCTTAGTCAGTTAAGCATCTGACTTCGGCTCAGGTCATGATCTTGCAGTTCGTGAGTTCGAGCCCCGCATCGGGCTCTTTGCTGACAGCTCAGAGCCTGGAGTCTGCTTTAAATTCTGTGTCTCCCTCTCTCTCTGCCCCTGCCCCCCCCCCCCGTCAAAAATAAACAAACATTAAAAAAATTAAAAAATAATGGGGCGTCTGGGTGGCTCAGTCAGTTGAGCGTCCGACTTCGTCTCAGGTCACGATATCACGGTTTGTGAGTTCGAGCCCTGCGTTGGGCTCTGTGCTGACAGCTCAGAGCCTGGAGCCTGCTTCACATTCTGTGTCTCCCTCTCTCTGCCCCTCGCCCACTCACACTCTGTCTCTTTCAAAAATAAATAAACATTAAAAAAAATGAGTTTTACAGATTGCCAAATACTTTTCTGTGCAACCATCTGTAGGGAATGCAGAACAAGTAACCTCGCCCCCTTTTTTAAATAAGGAAACAAGCTCAGACTGAGGGGCTTGCCTGGGACTGCACAGCTGGTAAATGACAGGCAGACCAGAACCGGGAGCTCCCAGTTCCCAACCCCTAGTCCTGCTGTCAGACCTGAGCGACCTCCTCTGGCTCCTGAAATGCTGGCTTCAGAGTGTGCCCATAAGGTAATTAAACTTTCATTGGCCACCTGTGAACATGTGTGGCGCTATTTTATTGTCACCTTCAAATACACACACATGCTGAAGTCGCCCGCCACGATTCCGTAGCTCCTTAGTTCAAGCTCCCCTCGGTCTGTTTAGGAAGCATCCTTTCCTTTCGAACAGATGGCGGAGGGTTTGCTTGGGTTTCAACACGGACTCAGACTCCGCGATGAAAATGGCAGCTGCGTTCCTGATTCCCAAACCAAATCCCACTCGTTGGGCCACCTTAATGGAAACTGACTCTGAGCCAAACGTGGACGCAGCAGGGACACTGTCTTGAAGGCCAACATCGAAACCACGCACACACCTTCAGCTGGGAAGACCACATTCTCTGCTCAGAAGAAATTTTTTTTGTCCTTTTGGACCATGTCCCTGCATTGAAGAAATTATTTATGGGGGCACCTGGGTGGCTCAGTTGGTTAAGTGTCCCACTTCAATTCAGGTCGTGACCTCACAGTTTGTGGGTTGGAGCCCTGCATCAGGGTCTCTGCTCTCAGCACAGAGCCTGCTTCAGATCCTCTGTCCTTCCTCCTCTCTCTCTGCCTTTTTTCCAATCTCTCTCTCTCTCTCAAAAATAAATAAACATTAAAGAAAAAGAAAAAGAAAAAAGAAGAAATTATTTCTGGCCATTTGGGCCACAAGGTCTTGGGGTAACAGTTCAAGAGGAAAAATGCCTCCCTACTGAGATGGGAGGGAGGAAGAGAAGAAGGATGCTGAGGGCTTTTCCCAGCAGGAACTCCGCTTTTTGTTATTAGTACAATTAGCCTTTTACTGTTACTAATAACCAAGGTCATTTCCCTTGAAAACTTCAGGTCAGCCTCTCACTTGTTTTGAATGCACGCACTCACACTATTTTGTTTATATCCCGTATTCCCTGTCTCTGTCTCTCTCTCCTTCTCTGTCTGTCTGTCTGTCTCTCTCTCTCTCTCTTTCTCTCTGGCCAGGAGCCTTTTGGGGTCTTGCCTGCAATCTGTAATTCCTGTTTATACGATTGTGGGTGTTTCAGGACATCCCCTGGCAGTTATGAAACTACTGACCAGTGGAGCCTTTTCTGCAGATGGATTTCATTCAGGACTTGTGCTATTATATTAATGGGTTTAATTTAAACAGGACTAGCCTCGCTGGCCAAATTACTGCCATTTAAATCAATTGGTTGAGGGGGAAAGACAGCCTGACCGGAGCTATTAGACTTCAATTTATTACTGTATCGGCTTTTAAACTGGGTGAAGCAAGTTTGCTAATGTCTGTCCTCTGTCCTTTGAGCTCGAGTACAAAATACAGTAATGAGAGTCTTTGGAGTTTAAGAAAAGGAAAGAAGAAGAAGAAGAAAATATATATATTAATTTTGAGTCAGTGTTTCATGAGCCAAAACCAGGTAGCCCTTGAAAGAATCCCCACCATAGGATCCTGTAGACGCCTTTGATGTCCCTTCATTAAATGGAGATTCAAATGATCTAACAGATGTATTAGTTTAAAAAGCCTTTTTACTTGGATTTCTCCCCCTTCATAAAAAATAAGCGCTGCTTCTTTTCTCCACACATTTCAACCTGATTCAAATAGAAAGGCGAAAGGGAAGAAAATGCTTTAGATGTGCTCTTTTGATTTTTTCCAATCTTGCCTGAATAAAATGGAATGGGAGATCAAGAACACTCAATTAATTGCAACACTGGGTGTCACTAGGAGAGGGAGGGAGAGATGGAGGGGGGCATTAGGGATGCACCACCCTTAACAAATGCATAGATTCAAAGAAGGAAGAAGAAGGGGGAATAAAAAAGCGTGTCTGTATTTTATTGCACTCGGTAAGCTTTTCGCTTGTATTTATAGCTGCAATTATATCTCAATGAGGTTTGTCTACAGTGTTGGCTTCACGCTAATTTTCCCCCTCACTGCATTCTTGGAATAGGCTCGGACTGTTTATGAACCAGACATATTGACCTCATTTACAGCTAGCAGTTTAAATCCATAATTTTTCCACCCACAATCCCTCTTTGACATTCCGGCGGTGCGGCCGGCTCAGCGAGACTGAACTAAAAGTCTCACACTTCATTGAACACCATTATGCGGCTTTATGCTTATAAGCCTGTTTCCCTCGGCTGCCTTTCAGCTTTGCTGGAGATCCGTTTGGCCACAGGCCGGCAGTGATTAACTGGAAGAATCCAATAAATCACCCTGTCAGCCAGCAGGCTCTCCTCACTATGTCTACACATCGACATTTGGATTTGCACCTCTCTCTATCTCCTCTTTTCTCTCTCTCTCTTTTGATTTTCTATCCCTCTTTCTCTCTCCTCCCCTCTTGCTACAGAGCCATTAAAACACCTCTCTTCTTCCTTCACACAAGGTGAACTTGAGCTGCTATTGTGGGCCTGCCTCAGTCTCAGGAGCAGCCCTCAGGGGAGAGAAACCCTTTGATTTGCACTCTTTTCCCTGCCCTGGCTTTTCTGCCCTCCTCTTCCAATTAATTCACCCCTTAACTCTTATGGCTGCATCACCTTCACCGAACCAGCTGTTGCGCTGTGAACGGACAAGCAGGTGGGGGTGGGAGACGGTGGCCAGGAGCCAGGTGCTGAGAAGGAAATCCCACGGGTTCCTGTCAACTCTTGGGCCTTTCTGCGAGCCATGCAAGGAGGGAGCAGAGCTGAGAGAAGAGCCTAGAAGGGGAGAGAAAGAACTAAGGACATTGAACCCTGCTTCCCCAGATGCTGAGCAGCCTGGGTTTATATGAGAAAGCTAGACCAGGATCAGTTCCTTCTTTGGCTGGGGGGGGGAGGGGGGGGTGCAGAAACAGGGAACATATATGTGTTCCCCACTAAATGGCCATGCCCAAATTTAAGAACATTCACGAGACTGCTCAAGATCCTGCTTGCGTGGTAGATAAAGGGGTGAGCTAATGATTCTGACAAGGGGCCGCCTTCCTTGGCTCTGTCACCATCCACAGTGGCTGGGGGCGGGGTGCTCTGTGCAGCTTCTTGACAGCCTCACACTCCTGTTCCCCCCCCCCCCCCCGGGTGAACTGGGTTGGGAAACAGCCTCTTCTTTGACTTGACTGGTAATTTCCCCGTCCCTGTTTCTTTCGTATGCTCCACATGGCCACAGTCTCCTTTTGTCTGGGATTATTTCTGCACTGTGAGCACAAGCATTTGTTTGATGTTCCAGACATCAAATATACTGTACGCTCTCCGAGTGGCCAGAGGAAGCGAGATTCTTGCTTTTGAAAACTCCACTGGCAAGAATGACAAAAGGCAGTCTGAACTGCAGACACAAAGGATGGGAGAGAGAGAAAGGGACGGGACCAGCCAGGGGTGGTTACGATCCTCCCCTCCCAGCAACACACCGCGGGGATGGCTGTGCCGCGTGTACGTAGAACAGCAGTAAACCTCCTGCTAGTGGGAAAGGAAATCGATACAGCCGCGAAGGGGTGGCCCGCCTTTGTCGATGGGCTTCCAGTTTGTGGTAGCCGAGAGGGAGCCCTTCTTGAGACAGCGATGCCTTTGTATCCATGCCTCCACCCCCGGGCTGAACTTTAGTAGACGGTTTTTACTAAACTTTGGCATTTTTGCAAACCACCTTCTATATTTGTAAGTTAACTAAGTAGATGGACAGATGGATGAAAATTAGGCCCACAGAGAGGAACTAGGGAAAGACTCTTGTCTGTAGTACCTGGTGGCATGACAAAGTACCTGGTACATACTAAGAACTAAAGGTGGTTTTTCTCCTAAGGGCACCTGGGTGGCTCAGTCCATTAAGCCTCTGACTTCGGCTCAGGTCATGATCTCACGGTTCGTAGGTTCAAGCCCCGCTTCGGACTCTGTGCTGACAGCTCAGAGCCTGGAGCCTGTGTTGGATTCTGCGTCTCCCTCTCTCTCTGCCCCTCCCCTGTTCATGTTCATTTTCTCTCTCTCTGTCTCTCCGTCTCTCTCTTTCTCTCTCCCTCTCTCTCTCTCTCAAAAATAAATAAATGTTAAAAAAAAAAAAAAAAAGAATGTGGTATTTCTCCTAAACTGCTATACAGCCTGATAAGTATAAGAGCCAATCAGGAGAAACGGATGTGGCCCTTGGACACATGGTGACCCTTCTGGGCCATTGTCATTCCCAGGCTGATATCCACTAGGCTGCCTGCTTCCCCCTTCACGTCTCCAATGCCCGTTTATGTTTCATTTCACTCCATCTGACCCACCACTGTTGATGAGTGAGCACGTTTTAACCAAATATCCAAAGCACCTTCTAGGAGATGAAACTCAAAATTCAGTCAGCAGCTGCTTTGCCGACATCCCCATGCATTTGCACTGGGGCTTGTTGAAGCTACTAATAAAAAGGATGTAAAACACATTATTTTGAGGTTTCATTCCTATTCCCCATTTCTGTAGATCACAGAAGTGAATGAACACCCCTGAGAATACTTAAATCAAGAATATTTTTTGCATACCTACATAGGCTCCCAGTGCATGTCATTATATAAAAAATTGAAGACCACACATGAATCATAAGCATAAGGCAAGGAAACAGGTTTCACAAACCACTCAGTTATTGTTCTGATTATAGGGGGGTGGGGTGAGGAGTCTGTCTTTTCAAAGAAAACCTGTCGGACATGGAAACATCAGCGTGACATTCACGAAATCTCATTGTCAGCAGCACTAAAGGTGCACTCCCCTTCAACAGGCATTGTAGTTATTGCACAAAGAAAGTTACCTCAGCATGACTCAGTTTCTCTGTAAAAGAATAATCAAAGTGTTTGCCACTTTCCTGTGGTAGACAATTCTTTTGAGAAAGAATAATCTATGTAAAGTGCTTTGTGTACCTTAGAGACAAGGTAATATTGAAATTTATGTCAGCATTATCATTAAATCTTTCCTCCCGGGGACTCAATATTTTTCAATATTGTCTCATTGATTCTAGCAGCATCATAAACAAGAGGAGGAAGGAGAATATAGTGTCAAGATCATTAAAACACAAGCAGGAAAACTGGATTTGCTTTCTAGTTCTTCTCCAGAATAGCTCTAGGACCTCGAATAGGCTCTCAAGGGCCTCTGTTCTTTCTTCTGTAAAATGAGAGAGTTGAACTAAATAGTGTCCAAGGTCTCCTCTATAATGCTAAGTGCAACAACAGAAAAAAGAATGTGCCTGTCCTTTGGGCTGTAATTTTGCACAACCACCTTCTCCAGAGACCTTTTCTTTGCAGTTTTATAAACATGCTCTCCTTGGTCTCATTTGGCTTTTTTGTTAACTTCAGGTTACTTCCCTGTCTCTTTTTGCTCCTTCTGGCCGGCAGTGGAGGCACTGTTCAAAGTTCCGACCTTGGCCTTCTCCTCTCTACTCTCTCCCTCCGCAGCTTCATCCACTGTTCAGCTCTGATTACCCTATGTGCAAGAATGTCTAGTTTCCCTCACTGGTCCTGACTGCCTTCTCAAAGCCCATAACCCATCCTTCCACCTGTCTTTGGTATGCATTTCTACCTGAATGTGCCACCAACATCTCAAGTTTCAGGGGTGTTAAGAGAATGGATTCGGATCTCCTGATCCTACTGAATCAGAGTTCAGGCAGAGAGTGCGTGCAGAACCATGAGTGTGTGCGTGCAGAATAAAGGGTACAGTATGGGGTGTAGACCTTCCACAGTCATGACAGCTGGTAGAGGAGTGTCTACAGTGCTCTTGTTTCTGTGCCTAGTGTTGAGCCCTAAGTCCTAGGGGTCAGCCACATTCGCGGTTGGAAAAGGAGAGCTGGGTGTGGTCAAGGACAAGGATAAACATGAGGATGAGGTAGAACTCACACGTTAATCTCTTACCACCTCCAAGTGCTGCCATGGGTCATTTGCAACAGAATTCAGTGTGCTTGCCTTCCAAGTGCACTTGTGCTTCGCCTAGGCCTTGAAGAAGCTGCGGGATATCTGACAGGAGCAGGAGGAGGTGCGTATCCAGGTACACCAACAAGCTGAGCTGGCAGATGTGTGGCAACACCCCAGAGCTGCCACAGTTCTGGCACCCTGCACCAAAATTTAGAGCATAAAATATATGGTCTCTTTCACTTCCACTTTCAGGGCTTAGGGGACACGTGTCTTGTGGCCAATACTCATGCAAAATCATGCAGGGAAGGGAATTCTGAGAGAGTTAAGAAGACAGAGCTACCTCATCCACAGAATGCCCTGTTTCCTCATTTTGTTCATGGCATGATATCTTCTCATGATCCAGACTAAAAACCATGATGTTCCCTTGTTTCCACATCCAATCAGCTGCTAAAATCAGTTCACTCTACTCAATAAAGATATTGTAATGTCTTTTCCACTCATCTCAGCCTCTTTTCTAATCTGTACCATCCTTGGTCACCAGTTGACGTGTTCATTATCTCTTACCCATGGACTATGGAGATCATGGTAATGGTGATGATCTCCAAAGAGAGCTCAGTTGCTGTCATCTCTCCCCCTTCAGTCTGTGTGCAGCTATAATTGTCTTTCTTTTCTGACCATAAGATTCCATAGATTCCTGCTGCTCAAGAATAAAATGAAACTCCCAGGCCTGGTACAAAGACCATCCACAATCTGGGCTGAATTAATTTTTCCAACCATATTTCTCCTTCTTGGCTTTCAGGAGACTTAAGGTCTATCCACTATTCCACTGTTTCCTGTCTAGGATTCCTTTGCCCCTCCCTTGCTCCCCCTGCTCTTGCTGGCTGGAATGATTCTTCCCCAATCTTGGGTTCTATTGTCCTCTCAGAAGTGGTTACATCTCCGCTCAGATTCCATTGCTTTCATAACCCCCCCTCCCAGACATCTCGAGTAATTCTCACCACTGCAAATCCTAAAATCAGTGACTGAGATTCATTTTAATGTACATTATTATGCCTTAAATACCTGTCATATGCCCAATTAGACCATACATTTTGAAAATGGGGACCACGTCTTCTTTATCTTTGTATCTTACCCAGCACCTTGTATGTGGTAGATAAGCAGTGAGGATGTTCTCCCTAAATGCACGATTCATGTGATCAAGCTTTCCTGGGAAGGATAGCAGTGGGAGAAAGGCAGCTGAATGGATAAAATAGCTTCAGCCATGTTTAATTTGGAACTATACTCCCAAGTTCAAGATTGATAAGAATTATATCAGTTCAGACTCTCAGTTGCCAGTAACCAAAACCCAAACTCAACACTAGGTTAAATTTTGTTTGTAAGAAAGGAAACTATTGTCCAGGCATGACTGACTGCAAGGGCTTAAATGAGTTTATATTGGGATTTGGTCCTTTATTATGTCCTTTATTGTGGGTTGACCTTGCTTGGGTAATTTTTCCCTTTCTGGTGGCACAGTTATACCCTGTGCCTTCCAACATACATGATGTTCTGTTACCAACAGTTTTAACACAAATGCTGGGGGTTCCTCTGATTGGGGCTACTAGGGTCACAGGACAGTCCCTGAACAAATCACTTTGGCCAAGGAGACAGAATTTACTGGTTGATTGAGATGTGAGTTACAGGCCATCCCTATTCAAACTAGACTGAGGGTGGAGGCGGTATATCCTCCAAATGAGGTGCAAGTACCATCAGAGGAGGGAAGGGACTCTGGACAGGAAAGGCTATAAATGCTGTCCAGGAGCTTAGGGAATGACCACCCGGAAGATTCCTGCTTGTTCCCTCTCACTTTGATATTTTCCCCAACAAGTCTCTGCCCTGTGTAATTCTTCTGCCATTTCCCCCTCAACATTTCAACCAACTGGTCATTTTTTAAAAGTCAGAAATACTTGGTATTAATCATATATTCTCTGTGTTTATGGAACTAATTCAAGGTGAGTTACTCAAGCATTGGCACCTAAGAATGATTTTTTGCGTGACTATGATACCATTAATTCTTACTGCTTGTGGTTGCCTTTCATCTTCCAGACACTTCACAAACATTGTTAACTAATTAGTCTTTAAGATGCCTCTCTGGAGGTAGATAGGTATTACCTGGCATTGCAGATAAGAGAACAGTATACAGAGAAGTTACACAACTTCCAAGAAAACCACCAATGCATTCAAATAAGGGAAACCCCAATACCAGGTAAGGAAGGGCTCTGTGTGCACATCTCACAACAGTTGCCTGCTACACCGAGGGATGTATTCATCACTGATGAGTTTTCACATCAGTTGCGTCATGGATTTCCTGAGTGGACTCCCATGCACATATCTGTAGGTAACAGTGGTCATCTCCCTGGTGCCTGCATCTATCAGGGAAGGTGACTGCTAGAAGAAAGAAATGAGACTTAGTAATCAAAGAGGAGTGGCGAAAAAGAAAAAGAGAAAAAAAAAGAAGGATGAGCTCCTTTGACTCCCTTGGAATTGAAAAAGTTCAGAGTTACAGGAAAAACTGAACACAATCCATCTGGGGTTCGGAAGACTATTCAGGCAGAAACCACCCACTTTACCACCAGGCAAGTGACAGCCAGTGGAAGTAACCATGTTGGCGTGTGGCCAGAAGGCCCAGCTGGACACACCAACTCGCTCTGTTGCCTGCTGGCTGTTCTCTCTCTCCCTCTCTCTCTCTTTCTCTCTCTCAGGCCTAAAATGGAAAACACAGATTCAACTTGCCCCACAGAGTTGGATATAAACACCATGATAAAGTGCTCTGCAAGAGCCAAGTCCTTTGTGCATTGCTGTGAAGTTTTTGGTGATGGCAGTAATTCCTTCTCTAACCGGTACCGTCTCCTGTACCTGGGGATCAGGTGGTCGCTCCTGGATCTCTGTACTTTTTCCTGTAATTCGAGCAAGCAACACATCTTCCTACTGGAGTGCTCATAAGGTTTGAAAATGAAGTCCTGTAGGGAACTCCTTCTAATTGCCAGAGTGAGTCACTTTCCTTTCCAAGCAAAGAGGTTTCTGTTGGTGACATTAGAGAGCAGGCGCTTGTCTGTATTGTAACAGCTTAATTATAAGTATGGGTATAATCACACAATCTGTCATTATACCTTTTTTTCCACCCTGAGAATTTGTACTGCAATCACCATAACACTATAACAACATGAACAACAGACTGTCTGGCCTCCCAGGATCATTTCCTTTGCCATGCCTGGTAGGGATGAGCAGGCAGCTTTGGAAGAAAGAACTGACTCCTATCTAGCAGCAAAAACAAGTCTGGGTCCTTTGCGGGGCTTTCAGGGCATCCTGTTCATTTGGCTTTCTCTAAAGGACCGTCCAGTGCCTCGCTTTCCTCCCAGCCTCGCAGATTCCCTGCCCCCCGTTTCATCTGTTTGAAAATTGCACAAGGAGAAACCACCCTTCTGCTATTTTATACCCAAACCAAGTGAAGTGGAAATTGCACGAGGAAACCTATCCATCTGTTATCCCTCAGCTCAGCAGTGGATGGAATTTATTACACTGTGCATCGTGCCCCCTGCCTCTGCCAGGCAGCCTGTGGGGTGAAGTATGGGTGGGGAGGGAAGCTCACATCTCAGAGAGGGGGCAATTGCCTTGGCGGCTGCATCGGCAGAAGTAACAAACCTATTTATTACAGAGTGAGAGTCAGGCAGTCGCAGAACAGCAGCAGATGGCGGGAGGAAAGGTGTCGCTGTAGAACTGAAAGTAACCTTGCGTCCCACTGGCCACCGCCTACACCATTTCACACTCTACCTAGACTGGGACCCAAGACTGGGACACACCCTGAGAGGCCTAGAACCCACCTTTCTGGCTTGGAAGAATAGATTTTAGAGGGAAGCCCTATGTTTAAAGAGACTATGGACGTTCATCCACGACCTGGTCCCGTGTGTCAATAATTCTTAGTAAAATGGCTCTAGGACTAAAAAAAACAGCACCTGGGCATTCGCCCCTTCTTTGGATGCAGAAGAATTGGTAGCAGCATCCTACACTTCATCTTCAGTACATGAGGGTGGTTGTGAAATAGCCATCGTTGGCAGGTTAGTGATTGACAGGAACCGCTGGTCCCTTGTGGGCATTGATGATTCTTTCATCATAAGCGATATAAATAGCTGACTGAGTCCCACACTTGTCAAGGATGAACCACAGGAACTAAACTTAGTACTTCAGATTCTCCTTTTCCTACTTTGTTTATGGACCTCTTTGTCCTCCCAGAAAATATGGTTATTTGTTTGTGTTTGTGGATTTCCTTTGATCCATAATGGAGTACTCCAGGCACAAAGAAAACATTGGAGATTTGACTCTTAATCAGTAATGATATCCCTCACAGACCATCAAATATAACCTAATCCTTTAATGTTGCTTCACGTCTACCCTCAGGCTTTAACAGAGATAAGGCAATTAGTGAAGGATCCATTTATTTTTTTTTCTTTATCAGGTTGAAATTTTAACTAGCATCATCAGGTCTGCCAATATCTACTTAAAATAAACCTTGTAAGGAGGGTCTCTGAGATCTTGGCATACAAGGGCCATGTGAATGTCACGTTATGCAAATTTGTCATTCTTTCTAACAATACAAAATTATGCCCCTTTTAATCGACTCATTTATTCAATTTGTTCACTCATCCAAGTGTTCCTTCTGTAAGCCAGATACTTACTGCATTGTATTGGGGATAAAAGTCTTAACAAAATACACACGGTCCCTATCCTTATAAAATGCACAGCTCGGTGAAGGGGACAGTCAAGAAGAAGGTCAATATTTAGTGATTGGGAGAATTTAAGAGGAGTCTATTGTCCAGAATTGGAGGTATGTGTTAATAAATTGGAGAATAACAAAGAAGGGTATTCTGTTCCTAAGAAACAAAATGGTGAGTTTCTGGAGGTGAGAGAAACATGGTGCTTTGAAGGAATTTGAGAGAGGGAGAGAGATTTTAAGGAATTGGCTTACATGATTGTGGAGGCTGGCAAGTCCAAACTCATAGGGTTAGCCTTAGTAAAGGCTAGAGTTTAGCCTGGTAAAGGGAGAGTTAGTGTTGTAGCTCTGAAGGCAGTCTGGAGTCAGAATTCCTTCTTCCCACAGAGACCTCAGTCTTTTTCTTTCAAGACTTTCAACTGGTTTAATGAGGCCCACCCACTGTATGCTTTACTTGAAGTCTACTGATTGCAATGTTAATTTGGTCTAATAAATTCCTTCACAGTGACATCTACATCAATGTTTGACCAAATGTCTGGGTACCGAGCCAAGGTGACACATAAAATCAACCATCACAGGTAGTAAACAACTTATAAAGGACCTTGTTGGGGCGCCTGGGTGGCGCAGTCGGTTAAGCGTCCGACTTCAGCCAGGTCACGATCTCGCAGACCGTGAGTTCGAGCCCCGCGTCGGGCTCTGGGCGGATGGCTCAGAGCCTGGAGCCTGTTTCCGATTCTGTGTCTCCCTCTCTCTCTGCCCCTCCCCCGTTCATGCTCTGTCTCTCTCTGTCCCAAAAATAAATAAACGTGGAAAAAAAAAAAAAGACCTTGTTAAACTTCATTAAGGAGTTTGACATTTATCCCAAGAGCAATGCAGAGGCATTTGGGATGGGGTTGAGGTCATTTCAGAGTGTTTGGAGAATAGAAGCTGCTGTTTAGGAAGATGACTCTGGCCCCATCATGCAGAAGAGAACAGTGGAGGAGGGGCCGTGCCTGGAGACCCAAAGACCAGACGGGAGGCTGTTGTAATAATTTCAGTGAAAGGCATCATTTCCTGAACTAGAGAGTGTCAATAAGAATAGAAGGAAACAGATTCACGATATGCAATCGATTTAGTTGTTTGGGTTTTGTTTTGTTTTGTTTTATTTTGTTTTAGGAGAGGGGGTGGAATCATTAAAACTTTACGATTGATTAGCAGGGCAAACAACATAATCTGTAAGGCCCAATGCAAAATGAAGATGATGGGTCCCTTGTTCAAAAAGTGGGAAAAAGCTTTTTCCTTTTTTTCCTGCAGTCTCTCTCAACCTGGCATAGTGTATTTTATTTGCTATTGAATGCATTCTTCCTCAGGTTTGTGCATATTCACAAAGCATGTGGAGACCCTCATAGGAGCCCAGAGCCTGGCCCAATTGCTTGGCGGATGGGCGCATATGCTCGTACCCAAGACCCCACCCATCCTACTCCACTCTCCTATCAAACTTCTCTTACAAAACCCAGGTTCAAAGAAAAAATATTAATAGTTTCAGGACACCAGTGGCAGAGCATTAGACCCCAAGCATGAGGCCTTTCTGGGCACAGGGGTCTGTGTGACTGCAGGGGTCACACATGCCCATGAAGCTGACCCTTCCGGCGAGATACAAAGGGTGTGCTGAGTGACAGGAAAGAATAAGGATGATACCAACCTTCTGTCTAGAGAAGGTTGGTGGATAGCAGCCTCATTAACATGGAGAAAAGGAGAGGAACAGGTTTGGGGCTCTGGGGCTTGCCACCATGGATTCATTAGCTCTATAAGAGACAAGATAGGTAGCTAGATATATGCACTTGAATCTCAAAAAATGAATCTGGGTTAAAGATGGACATCATCAGTGTATAGAGTATATTTAACAATGTATTCTAGATGCAGTGATAGGTTTAGGCTTATCCACATATACATGGCCAATTCATAAAGACAGAGATCTGGAAGAACTAAGGTAGTCTGTGGATCTAGAGGCTGGAAGCCCACCATCTGTCACAGGAACAAACCTACTCACACTGACCTCTCTCACCCCAAATGAGCTAAAAGACTTACAGCTCAAGTGAGGCAAGAAAGCCCACAGAAGGGTCCTGGTCTTGGGCTCAGAAGGACCCAACCAAAGTCCTAACATTTCCCAACTGTGTGACCTCATAGGAATCACTTAGTCTCTAGCACTAAGCCCTTGTAATTTTCCTATGTCAAAATCAAGATAATTAAATACCTCTCTTTTGTTGGGAGGCTGAAACAAAATAGTGAACATGAACGTTCTTTATATGCAGCAAAATGACTATAGGTATGAAATTATATTATTGCCAAAATAGATGTGGGCAGTTTGAAAAACTATGTTAGCTCTTTCATGCCACCAGACACTAAAAGGTATTAAAACTGAAGTGTTCTGAATGGTATGTGAGTGCCTACCTGAGGATTCTGTGGTCATGAGTAGCCATTTGTGGCCCAACTTGATCAATGATGGCTGCTTTCCTTGAACCAAACAAGGTGGCCATAGATAGCTCCTATTTCCACTGCTCCCAGTCTAACTGTTTGATGGGGCCCACCCTCTTCTCTGCCCACTGATTGCATTGTCTTTACCATTTCTGCTTCTCCAGCCAGCCCCTGTCATCAGCTGTCCAGGGCCTCATTTATTAGAGCCATCCCTCATGATGCCTGCCATGCTCCATGTTCCCTGTAAGAGGCACTAGGCTGAGGGAAAATAATTAGTAATCCAGGCACTGCAGTTCTGATGAGACACCTGCAGCATAATCATCCAAATCAAATATTTGGCCCGGCTTCTTCAGATGATATATCTCTTCCTGCAACTGCTGAATGGCAGCTTAGCTGAACTTGTACTGAGATGAAGAACATATCAGAGGAAGGAGGGATCCTTCCTGCTCTGTGTTGCCACAGTCTGTCTCAGGGTAGCTGTCTGCAAGGCTGAACTCCCATCTAATATGTTCAGACTGTTCCAACCCCATCAGCCGGAAGGGACAGTTGTAGGGGAATGGGAAGAGACAATTTAATTTACTCAAGTGGTTCAGGAATGAATAGTTTTGCCAGCAAGGAAACACCCAGTTGTGTCCTCTGAAAATCATCACTGTGTGACACAGGGGCTGGCAGCTGAGTCCCCAGGAATGTACCTGATTTTACAAAGCATCAATTCATCCTCCTTATTCCACAATTGAGAAAACTGAGGATCTGTCTTCATAGTTTTTCATGGTAGACTCAGGACTAGAACCCTCAGCTCCTACTGCCTGATCCAGCGTCCCCTCCTCTAAGCCACATCCTTATCCCTTAAAACTGTGTATGATAGTTCTGCCATTGCCACGTTTATTCAGTATAGTTTCTAGATACGTTGTTGCATTCCAAGCTCTTTTCACTTAGAAAGGTATATTACAGTCAAGAATCGGAGAAGATTCTAGTCTAGCTCACTTCAACAACCTGTGAGTTTAGCTGATTTTCTTAGCTTGTAATTTTCCTAGATGTATCAAGATATTTTCTAAGAACATATACAGATAGTTGATACATTTTGTTCTTTTTTGAGGCTAATAAAATATTAGTGCAAAAAGCATAAGGAGAAGTTAGGTTCTTCATCTGGGTTAACTTTCCCTTTTATGTAAACCATAACACCCTTCATATCCTTCAATAAATAATTAACCAATTAAAAGTAAGTTGTTTTTGTTAGGACTTAGTTGTGGTCTGTCTCTCTCACCAGGTTGGAAAGGCCACAAGAGCATGGACTATGATCATTGTCCTCTCTATAGCCACATACCTAGCGCTCAGTATTTGCTCAATAAATGTAGAATATGTTAAATAATTTGGAATTACAGAGAGAGCAGTAAATTTGATGGTGGGGAGGCAACTAGAGATTCTGTAACAAATGAGTAAACAGAGACTCAAAAACGTTGTGACTCAACCAAAGTGTCCCAATTTCTTGACCCATTCATTTAAGACATGTTTATTGAGCACGTACTCTATGCTTCATGAATAGGAGTGTGGTTATAGAGACCATTAAGATACATCACTGCTGTGGGAGAGCTCATAGTATAAGGGAAGGAATATGCAATTATACAGGTAATTACAACACAATGATGTAAGTGACAGGGCAGAGACGCACGAAATAGTCTGCATAGAAAAGTCAGGACAAGCTTCTCAGAAAAGGAAATATGAGCCTATCTTGAAGGATGAATTGGGCTCATCAATCCTAGAAGGGAGAAAGTCAGCCCAGGCAGAGGGAACAGCACGTATAAAACCTTGAAACCATAAGAGCATACATAGAAGAATTCAGGAAGAGTGGACTAGTGTGAGAGAGATGTAAGGAAACAGGCAGAAGGTGGCTCAAGAAGGTGTGGAGGCAGAAATTGAAGAGTCTTGTCCATTGTGTTGAGGATTTAGGCTTAGACCAGTGATCCTCAAACTTACAGAGTGTAGAAATCACCCAGGGGTCTTGTCAAACTGCAGATTCTGGGGGCACCTCAGTTAAATGGACAACTCTTGATTTTGGTTCCAGTTATGATGTCACGGGTGGTGAAATTGAGCCCCGTGTTGGGGTCTGCATTGACACCGCAGAGCCTGCTTAGGATTCTCTCTCTCCCTCTTTCTCTTTTCCCCTCCCCTGTTCACACTCCTCTCTCTCTCTCTCTCTCTCTCAAAATAAATAAGCATTTTTTTTAATGTAGATTCTGACACAATAGGTCTAGAAATTCTGAGTTTCTAACAAGCTCCCAGGTGACATCAGTGCTGTTGGGCTCAGACCTCATCTTAAGAAAAAAGGGACAAGCAGGGTGCCTGGGTGGCTCAGTCGGTTGAGCGTCCGACTCTTGGTTTTGACTCAGGTCGTGATTCACAGTTTGTGGGCTCAAGCCCTACATTGGGCTCTGCTCTGACAGCGCAGAGTCTAATTGAGATTTCTCTCTCCCTCTCTTTCTTGGGATTTCTCTTTCTCCCTCCCCACCTTGCTCTCTCTTTCTCTCTCAAAAAATAAATATAGAAACATACTACTAGCTATTTATCCAAGGGATATAGGTGTGCTGTTTTGAAGAGACTCATGCACCCCAATGTTTATAGCAGCACTATCAACAATAGCCAAAGTATGGAAAGAGCCCAAATGTCCATCAATGGATGAATGGATAAAGAAGATGTGGTATATATATGCAGTGGAGGATTACTCGGCAATCAAAAAGAATGAAATCTTGCCATTTGCAGCTACGTGGATGGAACTGGAGGGTATTATGCTAGGTGAAATTAGTCAGAGAAAGACAAATAATATGACTTCACTCATATGAGGACTTTAAGACACAGATGAACATAAGGGAAGGGAAGCAAAAATAATATAAAAACAGGGAGGGGGAGAAAACATAAGAGACTCATAAATATGGAGAACAAACAGAAGGTTACTGGAGGGGTTGGGCTAAACGGGTAAGGGGCACTAAGGAATCTACTCCTGAGATCATTGTTGCACTATATGCTAACTAATTTGGATGTAAACTAAAAAAATAAATAAATAAAAAACAAACAAACATTAAAAAAAAAAAAAAAGAAAGAAAGAAAGCCCAAGGAACCAGGCAGCCTGCAGAGGTGTATATTTAAGGCAGTGGTTCTCAAAGTGTGCGCCTCATATTGTTAACCTCCCGTACTGACCTACTGAATGAGAAACTCTACAGGAGCCTAACACTCTGTGTTGGTACAAGCCCTCCAAGTGATGCTGAAAATTTGCACTAAAGTGTGAGCACCGTCAAACTAGGACGATAACATGATCAGATTTTCTTTGTAGAAGGATGCCTTCTGGTGGGAGTCCCCGGACCCTGGTCCAGTGCTCCTGTCATGACAACCCCCAAAATTACGCACAGATCCCTAAGTACAGTATTTTAGATCCAAGGATATTCTGAGATTTCAAGATGACAGTCGTTAATGAGGAATAAATTTTCTCCCACTGCATTTGGAATCATCTTTATGATTACAAATAGCATGAAATTACCCTGTGTTTGATGACATCTTTAAGTGTTAGTAATTGAACTGCACGTTTAATGAATATGAGTACAGAATTATCACAAGCCTATATTCAGAACTCAAAGTTGACCTCAACCAATTAGTTTTAGAATTATTTAGAAACAACTTGTGCTTTTTTTTTTTTTTTATTGCATGCCCCTCAGGTACATCTGAGGTAGGAGATGAAGAAGTGAAATATTTTATCTGAGTTTATACTTAGACTCAGGGAAAAATTCTGATTACAAGTTACCCAGGAATCATATCATTGGATCTGATAACTTTAAAAGAATCCAAGGTTTTGAGGGGCACCTGGGTGGCTCAGTTGGTTAAGTATCTGACTTTGGCTCAGGTCATGATCTCACGATTCGTGAGTTTGGGCCCCGTGTCAAGCTTTGTGCTGACAGCTCAGGGCGTGGAGCCTGCTTCAGATTCTGTGTGTCTCCTTCTCTCTCTGCCCCTTCCCTACTCATGTTCTGTCTCTCTCTCTCTCAAAAAGTAAACACGCATTTAAAAATTAAAAAAAAAAAAAAAGAAAGAATCCAAGGTTTTGAAAAAAAACACTTCCAGTGAGGTGATATTGTTCACTCACTGCTGAAGTAAGCAAAAAGGATAGATGAATGGATCAAGGAATCAATTAATTCATAGGAAGGCAATAAGCAGATATGCATGAAATGAACAAAGGAAAGAGGGAACAAATAAATAAGACTAAATTAGTTAGGGAATATAGAAGACTAATTTTATTATATGAGAGCCTAGAGCACATTAGAATCAACTGGAAAGCTTTTAAAAATTTCATGCCAAGGCCTCACTCTGGATTAATTAAATCAGAATCTGTGTCATAGGATCCAGACATCAATATTTTTTCAAACTTCCCTGGTGTTCCTTGGGTACTAACCAAGTTTGATATCCATTGGCCTAAAAGGTTTCAAGCCTCCATTAATCGTATTTTTTATGGTTAAAGTTGTAAATGACACTCCATTTTTTCAAATCTTTTGCTGTTTTTTGAAGGCCTGGACTCTCACATTCTGGCAGTCACCATGGTCTGTATAAGTCAAGAATGTTCAAACATCACTATGTTGCTAGAACCTAGAAATATTTAAAGCCATGAGAAGATGAGAGTCAGAGTGAAAGACAGTAAATTAGAGGGTCTTTGGGTGCGCAATTCCTCTCTGACAGTACAGAAAGTGACAGTTCTCTGAAGAGAACCCTGAATCCCTATTAAGATGCTGGTGGCCACAAAAGCATGCCTTGCCAAAGCATGCCTTGCCAAAGCATTTGTTTGCTCTCGCACAGACCCACACCAAAAGTACTTTTCCAGACCATGTGGATGGGTGCTGACTGTTTGCGGAAGCAGCAAGTGTGGATGACACACACCTGTTTTAATTGCTTCATGAAGCATTGTGAGGTTTTTGCCCAAATCTAGAAATGACACAGAGGTTTCCATTTCGGCTCTGGATATTACAGACAGGCCAGATGGAATCCTGTCGCCCATGTGACTGAGCATATTTTTCATTTGAAAGTGGAAACCAATGGGTACGTCATCTGTAGGGTAATCTGGGAGGACATTTTTCTTCATTCTATCCAGCGGACCATGCAGAAACACCTGTTTCATATCTTGGAATCATTTGCAACTGCTCTTTAAGAAATCAGTATTGAAACAATATCATTGTTTTTAAAATGATATGTACTTGATATATGATATGATATATATCATAGATATATGATATATATACTTTTTAAAATTCATATACTTGGGCATCAAAGAAAATAGTAAAATTCAGAGCTTGCTCTGCCATTTCTCCGCCAAACGCTTAGAGTTTGGGGTAATTAAACATGCCTGTCCCTGCTTGTAGGTGAGGCTGACCAACTGCCTGGGTTTTCCCAGACCTGCAGGGCTTCCTTTAGTGCTAAAACCAGGAAAGGTCAGGGAAAACTGGGACAAGTTGATCACATGACCTGAGACCTGGAGAGGCTCAATGATGTCTTAGTCACGTCACTTGGTATTAGAATTATTTCTGGATTCCCACCCAAACATTTAGGGTGTATTCACTTGAGCAAGTCATGCAAGTGAGATATACTGAGCTCATCTTCTAAAGTCATTCTGGAGTCTGAGACCACCCAAGAAGGTATGTCATTCCATCCACTTGAGAGTGGCTCATAGAAGTGTGGCCATATGCACCCAGGGGGGTGCCCAGGACCCATTGGAGACAGATGGTGATCTCACAGAGCCACGAATAATACCTCTCATATTCCCAGTCATGGCCACCAATGCCCAAGGTTGGATTCAATCTTATTACCGCAAATTATACCAAAGAAAAATGAAGTTTAATTCACTTCAATTTCAAAGTAGACACATAACAGTATCCCAATGTGCAACCGGTTTTGGAGAAACCAAATAAACAATGTTGGAGTCTCGTGATTGGGACTGTCTTTATTAAACTGTTGGGGGAAGTCATGACCAGGGTACTGGTGGTACCTCGAAAAGCTTTTACCTGTTGCTTCTCAAACCTTAATGTTCATTGGAATCACCTGGGGATCTTGTTAAACTGCAGCCTGCTGTGCTAGTGGGCAGAGGTGGGGCCCAGGATTCTGCATCTCTAATAAGCTCCAGGGTAACCTCAGGCGACCCAGAGACCCCATGCTGGATCGTAGGACCCAGAGCTTCTCCCAGGTTTCCTGTCAGACTCGGAGCAGGAACACAGGAGAGCTCTCCCTCCTCCTTCTCCACCTTTTTCCATAGAAGCAGCTATCTTTCCTGATACAGAAACACCACCTAAGAATTTGTTTGAAACTGCATTCCACTGCTTTAAAAAAAAATGAAAGCCACATTTTAAAATGCACACCATTAAAAAATGCACACCAGTATGGAAACAAATCATTGTGCAGAAGCATGAAAATACCTCCCCAAAAACAATTCTGCCATACGCTGATGTTCCTTTTAGGTCGGCTGAGGACACTGATCCAGCCGGAGTATCCAGTGCCTCATCGCCTGCTTTCTGACATAGCATGGTATGAACTCTGTGGCCGCAATGCCAAATCTGTAGTTTAATTAAAAACGAAGAGGCAAAACAAACCTCTCTCCAAACATAGAACAACAAAAGAAAGCCGTCCTCGGGGATGGCCCCATAGACCCCAACAGAATGAGGATTTCCATTTGTAGAACCTTCCACCTGACCCGTGTAAGCAGGAACAAAAAACAGATGTTTGGTAGGCTGGTACCCAGGGCCAATTTCAGAAGTGAGCAACTGGCAAGATGTAGGCTGTAGGTGGATAGGACCCAGCTTAATTAGGGAATGTTTCAAAATCAAAGCGGAACCGAACTGTTCCTACAGAAGGGTCTCTTCGGAGCAGAGGGCCCATGAGAAGCCTTTCGTGTAAGCTTAAAGCATCCTTTATACAATCAAAAAACTTATTAAACTTGAGCAAAGAACCACTGTGGGTTCAAAGACACCTAGGCATCTCTCACTAGAGCAATATTCCCTAAGATTTTATTTGATTTAATTATTCATAATGGGGCTTAATGCTTTTTTTGGTACTACACTAATATTTTAAAGGGCACTGCAAGGTAGACTCCGAGACCAGTAGTAGTTCGGGACTCCAGAGCACATTTTGCTAACACATAGCTAAAAGTTGCCTGCAGTCTTTGCCTCCCAGACATGGGACAGAGGCAGTCTGGATGGAAATAAAGTGGTTAAAGAAGAAAGATATGTATAGACAGGCAGGAACTGAGAGAATTATGAAAATTAATTTTCTGTGAGGTCTGGACATGAGATCTGCTTGCACAATTCCAGCTCGGGGAGGCAAATGACCTCGGCCACACATAATGCGAAGAGAATCCAGGTTTGAAAACGAGGGCTGATCCCCTCCTAGAATGCAGCCTCTCTGAGCCTTATGGAAACCAGGGACAGGTGCTGTGGTCTACTTTATCATTTAAATTAGTTCTTGCTGCTACCCAGGTGAACTTGGGTCATCGCTTGGAGCTGAGATTACATGTTGGAAGGCCCATGTGGGGCAGAGTTTGTGCCCATGGAGGAGATGCTTACGAAAAAAATGGCATTTGTTGTTAATAATTTAAAATAAGGTTGTGACACAAAAGCATACATTCAGAAGTTCTGAGAGCAAAGGGTCTTCGTCCTGCATGGCAGTGAGTAGTCGGAGTGAGGTAGCCACTCCCTTTATCACATCCATATGTCAGTTCACTGCAGTGTTGTATTGGCTTCCTGGCCTGACCCCCAGAGGCTGGTGAATTTGCCATCTCTGAATTAGAATCTCTCCTCAGAGACTCACAGTAGGATAGAGAGAAAGAGAGAGAGAGCGAGAGCGAGAGAGAGAGAGAGAGAGGATAACTATCAAGGGAATTACTTTTCTCCCTGGGATGACCCTGTGCTTTCCAGGTGACAGAGATGATAGGACGGAGCCCTCACTAATGAAGTCCCATAAACAAGAAGAAAGCCACATGTCCAGGTGGCACTTTCTTGGAGGCACTTACTTTATTAAACAAATATTGATTTCTAAACTATGAGGTGAATAATACTGTGTTCTGTGTCCTGATACACGGCTTAGGTTGGATGCCCCCAGCTTTCTCAGGGGGAGGTATGCCACCCCACCGGCTCTCCCACTGGGGAGGAAGGGGCAAAGCACAGCAGTGAACGGATGGTGCCAGTGCAAGGGCGTGAGCAGGTTACCAGGGCAACTCGGGCTCAACCTGCTGGAGACCTCTGGGGCATGGTATAGAACACGCCTCAGACTTGCCCTACCTGAAGGGCAAGATGGATAAGACATAGATACATCGCTCCCCACTGCCATTTGGTGAGAGCTGCTCCCAGGGCCAACCAACCTGTCCTGCGTGTATCTGGTCGCACCCCAGAGACCAGAGGAAGCCCTCAGGCAGAGAGTGGCTGATGTTTGCCCTCAGAAGCTGCCAACATGCAGGGCAGCAGTGAGTGCCAAGGGGGTCTGGGCAGGATACTCGTAACCTCCACTATAATGTATGGTCATCTGACTGTAGAGATTACAGTCTCATTGGGAAGCTAATAATAAGTACATTTATTGAGCCAATGTCTGTGTTTAAGGCACTGTATTAGGCACTTTCCATTTGCCCTTTGCAAATGTTAGGTAGTATTACTATATCCATTATATGGATTAGGAAACTGAGGCACAGAGTTATTAAATAACTGGATTGGGTTTGCCCTAGAGAGTAAGTAGTAATAGTAGTAGTCATCCAGACAGGCTGGCTCCAGAGCCTGCATTTGTAACAGCTTTCCTCCATTGCTTCTCTCTATGACTCATGAACAATTAAAACCAATATGAGACAACATAAAGGGATAACCTTGCATCAGAATGTACTCTCAAGACATGTTTTCCTTCTGGAGGTAATTGCATTTCATGGAGGACAAAGACATAATCCAAAGGAATATGTGCCTAATAATGGAACCATCAGTGCCGGTGACAACGATAGAGCTTTGAAGGGACTGGAAGACCTTCAGCAGTAAGAGCTCAGGGTGGACAATGACTCTGAGGGGAATATCGTTTCCCCGAGCCAGTTGCCTTTGGAATAAAAAGCCTCTGACGCCTGCACTCAGCTACAGTCCAGTAATGCTAACCTTGGATAACCAGAAAAATTAGCCAAGTTGTATGAAGAAGGGCGTCCATTTTAAGAACTCCTTATGACAACAAAATATCCAGCAACAGGAGACTGCTCAAGCTATAATACGCCCATGCAGTGGAATAAAATGCAGCCTGACAGGGGCTGGGGGAACACTCTAGAGACACTCTCCATGTATGAACTCATTGGTTTCCAAAAACCTGTTTGGAAATTTGCTTCTTTGCAAACCCAGTTGGACACTACAAAAGTGACCGTAATGCTTTTTATTTGTGGCAGGTGGAACTGGTATGCTTTTAGCACCAAAGCTTAGCTTTGTTTCATTCTTTGAAGTTTGTAAATCAAGAATTTATCATAGAGAAATTTCTGTATTTATGGACATGAAGAAGATGAGCATAAAACACCACTAAGTGAAAAGCAAGTTAAAAACCAGCGTTTGGGGTATGATACCAATTTCAAAACTATGTATACAGAGACACAAAGGGTGTCAGGCATGTAAATCAATATGCTTTTTTTTTTAACGTTTATTTTTGAGACAGAGAGAGACAGAGCATGAACGGGGGAGGGGCAGAGAGAGAGGGAGACACAGAATCGGAAACAGGCTCCAGGCTCTGAGCCATCAGCCCAGCGCCTGACGCGGGGCTCAAACTCACGGACCACGAGATCGTGACCTGAGCTGAAGTCGGACGCCTAACCGACTGAGCCACCCAGGCACCCCTGTAAATCAATATGTTAACAGGGGTTATCACTGCCTGCTGAGACTCTGGGTGATTTTTGTTCTATTCTCTCTTTCTGTGTTTCTAATTTTTCTATCCTAAACATATATTCATTCATTCTCTCTCTCTCTCTCTCTCTCTCTCTCTGTGTGTGTGTGTGTGTGTGTGTGTGTGTGTGTGTGTGTGTGTTTCCCTTGAACAAGATTTGAGATTTTGGTAAAATATGGTAGCATGAGAAATTGGGGAATCTTCTCTCCATCCTGCAAATGATACAGCAGTAGTATAGAAGAGTTTGGTATTAAGAGAACCCAAGTCCCTGGCTTGGTCCTGCCATTTGTTAGTTTTATATCTTGGCCTCTTGACCCTTTCTCTCTTTTATTTACAAAATAAGGATGACAAGATGTCCCACTGGGTAAATTATAATGCCCTACACTGGTCTGGGGTATTATCAAACTCTCTGGCAAAGGCCTTCATTCAGGCATAGTGGGACAACAAGGTAACATGTTCTGAAAATTAAAAGGCGCAGAAGGCGTCGATGCTAGAAAAGACACCATCAGGGACGCTTAGAGCAAGGGAAGGTGTTCGTGCCCAAAGAGAGCAATCAGCTGAAGCAGGCGTGGGAAGGACAGCTCAGACACCACATTCCAATCAACCCAACCACCAGCCTGATTTTCAACAGCCCCAGAATTGCTGGCTTGGGTCGGTCATCCAACCTCTAATAGGGGAAATTTCCAGGGGAGAGAATCTTACTGGCATATTCATTTCTGAAGAATGATGAAATCATGGGTTAGTATCTGTTGTAATAATTACGTAAGAAGCGAACTGCTGTTTTTCTTGAGGAAGTTGACTCTCAGAGGCCTCAGATGAAAAACTCAATCTGCCTTCCACTGAATGATGTGAGCAAGGGGAGGCCTTTGTCTTGTTTGGTGCGTTTTCTTTCTTCCTTCTTTTTCTTTTTTTTATCTGCAGCTATGCCTGCTGCTCCTGCCACTGCTATTTGTTTTTGTAATTGTTCTTCGAAGGCCTCGGGCGAGAAAGCTGTTCTAATTGTACAAATCACAGTGCAGCTGAATCACAGGAACGGTCCCAAGTAATCTGTGCAACCATTTGACTGAACTTTCAAACTAGCTAGGGGCGCTTCCCCTGCTCCCGGGAGGCCAGTGTCTGATGATGGACATAAAGCAGCCGCCAAATGAGATGTGGGAACAGTTGTGTGTCATAAGCGTCAGAGATTCAATTCTGGGCAGTCAGAAGTCAGGCTGCCCTTGGCCATGTGTGATTGGCAGTGTGCTAAGACAGACTCCCAAGCCATACCCCATCTTGTTTCAATGGGGTGCCGGATGCAGCGCGGCATAATGAAAATTGATGTCTCGTGGAACCAGTCAGTGCTGGGTTCAAAATATTTTCTGCCACTATAGCTGTATGAACTAGGCAAGTTTCATGGAACTTGCTAAATGGAATTTATTCTGTTGCCTCAGAATTCCAGCTAAAACCTAAAGAGGGGACTGATCTCCCCCAGTGCCCATCCAGGCAGGATCGAGAGGTTACTCGTAGCTCATCGCCCCAAAATAGGGATGCAGTGAGGAGGCTGATCAGAGCAGGGGTCTTTGAAGAACACTGTGTCCTGGTAGGAAGTTCCCCAGGAAGGGGAGCAAAGGGGGGGGGCGGTTCCCACTCCTTCAACCATTTAACAAATTCAAACTGAGTCCCTGATAGGTTTCAAGCATAGTTCAAGGCTCTGAGGATATAGCAGTGAAGAGAAATTTCTTACTTTGAAGCCAGGCGAGGAGCGCTCCCTTAGAGAGGGAAGATCTGGTTGTTACGGAGAGGGGAGAATGAGGGTCCATCTGTAGGCTCACCTATATAATGTGAGAATGCAGGAGCAAAAATCTTCTTGGGACAACCTGCAGGAATGCAATGTTTGAGTTTTTCTGTAGGCTGAGTGAATTCTGTGGAGGACAGATGGGTGTGAATTGTCTTGAAAGGTCCATGTTCAAGACCAATAGCACCTTTAGACCAGGGAAAGAGGGATTGTGCCCTGGCCCCTGCACTTTAGTGGAATCCTCTGGCCTTCCCCAGGCATGATCCTCTCTTTCAGAGAAATTGATTCATGTGGCCAAGGAGGCATGCCCACCCATTAGGGATATGCTCACCCAGAGATTTTGCCTTCTTCTAAACCATGACTTGGGTCACCGGGACTACAGAATTCTCTCCCAAATGGCCACAAGTCAAGCCTACTTCCAGGGGTAGAGCTCTTCATTATGTGCATGTGCCTAGGCCCAAGGGCTATTCAAGAGCTAGCTTTTTGCTGATGGATGTGAAAACAGGGGTGTCTACACACCTCTGGGACACAAGACCCATTGGGATAGCCAAGAATGAGAGACAAGAGGTCAACAGTGGCCTGGCAGCTCAAGCTTGGAGCCAGCTTCTAACATGAAATTCCAAGGAATGTAAGAATTCTAGATACAAGCCTGTCTGACCCTCCAGGTTATTATGAAGGTATGATTATTAGGGAATAAGGATAGGACATATTTTATTAAATCATTTTTAGCTTGACTTACAATTTTAAGATACAACTAAATATTTAAAAGTCATGGGCTTCTGTTTGTACTCTTGCCTTGGGCCCCATAAATTTCAGGAGTGGCTCTATCCTTAAAGGCTGCCTGCCAGATGAGTCAACCCCCATAGAAACAGGCTGAGAAGGAGAGTCATAAGTGGACAGAGAGGATTCCTCTCCAAAGTCAATGAACACAGGTCAGAAGTCCCTGGTGCCAAGGGGAGGGATAGAAGAAGTTTAAGGAAGGTGAGGGGAGGTGAAGTGGGAGGAAATAAAGGGATTAAGAGGCGTCATAGAGGAAACTGTAAAGAACTGTCTGAAGACTTCCACATATAGTGAGAATTTGGACATATGCCTTAACAGAGGGCATTTAATAGCCAAGAGAGAATCACAAACATGGCCCTGTAAAATGCATCATCTACTCTCCCTCCTTTCCTTGCCTTACCCCTAGAGCAAGAGTACAAACCAGCATTTGTTCCCACTATACCTTCCAGAGCCTGCACTCAGCCTGGGCTTGAGTGAAGGAGGAGCTTTTATCCATATGATTGAAGTGTGATTTAGATTTCATTGGACTTCTTAAAAATCTGAAAAGGAGGTTTTTGAATATCTGAAATGAGCTTGGGAAGCTATGGAATCAGCCAAGATATTCTCAGGGAGTGAGAAATGAAAGTTTGACAGAGGAGGTTTGAATGGCAACGGTAGGCAGGATGGAAGTCACCATATTTATTGACCATACCCCTTCAGTTCACACTATTCAGTTGATATTAACTTTTCCGTTTCCTCACCTCCAATAGAATGAGAGCGATATACACCAATTCTGAAAAGATGTTGTGAAGAATAGGGACAATACAAATAACATTTCTAGCATGTTCCATGCATCTAGTGAGGTAGCTATTATAATTGCTGTGTTGTTATGAATAGCATTATTATTGAAATTCTGTGCTAACAATACAGAGCCTCACTTTAGTTTTCTTTACCCACTCATCTCTTCTTGAGTGGCACTGAAACTCTGGGGAAATAGAAGTTTCTAGAAGGCCCCCTCTTTGAATTTTGTGGGCATAGCCCTGGCAACATTCTAATAGATAGGTAGAGGGATTCATCACTGAATCAGTCAACAGGAAGAGCAGTGGGAGCAGTTAATATTCACGGAGAACCTACTGTCGTACAAAATGCTGAGGACTTTGCATGTATTTTCACCATTTAATACTCACAAGAACTAAGGCCAGCTAGAACATTCCCTGAGACACCCCCTCAGCCAATTTTCTGAAAAGTGAAAGAAACCACAAAGAACGTTCCTGAAACTTCAAAGCTGAAATCCTGACAGCTGGGAGGTTACTGCTGTGTCGAGGTTGCCTGGGAAGGCTTTTGACTTTCTGCAGCAAAGAGCAGTAAGAGCTCTTCAGAGAGCACTTGTGATGACAGGAAGGGAGGGACAATGCATGAAGGACATTCAGTGACACCTTCTTCAGGAGCGTTTGTCCTGAGCCTATGAGTCAGGCCCACTTGAAAACTCTGAGAATTGGGGAATCTTGCCTGATGGGGAGAATGGCTATTCACTCTTCTTCCAAAGTCTGCCATTTTGCCCATTAATTGTACCTTAAATTGGTGCTTCATTTGAGAGTCAGTAATGAATTTTTGAGCAAGAACCCAAAGCCAGAGAGATGGAACACAAGTACAAGCAACTTGCAGAATGGGTCAGAGATTTAATAAATCTGTGAAACACCTCTAGGATGTTCCCGCCAGAAGTACCCTCTAGGCAAAAGACTCTTCTGGTCTGCCTCAGCTGGTGGCTGAGGTGGGACTGCCCAGGAATGGTATCCTACCCTTCATGGTTTACAGAGAAGGATTTCAAGGAGCAGCTTTGTACCTGAGAGATTCAGACAGATTCCACCTGCGAGCACTGAAACACGTCCTTTGGAGAGCATTCCTACTACATGGCATCTTGTCACCATGGGAAAAGAGAAAACAAATAATAAAATGGCCTGGCAGATCACTCACAGGAAAAAAGAATGTATACACCTGGAAATCAAACAGGGTTGAAAGGATCCAACCACCCCTGTAATCAAAACAAAATTCCAATAGCAATTTGTTTTTTTCCAACAAACGTTTCATAGGCACCTACCTACTGCACGCCAGGTATTAAGTCCTAACATGAGAAGGCAGGCCTAGCCCTCAAACAGCTCACACTCTGGTTGGTGAGAAAGGCACATTCACAGACCGAACTAGCACAAAGCCATAAGGCACAAGAGACAGGTTGACATAACCTACCAGGTGTCGTAGGATCCCTCACTTGAACTTGGGAGGTCCAGAAGAACTTCATTTGCTGATGAAGTGACATCTGATTGGAGACCTGAGACAAGTGAGGGTTAACATAGCAAGGATGGGGTGGGGGTGGGAGAGACAGGCAGAGAGCCAGAAAGACACTCTGAACAGAGGGCATGCCCTGTATGTAGGCCCTGAAGGAAGAGAGCAGGGCTGGTGGTTCAGTACAGCTGGAGCCAAAGACTAGAAGGGTGAGTGTTTAGTGAAGAGCCCCAGGTACACAGTAGATAGAGCACGGAAGGCCTTTGACACCCAACTAAGTCCAAGGCATTGAGACTCTTTTCTAGGAAAAGATAAGAGGCAATGAATGGCTCTAAGTCTGGCAATGCCAAGAGCAGGTTTGCATTTGAGAAGGATCGCTGTCAGGCTGGGTGGAGAAAAGTTCAAGAGGCCTGAGCCAGCAACAGGAACAATGGAATAAGTAGAATCACCCATGATTAATGAGGAGGCTTTATTTTGAGATCTGTTTCCCCTGCCTCCACTCACAACTTGAGACAAGGATTTGCTTGCAAGCAGTTTATTTGGAAGGTGGGCCCTGCAATATGATGAGGCTGGGGAAGAGACAAAAGGAAGGGAACGGAACCAGAGAATGGCATGTTCATAAGCAAGCCTCTGCTATGGGCAATTGAGTGTGAACCAGGGCATCCGGGAAACTGGGCTTTTTATCCACCAACATGTGCCTCCAATAGGTTCACTCCCTGGCTCTTCCCCGGGCCAGAGGGAAATCTCCAGCAGTGAGATACAGGAGCTTGGGAAAAGAAGCCGCTAGGGGACTGTCCACAAAAGCTGTAGGGGACCTCCAGGGTGGGCCAAGCATATGCGGTGATAGGAGTGAGTCCGTTCTATGCACCAACCTTCCGCAACCAGATCTCCCAACATCTCTGCATTTCTATGGAAATTTACACATGCCTGAGGTATATGCAGACTGTGAGTTAGACCCGAGGAAATTGGCAGAGTCCCTCGGGTGTCAACCTAGCTCACTGTGTCTCCATGCAGACACCCTGCCTGGATCTGAGCTGGATTAACAGCTCCTCATTTCCATAGGTGTCAAATATGTCATGATAATCACTATTACAATTATTTATGGAGCACTGACAGGGTTCACATAGAAAATGTTTTGTAAAATAATTAACGTTGTAAAAATGCAATTACTAGAATTTATTTCTTGAAACAGATCCAGAGGTACTAGAAATTATCACCTGTAACAGGAAGAATGTGCAACAGCCAGGGAAAAGCAGATCATGTGGGGGCAAAATGTATATTTCTTTCTTGGTTTTCGCCAGAACTAAGCTGTAAGCACAAGACATGAAGACTCAAAGCCAGACTATGGTTTCCTCATTTTAAAGTAGTTGGTAATTCTAGTTGATTAGTGCGTGTGTGAAATGGTTGAGATCATGGATTTTAGCATCACGAGACCAGAGTTTTGGTCCTGATTTTGTTGCTTCCTGGCAGGATGACTTTGGCGATGTCATCTTACTTCCTGTTCAGTCTCAAATTACACAATTATAAAATGGCGCAAAAAATCTCTGCCTCCCTGCACAACATCTGGATCACAGTACCCACCCATGTTAGTCGAGAGAATGAAGGGAGAAGCATATGCATAAAGTATTTAGCACATAGTAAGAGAGTAAAAAATGTCAGCAATTATTATTGCTTTTGTGTTTTATAATAACCCCAAGCTACTCAACAGTCAAACCAATTTCACTGTAATTCCTACTGTTATCGTTAGTTGATAGGTCATATAAAAGCAAATTAAGCTATCTTGTAGAGATTGCTAAGTTTGGAGGGAAAAGATCTGGACCCAGGCCACAGCTCCATCTCTTGCTGGCTGTTTGATCTTGAGCAAGTCACTTAACCTCTCTGAGCTTGGAGCTCCATTGTCCATAAAATGGGAAGACAAAACCTGGCCTCTCCACCTTACAGATGGGGGGCAAAATTAGAATAAGATCGATCCCTGAAAGCACCCATAAGTCGCAAAGTGTGGTGTGGATAAAAACGTTTGTTGTTTCTCCTCTGCTGTTGTGCTTTACTTTGTGAAGGGTTTAAAACATCAATTTAGGGGGTTGCCTGGCTGGCTCAGTCACTAGGGTGTGCAACTCTTGATCTCGGGGTTGTGAGTTCGAGCTCCACATTGGATATGAAGATTACTTAAAATCTTTTAAAAAATCAATTTAAGACATTAATTTCAATCCTTAGAGACCTGCTCTGTTAAGGCACACACACTGAAGGACCTGCTGGTTGCTGGAGGACCACTGGAACTTTCTATGCTCTCCTCTGCATGTGACAGTGCAACTACTGACCTCTCTGGACATGCTTTCTAGCAGCAATGATAGAGCACAGCAAGCAATCTGCAAGGAATCTGCAAAGTGCCCATTCATGGTTGGGCTCAAGGTGAAATTCCACAGAACAGAGAGATGTGGATTGGTCTGAGCCACTCTGACACATGCAGGTATCATGCTGAAATCTCCATTTTCCAATCTTCCCATCCAAGGAAAGTGCTTGGAGGTGACTTTATTTCCATCTAACAGACAAATCCACAAATAGCTCATACTGGCAGTCCAAGAGTTGAAGGTTTGATAGCTGTGTGTTGTCCATCAAGTCACTTAACCTCTCGGAGCCTCTGAGTGTTGTATCTATATTGTGGGTAAAAATACCTCATAGCATTGCTGTAATAACTACATGAGGTAAAGTGCCAGGCACAGCATCTGGCATGGCAGCGTTAACCCTCATTTTTCTTCTCTTCTTGCTCCTCCCCTCAAAAATCAATAACCCAGGAGGGAACTGGAGTCTGATTAGCCCCCCCCCCCACCAACAAACAAACAAACAAACAAACAAACAAACACCTTTCATAAACATGACTGCCAGCAGAGCATAGTGACCAAGAACATGGACCCTGGAGTGAGATTTCTAGGGCTCAAATCCTGTCTCTGACCATTATGAGCCACATGCTATCTTGGGCAAGCTACTGTCTCTGGGTTCAGTCTTCTCATCCATAGAATACGAAGACCTAAGGTATGATGATTAGGTACATCCGTATTTGTAAAGTGCTTAGCGTCTGACACATAGTGAGTGTCCCATGAGCACTTGTGCACTGAAGTCAGGTCTTGTCTACCAGCCTTAGAGCAATGACATTAGCCATGTCTGCCTGGGAGAGCTCTAGCCGAGAGGGACCAGCACTTGAAAGGCATCATTTGGCCTCATTTCTTGACGGACAGCCTCAAAACCATGTATGCTGCAACTTTGCCCATCCCCCAATGCTACATAAAGCTTTACAGAACTGGATTGTTAAAGAGCCAAGTATTGGAAAACTGAAAACCCTAATATCCCAATCGATTGCCTGACAGTAGTTCAATGGCATTTCTTTAGGCTCTGTAGCATCATCCAGGACTTGCTGTAATAGCCCTCCACCTTGGACTCAGAAGGCAGAGGGCAATACCATCCTGTACTCTGTCCCTGGGCCTCTCTGACTGCCATCAGGTAGAACAAAATAAATGTTCAAAGGAATCAGGGTATTCTCATTTAACCCCAGTGCCCGGGATCCAGCTGTTGGCACTGACTGCCTCTAGCCCATCCCTGGATTGGCTACATCTAATTGTGTGTTACAGGGGGGAAGTAGAGGGGGAGGCAAGGAGAAAGTAAGGTGCTAAGTGATGGGAAATGCCACATTTGTTTTAGCCACACTACGGTCTTGGTCTGGGCCAAAAATGGGGGCGGGGGAAGCTTTTAAAGAAGAGCAGGCATTCAGCTATAGACTGAGGTTCGTTTCCTTTCCTTGGGTCCTGTGAATACAATTCAAAGTCTCTTCTTTCCTTGACTGACCACAGATAAAAAACGATGGATAAACTCTCTCTAAGGATAGCAGCTGTCCCTGGTCACAGTCTGTGCCTTCCAGCTTGCACAGCCACAGAGACGGCTGAGTCCTGGGCTCCCCACCAAGAGGGGCCCTTGGGAGTCTGAGCCGCTGGGCCCTGTTTCCAGCAGGTCATTATCCTCACCCTGTCTTTTGTTCCCTCTCTTCACACTCCTGAGCCAGTGTTGAACAGGCAGTCTTCAGGCTTGTTTGGATTCCTGCACACTCGGTTCTCGGCAGCCCTTAAAAGCTTGAGAGGAGACACTCAAGATGCAATGATTGAGGCCAGCTGTGCTGCACCCCTGTGCAAGCCACGCAAGCCACCCTTCACCCTGATCGATTCTGATTGCTGTGGCTGCAGGGATCCTATTGCGGTCAGCAGAGATGGCAGAGGTGGCTGGAAAGGCATGAGGTGGTCAGGCCACCATCCGTACAGTCACGCCAGTCCAGGAAGTTTTCCCCGCTCAAAGCACCTCATGCAGATACCATTCTGAGGTTTTCCAAAGTGACAAAATCACCTTAAAGGAAAGAGAGGAAGGAATGTTTTAAAATGTCTTCTGAATGCTTGGTCTTTCATCAGCCTCAATTGCCTGATACATTTGCTTGTTAGGCTGAATCTTGCCTCTCCTATCAGTCATCCTCGCGGCCCCCATGCAGGCTGCCATTTGCAACTCTCAGGGTGCAGTAGATTGTGAAAATGGCCATAATCCTTCGTCTCTCCCTGTGTCAGATCTCTGTGCACTGTGACTATAGTTCGTGTCAGGAAGAGAAAGCATCTCTCTCCCCTGCCCTTGAATCTGGACTTGTCTTGGACTTGCTTCGGCCAGTAAGAAGAAGGCTGTAGACACAACAGTGTGACATTGCCAAACTCTTGGCCTCAAGAAATACTTTCGCTTTCTCTCTCTCTCAGCCCTGCCCATCTGCCATGTTAACAAGCCCAAGCTGGCCTGTTGGATGACAAAAGACTACGTGGAAGAAAGACAAACCATCCCAGCTGAGGCTGTCCAAGACCGCCCAGCCCCCAGCTGACCCCCCAGCTAATTCCAGACCCATAAGTGAGCCCCACTGAGATAAGAAAGAAGCCCAGCCCAAATGACCAACCCCAGAGTCATAAGCCAGGGAAGTGTTTATTATTTTAAGCCACTAAATTTCGAGGCTGTTACATAGCAGAAGCATGAGGATGCAGCCCGTAATTTTCAAACTGGCAAAATCACCTTAAAAGGAAGAGAAGAGAAAAAAGAAATTTCTAAAAAGGCTTGGAAGGGGGCGGGGGATATACAGAGAATTTCGGAATATTCTTTCCTCCAGCCTCAATTACCCGAGATATACCTATTCTGAATCTCACCTGCCACATTAACAGCTCCAGTAGCCTCCAAGCATGCGCAGCTGGGAATTCCCGGGGCTTCTGTCGCACAGAAGAGGTTCTCTTCACTAGGATCTCCAGACCAGCTGACCCATTTCCGTTCCTGGGGAAGCAAACGCCTATTGGATGGACAGTCAATAAAACCCCACCTGTTTCTTGTATAGTAATTCTCCTGTAAAGGGGAAAGTGGTGCGCTCTGAATATAAATAACTGTATTAACATAGGAAAGCACTGCTTCTTATCTCTGGGGTGGAAAAACCGAGATGCTCCAGAGGCAGTGGCCTATGCTGAGAAGCAGCAGGTTGCCATGCTTGGCTGTGCGGGCGTGCATGTATGTACGTTTTTGTATGCCCCTTGCAGACTGGCGGGGCAGGGACTAACATTTTTTTGGTGCCTGTTATTTGCCTGGCATATTCTATGTCTCTGCTATTTTTCATGAAATCTCACAACATCCCTGTGAGGAGGTTTGATTAGCATTGACTTATAGGTGAGGATCCCGAAGCCCCGGAAGGTTAAATACGTTGCCCAAAGTCACATGGCCATCAAGTTGTGAAGCTACGTTTTGCCCTGTGTTATCACATCTAACAGCTTTTTAAACTGTTTTGTCCAAATGAAAAGCATATGGATACCAAAATTCTACAAATATTTGATTGGAAGAGTTTTCTTATATTTCCCTATTTAAAAGACTATAATAAAAATCCATACACCCCAAATATGCTACATTCCAACATTTAACACATTAGAGAACACCATTATTTTGTCATTTTAGGGTCTCCACATGGATTTTATTGTACAGCCCTCAAAGTAAGGCTGCCCTGATATATTTGGTACATGTTTAAATATCTGTATATATGCTATTGCTTGGAGTATGGGAAATCCGTATTGGTCTTTTACTTCTTTCTTTTTTTTTTTGACATAGGCCCATACATATCAGCTTAAGTGAGCATGTGACTATGTATATATACACCATTCTTAATTGAATGCCAGGCGTGACCTATGCCCAGATGTAACAATTATTTGGGAACACATCACAATAAATCTGTATTGTGGATGATTTCAAACTTTTTTTTCTTGATAGTTTGGAGTGTTCCCATCCTGCCACTTATATTTATGATCAGAAGAACAGGCATTTGTGGGGAAAGGAGAGTCAAAGTTAAGAGGGTCATATGGTGACAGTGTCCAGCCAAACTTGGACTTACAGTTACTGAGGGGATGACAGAATGCACCATGATTAAGTTGAGAGCTCATCCTCAGGCTCCTGGCTACCAGCCAGGTGTTGGGCCACTAAACTGGGAAGGGGGAACTACCTTCTGGCCCGAAAAGTGGGCATGGACCACCTCTTCCCTGGAGGAATCCTCACTGGACCATTGCCACCCTACCCCCCTTTCCAGTAGGAAGAAAGGAGAAAGTAAGAAGCAGTCATGACTGTGTTAGATAAAAAGGGGAAGCCATCTTCCTTGTCAGAGCAGAAGAACCCTGGCTAAGTGAGACAGAAGGCCAGTTCTGGCTCTCCCAAATCTTGAGTTAGCGAGTGATTCAGTTTTGAGACAAAAAGTCCAACTATTCCTCTTCCAAGCTTCTTTAACAATTTAATTAAAGCTTCTTCTGAGATTGAAAAGCAAGCTATTTACAAAAATAAAACAACGAAAAAAATCTGTTTCTATTTGTATACTTATCTTTGTGAATCCAGACTCTCTACTAATGAAAAATAATAATCATCAGAAACAAAGTAAAAAAAAAATTAGTAAAGTTCGTCTTTGCAAATACTGTAGTATGTAGAACATCTCTTTTAGGATGTGACAGATCTCGGCTTAAAGCAGATTTGCCACTTACAAACTGTGAGTTTGAGCAACTTCTTGAAACTCCAATTTCTAATCTGTAAAAGTGTGGCTAATATCAATTCATGGAATTATTCAGAAAAGTTAATGAGATAAATATGTGACATTTCCTCACATGACAAAAAGATGCCAAATAGATTTGTTCATTCCATTCTCATCCCTAGGACCTTCTCCACCATGGCACTTGATATGCTATCTTATTTTCCTCCTACTCAACAAAATTTATAAGAGTCTGATGAACTAAATTCATTCTGAGTTGTCAGTGACACTTAATGATTTTAATTTTCACAAAGGTCTGGGGCTGAAATTGGATAATTTCAGAATCAGATACTCAGAAAACCAGACGTTATTTTGGACAGAGAGACCTTTCTGACATCCCTGGAATTATTCCTCTATCTAACTAGTGAGCAAAATCACCTACAGTCTATGTCAGTGACCTTCAAAATGATCTTCAGGTGTGCTTTGCCCATGGGGTTGTACCAAACATCCCACTAAGGGATAGGGAGAAAATATCGGGCCCTTTATTTATATTTACCTTAAAAAGTAAGAAAGAAATTAAGCTTTCCTAATACCTCACATATAGATTTATGCTGGCACCAACCATGGGTTTTATGTCTAAATATTACATGCAGGGAAGAGTCCAATTTCTGCAACACATTGACCCATTTTCCATTCATTTGCTTTCACTCTTTACCTGGCTGGTGATTCAAACCTTCATTCCAAAAAATAAGCCATAAGTTGTCCTCATGGTAATCAGTTCTACAGTTTTCCATTAACATATTCCACTGAACATGGGATTAATGAGACTCCCTGGAAAATATCCTGGATTCAGACACATTCATTCTTCTGTATAGAAGCAATCTTAATTTCCCATTAATTATCAATCAATCAATCAATCAGTACCCACCACAGCCAGTAGAGTAGCCCTTCTTTGTTGGTTCAAGGCATGAGAAGCTTTGTGACAAAAAGGCCAGACAGGAGTCCCAACTTCCAGCTCCACGGGACCCTTATATCTCCTGGTAGAGGCATCCATCCTTTGAGCATAAGACTTCTCAACCATCAAGGCTCAAAGTTATAGTAAAGAGAAGTAAAAATTTTTCCAGCATATAAAGATGAGTCACTCCCATCCCAACTTCTTGGTACTCTGGTCTGTGTATTGAGCTATAAGAGGAACGCACCATATATTTGTCACTAGACTACAACATATACTTTAATTTTATAGAATTGTACTCAGTGCCATGAAAGGTTTTACTCAACTAGTGCTATACTTGAGTCTTCAATAGACCATTCCAATATTTTACAAGGTCAACTGCTTTGGATGACAGAGTATATGGTAAAACAGTGAATGCCATGAACTCAGGTGATTGCTGCAGTATTTCACTATAAAATGAGCCCCTGGTCAGAAACAATGTAGTGTGGGATACCAAGATAGTAAATAAAGTCCCTGTAGTGATGCTAGCAGAGAACTACAGGCAGGTAAGCAAATCCAAAGCATAGTCCAGAAAAGTCAAAGTACTTTCCATGATGGAAATCTCTACTGCTGTGGCCAATTCATCCATGATCGTATTGAGCAAGGATTGTGTTGGCTAGAGAACAAGACAGACTGATATCCACACAATAGGTCATCTTGTCCACTTGATTATTGAGAGTCTCTTCTGTGGTAGTTTTCCTTTGTTAAACATTGATGTGGGACACAAAAAATCCTCAAACATTGTGCTTATTACAAGAGCCCCATCCACAAACTTCTTCCCCAAACTTCTTTTTTCTTCCAAATCTTTGGCCATCTAGCAAAACCATTAGACTCCATCCATGAATGGGGAGAGATTCATAGTTTTACCATATCTTCTTCCAGATGAAGCAAACAACCATGAGATACTGTTCACTGGACTTGCCTTCCCAATGTGCTTCAGGGCCACTTCTGTAGAAGACATTCTGAGTATGAGCTCCAATGACTCACACCCTCTAAAGTCCCCTCCTCTTTGAGTGTAGGTTGAACGTAAGAATATGATGAGATATCACTCTCACGGTCCTGTTACCTTATATAGCAAAAGGGAGATTTCCAGGTGAGCCCTTTAAAAGCAGAGTGTTCCCTCTAGTGGGTGGACCGAAGTCAAAGGGACTCCAAGAGTGAGAGAGATTTGTTGAGCTGTGGCTAGCTTTGAAGAGGGAGAGGGCTATGTGAGGAGGAATGAGGGTAGCATCTAGGAACAGAGACCTCCTTGCTAACAACAAGCAAAGAAATGTGTACTTGAGATCGACTGCAAAGAACTAGATTCTTCCAACCAACTGAAGGAGCTTACAAGTGGATTCTTCCCCAGAGCCTCCAGATAAGAACTCAGCCCAGGGGCGCCTGGGTGGCTCAGTCGGTTGAGCGTCCGACTTCAGCTCAGGTCACGATCTCGCGGTCTGTGAGTTCGAGCCCCACGTCGGGCTCTGGGCTGATGGCTCAGAGCCTGGAGCCTGCTTCCGATTCTGTGTCTCCCTCTCTCTCTCTGCCCCTCCCCTGTTCATGCTCTGTCTCTCTCTGTCTCAAAAATAAATAAACATTAAAAAACATTTAAAACAAAAAAGAACTCAGCCCAGTTAGCAAATTAATTTTCACCTTGTGAGATCTTAAACAGAGAACCCAGTCAAGCCAACTAGACACACCTGATATACAGAACTGTACAATAATAGAAAGGTATTATCTTAAGCCACTAAATTTGTGATCATTAGGCCAATAGTAGAAAACTAACATAATTCCTGAATGAGGATGTAGTTCTGCAGCCATCCTGCCCCAGATGGTAATCAGAATGTCATGATTTGTGTATGTTTGTGTGTGTGTGTGTGTGTGTGTGTGTGTGTGTGTGTGTCTTTATTCCTCAGTCAATTGATCATAGGGAGCTCCCTAGAGACCAGATATGTAGGTTTAAGGAGAGAAGGAAATAAAGCAAAAGGAGGTAGATATCAGTGTGCTAGGCCTGCCATAACAAAACACCACAGACTATGTGGCTTAAACAACACAAATTTATATTCTTACATTTTGGGAGGCTTAACGTTCAAGATCAAGGTATCTGCAGTTCGGTTTCCTCTGAGGCCTCTCTCCTTTGCTTACATTCAGATGGTTGCCTTCCCACTGTGTCTTTAAACAGCCCTCTCTCTATGCACAGGCATCTCTGGTGTCTCTTTTTATGTTCAAATTTCCTCTTCTTCAAAAGACACCATTTGGATTGGATTAGGGTCTACCTCTTTAAAGGCCATGGCTCTAATACAGTTCCATTTTGAGGTACTTGGGTTTAGGGCTTCAACATATAAATTCAGGGGACACAATTCAACCCATAATGAAATGCCATAAATATGGTTCATACTGGATCATATAGCACATTGGCCAAGCAGCTTGAATGGAAGCATCAAACCATTATAGGGCCTTCTCTTGTTCTGGACCTCATGCAAAATTGGTGTCCTCCTGAAAGACTGAGTCAGAGCAACATGCCCATATACATATGTATATGTATATGGATAAACATATACATACGTTACATATATGTATGTATATATGTGTATATACACACATACACACACAATGGACTATTACTCAGCTATAAAAAAAAAGAATGAAATCTTGCCATTTGCAGTGACATGGGTGGAGCTAAAGAGTATTATGCTAAGCTAAATAAATCAGTCAGAGAAACAAATACCACTGATTTCACTCCAGTGGAATCTAAGAAACAAATGAGGAAAAGGAGAGAGACAAACTAAGAAACAGATACTTTTTAAAAGTTTATTTATTTGTTTTGAGAGAGAGAGAGTACGGGAAGGGCAGAAAGAGAGGGGGAGAGAGAGAGAGAATCCCACGTAGGAGAATCCCGATGCAGGTCTCAAACCCACGGATCACGACCTGAGCTGAAATCAGGAGTCAGATGCTTAACTGACTGAGCCACCCAGGCACCCCAAGGAATAGATTCTTAACTATAGAGAACAAATTGATGGTTACTAGAAGGGAGGTGGATGGGGGATGGGTTAAATATGTGATGGGGATTAAGGAGTGCACTTGTGATGAACACCTTGTTCTGTATAGAATTGTTGAATCACTATATTGTACACCTGAAACTCATAAAAAAGGAAAGTAAAAAAAAAATTGTACAACCAGAAAATTATCCCCACTTCATCAGGCCCATAGAGATGAGATTCTAGAGCAATCCATTCAAACCTCTGGGCCTGCCTGCAGTGGAAGCTATGTGCATTAATGCAAATCAGCAAGCTTTTACTTTGGTAAGAGAGAAGCAGAAAGCCCAGTAAGCTTGTTGTATAAACAATGCATACAGATGCTAAATAACCTACCCAAAAGAGCACAGATACTTAGTCAAAGCTAAATATTAAAGCCACTAAGGTCAGGACTACAATGAGCCCATATAGTGCCTTTGTGGTAATTAGAAATGGACATCCATGCTCCAGGTGGATGCAGGCCCACAGCAGGAAACATGGCCTGCTGAAAGGAACCCAGTCTGCCCACCACCCACTCATTTAGCACACTTGTGCAGGACCCAGTCTATACAACCATTTGTTCACCTTGGCCCTGGCAAAAATCACACACGAATGCAGGCACACTGGCCTATTTGAAAATGCAACAGGAAAGTGCAGACATGTACATTTCTCTCCTGAGTTCAGAGGCTCTTTCTCCATGACTTATGAGGGTGGGAGCTTAGGTACACAGAGGGAGAGAAGAATTCTAGATGGTGACCTAGCCATCTGGGTAATGTTTGCTAGAATGGGTTTGGGTAGAATTAAAGCTCTTTAATTTGACCTTGTCTAGATGACTCTCTCTCTCTTTCTCCCTTCATTCCTTTCTCCCTCCCCTCCCTTTCTTTTCCTTCCTTCCTTTCTCTTTTTCTTTCCCTCTCTCTTTCTTTCTTTCTTTTATTCTGACCACATCATCTAAATAATGAAAACAAAGTAATAAAACAACCAATTAGTTTTGCCAGTTAATTTTCATCAGGTAGTTATTTAGTTTCTATGATATATTCGATTCTGAACTAGGGAATATAAAAGTCTCATAAGAAATAAAACCCTGGAGATTTTAACCACCTCACTGGGGAAATGTTACTGATGCATGGGAAATAGGATGATTCAGCCCTTAAGCATTACTCTCCCCAACTGGCAAGGAACATGACAATGATATTTGTTAGAATATTCTGCAAGTTATTTGTAAATAGTTAACCTCTAACCTTGCAAAATATATAGTTCTCATTTCACCACTTTTTATGGTATCTAAGAAAATTTCATGGTCCTAAATATTTTTTCGACATCAAAGTTTCATCCAAGCTAAAACTGTGAAACCAGTCTGTGATGTGGGCCTGGGCAAGAGTGCTTTCTAAATATAAAGTTTAGCCAAAGGGAGAGGGAGGAAGGAACGAGAGAGTTGGACTTCTGGGAATATCGTAACAGTGCCACTGTGTGCATCGGTAAATTTGCTGAGGCATTGAGGGATCCAGCCCCCATAATATTTGTAGGGCCAGCAGCCTCTATGTGTGTTTACAAATATAAATCATTTGCAGAAATAGATCCCTGCGTGGCCTCTGCTCCATCCCATTCATCACCAGGCAAGCCTGCTGTTGGCTCCCCTGATGTTCTCACCCTGACCTAGAGGCACCACCTTTGCTGTGAGGCAGAGGCGAATGAACCTCCTTCATCCCTAGTGTTTCCAGAATCTGAGTCCTTTTCCTGACCGATGAGTCACGCTCCTTCTCCCAGCTGCACAGGGCGGCTTGTTTTGAAGTTTGTTACCACTACAGCACCTAACACTCAGGCAATCCTCAACTATGAAAGGAAATGAAAATGAATTGGACTCTTGACAGTTTATGGGGAGAGCTTAATGTCTTCTGCCCTTTTTTGTTTCGTTAATGAAACGTCAACGCACTTGACAGATTTCTTTGAAAGATGAAATTCGAAATGGAAATTTGTGCTATGTCCATCCGCTCTTGTTCCTACAAGGGTCCTCAAGACTAAGGGTGTTTAGGAACCACCTGATGAAGTTGCTTAGAATGTGAATTCCTAGGCCTCTAGTCCTGAGAACTTGATAACACACAAATGGGGTGAACCCATGATTAACATCATAGCAAGTAAGATTCTGATGCAAGTGGTTCCTGGGTTGTGCTGTGAGAACATTAGCATTTGGCGATTGCTGTTGTTGTTGTTGCTGCTGCTGCTGCTGTATTTGTATTTTCAACAGTGCTCTCTTCATATATACCCATCAGCTGCTTACTCACTATTTACTGGTGGTGGCAGAAGTGGTGAATTTCAAATCACAGACAGGGTATCTGGGACAGAGCATTTGCCAGGATTCAGGAAACATGAGCCCAGGTACTATCACTAAAGGACTGTATGACCTTAGGCCAATCAAATAGCCTCTCTAGTGTTCCATTGAAATACATAATTTTCAAGGGCCTTTTCAGCCTAAAAGATTTAGATATAACGAGCCTCACTTACAATGACCAATTTATGTTTTCTTTATTCCATTTTTTTGAAGGCATTGGAGAGCTCTGGCTCCTGGTACTGTGGCTACCACTTAAACATCTATGTTTATCTGAAGAAGTTACTCAGTGTTCCCAAATCTCCTATTTCTCATTTGCATGATGAAAGATGAACTCCTCCCCTGTTTATCTCCTGGGGTAATGTTAGACTTAAATGAGATTGGGAATGCAGGCATAATATCTCATGCTCAACAAGTCAGAAAATACAACTGCAGTTCATAGGGCTGGGTTTGTCTCATAAATATATCCTGAAGAAAGCCTGATTGGATTGGGTCCAAACAGATTAGTAGGCAAGGAAAATGGCGACAGGCAGTATCGACAACACTTTAGGAGTTTGTTTTGTGAAAGGAGCAGAAAAATAGGCCAGTTGCTGTAGGGGTAAATTGGGACAAAGAAGATGGAGGTATGTGAGGTGAGGGATTTACAGCACATTTATATATTCAGAGGAGTGATCCAGTAGAGAACGAGATAGCAAAATGAAGGGATCAGATTGTAGAGGGCTGTCCTTAAAGAGATGGGTGGGGATGGAATCCAGGGTATTAGGTTGGAGTAACCATAGCTTGTCTGTTGCAACAGGGAAAGGGGTAAAACAGAGATACAGATGCAAGGAAGTTGATGGATTTTTGGTGGAGAATGTGGAACTCTTTCTTATTCATTATATTTGGAACTCTTTCTTATTCATTATATTTATCTTGGAAAACAAAGTCAAGGTCGGCCTCTGAGATTGAAGAAGCAGATGGAAGTGTTGGAGGTTTGAAGAGAAAGGAGAAGATGACAACTGTTTTGGGGATGGTGGAAGTGAATTGACAGAGAAATGACAACACGAAGAATACACTTCAGGTTTAAAGTGATGAACGTCAAGTGAGATCATTCACATGATTATGTGTTTTGTCTTCAGCCACATTCAGCTGCTTGGTTCAGGTGCAGAGCAGGTGTAAAATTGGATTTTTCAGCGTTGATTTTTTAACTGGTGGAGTAGGATGGGGTGAATGAGTCAAGGAGGGTGACTATTATAATGGACCATTCTATATAAGCTTTGCAGGAACACGTACCCATGGATTGGTAGTTCTGATCACTTTGAGGAACTGGAGTCTTATTATTAGAGGGAATAAACTGGAAAACAGGAAGTGCCAGCCAAAGAGTGGGGTGTATGGAACTGAAGAAGTAGCACTGACAAGGTAGAGGGAATGACCATGGAAGCGGGTGACTAAGGTGGAGTGGAAGAAATATCACGGAACTTGAGTAGACCAAGGAACTGAGAAGCCAGGGTGTTGGACTGAGCCATCTACATCAGTGTTTAACTTCCCAGAAGGCTGCATGAGTGTGATGGTGACATGGACCTTAGGCATGGGCCAGTGTCTTCCTTTAGTAAATGAAGGGAGTGACCAGGGGAGGATAGCAGAGAAATGGATAAGATAATCCTCTGACTTGTGCTTCAAAAGAATACATTTGAGGGCTGCCTGGGTGGTTCAGTCACTTGAGTGTCTGACTCTTGATTTCAGCTCAGGTCATGATCTCACGGGTTCATGAGATTGAGCCCTGTGTAGGGCTTTGCAACATGAGCATAGAGACTGCTTGGGATTCTCTCTCTCCCTCTCTCTCTACCCCTCCCCTGATCACTCTCTCTCTCAAAATTAAATAAATAAACATTTTTTAAAAAGAATACATTTGGAAGGGAATGATGGTAAGGGAATATGGGTGAACGTTGCTCCTAAAGAGACCCTGAAGAGTGTAAAAGACAACCCCAGTCCCAGTGGTGTGCAGGTGATTTTTCTGAAAATACAGATTTTTGTTTATCTTGAAAAACAAATTAGAAATTCTGTCACAAGTGACCCCATTTCCACAGGATAACGGATGGCTAAAACTGAGCCTGGCTGTCCGCTTTCTGATGGGTCATGCAACCTCCATTCTCCATAGTTCTGGTACATTCTCTCTTCTCCCCCAAACAGGGATCCCGGGTTATCTTCTACTTACTATGAGTTGTGTTTTCTAAAAAGTAGACCTAAACTGTCCTTAAATGTTTTACTATATTATTTCTACTAAAGAAAGGATCAAGAACAGAAAAAAAAATGTTAGACCAAGACGACTATATGTTTAACTAAGCTTTCTCTTTTTTATATTATCTGCCTGACCCTTGTAGGCATCCAATCATGAGACTCCTGCCCTAAATCTGTCCGATGAATTTACTCCAATTAAAACCTGCCAGAAGTTATTTTCCATAGACCAAAAATTAGAGCTCCTCTTATGTGATAATCCTATGGCTTTGAAATCCCAATTAGGCTTGACAGCACAATAAGAAATGAAACTCAGAAATAATAAGGTAACCTAGTTGTGGCTCAAAAGAAGAGTATTTGCCTAGCATATGGATATTAGGAAGAGTAGGTATAGTCCTATGTACATTTCCTTCCAACCTCCTACTCTCACACCAGCCTTAAATATAACTCTAGGGCTATCTATCTAGGACTGGGCAAGCCCACAGTCCTGGGATCCTCTGCCCTTATGGATCCCTCACACTATGCTAGCTGTCAAGACAAACACACTTTGAATGTACCTCCCAGGGAAACAAAGGACACAGCAGGAGTTGCATTTATTTGCTCTGTCATGGACCTGTGATCTCCAGTGTATCCTTGACATTGCTCAAAAGTTAAAAAAGATAATAAAGCAAAGGGAAAACAACCAACATCAAGTTATACCTGCCAATACATCACACATGGACCAGTCTTCTGGTTCTGGCCTCGTTACTCTGAAACGCAGTAGGTTCCTAATCTCTTTGCAAGTTAAATTCTAGAATTTTTCCCAGTAAATACTTCATCAGAATAGGTCATTTTTGGAGACTTATTTAAAATACCCCATAACACAGAGTAGAAATGGGAATTTCTAGGAGCCTAAAACATAATTAGGAAGTCACCTACAACATAATTAGGAAGGATACCCAGTGGCCTGAAGCTGATTTCTAGATTATCATCAGAGTGACCGTATGATTTATTGTCCAAACTAGGACACTTCTGAGAACAAAGAAGTGTCACCATTAAAAGCTGCTCCAGGACAACAGGTGTGAACAGGACTAGCAAGCAAACCAGGTGGCATGGTCATCTTAGTGACATGTAACTTACCACAAGACTACAAAACATGTTGCCTAGGGACCATAGATTAAAGACATGGAAAAGACTTAGCAGGATTTACCCTTCTAGCAGCATTTACAGAACTAACCTAGGTTCGCTCCCTCTTTTTTCTCACAAGTCAGGGACAAGTTCTCCCAAATATATATTTAATAAACTAACTTGCTTTGATCTCTGTGAAAAGCTTAGAGGGATTTAGAGGAGGAATGGGTAAGTCAGTTCTTCAGCAGCAGAATTTTATGTCTAGCCCTGAACAGTTCACTCCCCGCCGCCCCCCCTCCTCTCATCTCCTTCTTACTGCCCTACCCCCACCAGCACCACCCTCAAGCTTAACTCTGTTCACAGCCTCGCATAACTGGCAACAAGCTTTGTTTCTGGTTTGCCTTGCTGATGCCTTGTTACTGGAAGGTTGCCAATGTTAGCATACCAGCTACATGCACCAATGGTCTGATCTGGGATGGGAAATCCTCCTGTATGTTCCTGTGCAGGAGAGAGTGCACTAAACAGCTCTGAAGAGGAACTAGACAAATGTTTGAATAAAAAGCAACTGAAGGGTAACTGCTAATTCAAAAGAAGAAATGGTCCCAGCTGACTTTTTTGGCTTCGTTCCCTCCAAGATTTTCCTGTGCTCTTTTGTTATCTGTGGTTTAATCCTCAAATACAGTTCTGGTACTATCCATGAGGCAGCATTTCTAAGTGCTAACATGTTGACTCAATTATTCCAAAAGAAGGGAACTAAAAATGTTTTTCCTCTTGAAGCTACCACAACTTTGGATGACTTGCTTGAAAACATACACATACAAAATGGTTCACCCTTTGCCTTCATACTGAAGATTTTCTTTTCCTAAAGAGGCAGCAGGAGCCATAATATATATATATATATATATATATATATATATATATAGGACATGCAGAGGAAATCTGTTTAATTTGTTCATATCTTTCATGAAAGTTTTTCTCCTGAGAGAATTTTCTCCTTTTATTCCAACTCTTCTAGCAAGGAAGAGTTAATAGTGTCTAGAAAACCAAGAGCTAAAAGAAAGTCCCCATCATGGAAATTAAGGAGGGCACTTGTTGGGATGAGCACTGGGTGTTATATGTTAGTGATGAATCACTAAATCCTACTCCTGAAACCATTGCTACACTATATGTTAACTAACTTGGATTTAAGTAAAATTTAAAAAAAAGAAAGTCCCATCATTTTTCAGGTTAGATTTTCAGATTTTTTTTTTTGTTCTCCACTTTAAAGTAAAGAGCTGTATTAGTTTTTTACCTCATCCCCCTTTATGGAAGAAGCAAATGAATACTTAAAGTATCTTAGTAAAATCTTAGAAATTTTTTCATCCAAATTTAAAATTCATAGGTAGACATATTTGTGTGTGTATATATATATCCCTGTTACCTCAAGGGAAAGAGTGACCTACTCAGGATTCATATGGGACGATATTTTTTTCAAGAGTGAACTGCTGTGGAAGGTTGCATGGAGACTTTTTCTTTAAATCTGCTTACTGGTTTCCATTGTATTTTTAAAAATCGGCCAAGCTACTTTTGTTTGTCTTCCTACCCTCTTCCTTCAATGAAAAGCAAAGACACAAAGGACAAGCAAAGCCTTGACTTGTTCTTGATAAATATGGCCCATATAGCATTCCGTACAACTTGGAGCTGAGACCATTATTTCAGTGAAGCCCGTGATTGTTCATTAGCACAAAGAGTGTGTAATAAATATAATGAAAGACTGCCGGCTTTACTCTATCTTTGTCATCTAAAGCAATTCCATGAATAACTATGGGGATTTGTCTCCAAATGACTTATTTGCTTCCTTTCTAATAAATAACATGTAATTAGGGTAATATATTGTTTCCTAGTTATGTTAGCACTGTAGTGAAGGGAAACAAATGCACAATTTTAGATATGAAAGAATAGTAGATAATTTTTATATTATCCCTTAAAGTATTTGGACTCATGCATAAGTTAAACTGCTGGGAGGTCTAAGTACAAAGCAAGAGCCGAGATTCTACATTTAATGAGTTTCTTTATTACTCCGGGCATGAATTACTACCCTGATACTATAAAACTGCAGTGAGTGCTCTGCATCTCAGATGAGATTCTCTTTGAGGAATGCACTCGTCAGTGAACTGTCAGTGACGGGATGGACTAATCTGATTTAGAAAGGATTAGGTTGGGAACTGAATGTCAAGGTATCTACATCTCTCTACAGAGGAGTGGAATGTTTAACTCTTCACATCCAGGGCCACAAGTGTTAGGAGAGCCTTGTGAGACACAAGGTCACATCTATTACTGAGCATTGAGACAGAAATAAATTGCACTGATGGCCTCCTCGGGTCCCGTGAGAGAAATCCATCTTCGGTCCCACGATACCAGGAGCTCTTGGCAAAACTTAGCCTTGGAATTCAAAACATTCTTCTGGAGAGAGAAAGAAAGAAAGAAAGAAAGAGAAAGAAAGAAAGAAAGAAAGAAAGAAAGAAAGAAAGAAAGAAAGAAAGAAAGAAAGAAAGAGAGAGAAAGAGAGAGAGAAAGAGAGAGAGAAAAAGAAAAGAGGAAGAAGAAGTAAGTCTCTGTTAATCATTAGGGAAAAAATAACAATATGCACCAAATCTAATCCCTCTTACAGCTCCCCCACACATCCCTGGGCAAGAATGACTGGATAGTTACTGGAGGTGGAATCTGCTGAATGTCTGGACATAGGGCAGGGAAGAGGAAGGCATCAAGGAGCCCCATCTTAGTGGACCAACACGAGGTCTGTGGAGTCTACTGGCAGTACAGATTCTCCATAGCTTGGGGTTCATCATCACTTTTGAAAGCTCTGCCTATAAATGAAACAGGCATAGGTTCAGGGTCGACTCTCATCTCTAAACCTTGTAGTACAGGAGGCCCTGGAGGACTCCTCTTTGCTCACTTCTTGCCCAGCTCCCTCAGAAATCTGAGCCCTGTGGCGCCTACTCACAACAGCCCAAGCAGGCACTGTGCAAGCACTTGGCATGTATTACATGGAAACTTAATTGGAAAAAATTATCAGGAGTGCCTACCTGGCCTCAATGTGAGCATCAGGACACAATCCTCTGAGCTGGGGGTAGAGGTGGGGAAAGGGGCGCCTAAGAAGTTACTGTTGATGGGGTCTGTGGAGTATTTACTCTGTGCTAAGCTCTGATCTAAGTCCTCCATACATATCGACACTTTCAATCTTTGCAACAATCCTGTGAACAGGCAGAGGCATCCCTCTTCGACAGATGAGGAGATGAAGGGACAGAGGCTAAGTACATTGGCCCCTGCCTCACACTGAGGAAGTGTGTCAAGATCTGAATTTGAACTCAGCAGAGTTTAAGGCATTCTGGTGTCTCTCTGAAAGGAAATGTCACCTACCTTCTCAATTTACCTTCCCACTGAGTTAGAGCTGATCCTAATTCCACATTAAACAACAACAAAGCTGCATCAGGGATGTTGAGGTCTAAGACTTTCCACTCGGGGAAAGAAAAGGTAATAGGCATTCTGTCGATTAAAGAAAAAAAATTCAAGTTTAAGACTCCAAGTTCCAATTTTCCTCCTCATAGTAGGAATTATAGAACCACAGTGAAAAGCATAAAGAACTCATCATTTGGAGAATAAAATTTTAGGTCCAAAGTATCCAACTTTAAGCATATGTATGAAAGAACTTATCCCAACAACAACAAAAATAATTTCAACGGAGAGCCAGAGAGAACTGGGGAAGGCTTGCTTCTCAAATCCAGAGTGGAGTGTTCTCCTTCCATATTGCACAGAATTTATCAAGAATAGTTTCGGGTAAGATGTGGAAACGGCAAGCCAGTGTTCTAAGCAGGTAAATTGGAAAACATAAAAAGGCGTGTTAGAACACATCCTTTAATAATACATGCCGGAAAAGTAATTTCTATTAATTAGAGTTTACATTATTAATAAAGTATTTAGAACTCTTACCTTAATTTAGGTGTTGTCAGGAAATTAAAGTGCTACTAATTCCACGCTAAAGGTTGATAGCTGAATATTCAAAAGATAGCAGCCAAGTCCTGACAAGCTGCAAATGTACAACTTAACAAGAAGGAAAAAGCTCCGTGGCTCACGAAGGACATATCTGATTTTAAGTAAAGCCCGTCCCATTTTTACTATCATCAAGCACGTGCACCAGCAATGCAACTTTTCCCTGAGAAATTCTGCCGGCACGTCCACTAAGTAATTCTACCTATAACTCTGCACACCATTAGCTCTGCATTCTGGAGAGGTCATTAGCATTTCCCTTCACATTTAGCTCTTAGGATGGGAAGGAAGCCTACTGAAAGGACCTGCTTTATGCATAAGCAGACTTAAGGGGTTCCTTGGGACCCCAAATTTCTTTCTCATTGATTCCTAAAATTTCTCTTCTTCACTTCACTTCACTTGCTGCTACCAATTTCTCCTCATTCCCCTCCTCCACATATCATTGCCGGCTTCATCTTCCTAAGGCACTAACACTAGCACCAAGAGCTCAAAGCCCTTCTGGTCTGGTTTCTGGGTATGATACTCCGCATCCCTCCCTGGCTACTCACATCATACCCAATGACCCCCATTCCAGAATGCGCCCCTCCTTTCTAAGGGTCATTCATGGGTCATATCCAGCTCAGATTCTACCTTTTCCATCAGATGATGTTGACTCCCTCTTCTGAACTACCACTGTCCTTAGTGTCTCCACAGTAGGATTTACAATTCATAATGCATCACAATTTGTTGTGTTGTTGTTATGTGCACAGGGGAAGTTTATGTACTTGGCCTATATTATTTCATAAAATCCTCAAAGCTAGCCCCAGTGATAGGAATAAGTACTCCCTCCATTTTACAGATGAGGAAACTACAGCACACAGAGGCTAAATAACTTGGCTAAGACAACAAGGCTGACAAGTGGCAGAACTGTAATTCAAACCCAGCCAATCTAAGCCAGAAGTCTGCACTTACCCTTGTGAAATCTTCTGCTGCTGTTTGAATTTTGTGTTGTTATTTATAGCATAGTCCTTTCACTTCCATAGTCTTATTCTTGGTCAACCCAAGGAAAATGTTGGCTTCTGAAATCATGGGCCATTTCTGAGCGTCCTCATTCTTCACAGTGTAATAAGTGAGAGCTGCTATTGTTACTATTTTTTTATTATCATTAACTACTGATTGGTTTTATTTATTTTATGTCTTGTCTTCTTCCTGCAATTCTCTTTCAAAATGCAACTTTTCTTTGTGCCCTGAAAATATTTCTGTTATTTCCCAGTACCTTTATGTAGATTCAATGATCAGGGTTAATGGCCCAAGAAAGAAGCAACAGGATGCATGGGAAGTTTTGAAAAGACAAGCAAAAGTGATGTGATGGCCACTGAAAGCCAGCCACCTACATCCCAATTCTCCACCTACAGCTGGCTCTGCCTTGTGACATATTGTTCTTGATTAATTGTACAATCACTAATAGAAAACATTAACTAATGGATATTAATATTAATTTGTGATGAATAGTCATTGACATGAGTCTCAGCGGCTTGCCATATGACCGTCTGAATTTGATTTTAGAATCTGCATGTATGCCTATGGAGAGCCTTTTGAAGACCATGGGAGCCCAGAGTGTAGAGTACATATGGAGAGAATAATGTTCATTATCTTATTAAACCCTAGTTCCTCCCAGGGAGGTTAGGAGACAGCTGGCAAATTTTATCCCTCATTTACAGATGGAGACTCGTTGGCTTACAGTAATTCCATAATATGCCTTAAGTCCAGAAGGGAGCAAAAGCTAAGAATGAGCAGTGGATTCTCTGGTACTGCCTGGCACCTACCTGTGGCTAGCACATACCAAAGAACACAGGGCATGGTGACAAGGACCAATACAACAGATTGCCTAGGACAGAAAAATGAGCACTTTTGGGCCTCTGCTAAAGCATTTATTCTTTATGCTAGCATCTAGCACAATCAAATGCATTCTATGCTTCTCTCTCTTCACCAAAGATGTTATAAGCTCAATTATAAATGCACATGTGCTATACTTTGAAGTTTTCAAAGCATATTCACAAACATGGTCTCACTGAATTCATAAGGTCTTCGTGGGTATTCTCCCAATAAGCCCCAGTTTTTAGAAATCACTTGCCCTTTCATGTTTCAACTTGGAGAGTAAAATACTTGCTCAAGTGCACCCAGATAATAAGTGGAAGAACTAGGAAATGCCCCCAATGTCTTGCTGCAACATGGTCAAGTGTTCTCCCCATCACCTGTTTCAACTTTCTGTCCCTCTGTGTGCCTCCCTCTTCCCCACAGATGCCTCTCACATATGTAGACAAAGTGTTTGAAACTGCTGCTGACAAGAAGGGCGGTTGAAAAATCCTCACTTGAATACTGGCTTCTACATTTGGCCAACTGAGATCTGGTCTGCATTTCTTAAGAAAGAGGAAAAGTTTTGAGTTTTAGTTTTTCTTTCCTTCTTTCTAATTCTGGATCTCTAGCATGAACAGGGACCATAGAACATTAGCCTTTCTTGGACATGGAAGCTATTCACTTTCTTTCTCCAAGGAATATTTGTTGAGTATCAACTATGTGCCAGCCACTAGGTACACAATGAAAAATAACAGAAGCACAACCCAATCCCAGTTTTCATGAAACTCACAGCCTAGTGAGAAAAGTGGAAACAGAAGTAGTCTAGATTTTGGTTGGCATCTTTCTGCCATTTAAGAATTCATTGAGTACGTTGACTGGTGAATGGATAAAGAAGATGTGATATACACACATATATATATATAGAATATTACTCAGCCATCAAAAAGAATGAAATCTTGGACCACCTGGGTGGCTCAGTTTGGCGTCTGGCTCTTTATTTTAACTCAGGTCTTGATCTCACGGTTTTTGACATCGAGCCCCACATCGAGCCCTACTACCAGCACAGAGCCTGCTTGGGATTCTCTCTCCTTCCTTCTCTGCCCCTCCCCAGCTCTCTCTCTTTTTCTCTCTCTTCCTCTCTCAATAAAGAAATAAAAACATTAAAAATTTTTTAGAAAGAAAGAATGAAATCTTGCTATTTGCAATGACATGGATGGAAAACTAGAGTGTATCATGCTAAGCAAAATAAGTCAGAGAAAGACAAATACCATATGATTTCACTCATTTGTGGAATTTAAGAAACAAAAAAGTTGAACATATGGAATGGGGAAAAGAGAGATGGAAACAAACCATGAGAGACTCTTAAAGATAGAGAACAAACTGAGGGTTGATGGAGGGACGTGGGTAGGAGATCTAGATGGGTGATGGGTAGGTACTAAGGAGGGCACTTATGATGATGAGCACAGGGCGTTGTATATAAGTGAAGAACCACTGAATTCTCCTGAAACCGATATTGCACTGCTGTTAACTAACTAGAATTTAAATAAAATTTGAAAAAAACGTAAGAAATCACTGAATCCCATTTCCTGTATTTTGAAAAGTCCAGTGTCCTCCCTGGGAATCTAAGAATCCCCAAGGCCTTACGTTTTCATTCTATGTCTGGGTCTGAGTGTCCTCTTCTGCCGAATTAATTTGGTTTAGGAAACTTTTCACTGTTTGGCATGTTAGTGTATTCTGTATCACATTTTCACTAGACATGAGACTCAGTCCTCTTCCTTAATTTACACACACACATACACACACATGTACCATTCATAGCACTGCTTTAGTGAGTGAGTGAGACTTGATGGAGGTTTTGAGAGATGAGAGATAATAATGGCAACTCCATCTTCCAAATATGGCTAGAATTTGACCACTTCTCACCACCTCCAAATTGACATCATCTCTCACTTGGGCTATTTCAACAACCTCTTAATTGGTTTCCCACTTGCCTCTAGAGCCTATTCTTCATGCAGCATCCAGAGTGATCCTTTTAAAATATGAATCAGATCAAGGCCTAGTCTGCTTGAAACCCTCCACTTTCCTGTCTCACTCAGCATAAAAACCCAAGGGGGCCACCTGTTTATAACCCTCACTTCCTTACTGACCTCATCTCTAGCATTCTCACCCTCTCTATCCTGCTACAGACACAATAGCTACAAGAAGTTTCCTGAGAAACAGCAAACACACTCCCACTCAGGGTCTTTGCATCTTCTGTTTCTTCTAAATCACCTTCCCCATAAATGTGCATGATTTTTCCCCTTTATTTCTCCAGGTTGCTATTTGATTATCAGTTTATGAGCAAGGCTCCCTCCCCCTACCTCTGAGCACCAGATCTGAGAGCAGTGCCTAGCATGTAGTAGAAGCTTACTAAAAACTGCTAAAGAATGAATAAATGAGATCAAAGTCAGTAGTTAGAAATCCCACTTCTTAAAATAAAGCTCCTTGGCACCTCACATCTTGGCGTCCCCTATGTAGTATGGCTTTCAAGGATCTCTTCCCTTCTGCCTGTCTCCTTGGCTATTTCTGTCTCTCCTGTGCCCCTTCTCTCTTAGGACCATATTCCAGCTACATCACTCATTAGTGATGAAACCTTAGGAAAGATTTTGCTCCCTTGTAAAATATGGATAAGAATGGTACCTCTATGAGAGTGATGTTGTGAAATTAAATGAGTGAATACATGGAAGGCCCTTAGACCAGGCCTGGCCCATACATAGTAAGTGCTCAGTAAGTAATAAGCCAATCAAAAACTTCTCTTATACTTTATGCAGAACAATTCAAATAGTTCCATCCCTGAATATAACTCAGCTCCAGTCCCAACTTTGATTATCCAAACCGAAGACACTCCACAGAACCCAAGGGGTTCTTCATTTGAATAAGACCCAGCCCCTTAGAAGGTGTCCCTAGTTATAATGGCATTTCATTACTCAGTCACACAAGTTAGCACAATAAAATATTAATGTCATGAAACTAGATGTACATGGGATGATGAGAACATAAAAATAACCTGGATTAGAGATCAGGGAATTCTTCTCCAAGGAAGCAATGGCCATCTGAGACCTGGAGAATGAGTAGGAATTGCAGGAAAGACATTTCCTGCAGAAAAAAAGAAAAATAAATGAGAGAAAGAAAAGAGAGGACATTTCCAGACCAAAGAAGCAGTGTGTGTGGAAACCCCAAGGAGTGGGAGTGTGGTATGCCCCAAAGCTCTGAAAATGGGACTCAGTGTGTACAATGAGGTCAGAGCAAAGGTTGGGGTAAGATGACAGTGGAGATCTGGGATCAAGACTTTGGGCCCAAGTCTTGGAACTTTGTAATCTGAATGCAATATTTTGATCTTCAAGGCAAGGAGATGAAGCCATTGGATCTGTTAGTTCGGATAATAATGGTATTGGACTTTCTTTACTGGAAGATCATTACGAATGCAGATCAGGGAAGGGATCAGAAGGCAGATAAACCCACCAGGATGCCATGAGGTAGTTGGGCAAGAGAGGGAAGTGTCGGTGGAGAATGAAGGCCATGATCCACCCTACCCCCCACTCTATTAGGGAATTTCTGGGTGATCTTTCAGAGAAGCTCTTCTTCCTGCATCTTGTGGATAATAGTACCACTGTAGCCCCTAAGGGACTTTTTGAGAATCAGACAGAAGCTCCCTTCCTCAAGATACTTACTGCCTGCCATCTACCAGAAAACTATTTGATTCACTTACAAAGAGGCAAGTTCATTCTAACAATAACTAGAAGTATCTCTTAGACATAACTCTTAAATGCCTCGTACTTCTCTCGTTCACAGGGGCCACTTCTTGGTCATTTTTTTCTTATTCATGTCTGTCTCTACAAGCCTCTCTACTTCTATATTAATCCAAGACACTAAAGAAATATGTAGCAGCTAATGTGACTGAGTCAAATAATTCATGTTACTTTCTATTAATTTTGGCAAATCTAATTTGTCTTGGTTGTGAGTGGCAGCCATCTAGAACTGAGTCCCAGGAAAATCCCTTGTATGTATGAAACTAATATAATTCTATTTGTGAACCCAGGTTCCTAAGGCAGTCCTCCCACTAGGTACTACTCTGAATTCTTGTCTTTTGTACCCATGTTCTGTTTAAAAGATAGTCTGCTTCCTCTAAAAATGTTCTATTGTTGCTAAAGTTTATGCCTATCTTGCCTGGCCAAAGGTTGGTGGTCTGCAGCAAAGAGCTCTGAATCCGAGCCCAAGGAAAGCAGTATTATATGATGTAAAGAGTGGTCAATGGGCAGGAGACTTTCTTCAATATCTGACCTTCCTCTGATGAAGTTCATGACTGTCACCAAATCTCAGCACCCTCTGAACCTTGGTGTCAAGAGCAGTGGCTGGATATTATTTCAAGTGAAATATTACCAAGACTTCTGCCCAATAATTAAAACTAATTAAGGCTGCTTTGGCAATAGGGCTAGGATCTGAATCCTGGGCACTCAGCCTCACTATTTCCACTTCACCAGGATATTGTCTGAAAATTTGCTTAGATCACCTCAAAGATCTCTGCCCTGTCAAAGTGTCTTTGGTCATATTGGCTGTGATTTGTATTCCAAAACATTAAGTGCAAATGATTTCTCCAACTTCAGTATTTACCACTGTGCCTATACCGTGGCAATATCCCATGACTTCTGTTCTTATTAACTCTATCTCTTGATCCCTGTGCAGTATGACTCAACAAATACTTATTATAAGAATAATGATATGTTATATTTGAATAGCATTTGACAGTTTTTTAAAACTTTTCCCTTCATCTTACTTAACCCTCTTAACAACCTGCAAACTCCATATATAATTACCACCCATCTTTGACAGCTGAGAACACTGGAGTGCAAAGAATTTAGGTGACTTGTACAAGGCACAGAATAGAACTTTGTCTTTGTTATTGCTGCTGTTGTTGTTGTTGGCTTATGTGTTCGTAACCTGTTCCATTTTTGAAGGACTTGTAACAACTTAGAGAAAATTATCCTTCAACATCTTACAATACCTTTACAATAGCCTTCCTTTTTTATCTTACAATAGAAAAGAAATAGGTAAATAATTAGATATTAGGACTCCTGAAAATTAAAATCAAAATAGAAGATCAAAACCAGCAGCGAGGAAAGAAAAAGATATATTATGGTTCGCTTATCCACCATGGGGAAGAACTCCAGTGAAGCTTTTCCTGCTTTGTACCCAGGGATTGTCCTAGACTGCTGTACTTGCCTTTCACACGCAGTACAGTGCTCTAGTGTGTTTGGGAATAGAGAAATGAGCAACACTCTGCTCTGACCTTTTAATGAGAATGCATGTGACCAGATTGTTGAGAGCCTCTATTCTTTGGGGTATAGACATGAAATGGTCTTATTTTTCCCAAAAATTAACATCCAGTTCTGCTCCCTGAAGCCCCCTCCTCTGCTATGTCATAAGCTCCCTTAAGGAAAACTCAGTTTAGTTCCCTGCACAGTTGACCCTTGAACAACACAGGTTTGAACAATACAGGTCCACATATACGCAGATATTTTTCAATAAATATATTTTTTTAAATGTGGCAATTTGAAAAAAACTCAAAGATGAACTGCATGGCCTAGAAATACCAAACCAAATAAAAGAAAAAGAAAAAATATCACTGTAAGAATATAGTATATAATATATATGACATACAAAATATTTGTTAACTGTTTATGTTATTGGTCAACAGTAGGCTGTTAGTAGTTAAGTTTTGGGGAGTCAAAAGTTATACGCAGATTGGCAATCAGGCAGGGGAATCAGTGCCCTTAACCCCTGTGTTGTTCAAGGGTCAACTGTACTTCTAATCAGTCTTGGGTATTAGAATAGTCTTATAGGATTTAGTCTATATAGTCTTCAGGATTTAGTCCTCTTCTTAAAACCTACATCTCACACTTTATTAGCACCATGCCTTCCTGCTCCACCAAGAGCAGGCTGGACAGGAGTCTTCCAGGCAAGGGCAGAGGAGGCTGCTCTCTCATATCCCCTCCCTCCTACTGAGCTTGCTGCCCTGTACCAGTTCCTTTCCTTGACTGTCTTCAGTAAGTCTGTTGGCCTTGTCTTGGTTGCCATTGCTTCTCTCTCCCTGACGAGCCAAGTTTTCTCCATTTGAAAGGGGTTCAATTTCTGGATCTCCCAAAAACTCACTTACTGATTCTTTGAAGGTCCCATGCAGAACTCCCACTGCACAGCCCCTCAAATGGGTTTGCAACTTCAGAGTGACCTCTTCCTCGTGTTCCTCACAACTCTGCAAATGGCATATCCTGTACCCCTTGGCTGCTAGGGTTCCCTTGCACAGCAGGAAGCCCACTGGATCATGGTGGCAGTAGGGGAAGGGGATGGAATTCATACTAACCAGCAAGACTGACCCCAGGCAGCTTTAGCACTGCAGGCTGGACCCACAGGAAGTGCATATTTCTAGGCAGGCTGCTCTACCAGTAATCCTTCTCAATGCTTCACCATCTCTCTCCTAATTCTCCTTGTTCTAGAATCATTAGGGGCTCTGCAGGTTCACTAACTTGGCAATTTTCAAGCAAGAAACAGTCACCAGTCCCCAACTCAGGGGAAGAGAAAGTTAGTTCAGGCACTGGAAATGTTGATGGAGAGGTGAGGAGAGACCCTCTTTCCAAACTGCACCCCACACCAACAGCCAATCTCCCTTGTCAGGCCTCCTCTTACATCAAGGACAGATGGGGAGAGAAGATTGTGATGATGGAGAGTGATTCTCTCAAATAGACCCTCTCTGGAAACACGTGGGAGAGGCCTAGTCCAGAAGGTCTGATGGTTCTATTGGATACTTCGTAAAATTTCTGGAAATTAGAAGCCTAATGAGAAAGAAGCTCATCCTGTTATAAGTGCCTGGAAGTAAATATTTAAATTAACTAGAGACATATGAGTAAGAAATTAAATTCAAATCTGAAAACTTTCAGCATTAGTAGAACTGACATTTTCTTTTGCCTCAGGCTCCCATGTGGCTCAGCATGACACTGGCTAAGGGATGCATTTTATTTTATTAGGAAATAATAAAATGAATAGAGATGGGGTGCTCTAGGCCCAAATGCCAACCCATCCCTTCTCTGGGACAAGTGGGAGAAGAATTGAAAGTACAGGCTCAAGTGAAAGAGAAAACTCTTTGAAGTAGATATCTAAAGAAGCAGGGTCAGAGGCTGGGGGATGCTGGTGTAAGTTCATGGACAGTGGATGAATATCTAAGATTTTCTGGTCTCCACCGTCTTGTTCATAATTCCCTCATCTCTACCATTTGCTTCTACCTTGTCCAGAACTCATCTGATATAAAACCAAAGCAATCATCTCTTGTCTTCTATCCTGGACATGTATACCTCTGGACTGACTCTATTATCTGTGTCTGAGCAGGTTACACACACAGTAAATCTTCAATTCTTATGTGTTTTTATTAAAAAGAGGTAAAGGGGAAGGTTGGCTTACCAGAGCATAGGAGTTTGGAAGATGGGTCCCTATGTAGCTGGCTTTCATTGAGGGTACAGAGCTGGGCATCTGGATGCTGGACACTGGACTTGTCCCTGTCCTCTGTTGCTAGAGTGATGCTAGCAAGAACCAGAAGCAAAAAGGAAGCCACTTCTTTTCTTTTCCTGCCTCCCAATCTCCCTCTTGTACCTCCATTGTCAGAACTTAACTGGAAGCCAGCTGACAAGTGCATCTGGGGAAGATAATTTGTAGACCTGGCTACAGCATCACTGAGCACAGCAAAGTACATAGAGCAGTAAGCTTGGAGCTGAAAAGCAATAGCTCAAGAAGTAGCACATGGGAAGGGAAGGAGGGCCCGGTAGGTAAGAATGGAGGAAACAACTCAGGGGTAAAGGCATAAAGATCAAGCCAAGCTTATGCCCCTGTATGGCTAAAGCATAAGGTTCTGGGGAAGAAGGAAGAGTATATATATGTTTCTAAGACTGGGAAAGGAGACTGAGAGAGAGCTGGATGCCATAGTTATTGGAGAATCATAGAAAATTTTTGCTAACAAATAATATGCTTGAACCCTGTTCAAGTAGGATAAACATGTACTGGCTGTCACCTCTGGATGTGCCATCCAGGATGTCCTGACAAATGGTTTCTCCAGCCTTTGTTCACTTTGGCAGTCGGAACTTGGTGATAGGCTATGATGGATGGACAGGGAGTGGGGAATGATGGCATGTGTTGTCCATGTATTCCACCTCACATGGGGGGCTCTGGGGCAGAAGGGCAGGTGAAGAACTGTCAGAGCATCACAGTGCAGCTCCAGACTTAGTCCTTGGGGAGGAAAGGGGTGGAAGGACAGAGAACTGGGCGATTTGGTGAAGGACTCTGGCATTTTTCATTGAAAGGGTTAAAGTATATTGTGTCAGAAAAATCGCAACACTAAACTTTGTACTAGTACTCCTGTCTTTATATTACTCAAAAACAAACAAACAAAACAAAAACATATGATTTTTCTCTTTCTCTGACTAATCTCACTTAGCATAATACCCTCCAGTTCCATCCACGTAGTTGCAAATGGCAAGATTTCATTCTTTTTGATTTCTGAGTAATACTCCATTGTGTAAGAGACAAAACAGATGAACATAAGGGAAGGGGAACAAAAATAATATAAAAACAGGGAGGGAGACAAAACAGAAGAGACTCATAAATATGGAGAACAAAGTGAGGTTACTGGAGGGGTTGTGGGAGGGGGGATGGGCTAAATGGGTTAGGGGCGCTAAGGAATCTACTTCTGAAATCATTGTTGCACTATATGCTAACTAATTTGGATGTAAATTTTAAAAAATAAAAAATAAAATTAGAAACAAAAACAGAAGACTTTTTAAGGACGTGCCTCCCATGTATTTTCAAGTCCCCAGCACTTCAGTTCTTGTAGAAAAATAATAAATGACTGAGCATTATCAACTCATTTATTCCTTGTATTCATGATTAGTCATTTAGAATGTTTTTACTTAAGCACATATGTATATAAATAGGAACTCATGGACTGATCTTGCAAAAATGACATGCTTTTATTTTAAAGAAAGTATTTCTGTATGTGTAAATATTTTTCTTCCCTCTGCTTGTGTGTCACTGTTTCTTTTTCTATCACATATCTACACATGCAAAAAGATGGCACACCACAAATCCTTCAACTGGAGTCATTGGACTTCTTGGGGACTTTGTGTTTTCACTCAGTGGAATTGCCTCTACCCTCAAATGAGAAAATTTTCCCCTAGGCAAACAGGTGCAAAAGGAAAAACATAATGTTGAAGCACAGTTTTCTGGATGGGAGATTTCTTTTATCCCAATTAACCAGGGTTGAAGTCATCTTTGTCAGCGGATCTAAAATAATTAATCAGAGAAACCGTATCCTCTAATTAACTTGAGGAACATCAACATAATGGGGCAGCCACTCAGTGCAGTAAGATGGTGAGATGTTGTCTCTTTGCTAGTGCAGAAAAGAGAACTGTGGACTCGGAAAGGGAAGAATCATCTATCCTGCCGGAGGGTGTGCACCATTTATCATGCTGACTGGGCTGTCATATCAGTGGGAGGACCCTAGAGAGCCCTGACCGTGAGATTGAAGGTTGGTGCCAATTTACAGCAACACAAATGCATTGAACAGGAAAGAGATAGCTCCTAATCTCTTCAATTTTCTTACATTACCCTGAAGGCCAGAGGATTAAATGAAACAGTAGTTGATGACAACTTTAGAGGGTCCTGAATGCATGACAGGAAAAGTATTAAAATAGCTCAATAGTTTTATTGTATATGTGTGTTAATCTTGCCCCTGAAAGAGGAACAAGGATAGAAAATGCTACCTTTTGCTTATACTTATTCCTCAGTGGGAAAATGATACACTAATTCTGTTTGCCTGTCAGATTCTTATGCAGGGCACAACAGAAAAAATGAAGAACAAAAAATGTAAGGGAGACCGAACCTGAAAATACCCTGGCACACACATTATCTGGATAATGTGACTCACAATTTGTTGGTGTGTCTTTAATGACTTGTAGCGAATCCGTTAGTCTGTGCCTGCCAGCAGTGTATGTCAGGAGAACAGCTTTTTAAAAATTAAAATTAACCCCTGGTCACATTGGGCGAAACAGTCTCTGATTAGGTACAGGTTTTATGTATACCTGTGGTTAGTTTGGATAAGATTGAAACAAACAAGCCATTTCAGGGCCACGTTTCACAGAAACTGAGTAAGTACACAGCCAAACAGGACCTACCAGGCAGGCATTCCCAGAACCAAATTCCATTTCCCAATTTATAAAATTATTGTCGAAGGCCTACTAAGTTCCAGGAATTGAATCAGTTACTAGAAATGCAAAATTCCGTTATGTTGTTGTTTTTGTCCTTAGGGGTAATTTCTTAAAGAACAGTGAAATAAGAGACAACCAAGAGCTTCACCTTGGGGTCAAATAACCTGTTGATTCATGGTATAGACACTTATCAGCAGTGTAAATTTGGGCAAGTTATCCTTATGAAGCCTGAATCCCCTTTGGAAAAACTGGGGCTGATTAATAGTGTCAGTCCCATAGAGTAAGTATGAAGAGGCAGATAGTAAGCATTCAACAAATACCCACTTTTATGGGCTGTAATAAAATGTGTGAAGAGTTATGGGAACAGATGAGGAAGCATTCAATTCTGTAGGAGAGGGAAAGCTGAAATAAGGAGGTTTAATATCTGACCTATGTTTTAAAATATGAATAAAATTTGCCTGCTAGAAGTGATGATCTTAAGAGTGTGAATACATCAGTTCAACTCAACTGGCTCATTCAAGTAGTTCTTTTCCCTTGGTTGGAGCATGGAGATCAGAGGTCAAAATCAGAGTAAAAATTAGAGCCTCTGTGCCTAATGTAGAAATGTCACATCACACAAGGGAAAATTACTATTCTATAACCTCAGGTCATACCCTCAAGCCCTCCTTAATGGACACTGATGATCAGTGGGCTGTTTGAGGGTTAATAGGGCAGGTTAAGCCCATGGAGAGTTTAGGATTATCAAAAATCGCTAAAGATCACAAGTATTATCTTTCTACAATACTTGGAAGCTACCAAATTAATAACTCAGGAGACACTTTATTCTACTTTTCTTTAAAACTAAGATCATAGGAAAATTTCCGGTTGAAACACACACCACTCAGTTATTCAACAAATATTTCTTGGATAGCTATTATGCACCAGGAACTATGCCAACCCCTGAGAATGCAAAATAAAAACAACATAATCCGAGATCTAGAATGTTCATTTTAGAAGGAAAAGTTTATAGATTTGAATTAGTGCAAGTTGATAATATATAAATGTATGGTACAACCAAGTTCCATGACATCTTATAAATACCCCAGAAAAAAGAATAAGCTAACTTTCTAACAATGCATACAAACAACGAAAGATATTGATCCAGGAAATAACTGATATATTTAATAATACAAGAATAACAAACTTCCCTGAGTTATAAAAAAGAGATCATAAATAAAAATATGATACAATATAAATTCAAACAGATTTTAAAGGGGTTAATATCTTTTATCAATTTTTTGTATTGATGATACACACTTTCCATATTGATGAGCTCTGCCAAGAGTCAAAAGACAGAAAACACCAAAAGCTTGAAAAATACTGTATGGAAAAGGTCAACCTCACTAGTAATCAAATAAATGCAAATTAAAATGCAGTAATATTTTTGTCTATCAAATTAGCAAAAGAAAATAAAGGATAATTTCATATACTGATGAGGATGTGGTGAGACAGATGTTTTCATGCACTGCCGGTTGTCAGTAAATTGTAATGACCTTTCTAAAAAGTAATTTTGCAATACGTATTGAGAATCTTAAACTGGAACTGCCCCTGGGTACTACAATTTTACTATTGAGATGTATGCTAAGAATTTGTTGAGAAATTTGGGCTGTGGTTTATGTACCAAAAAATCCCAACTTTCTTATATTAGTAAAAACAATAAAGAAATATGACAATAACATAGATATCACCAACAGGAAAACAGCTCAATAAATTCTGGTATATTCTCAGGCTGAGATACAACGCACCTTTTGAAAATGCTGTTTTAAAAAGGTAAATTTCAGAAGGGGTCATGAGATAGTTTTAGAATAAAAAGACAAGTAAATGGAGATTTTAGTCAGCAAACTAAGTCAAGGAAAAGTGTTACTACTGTTCAGAGTTACATTGAAAATAAAAAATAATCTAAAAGATTATTTTTATTAATTAAGAGAGTTTAGCAAGATTCTTGGATATGAAATCAATGTACAAATACCAAAAGCATTTTCACTTTCAAATAATAAATATGTAGAAAAGGTAATTTCAAAAAAGATACCATTTGCAATAACAATAAAAAATAATATACAAAGAAATAAATCTTATAAAATATGTGTAAGAACTTTGAGGAGAAAATTAAATTATAAAATGCATTAAAGAAGATCTAAACGTAATGATATGCCTAGTTTATATACAGTAAGATTCACTATTATAGGGATGTCAGCATTCCCCAAACTGATGTATGAATTCAGTAAATTTTGAATTAAAATCCCAATGGGAAATTAACAGACCAACTCAAAGTTTATATGGACAAGAATAATAAGGACATCTTGAAGTAGAAAAAGACCAGGCATGAATATCAGTGGGAAAAGAAAGACTCTTGATAAGCAGTCCTAGGGTAGTTGAGTATCTAATAACAATGTAGAATTGAATATATACCTCATTCCATACATAAGAATTAATGCCAAATGGATAAGAGTAAAATGTGAAGAGCAAAACTTTAAACCTTTTAGGAAAAAACCTGTGGGAGAATCTTTATGTTATCAATCCAGGGAAAGATTCATTGAATAAGATATATAGAAGCACAAGCCATAGGAGGAAAAAAAAAATGACATATTCAGCTAATTAAATTGAAAAACTGCTGTTCATCAGAAGACACCATTTTTATTTTTTTCAGGTTTATTTATTTATTTTGAGAGAAAGTGTGCATGCAGGGGAGGGGTAGAGAGAGAGTGAGAGAGAATCCCAAGAAGGCTCACACTGTTACATGGAGCCCATCATGGGGCTCGAACTCACAAACCATGAGATCACGACCTGAGCTGAAATCCAGTTAGGTGCTTAACTGACTGAGCCACCCAGGTGCCCAACACCATTTTTCAAAGAAAATTCACAACCTGGGAAAAGATGTTTGCAATACATATAGTTGGCAAAAGTTAATTTCTAGAATCTATAAAGAACTCCTAAAATGTAACAAGAAGAACCACAAAACAATCCCTAATAGAAAAAATGGTTAAAAGGATAGGAATAGGCAATTCGCAGACAGGGAATGACCACCAACATATGAAAAGATATGCACCCTTGGAAGTAGTCATGGAAATGCAAATCGATGACCTGAGCTGAAGTTGGATGCTTAACCGACTGAGCCACCCAGGCACCCCTAGAATTAAGATTTTAAAAAGAATAGGAACTGCTGAATAGGAGGAAAGTATAAACAATGCCCCCCAAAAGGAAGTGTGAATGCCAGAAGGGCAATAACTATCACATAAATTATTTCTGTTCAACTCATAATCCACATCTTGGACAGAAATAAACACTTTCTTAATTCATTCCCCTACAATTTTTATAGCAGAAGTTTTTGAGGATTTTTTCCCCATGATTTTATATCTCCAGGTTTGTAATGATCATGGTAGTGAACACCAGTTGCCTTATCTGTCCCAAAATCCCTTTGAGAAATGCATCTCCTCTTCTGGGACACATTAATTTCCCTGCTCAGGCATTCTGGGCTGACATTATATTAACCTCAATTTCACTAACCACAGAGATTGGTCAGGGACTAGGAACCTTATATCATAGATAATGAGTCTCATTCCTTCTATAGAAGGCTGGAAGACATAAGCCTCATAGCTATTAGTGGCTATGTTTCCAATGATGCAGAAAAATCTAGACAGAGAGAATAAAGTTTGAACACGTGAAGAAGCAGAGATGAAAAAAGAAGATAGATGTTTTGAGAGAATATAACTCCCTATGCTGAGGCCTTGGTACATCTTTGCCCTTCTGCAGTTTTATTATGTAAGCCAATATATTCCCATTTTGGTCTAAGCTAGTCTTGATTATGTTTCTTTCTTGAAATCCGAAAATTCCTAACAATAGCTAATTTGAATTTAAAATAAATTTACCCAAATTTATCATATGGGTGATTTTGTTTAAAAATATATAATGTGAATGAGCAGAGACAGTTCTTGCAATGAGATGAAATCAAAATTAATAAATACAGTCACATTTATATTTTAAAAGTATAGTATTTATTTTAGGTTATTTTCACAATCATGTATGGTAAGATGAAATTAATTACAGTGAGCTTTCCTTAGAGACATTTGGTGCCAGTCATACAAACCAGTTATTTTTGTAATATTGCTTCTAATATGTGCTCTTTAAATAGCCTATGTTCTTCTAGCATTGGTGACACAAATAGCTATCTACCACTTCAAAAGATTGATTTATATCATATACTCTTCAAATATTATAAATATTATCATGAACTTAAAGTTCCAGTTAAAATATATTTTCATTACACTTGTAATAAAGAATATATCATGAAAAAATATTTTTTAAATATTCAAATCAATAATCAATAGAAAAATCAGTATGAAGTTGAACAAGTACAAGAGCATTCAATTCATAGAGAGAAAACACAAATAGCTTTTATTTTTTTTTATTTTTTTTTAATGTCTATTTATTTTTGAGACAGAGAGAGACACAGCATGAGCAGGGAAGGGGCAGAGAGAGAGAGGGAGACACAGAATGTGAAGCAGGCTTCAGGCTCTGAGCTGTCAGCACAGAGCCCTACGCGGGGCGCGAACTCACGAACCGTGAGATCATGACCTGAGCCGAAGTCGACTCTCAACCGACTGAGCCACCCAGGCACCCCCACAAATAGCTTTTAAATACATGAAAATATGTTTAATCTCATTAGGAGTCAACAAAGTTACATATTTTTTAATCATCATATGCAAGTACCATTTAAGAGTTAAATGGCATACTATAATAATTGTAATAACAATGCAGCAATAAAAATAATAGGTTAATTGGCAAAAAATAAAATTATTAGTAATATCAAACACTGATTAGGGTATAGGGACAGAAAAATTCTCTCTACCATTGATGAGAGTTTCTATTGGTTTAGTTCCTTCAAAGCCACTTTGGCAAGTATCTGTTCAAATCTTGCATGTCCTCTGACCAATAATTCCTTGATATTCCCTAAGAAATTTTAACAAGAATGGAGAAAAAAACATGTATGAAGCTAATTCTTACTGCGCTGTTAATTAATAGCAAAAAAGAGGATGTAATGTGACTATCAATCAAGTGTTATATTATGCTCTATATATTATACAGACTTCTATTCAAAAATTGGAAAGAATAATTTTATCACTCTGTACTGATATGGAATATTCTCCAAGGCATACAGTTACGTGAAAAAAACATCTAACAGAACAATTATTACAATACTATGCAACTTTTTAAACTCTTTATGATAATTTATCTGGGTATAGAATTCTAAGTTGGGTGTTCTTTTCTTTCAATAGCTTTATTTATTTATTTATTTATTTATTGACTTTATTTATTTATTTATTTAGCTGGAGGGAGAGGGGAGGAGAGAGAGGTAGAGATAGAATCCCAAGCAGGCTGCATGCTGTTAGCACAGAGCCTGATGCAGGGTTCGAACTCACAAACTGTAAGATTATGACCTGAACAAAATCAAGAGTTAGATGCTTAACCAACTGAGCCACCCAAGCACAACTCCTTTCAGTACTTTTAGAAATATAAATTCATTGACTTCTGATATCTCATTAATGTGAAGCCCTCTACATAGTTGTTTGTCCTTTGTAGGTCTTTTATCAAAACGATATTAATTCTACATGTATACATTTCTAGGTATCTACATATAGATTTATTGTTATTTATCTAGTTCAGCACTTTGTATAAACTTTCAATCTGAAGACTCACCTTTCGTCAATAATTGAAAATTCTCAATCATTTCTTTTGGAATATTATTTTACTTCCACTGCCTATTCTCTATTTCTAGAACTCCCTTTACAAATATGTTTGGGCCTCTTGTCCCATCCATTTTGTTTAAATTCTCTTTTATGTTTTTTATTCTTTTATGTCTCTGAAATTTGTTCTGAATTTTCTTTCATTGTTGTATAGCAATCCATTAACTCTTTCTTTGACTTCATGTCTATTATTATTCCCACCTACTGATTTTTTAAATTTATTTTTTAATATTTTTAAAGTTTATTTATTTATTTTGAGATAGAGCTCTCAAAAAAAGAGAGAAAAGAAAGAGAGAGAGTGGGGGCCAAAGAAAAAGTGAGAGAGACAGAATCCCAAGCAGGCTCTGCACTGCCAGCGTGGAGCCCAACATGGGAACTAATGATCTGTGAGATCATGACCTGAGCCAAAATCAATAGTTGAACACTTAACCAACAGAACCACCCAGGTGCCCCTGATTTTTTTTAATTTAAATGACTATAGTTCTGGGGTGCCTGGGTGGCTCAGTCGGTTGAGCGCTCAACCCTTGATTTTGGCTCAGGTCACGATGTCATGGGTCAAGGGTTTGAGCACTGCATCAGGCTCTATGCTGAGCTTGGAGCCTGCCTGAGACTGACTCTCTCTCTCTCTCTCTCTCTCTCTCTTTCCCTCTGACCCTCTACCCTGCTCACTCCCTCTAAACTTAAATATATATATATATATATATATATGTATATATATACATATATATATATATATAAATGGCTATATTTCTTATATCTGCAATTTCCAATATATATTTTTCAATTCTGGATTAATAATATTTCACTTTGCTCTATTTTATGGGTTATTGCCATTTTGTCTTTTTAAGAACCTTAAATTTACAGATTTTAAAGTCACTGAGTGCTTTATTATTTACATTTTTATGGCATATATTCTTCCAATTGTTGCATTATTATTGTCTTTTGTTAGGGTTACTTTTCCTCATGCATTTGGAATTCTATTTTTATAAGTAATTTTCAAGCGCCGTCTCTTATCCCTCCTTGTCTCGTAGTTTTTAAAGATGCCCCTACCTCTCCCTGAAGCCCCCAGTGTATAACTTGTGTGTTGCATTGGCATTCTAGGCATCTGTCCTATATTTGAAATACAGAAAACCCAGTCATGGAGCCAGCAGGCAGCTTAGCACACTTCCTCATTATGTCATCACTTCACTCCCTCTGACCACATTTGTTTTGTAACTGAGTGAAAGCTACGTCCCTGGGTAGCAGTCACTGCTTTTGTCATTCTTCTTTATCAGTTTTGTGCTTGAGGACCCAATTTTTTACTCCAGCCAAATGTGAAGGACACTTTTTAATCTACCTGCCCCACAGTGGTTTAATCTGTGGCCATTTCTGTCTGTGGTGGGATCCCACAACCCAATAACCCACAGCTTAAGTTGCCACATTTCTCTTCCATGAGATTTCCAACATGTATTTTAATCCCTACTTAATCGTTTTTTTTTTTTTAACTGAAGGTGAGTGAGCACTTAAAGCAGGAACTCACAATGACATTTTTTACCAGATCTGTGAAAAGAATTTGCCCACTGAGAATAAAAATATATTACTCTACCCTCTGAGAGGGTACAGGATGGACAGGATGTAAGGGAAATATTTATGGCAGTTCGACTTATGACAGGTACTAAAAAGTTGCATTTGGATCAGAGAAAACAACTCTGATCTAACTAAATGAAAAAAAAATGATTAATGTTAATAAACACAACTAATATAGGAAAGTTGCCAGAATTCTGCCAGAAAAATCAATTGATGTATGTGTCATAACTAACCTGACTTTACAAAGAAATTATAAGCTGATTAAAAGGACTGAGCAAAGTACCTATTTCAGAATAAATTTTTCTTGTTTATAAACTTCTTCTATTTAATGTCATATAAATTGAGAATTATTATTTGTATAACATACTCAAAGGACTATGTTTTGGTCTGAACACAGAGTATCTAAAATCTGAAAGCATCTTCATAGATTCAATTTACACACTGCTGACTCTAACTATTACATTACTGACTCAAAATAATGGCATCGTTTTTGTTCTGTTTTATGGGCTATTGTCATTTTATCTTTTTAAGAATCTAAAATTTACTGATTTTAAAGTCACTATCAGATTGCCCTAATATTATTTTGATTTGTTATGGCGTATATTCTTCCAGTTGTTACATTTGTTAATGTATTTTGTTAGGGATACTTCTTCCTTATGCATCTGGGAATTTTACTTTTATGAGTAATTTTCAATGAGCATTGTCTCTTATCCCTCCTTGTCTGGTAGGTTTAAAACAGAACAAAAATTAAATAGCAAATTTAATAAAAAGTACTTCATTGGCCCTCTAAACCTTAAAAATCCTAATTAAGAATTACTTTTGCCCTAAAACAATAATAAGAATGGTTGATTAGCTGGGGCACCTGGGTGGCTCAGTCAGTTAAGCAACCAACTCTTGATTTAGGCTCAGGTCATGATCTCACGGTTCATGAGATTGAGCCCGAGTCCAGCTTTGCACTGACAGTGTGGAGCTTGCTTGGGATTCTCTCTCTCCTTCTCTGCCCCCTCCCTGATTATACTCTCTCTCTCTCTCTCTCTCAAAATAAATAAATAAACTTTAAAAAAAAGAGAGACAGGGGCGCCTGGGTGGCTCAGTCGGTTGAGCGTCAGACTTCGGCTCAGGTCACGATCTCATGGTCCGTGAGTTCGAGCCCCGTGTCGGGCTCTGGGCTGATGGCTCGGAGCCTGGAGCCTGCTTCTGATTCTGTGTCTCCCTCTCTCTCTGCCCCTCCCCCGTTCATGCTCTGTCTCTCTCTGTCCCAAAAATAAATAAACGTTAAAAAAAAAAAAGAGAGAGAGAGAGAGAACAGAATGATTAGCTTTGTTTTGGTAAATGCTAATCACAAACGTCGCCTACAGCAAATGTAACTTCCTTAACTTCGGAAAAAATGAATTTAATTCCCAACAAAGATGTGGTACCAATTGTATCCAAATCCAGTCTCCTTCCCCGAGAGAAAAATCTTCCTTTCTCTAGCTTTCTGATATTGTGTCTGAAGGACATCTTATGAAGAGCACGTCATATTATCCTTTGAGGATATTAGTCTATCAGGTATTCAACCTGGATTAAACAGCCCTGAACCCTCATCTTAATTTCTTCCCTTCCATTCAGATATGTCCCACACCATTGAAGAGACAGCTTTAAATGATGCTGCTGCTGCTACTGGTGGTTTTAGTTCAGCTGTTTCAGTGTGATGGCAGCACACTAAATTAACTCTGAATGGAGACAGTAAAATTAATTCTCACTATACCCCTCAGCCATCTCCAACTATGGCAAGCACTGGCATTTGGAATAAAACTTTTTTTTCTGTCTCGCAAAAATCTTAGTGCCCAGCAGTGCAGAATTACAAAACTAAACCTCAGGAATGCATTCCCTGTAGAGACAAAAGTATGTCCATTTCTCCTGTACAATTCTATTTGACTGCAATTTGCTACATCACTTCTTGCATCCATTAATCGGTTTAAAAACTTTTCTCCGGTATTCCTTGAGAGAACTCTGTACGAATACATTTACTGGGGTAGGATGATTGAGAGTTTAAAGACGGAGATACCGCTTTCAGTTTTCAACCTTATCACCCACTTGAGCTGTAACTTTGGGGAGTGGCCTTAACCTTTCAAGAGCAACACGCCTTCCCTTCTGCCCGCTTCACATCCCTGCTCTGCTAGTGGATTCATCTGAGTCAGAGCTGCTCAGCTTTCCTTGATGAAAAGTGAATTCTAATTTGCATAAACCTTTTAATACCGAAGTTGGGGTAGAGGAAGCAGAAGGAAGTGAGGCTGAGTAAGAATGATGAGTGTGCAGATCCATGAAGGAAATATGAGAAGACGGGGCCAGCATGAGATTCATGCTTAAGATTCAGCTGCACTTTGCTCTTCTGTTTCAGTCATGGACCCACAGTCTAGAAGGCTGCTTGAATTTGGGGGGGAATGGTGGAACAGTACAATTTTATCCCGTTTCTTACCTCCATAAATATCTTCATCACTGCTGTATTTCTACTTTCCCCATATCTTGTCATGGCATTTTGTCTGTCTTCATCCTAACACATGAAATTATTTGGTTACAATGGCCATCCGAGGTACTGGCAATACTGGCAGATGGTTTCCACAAACGCAAGGACACAGATTGAGTTTACAGTAATCCTTAGACCGCTGTTATTAATGTAAATAATAATATGATTATACTATATAAATTTACTTGCTATTTTATACCTGAAAACTATAAATTATGAAATCTATCAGTCTAATCAAAATATGCAAAGAGAGAGCTTACATTCTAAATGGAAGAAGACATATTCTGACTCTTAACTTTTGTCTTTAAAAAATCAGCTGCAATGGGGGTGCCTGGGGGGCTCAGTCAGTTAAGTGTCTGGGTCTTGATTTCGGCTCAGGTCATGATCTCATGGTTTGTGAGTTTGAGCCCTGCATCGGGCTCTGTGCTGGCAGTGCGGAGCCTGCTTGGGATTCTTTCTCTCCTCCCTCTCTCTCCACCCCTCCTTCACTCATGCTGTCTCTATGTCAAAATAAATTAACTTAAAAAAATCAGCTCCAATCTGTAGCAACAGAGAAATCAGTTGCTCTCCTCATGTTGACCCACTGCTGGCTGGTTTAACA